>NC_139173.1:24123147-25323147 GCF_965202585.1 Thalia democratica
TATACCAGAACTTCTTTGGTCATGATATATATTACACAAATTATTTTTAGCTTAAATAAAATGAAATGTTAGAAATAGAATAGATTGCTTGATATTTTAAAGTAGGATAAGTATAGATGTTAGAAAATTAAATCTGATTTATGACAAAGATAAAGCAAGATAAACTTAGCTAATTGCACATTTTTAATTTTAGATTAAATACAAATCAAAAGTTGACAAAAAAGAAATCTATGAAATAACATTTTAATTCGCAATATTTACTATTTCTCTGAGGCTTTGTTAATTTTGGATGTTTTTAAGATACCATCGGTAAGCTAATACTTTCATCAACATGTTACTGTAAATGTCATTGTTTTGTTGAGATAAAGGTCTTGACTATCCTTAAGGTGCAGCACTTAAGGTCAAACCCAGGCTACTGTTGCTAACTAGAAGGACATATAATATATAATAGCATAAAAATTTTAACAAAAAAATAAAACTAATTGTTCTCAATTGATTTGGTTTAAAATCAAAAATTTCAATGAAACTCTATAAAAGACTTGCTGCATCTTGTAGCGATACACTCTGATGTGATAGTTGTATTGTTCGGATCTACTGTGATGTGATAGTTGTACTGTTGCGATCTACTGTGATGTGATAGTTGTAACGTTGCAATCTACTGTGATGTGATAGTTGTATTGTTGCGATACACTGTGATGTGATAGTTGTACTGTTTGGATCTATTGTGATATGACAGTTGTACTGTTGCGATCTACTGTGATGTGATAGTTGTAACATTTCATTATACTGTGATGTGATAGTTATATTGTTTTATAATATTTTTTTTAACTTACAATGATGTCTAAAAGTTTAATTTTACACTATTATAATCAATTTTGTATACGGTTTAAAAATGTATCCTTAAGATGCACCGGGACACGTTCAAAATCCACCCGCAATCAAAATCCACCCACGATCAAAATCCACCCGATCAAAATCCACCCGATCAAAATCCACCCGATCAAAATCCACCCGGGTCAAAATCCACCCGATCAAAATCCACCCGGGTCAAAATCCACCCGATCAAAATCCACCCGGGTCAAAATCCACCCGATCAAAATCCACCCGGGTCAAAATCCACCCGATCAAAATCCACCCGAGTCAAAACCCACCGAGTCAAAATCCACCCGTTCAAAATCAACCCGGTTCAAAATCCACCCGATCAAAATCAACCCGGTTTAAAATTTACCCGATTAAAATCAACCCGATCAAAATCAACCCGAGTCAAATTCCACCCGAGTCAAAATCCACCCGATCAAAATCAACCCGGTTTAAAATCCACCCGATCAAAATCCACCCGGTTCAAAATCAACCCGAGTTCATTTTTTTCGAAATAAGAATTAATTTCTAATAGAATTTTGTAATATTGAATAAAGTTATATGTTTAAACAACTATTGGTATAAAAAAGAGTAAGTATTTATAAAGAAAGAAATTTTAATTTATTTAATAAAATAATTAAAAAAATAAGTTAAACAATATAATTAAACAGCATTAAAAAAAATATTCATAGTAGCTTTACAAGTATTTAAAATGTTTATAATTTATTAATGTTAGTAGTGTTGGTGTTACTTTTAAAAAAAGAAGTTAAAAAATATAAAAAAAGAATTACGCTCAGTTTTAATCCATTTAAACTTCCTTCTAATTTAATTTCCCAAAGTCAATCATAATTAAATAAAAATATTTACTAAGGATAACTCATAGTAAATTAAAATATCAAAACTATAGAAGTTTATAAATTAGAAGAATCTTTAATAACATTTATTAAACTAAAGAAAATTACAAAAATCAAATACCAAATAATGTAAATTTATGAAAATGTTAATAAAATGTTACAAAAAGAAATTTAAAATTTTAATCTAAAATTTTTGAGCTTTTTTTTTTGATGTAAAAAAAAAAAGTGTTTTGTTTTGTGCTTTACTTAAATTTTAAAATAGTATTACATACAATATTTTATTATATAAAAAATTTCAACTAACAGTGTTTATAAAAAATAAAATATACATAAAGAATTATATAAAATTGCTACGTGATAATAAAATAAAAATCCTTTGTTAAATTTGGAAAAACTATCACCTATTAATTATGTTTTAAACATTATTGTTTTCGACGTGGAAAAGACGTTAAAAGATATTTTTGGTGTGCGACTCGATAACTTTAAGGTATATTCGTGCAAGAGGACTTAGGACCAAATATTTTGAGCGCTTTTATTTGTCGTTTAGTAAAGAATTTTTTGACGTTTCTTTTATTAGTAATTTTTAAAAACAGAACATAAATTTTAATATAAAAATACGAAAACTAATTTACTAAAAATATAAATGAGGAATATGTAAGAAATCAATAACTGTTTTAAAACAATTTTATTGTTTTCTATCTAATTTTTGTTACAAATATTTTTTAGTTATTTTTTTTAATTTATACAATAATTTTAGCTGCTATTATCTTTTTTTTCAAAGTGTTTAAGTTATTTGAATTTTATTTTATTAAATGTTTTTTTTATAAACCATCTATTTTTGAAAAAACTAAAAATTGTTTCGTCGAAAGTAACTAAAGTTATAAGTTATTTTAATTAGATAACAACTTAATTTGCCAGTTTTTAACTAATAGTACAAATTAAAAAGCTAAAAATTTTTCTATGAATTCTAAAGTACTTTACATAAAACAAATATCGACTCTACAATTCATTGAGTTTGCTCAAATAGCTTGTAAATTGCAACTAAAAAAGTTAGTAGTTAGACTTGAGCTAGGGAAATTATATACTTTAGAATTGTAGTAGTAAACAAATAAGTTGAGTTTTTTAGAAATGACACTATATTTATAACATATATTACGAAAAAAAAAAATTATAACATTTTTAATTTATTATTAAAATGTTCTATTTTTACATATGTTCATTAAAAAAAGTATGTATTTCAGACAAGAGAGTTTAAATTCAAGTATAAGTTATTTTTATGAACTTTTGTACCAGACTGTATCAACTTAAACAATCGTATTATTAATTTTATTAATAGGTTAAGGCCAGTTTTGAAACTGATTAATTGAGTGGTTTTATAAAATTTAATCTCTTTTGGTTAACGTTTAAATTTTAAATTTAAAATTTTCTAATCTAAAACTTTTAATTTGCATGCGATAAATTTTCTTGAATTAATTTCCGACAATTTAAGTTAAAAGCTATAACTGCATGTTTTTAATTAATTAGTTGTAAACGTTTTATGTTTTTTTATAAATATAAAGTTGCATAGAAATTGTAATTAAGTAAGATAAATTATTATTTACTGTTCAATATTATATTGTTAATTGATATTTTTTAATTCATAGAAATGGAAATGTTATTATTTACCACTAATTTTTTTAAATATAATCTTCATATAAAAAAGTCCACTTGTTAAAACTTAAGAAATTTTAAGTAATTTAATTAAAAATGAAACAATATTAAAATTAAACAAAATTTTATATTGGTTATAACGAATTTAAACGGTTAAGACAACTATTGTTATAACAAATTGTTTAGTAGTTTAGAGTCGGGTTGATTTTGATCGGGGAGATTTTGACTCGGGTGGATTTTGATCGGGTGGATTTTGACCCGGGTGGATTTTGATCGGGTGGATTTAGAGTCGGGTTGATTTTGATCGGGTGGATTTTGAACCGGGTGGATTTTAATCGGGTGGATTTTAACTCGGGTGGATTTTGATCGGGTGGATTTTGATCGGATGGATTTTGAACCGGGTTGATTTTGATCGGGTGGATTTTGACTCGGGTTGATTTTGATCGGGTAGATTTTGACTCGGGTGGATTTTGACCCGGGTGGATTTTGATCGGGTGGATTTTTAACCGGGTGGATTTTGATCGGGTGGATTTTGAACGCGGGTGGATTTTGATAGTATACCAGATGCACCATACTTTTTGTTAACTGCATACTAATTAAAACCTTTGTGAAGCTAGAAATCCATAAATCAATATCAACAAGGGTTTGTTGGTATGAAAATTTAATCCTTGTTGATATTGATTTATGGATTTCTCTACTAGATAAATTAAGATATCTGAGACATTTAAGTTATATTGATAAAAAGAAAAGTTGAAAAGGTTAAATAAACATGATAAATCGTTAAGGTTTTTGAAAAAGAAAAGATTTGGTGTGACTAATGATAATATTGGCAACATTATAAATTTATCTACTAAAATTTTAAATACAAATGAAATTAACGTTCTAAAATTGGGTTTAATGTTTTCAATACCAAATAGAAACATAAGTCGTGAGGTAGTCTTTAGTAATTTTGAATCTTTGTCAGCACAGTTAAACCATCATAAGCCTGTAAGTACTGAAGCTCATAACAGTTTAGATGCCAAACTTTGTGATTTTGCACATAGTTATAGTGGTACACAAATTGATTTAGGTGAATTCAGAATGATTAAGAATTGCATAAAAGAGCTTAAACAACTTAAAAATGACAAAAACATTATTATCACAAAACCGGATAAAGGTTCTGGTGTTGTAATTTTAAATTCTTCTGATTATGTTAGTAAAATGGAAAATATATTAAACGATTGCACTAAATTCAAACATATAGGTTCTGTAAACTCTTTTGATTTCACAGCACGCATTGAACTTTCTTATCAAAGGAAAATGTTAGGTTGGTACAAAAATAAATTCATTAGTGAAATTACGTATAATTCAATCAGACCGGTAGGCTCACAACGTCCGAAACTGTATGGTCTTCCTAAAGTTCATAAAAATGATTGCCCTTTAAGGCCAATTTTATCAATGATAGGTTCGCCACAAAATGATTTGGCAAAATTCTTAGAAAAAACACTTGCACCAGTTTTACACAAATTTTCAAATTACTCTCTTAAAGATTCTTTCCAATTTATAGAAAAAGTTAGTCTAATTCCTCGTTCCAAAGTCAAAAGTAGCTATATGATTTCATATGAAATCAAAAGCATGTTCACTAATATTCCAGTAGTGGAGGTTATTGAAATTTGCTTAAAGGTATTGTATCATTCCGATTTAAAACACCCTCAGATGCCGAAATTTGTGTGCAAAGAAATGTTACACATGGCTGTGTTAGGTGTTGAGTTTAGTTTTGATGGTAAAATGTATAAACAAATAGATGGGGTTGCAATGGGTTCACCTTTAGGTCCTATCTTGGCTAATATTTTTGTTGGTTACCTAGAAAGTAAGTTATTTTTGAACTGTAAAAGTCCTCTCATGTATCTTCGATACGTAGATGACACTTTTGTTATGTTTGAAAATAGACAAGAGAGAAAAGAAGAAGAACACAACAATTCGTTAAACTTTTTAGATGTTTGTGTCCAACGATCAGTTGAGGGGGAATTTTTAACTAAAATTCATCGTAAATTAAATTCAGAAGCATTATATGTTCTGTGGGGATCTTTTGGTCCAGTCAAACAGAAGTTAGGAGTTTTAACGGGTATGGTGAAGCGTTTCACCAGACTTTGTTCTCCTTGCTTACTTGAAAGCGAGTTGAAAACACTTCAAAACACTTTCCTTTCGCTTGGTTATCCAGGTAACTTAGTTTCGAAAGTTATAACAAGAGCTAGATGTTCAACAGCTTTAAAAATGATTGGCCCTCAGAAGTGTCCAGTATACTTAAAACTTCCTTACCTTGGAAATATTTCTGAGAGGTTTTCTAAGTAAATTTCAGAGGAAATAAGCTAAGTTTTCAGCTCTGTTCATTTAAGAACAGTTTTGTATGCTGATCGACCTCTAAATGGAATTTACAAAGATGTTTCTCCCACCCATGAAAAAAGTAACATCATCTATAAATTTAGTTGTCACTGTGGTAGTGACAACGTTGGAAAAACATCTCAAAGGTTTAATGTAAGAATCGATCAACATGTTCCGAAAGTCTTGAAAAAGTGGTTTGATGACCGTTCTGAGAAACCAACGAAAAAATACTTCTCGGCGATTGGGTAACATTTGTTGGACAATCCTGAGTGTGTTAAAAATTATAAAAAGGACAATATTTCAGTGTTAGTGAGAGCGGAGAGCTCTTTTCAATTGCATATTCTGAAAGCCTTATGTATTCAATCTTTAAGACCCAGTTTATGTAAGCAGAAAAAGTTCGTTTACCAAACTAGACTTTTTAAATCCTTATGTTAGTAATTTTAAAGTAATTAGTTTCTTGTTAAATTTTATTTATAAGTATAGTTTTAAATTAAAATTTAAATCGCTTGTTTATTTAGATTGTTTTAATTCTAACAAATTTTGTTAGTATACCAAATTTGTTTAGCATTAGCACTTATTTAATTTTTTACATTTGATTATTACGTCATTTTATATCTTAAAACTTTAAACTTCAGTATAACGAATCACTCATTACATTTTATGTTTCGTTTTATTTCAGAAGAGTTAAAGTTAAAGAATTTCAATGCTTTCAGTGACATCACAATTGGTATTGAGAATAGAAAATGAGAAAAAGAAGCGTGAAGTAATTTTGAGAGAAAGAGTTTAAAACTTAGCTTGCAGACGCCAGTCGGGCGGATTAGTGACGGGAGAGAAGCGAGTCGGGGGGATTATCACCGGGGAAGAGAACGCACACAACGACGTGGAAACAGCACAACGACGGGGAAGCGAATGAGCCGGCAAGGCAGATGAAGCTTATACAAGACTTCTGTTAAGTAAACGAGGATAGGAAACTTTATCGTCGAGTCGATTTTCAATGTTAAACATATTCAAGAGAATGTTTATCACTTGGTTAGCGTGCTTACGCGACTCTTAAAGAAGTTGTTGGTAGAATTTTTAAAGCACTTTGTTTTCTTACATCTACTTCACTTATTTCACAATGTTTTTATTAATCTTGTAAATATATATAACGTGCACTTATAACTAGTTTTAGCATTGTTCCTATAGTAAGTACCAGCATATCAAATTAATCCTGCGTTTCATCTGAACGTCTGTAATACTTTAAATGAGCGTTTCTTGTTATCTTATTTAAGAGCAGCTAAACCAACCTAACAACATCGTAATTGATGACGGTTACATCAGTATGATTTTATTTCAATTTGTATTCATTCCAATTCAGTAAGAAACTATTTCTGATGAGCCTTACTACGAAAGTACTAAAATAAATTTAAAGAAAAATTAAATGTATTCTGTTATATGTTTAAATAAGTTATGCACCGGAAAAACGGTGTTCAAAGTCGTAGTTGTTTTCAATTATTATCTATAGTACGTACACCAATTAAAATATACTTTATTGGGTTTACAATATACCTTTATACTAGTTTACATGATGTGTGTGCACGGAACTTTGACGTAAGTTTATTTTATTATTGGAAGTTATTTAATAAAATATTTAAGTTTAGGTAATTACATAAAACATACATCTATTCGTTTTTTACCAAAGTCACAAATGGTTGTAGTTGATAGTTATCAATTAGTTTTAATTTTTATTTTTGTATATTTTGCATTTAACAAACCAAAAAATCATTAGAACTTAGTTTATGCAAATAAAGCACGAATAAGTTTACTAAAAAACTAAATACTAATGACGAAATATTTTCAATATTATTAGTTTAGATTTTAAGATATTGCGTTAAACACTATTTTATTTGGTTTAAAAAAAATTTTTCTTTTTATTTTAACGGCTTAAAGATGCAAAAAAAAAGTTAATGAATTTACAAATGTGACATACAATACTTACTTAGAATCACGTTTTTTTTAAATCTATACAAAAAATTGTACTTGGAATTTTTAGAAGCTTAAAATTTACTAAACGTCAAACTTTTGAAGTTTAATTAAATTTACGTTTTAAAATACATCCTTTAGCAATTTTATATAAATTTAAAGCCAGGTATGATTTATAAATAAAAAAAGGCTTTTTATTATTAATTATAAATTAAGATCATAACCAAGTTTGATTATAAACTAGATATGAAACAAAAAAAAGTATTTTCAGCTTTACAACTTTTACGTTGATGAAAAATCATAAAATAATCTTCATTAAGTTTTAGATTTTAATTTTTTTATAAATCAAAGTACAGCTATTAGAAATAAAAACTAAAAAAATTTTTTTACACATATACCTACTTAAGTTAAAAATAACCTTCTTTTTTGATAAATCAGCAGATGTAAAGGATACAGTTGTTACAAAATTTTATTTTAGTTATTAGAAACGTTGAATATTTAAAAGTCTACATCTATTTTAATACTTTTTTTGACTGCATTTTGATGCAGCTTAAAATTTTAGCGATTGTGCGAATTTGTATAGAATAAAATTTGGTTAAGATCAAATACGTTTTAATATGTATTTAAAAACAGCTTGAGAATTTGCGATTTTTTTGACTTATACGTCACTAGCAACATAAACATTTTTGTCGCATTTTCTTAATGCGTTTATGTTGACGGTTTTAATTAACGCATTTTATTAAAGAGTAGTTATAGTATAAAACGTAAAATGTAGTTCTTAACACATCAAACAGTTGTAAAAATAACAAATTGTGATTTTCTAATAAAATGATTTAAACTGTTTTAAATTTTTGCTTACTATTAATATTTTCCTTCTATACAACTTTGATAGAAAAATGATTTCTTCTTAACTGTATTTTTAGTATACAAGTTTATTAATTGACAAAATATAAGTATATATTTTGGTTATCTGTTATGTTACAACTTGAATTTATACTTTATAATAAACAACTATGTTTTTTAAGATATATATGTTTATAACGCTAAACATCATTCGATATTATGAAATAATTTAGTTCTTTAATTTATCACTACTTAAGATGATAGAAAACGATAAAACACAGGGGAATTATATTAAAAAAGATATTTGAGTTTTCACCTCTACAATAATTACATTTTTAAAGTCTAATAAAAACATCTCATGAAAATTTTGTTGTTTTGAGTTTGTTGCAAAATAAAGCACTTTTATTAAAGATTAAAGCTTAAAAATATATTAATTGTCTTTAAAATTTCTAAGTAATACAATTGGTAATTTGTTCACTGTTTAATTTTTAAACAGCAATACAAATTAAGTTAGTTTTAAGTCATCTTTTTGAATGTTGAATTTAATTCAAAGTATACTAATTAAAGTATGAGGTATTTTGATATTTTTTTTTAATAATCTATTAAATCAATAGTTTTAATAATTTGTTTAGGTTTTAGGTTGTTTTTGATAAGAGTATTTAATTTATTAATATTATTTTTAGAAACAAATAAATTTAAATCTAGGTATTTTCAAACTTTTGTTTTTATATTATATATAATATGTGTAGTTACAAATTTTAGGCTTTAATTTTTTTTAATACCATTTGTGTTGTATGTAGCAAAATTCGCAAATGTAAGCTGATTTTATATGAATAAATTCATAGCATTTTAAAACAACAATATTGTGGTGTATCAAGGAATTTTTATAGCCCAGAGCGCACAACTACAAAGTTAATGTAAGATAATTATTAGGAAAGGTAGTAAGTACTCATGTTGTATGTTAATATGATATTAAGAATTTAAAAGCGTTAACATTTATAATTTGCTTTAAATAGAAACATATCCAACATATTATTCTTAAAAATAACTGGTTGTATAAAAAAGTCTTAGCTATTAGAAATTATACCTATCACCTGAGAAACCATTTTTAAAGTTTTAGAAATGGTAAATTTGTTGCTTTAATCAACAATGTATTTTAATGCTTAGTTTTTAAGCATTTACTTAAGGCTTTTGAGTAGTACCAAAGTAGTAACACTAACTGTTCAGTAATAAATTGAAATATTAAGCAAAGTTGTAAAGAAGTAACTGTTTGTTAAGGATGAGACAAACTAAAGTTTTGATAATTATTTTAGAAGCAAATAATTTTTCTTCTATTTCGTTCGAAAATAATAAAATCAAGTAAAGTTTTAAGCAAGTTTGCTATGAACACACAACATTTATTACTGCAGTATTTTTTAATGATTTGTAATTAGAAATTATATTATCGATCAACTTAATTTGCTTGTTAAGTAAAAAATCAATAATTTAAAATACAAATTAGTCCGAAATATTTTAAATTTATATTAAAAAAATCATCTTATTAAAATTAATCAGTTATGCCTGAAAAAAACCATAAAATTTAAAGCAAACTATATATCAGAAAAAAAGGCACTTTTTAGATGCTGAACGTCTTCAATATGCTTAAGTATGATCTTAAGTTCTGTTCCTTTGTTTTTTTTTCATTTCTAATATCACTAATGTGCGCGTACAATCTCTTTTTAGATAGGCCTCCTGTAGATCCTATATATTCCTTGGTTTTATTCTGAGTAGTGATTGTCGCCTTGTATACAACATTTTCCTGCAAAAACTTACCACTTAAGGGGCAGGAATCTTTGTTGAGACAGTTGCAAATATTGTTCCCATAATTTTTTATAGCTCAATTTACTTCATATCTTCTTATTGTGACCACTTGTTAATGATTTAACATTTTCCATACAACAGTACGATACTTTGCAGTTTTTTTTTGTAATAGCTATGAAAATTTAAAATTTTGCTTAAATGCTTTTTATAAAAACTAGGTAACAATATTCAAATATATATTGTGCTTGAATCATCCAAGTTTAGTTTCTTAAAACTATAACTAATACTACTGACGTAATTAAAAAAACACAACTCACGACAAACATTTAGTATTATAAATTTATAGTCAGCTGTAAAGTTTTACAACACGACAATACTCCAGAAATTTTAACTGTTCAAAACTAAACATATTGATTTGAATAAAAAGTAAAATACTTTCATCTAAACCCAATAGCTATTATTCAAATAGTTATTTTATTACATTATTTTTCTTTTACCAACTAGTTATAAAATTGAACAAAAATTACTTGTAACTAATTTCAAAGAATCACAAAATTTAATTCCTGATTTTTTACAAACATACTTTATTAATCTTTGTCATAAACTCAAACAAACATTACATAATTCATACAAATAATAATACACCTTTATAAATAGTAGTTTAAATATGTTCTTCTGCGGCAGTAAAAACTGGTAAAATTCAACAATTGCAAATAGCATTGAGTCGTTGTTTTCTTATATTCAAAAAATAAACTTATACTCTTTTTTTTGCTGCATACGTCACAAGTAAATCAGACTGTGTAATTTTAACAGCTTTGATTTTTTAGAACTTTTATATTATTTAACTAACTTTAGAATTATTTTATTTTGTAAATGAACAACGTTAATAAGCGGTCGAAGCTTGGCATATTTAATATTTTTAGTAATTATTTTCAGGTTACTTAAACTGAAACTTTAATAACTTTCGTTAAAAAAAAAAGTTGTTTGTAAAAGCTTCAAAGATAACTCTGAATTTATTTAATTGAATTTTTAACGCTTTTATTTTTAGATATTGACTCAATGTTTATAATTAAACTTGTTTTTAAGTGTAAGTTAATTTTAGTTTAATAATAATTTGGCAAGCCTGTATGTAACTGAGTATGAGCTTACAAAGCAAGAATTAAAATGTTGATTCTAAATAGAAAAGCAAAAACAGTTTTAGCAAACAATTTTCAACACACCAATATATTATTAAACACACTAGCCTTAATCACCCGTAGAAAACTAATTATAAATTTGCTGTCGAATCATGCCTGCCATTGTCCTGGGCACGACGTCAAACTGTTCTGGTGTATGACTCGATAACCGAATGGTTTTTTGTACAACAAGTGACTTGTTTTAGATACAACTTCATAACTTCCATTCTCATCAAAGATTCCTTGCGTCCTACTTGTTTGTCAGGCATTCAGGTCGTTATAAAATGTGAATTTTTGGAACAGATGTGTGTCTTTAAGGGCATAGGGGGGTTCGACATTTTTTTCACTAAAAATAACATATGATCTTATATGAAAGCTTGAAGTACAATCTACCAGCCAGTTTTTATAGAATATAAAAATCTTATTTAACTTTTGAAATATTGCAAATTTTATAAAATACAAACGTATGGACAGCAAATTTTTCAGGGTCAATTTTCTCGGAAATTTAAAAATTCACTAAAAATCTATCTTCTCCTAAAAAATTTGTTACCTTTATTAGAACTTCAGTTTTAAATTTTAGTATTTTGCTTATTTAGCAGCTTTAAAATTCTTGCTATGACTAAATTGATTTTGATAAGCTGTATATTTTAACATTTTAAAAAGTAATACTAGCGGCAATATTTTCTTTTTAATTAATTTTAAGAAAATTTTTATAAGGTGGGGAATAGATTTATCAATTCTTTTAAAATCAACGTTTATTTTAAAGCGTTAATTACTTAAAGTAATGTTTTAATAGGTTTACAATTTTTAGATCTAGCAAAAATGTTGAAATAGAAAATTTATATATGATATTTTATCTCAACTTACCTAGTTTGTTATGTAGTAGTACTAGATTTAAAATCAAGTTTTAAAAATTAATATTAATTCGAATACAAGTATTTCGTACCAATACTAATACTACACATTTTACTATTCTGGGACTTATAAAAATTGTACGATACTGTTAAATCCATCCAAAAAAATCTAATTAAATTCTATACAGATCATTAGTCACCTTAAAATTTTTGTTTTTTATTAAATAAAGGTAAACAAAAAATCTTTATTAGTAATGAAAAATAGTTGAAAAAAACTTGTGAAAATTATTTTAGCTTTGTATAACAACTATCATTATAGCAAACATTGATTATGACGCCATAAGCCATTTTATCAGCAGAAATTCTTTGTACTAAGAAAGACCTACAAAGATTACTGTAAACTACTTTCTTAGAGTGGTTTTCAGGTTAAATATATCTATGAAGTAAACTACAAAACAATTGAGAGGTACTTTAAATTGAAAAAAGATTTTAATAAATAGCCAAGAGCATCGCACACCGCGCGCAAAGCGCGCTTTTGTGCTAGCCGAATAAGGCAGATAAATAATATAATAAGTAAAATAAAATTATTAATTAAAAATCTTTCAAATTTATGATAATTTTGAAATACTATTAAAAACTCTTAAAAGTTTAGAAAACTTATGTTTAAACTAAGGATTAGAACAAATTAGTTTGAAACAGATAATGAAAAAAGAAAAAAATAATAATATATCTATTCACTTATTTATAATACAAAAAGAACTACATAAGTAAAAAATGGTTTGTAAGCAGAGCGCTTTTGTGCTTTGTAAGCGCTTTTGTGCTAGCCAAATAAAGCAAATACTTAAAAATAATAAAGTAAATAAAATTATAATCAAAATGTTTCAAGTAATAGAAATTTTTAAATTTTGTACTATTTTTCAAATACTCTTAAAATATACTTCAAGTTTTTAAAAACTGCCGATTAAACTAAGTATTAAAACATACTTACTCCACTAATTTTAACTTTAAACAAATCTAAATTTGTTAACCTAAATTACTGCCTTAAAAACTTAAATTCCTGCTTTAAGACTGCCATTTTAACTAAGTATTAAAAGATAATTACTGTTCTAGAAAGAAAAAATAGTATTTTAATTTTATACAAGTCTAAATTCGTTAACCTAAATTCCTGCCTCAGAAGGCTCGCTTTCTTTCGGTTTTACTTTGCAAAAAAAAGCACGCTTCGCGCGCGATCTTGCTTTAACTTTCATGCCTCAAAGGCTTCACTTTCTTTGTACGTCCCAACCTCAGAAAGCTCCGCTTTCTTTCGGTTTTGCTTCGCAAAAAAAAGCACAACAGCGCGCTTTGCGCGCGATTGTGCGTTCTTTCTTTCAGCTTCTATGCCTCGAAAGCTTCGCTTTCTTCGTACTGCAGTTTTTGATTTTTTTTCAATCCAACCCGCCCCAATAATTATATCGAATATATATTCAAACTATTTTTAAAATTTTGGAAATTTCATGTTACGTCACTAACTCTTCCAGATGTCCTATTTTAGTCGACATAAAATTGTTTGAAAATATGCATGAAAAATTTGCATAAAATTAGCATAACTTTATTTTTTGAGTTGATTATCAAATTTAATATCTTTGGAACTTTACTTTAAAATTATTGGCATAACGTTAATTCTTAATAAATAAAAGTGTTATACGTTTAAGAAATAAATAAAATATTACACAACTTTAATAATTAATAAATAAATAAAATTCAATGTGCTATAAAAAAACATCACTTGTGTTTTTTTGAAGTTTGATAAATCATTACAATCTAGTATTGGTTTGAAAAAGAATAAAGTTTATTTTTAGCTTACGTTAGCAGCTTACTTAAAATCTTAAAGTAAACATAAATTATTTTAAACAATAGACTATAAAACGATAACGCTTTTAAATTAACTTTGGTATTTAAATCTTAAGTTATATTTTAAAAGCACTAATTTCTTTAAGTTAGTTTGAAACTTTTTAATGTGTTGAATAGATAAATTGATAGTTTTTAATGTTTCGGAATAAAACAATCAAATGGTCCTGGACAAGTAAACAAATTCTTTACAGTTTACAATAAATAAATTTTTTTATGTAAAGTTTACGTTTTTTCAAATACACAAAACTATAAAAATAAAACTGCAATAAGTTATATTTCATTATCATATATTTAACACATGATAGTTTGCTTAGTTTTCGTAAAGCTCAAACTGTAACTTACATTCAGTAACACTGTAGACACTGTAGCAATTCACTGTGGCGAGAGTGGCGAGGACACAGAACACCAGTTTCATGTTTGCAAGTTTACCTTCTATTCAAACTAGCAAAATAATATGTTTTCAACTTCCACTCCTACTTTTTATATGCACAACGCAGCTTTCCTTTTTTTGCTAAAAAACCTGCATTGCAACATTCTTAGCAAGTCACCTAAACAAAATCGTGTATTGATGCGTTCTGTGCACACGTGTTATGTTTAATTTAACTTTCGAGTACTTTCCGGTGCAACTTACCATGGTTTTTTGGTTGGCACGAATTGGTTTGGTTCGATATTACAGTCAGCTTGGTTCACTGTAATTTATAAAATTTTTGTAAAGTTTATTTTTATTGTAAACTATTTTAAATAAAACTTTTATTGTAAACTCTAAGTGCTATTTATCACCTAAAGACTTTCACTAAATTTAAGGTTAAATATTACTATAATAATTATCAAAAATACTTAGTATCAATAATATTTATAAAACAGTTTGCTAAATCTACGAAAAAAAACTGTTTCTAAAATACAAGCTAACACTTGACATTTAGAGAAGTTTAAGAAGTCAAGATATTGTACTTATTACTTTGCGTTTTATTTGAATGAATAGAGTTTCTAATTTGATTCAAATATAAAACGTAAAGTTCTTATGAAAATGTGAATAAAAATAGACGAAAAGAATATCGAATCGACCAAAATATGCACTTACGATAAAAAAGTTCAAAATACACAGTTTTGAATAAAATAATTTATTATTGCATTCATATATTGAATATAGCTTTTTTTATAATAAGTATTTGATTTAATTTAAAATACTAAAATTAAGTTATCATTACAGGGTATAATTTTTTTAACAAAAAAATAATATTTTTGATTTATTGTTAATCAAATGAAGCTTTAGTAGATTAACAGCACAAGTTGCATTACAGTTTTAATAATCAAATACAAGTTTGCGGGGCACTTAAAATTCGTAGGAACCAAATTCACTTTTTTTGTTGCTAAAGACTTGTTTTAAACAAAATTTGTTTTAGTTTTTATTGCATTATATAGGCCATTAGAACGGTTTTATTGAGCTTAAATAAAGAAACAAACTTTATATTACGTTTTATGCAATTAGGTTTAAAATTTCATACTTCATCTATACTTTATTTAATACTATCATGTAATTTTTAAGCTTTACAAACTAAACCAGAAATAAAACAAGGTATTAATTTTATAAAAGTTTTTTTTGAATTTATTTAGTAATAAAAAAAGTATTTTACTTTTAAATGTTTTGCGATAGATAACAAACATATTTTATTACGTAAAGTCACAGAAGAATATTTAAATATTTACATTTTTTATCAAAATAAAATTTACAAATATTAAACTAAAAATCTACTAACACATTGATTTTAATCAAAAACTAAGACTATAGAAAAAACACATTTTATTTTTTTAAATCACTATTTTTATCAGAATAATTCTTTTTTTTTTCGTTTTTAAGTTTTGATTTTTATAAAAAAAATCAAATTGAATTAATAAATTGTAACTTTAAGTAAACCTTAATCATCGCATCAACTTGCGTCAACTTGCGATAGTTTTTAACCACAAACCACCGCAAACATTCATAATTAATATGCTAAAGTTAACAAGATCAACTTACTTCTGCCTCTCTAATTACCTCTAACAATTCTTTGAACGGCACAGCGCCGCCCTAAACCTTCATCAAAACTAAATGAGTTATAGTAATAAGTTTAATATTTTATATTAAGATTAAATAAAATTTTGTACTAATCATTTCCCAATAGATATACACTTACTTCAAGTTAAACTAAAGATTAGTTTCAACTATCTTTACAAAACTATTGCTTAATCTACGGACAAGTAATTAAGCTTTTTATAATAAAATTATTATTGTTGTAAAAAATTATCAAATTATTAACATTATTAGACTGTTACAAAAAATTAATTGAAAGCCTTAATTATAATTAATGGTTTGAATCAACTGTTAAAAAAAGGGATTAGTTTTAACATTAAATTTCAAAATTGCGCAATTAAAAAATCTAACTTTTTCGCTTCCTTTTAAATTTTGCTTACCATTTTGTTTCCATGCAAGTCATTAAAAGCATAATATTTTAAAACATTACAAATAACAGTAAAAAAATAAGACTGCGTTGAAGAAGCTGACCATTATAATTATTTTATTTTTTGATATTTAGTAACATGTAATACAACTTTTAATATACTTTGAGTAAGGAATTCTATTACTGAAGTGTTATCTTAAAAAACCTTTAAGTTAGTAAATTCAAAATAATAATTAGAACAAAGTTAGTTCAAGAAAAGTATAAGTTTTGTTTAAATTATTTTTTTTTTCACAATTTGACATAAGTTAATAATTATTTAGTTGATAACATTACATAACTAAAAAGATAAACTTTATCTTTTTGGTAAGTATCAATTATGCCTTTTGGTTTATTTAGAAGTCGACTTAAATATATAAACACATATTAAGGTTGAGACATGATTTATGAATTGACTGTAGTTTCGTGTTACAGCTGGTTATTATGTCTTGTGCAGAGAAAGTATATCAAGCACTGCTTTCAACAATTTACTATTTTATACTAATTGTCCGTGATAAACATTACTTAAATTTTTCAAGTATCTTAAAACTTATTTCTACGTGTCAATTAAAATCTCTGTGTAGGGTTTCATATTATAACATTTTAATGCTTAACAATAAAATCTATGGTATTGCATTTTTTAAAAGTGATTTTTTTATACTACTTATGTTTTGTTTTTCTTTTGGTTGTGGTTAAAATTTATAAATACAAAACTATAGTACTAGAAGTTAGTAGACAAAGAAAAAGTTGTAAACCTTATAATTAAAAAACTACCAAACTTCAGCTTACATTACTATTCTTAATTTTTTTAAATAAAAACCTAAAAGATACAGAAATTAGTAAACGCTTTTATTTTAAACTAACTTAAAGTTAATTTTGAGAAACTTAACAAATTTTAGCAGTATAGGGGAAATTAAAAAAATTCAAATATTTATAAATCGTTTAAACATTTTATTAATTAAATGTTAAAAATTTTATTCTATAAAGATTATCAAAAGCAATACAAAATGTTTTATCTAGATTGATAATTTATAAAGATTGTTATTTTTTTACAATTCTGATTTGTACATGAAATTATACTAAGTATACCAATGTTTCATGAAAAAAATAACTATCATTCTAAATAAGTGTTAACAATTTTTTTTTAATTTTTTAATAACGTTATTTTGTGTACTATTGTTAACCCATTAACTAGTTACTAATAAAGTATATAAAGCATTTTACAGAACCTAATAGAATAAAAACTTCAGAAACCTAAACTTTTTTCAATAAAAATTTAAAATGTACAATTTTAAAACAGCTTAATACTAGAACAGGGCAAACTGCGACTTTAAAAGCCAAAATCTGCAGTCCAAAAGAACTTTTTAACTTAAACAAACGTTTTGAAAAAATAATAATAAGGAAAGCTTTCGTGTTAAAAGCTGACAGTTAAGCTCTTAATTTAATTATTTACTATCCGTGTTTACTATTTTATGTTTTTGTCTGAAAATATTTTTTATTGATCGTTACAAACATTTTAAAATAACTTTGGCTGGCGAGGAACTTTCAAGGGAAAATTGGCACGCGTCTTATAAAATAAAACTTATGTTTTAGAATATAAAGTTCAGATATTGGAACATAAGTGACTAGTATATTACAATAAATTATACAAGACACACACTTTCAAAAACACTAAATATATTTCGATCAATTCTCTTTAATAGAGTACAATGATAACAAATGATAAGATTTTACACACTTATATGATAACCAAGTAATCATAAAGTAATCAAGAGATTAATAAAAGACAAACGCAATTAGTAAAAGTTAAAACCAAATAAGTCCATTTTCGTTATAATTGATCTACAGTAAAACTAAACAAATAAAATGAAAACAATTCTTATAAAATGTTACGAAAATAAAGAAACAGTATAGTCAAAATATTTTTGCTTACATAAAACAGGTTTCCTTAACAAAATACAAATAGCTTCTAATTTAATCAAACCAAAAACATTGCTACAAACTTTAATAATTTTAACTCTATCTATATTATAATTGTTGCACAAGTTTGGATTATTAACTAAATGTTCTGAAATAGATGAACGTTTAGATGCGTTTAAAACCTTAACCGGTATATCATCTTTCTTATCTGACAGGCAAAAATTCTCTACACATTTTGGTATGTGTTCTTTTGTTCTCTTCCTTAGATGTCTAGTTGTAAATTCAATATAACTTGCTGTAGAACAGCAATAAACAATATATGTTAAATAATATATGTTCAATAAACAATATATGTTATAAAGCATATAAAAAAAACTTAAAATAACTACGAGTTCTAAATTATGCAGATTTCTTCTTATTATTTTTATTTATATACGTAGAAATTAGAATAAAACTTACCTCACAATAGTAAGAAGGTAACTTTTATAATAAAAAACTTTTTGGTGTTTTAAAATTTTAATATTACTTAATTTTTCAGCTAAACATATAGTGTTTTAAAAGGTGATCAGATAGGTAAATTAAGCTAAACATGAAATTTTCAATCACTATTATTTTAGTTTGATTTAGGTAACAAATTGAAAAAAAAGTTGTATAACTTTAAAGATACAAAACATACACTTATCAAAAAAAGTATCGAATAATATTAAGTAAAAAATCTATAACAGTTAATCAGAAACTTTGAGAATTAACAATTTTTCTTGTTACTTAATAACATTTCTAAAGTACAATTAATGTAGAACTAATTTTTACGAGAAAATGACTAAAGCTGATTACTAAATTGTTATGACCTAAAGTCAAAATATTACAAAAAAAAGTTCTTCAGCAGGGCCTGAATCAACTACATGTTGGTTTCTAACACACCACTACCAACTTGGCTACTCAAAGCGCTTAAAATTGCTAATTTTTCTTTTAATAATAATTATCGTTTAGTATAGATTTTTTAGTTTACGAAATTGATGTATCAAACATTTACGGACTCGTGATTGTTCCTTATCAATAAAAGTATTTTAATTAAAAATTGAATCCTTAATACAACTAGTTTTAAGGGTAAAAAGTAACCACTTTTGCCTATTGTGCAAGTTGGTTTTAAGTACTTCACTAATACAAATAATTACAATCTATGGCAACTGTTCTAGCCAAAAAAACAATTTATTTTTCTAACCTAGCGCCACGTAATGCTTAGTTTCAAAAATATTTTTGGAGTATGAATAACACATTATTTTTTTACTTCCTAAAAATAAATAGAGCTTTGTTTGTTTCAAAAAGATTTAGTTTTAAATGAACAACCTATTTTATATTATTGGTACTAGCCCATGTAACCAGGGGCCGGAAAACTGCGGTACTTTTCAGCTAAAAATAGGCTATTTTATTTAAATTGTGGTTTCGATTTAATAATTATTTTTTATTGAAGATCTACTAATGCTTACTTTGTACCGATTTTAGTTTAAAGCGTTGTCATGTTGCTACTGAAAAAATATTTGAAAACGGGTATTTCCCGCAAGAAGGTTTGTGGAGAAACTGGCAAGCATTTTATAAAAGTCTGCTTGCTCTTCGGTACAGCAAATGGTGTGTACTTGAAAATGACTACTTCGTAAATAGAAAATATTTAGATAATTCAGTGTTAGAAAAATTTGTTTCAAAATGATTCACAATCTACGGTTGTAATGTTTACTTAAACTAACAAAAAAAAAGACGTTTTTAATGCTTGTAGAAAGTTTACAAAATTACACTTATTAATTGTGAAACTATACAAACTGCCACATTTTAAAAAGATTTATCCAAGATGAAGCGGCCATCTCTGTTCGTTCCAACAACAAATGAAATGATCACCTTTGTCATTAGCAGCTCCGACTTCGACAAACCCCTTAAGCAGCAGGATGTTCAAGCCGCCTTCAAGACCATCTCGTTGATTAGTCCTTACAATAATAATTTTGTTTATCTATTCGGCAACTCGTATTAGAAAACTTTAGAAAATGTTTATGTTATATCTACTTTAGTTCAAAATAAATCATTTTCAAAAATTATAAAACAAGGCATGTAATAGTCATAGAATGAAAAAATATTAAATTAACTTCTAAAAAAAAATTATCAATTAAAAGCATAGAGAATAAACCCAATTCCCAATGCCCAATTCACGTCAATATTGCCGTGGGTTGTCCAAACTCCATAACCACTTCTAAGTACAGCTTATTGACACCTGTACTGGATTAAGAAGATAACCTTCTTTGAAACATTGTTTTTATTTATGATAGAAAGCAATGTTTACAGAACGACAAAAAAACGCTCAAAATGTTTGATCGTAGGACCTGGTGTACAAAACGTTTCAGCTTTCGAGTCGTACACCACTTGGATACAGTTTTAAGTTTGTCCAGAACTATACATACAGAAATAAACTTTTTACAGAAAATTCGCGCAAATATTTTTATTTTTTTAGTTTCTGAAATATATTACTTTTTTTTTAAACTGGAAAGAAGTAACTTTAAAGTTTTGTTATAAAAAACTTAAACTTAAATTTATTTAATAACATGACTAAAGTCACAACTAACTTTTTTGATGATGTTTTGAAGATTATAAGCTGCTACTTAATTATTTTTTAACTAAGTTTAAAAGCAGTTATAAAATATTAAAAACATTTTTATACAAAACATTAAAAATTAAAACATAACTGACATAGCAATACTATAAGTAATTCTTATAAAACTTTAATACTATAAGTAGCATTTTTTAGTAGAAAATAAATATGTTTGCAATAGTTTGTTAGATCTAAATCGAAAAATTTAAAACAAATTATTTTAATTTCAAGCGACATTTAATACCTTAACTTTTTGCCTGCAGTTTTGTGACCAACAGTACCTTTAGTTGGTAAGTTTTAGTTAACGTTTTTGACGTAACAACTCTTTTCTTCACAGCTATCTGCTCTAGCTTCATGTGGAATAACCGTTGCAGCTACAAATAAAAAGTATAAGTAAAATATAAGTTATTTGAACTTAGGACAAAAAAATAAGCTGAAATTTTCTAAAAAATATAGTTAAGGAAATTTATATAAAAAATAGAACAAAAAAAGTTGATAAAAGTTTCTAGTTTTTACTTTATAATAAAAAAATTTATTAAACTAGTTTTGGAAACCTAAGTACTTTAAAATTGTAATAAAAACACATTTGTCTATTAGTAACAGCTCTACGAAAAATAAACACTTTTGATAGTTATTACGTTTCAGACATTACTTAAACAAAATTATTGCAAAATTTTAACACATTCTAAACAAAGTATATAACAAATTATTTCTCAACTTGTTATACTATTGTGACATAACATCCACTAAATTCATTTCCGAATGCAAGTTATAGTTGTACGGTGTTTTTATTTTGATTGTAATTACTTTAAACATTATTTATAAATAACTTGTTAAGAGGAGTAATAAATTTTTAACCGTGAAATCTAATTTTAATTGTAGTGATAAAAATACCGCTGTGTATCAAAATTTTAACATGTTTTTAATGAAGTATTTCCAGAACTTTTTAGGAACGTTTTTTAAACTCATAAACAAATATTTTTTGTTTACTTAAATTAAAATTCTGCCAAATTTTAAACTAATACGTTGACGGATAAACATTGAAGTTTCAGATTTTTTTTATGTTGTGTGCATATTGACACAACTTGTAAGCACGTCATAGGTACTTGTCGACAATAAATTGTACACGTTTATTGTACACGTTAATTATAAATAATGGTATGAATCAACTGTTAAAAAAAAGGGATTAGTTTTAACTTTAAATTTCAAAATTGCGTAATTAAAAAATCTAACTTTTTCGCTTCCTTTTAAATTTTGCTTACCATTTTGTTTCCATGCAAGTCATTAAAAGCATAACATTTTAAAACATTACAAACAACAGTAAAAAATAAGACTGCGTTGAAGAAGCTGACCAGTAGTATTGTTTTATTTTTTGATATTTAGTAACATGTAGCTTTCAAAATACTTTGAGTAAGAATTTCTATTACTGATTTTTTATCTCAAAACACCTTTAAGTTAGCAAGTTAAAAATAATAATTAGAAAAATGATAGTTCAAGAAAAGTTAAAGTTTTTTTTAAACTAACTTTTCGTCACAATTTGGCATAAGTTGATAACATTACATAACTAATATAATAAAAACTATAGTACTTGAAGTTAGTAGACAAAGAAAAAATTGTAAACCTTATAATTAAAAAACGACCAAACTTCAGCTTACATTACTATTCTTAAATTTTTTTCATAAAAACTTAAAAGATACAGAAATTAGTAAACGCTTTTATTTTAAACTAACTTAAAGTTATTTTTGAGAAACTAAACAAATTTTTACAGTATAGGGGCAAATAAAAAAATTCAAATATTTATAAATTGTTTAAACATTTTATTAATTAAATGTTATAAATTTTATTCTATAAAGATTATTGAAAGCAATACAAAATGTTTTGTCAGATGATTTATAAACTATTATGTATGTTTTCAATATTAACTAAGTGAAAATGTTCATTTGTAATCTATTTTGTAAAAATTTAGAAATTTAAAATTCTTCCCTTTTTACATAAACTAACATTTTTTGTTTAAAACCTAATAAAGTAATTAAGATACAGTAGATTTTATTGTTTTTGATAAATCTTTAATTTTTATTGGTGAAAGATTAAAAAAATATCAGTATATTTTATTACAGTATCACTTCAACAAAGAAAAAACAAATTTTAATAACACTCAAGAGCACCCGAGGTATCCTACTTGATTACATTGTCACAAAACTTCAGTTGCCGGTAAAACTGTACGACCAGTTGTACACCCTTCGTCACTTGTACAAGCTGCATCATTGCTGTCACAGTTGCATGTATTTTTTGAAGATGACTCTGAAATTATTAACTGAATGTTAGTAAAATGCTACGTTTTATGAATACTTGTTTGTAACTAGTTCTTAGTATGTGCTTTACTTCGTCTTTATGTAAAATATGCATATAAAAAAAAGGTTTAAAAGTTCATACTTTTATGGTACTCTTTTTAAAAAAGGTTGAAAATAATATTAAGCTTATTTGTTCTAGAACTTTATATAACTTTAATGTCATCCATCTAAAATGATTAAGTTTTCATATACTCAATTCAAGTTTTCTAATACTTTAATTTTCAAAGACCCGTTACAAGTCTGATTAAATTAAAACTATAAATAGTGCACCAAATTGTTTAAGTTTTTAATAAATCTTTGGTTCTCACTACCTACGAAACAAGGACAAGCAGAACCATAATTTTGTTCTGCCCAATTCACTTCAATATTGCCGTGGGTTGTCAAAACTCCATAACCACTTCTAAGTACAGCTTATTGACACCTGTACTGGATTAAGAAGATAACCTTCTTTGAAACATTGTTTTTATTTATGATAGAAAGTAATGTTTACAGAACGACAAAAAAACGCTCAAAATGTTTGGTCGTAGGACCTGGTGTATAAAATGTTTCAGTTTTCGAGTCGTACACCACTTGGATACAGTTTTAAGTTTTTCCAGAACTATAAATACAGAAATAAACTTTTTACAGAAAATTCGCGCAAATATTTTAATTTTTTTAGTTTCTGAAATATATTACTTTTGATTGAACTGGAAAGAAGTAACTTTAAAGTTTTGTTATAAAAAAGTTAAACTTAAATTTATTTAATAACATGACTAAAGTCACAACTAACTTTTTTGATGATGTTTTGAAGATTATAAGCTGCTACTTAATTATTTATTAACTAAGTTTAAAAGCAGTTATAAAATAAGTAAAAACATTTTTATATAAAACATCAAAAATTAAAACATAACTGACACAGTAATACTAAAAGTAATTCTTATAAAACTTTAATACTATAAGTAGCATTTTTTAGTAGAAAATAAATATGTTTGCAATAGTTTGTTAGATCTAAAACGAAAAACAGTTAAAACAAATTATTTTAATTTCAAGCGACATTTAATACCTTAACTTTTTGCCTGCAGTTTTGTGACCAACAGTACCTTTAGTTGGTAAGTTGTAGTTAACGTTTTTGACGTAACAACTCTTTTCTTCACAGCTATCTGCTCTAGCTTCATATGGAATAACCGTTGCAGCTACAAATAAAAATTATAAGTAAAATATAAGTTATTTGAACTTAAGACAAAAAATAAGCTGAAATTTTCTAGAGAAAATATAAAAGGAAATTTATATAAAAAATAGAACAAAAAAAGTTGATAAAAGTTTCTAGTTTTTACTTTATAATAAAAAAGTTTATTAAATTAATTTTCGAAACCTAAGTAATTTAGAATTGTTATAAAAACACATTCGTCTACTAGTAACAGCTCTACGAAAAATAAACACATTTGATAGTTACTAAGTTTCAGACATTACTTAAACTAAATTATTGCAAAATTTTAACACATTCTAAACAAAGTATATAACAAATTATTTCTCAACTTGTTGTACTATTGTGACATAACATCCACTAAATTCATTTCCGAATGCAAGTCATAGTTGTACAGTGTTTTTATGTTGATTGTAATTACGTTAAACATTATTTATAAATA
The DNA here is from genome assembly GCF_965202585.1 of Thalia democratica. Lineage (NCBI taxonomy): Eukaryota > Metazoa > Chordata > Thaliacea > Salpida > Salpidae > Thalia > Thalia democratica. Next base: position 24,148,397 of record NC_139173.1, read on the forward strand.
AGTTGTTAAGAGGACTAATAAACTTTTAACCGTGAAATCTAATTTAAATTGTAGTGATAAAAATATGGTTGATAATATGTAGGATGATAATATGTTAGAGTTCTTAAAATCTAGTTGCATGACGGTTTGGGAAAATCTGCAAATGCACTGGGATACCGATTAGGTTTTAAATTAGCTTATACTTGTTAATGTTAATGGTCGAAAATGTTTGTTTAGTGAACGTATGAAGTCTCGAACGAAACAACTAGTTTCATGGTCATTTTTTGAATATAACAAACTTTGGCTTGTTTAATAATACATAAAATCTATCTAAAAATATACGAAAACTATATTTTTGATTAAAATTTTTATATCAACTTATTCACAAAAACTTAAACCTAGATAACAAATTACTTTGGCTAAAAATTTTTATACTTTTACTTTCAAAATATCAAACAATCATAAACAACTTATGTAATTTAAATAAATTCTGTACTTTAAAATAATGTTATCAAACATTGCATCTAAAATAATTTTACAAAAGTATTAACATAGAATAACGAAATATTAAATTAAAAAAAGAGGTTAATTAATATTTTCAACATGATAAACATTTTTATTTAATAGACTTTTAGATTAAGATCAATTTCACTAATGAAAATATTACTCAACAAAAAACTAACACATAAAACTGTCACATAATATTTCAAATGTAAAGTTTAAAAAGTTTAGCAAGAATAATTACACGAAAAGAAGTCAATGAGACATTTGTGGATCAACAAAGTTTTCAACAAGTTGTTTAAAATTTGGAATATGTTGAAGTAGATATTCTCAGTAATGACTGCAGATTGGTATCAGTAAGATTTGAAAGCAGCTTACTTTTGTTTAAATTCGTGGTTGAGAATCTTTGTTCATAAATATATTTAGACTCAAACAAAACAAGTAACTTCATTGCCATCTTTTTTTAAATAACAAATTTTGACTTGTTAAGTAAGGCATAAAATCTGTCAATTCGTTCAGTTTTGAACTTTTCTTTTAGTGTACTGTCGCGGGACACGTTCAAAATCCACCCGCAATCAAAATCCACCCGCGATCAAAATCCACCCGATCAAAATCCACCCGATCAAAATTAACCCGATCAAAATCCACCCGAGTCAAAATTCACCCGATCAAAATCCACCCGGGTCAAAATCCACCCGATCAAAATCTACCCGGGTCAAAATCCACCCGATCAAAATCCACCCGGGTCAAAATCAAACCCGATCAAAATCCACCCAAGTCAAAATCCTCCCGAGTCAAAATCCACCCGTTCAAAATCAACCCGGTTCAAAATCCACCCGATCAAAATCAACCCGGTTCAAAATCCACCCGATTAAAATCAACCCGATCAAAATCCACCCGAGTCAAAATCCACCCGAGTCAAAATCCACCCGTTCAAAATCAACCCGGTTCAAAATCCACCCGATTAAAATCAACCCGATCAAAATCAACCCGAGTCAAAATCCACCCGAGTCAAAATCCACCCGATCAAAATCAACCCGGTTCAATATCCACCCGATCGAAATCCATCCGAGTCAAAATCCACCCGATCAAAATCCACCCGATCAAAATCAACCCAGTTCAAAATCCACCCAATCAAAATCAACCCGAGTTCATTTTTTTTCGAAATAAGAATTAATTTCTAATAGAATTTTGTAATATTGAATCAAGTTATATGTTTAAACAACTATTGGTATAAAAAAGAGTAAGTATTTATAAAGAAAGAAATTTTAATTTATTTAATAAAATAATTAAAAAAATAAGTTAAACAATATAATTAAACAGCATTAAAAAAATATTCATAGTAGCTTTACAAGTATTTAAAATGTTTATAATTTATTAATGTTAGTAGTGTTGGTGTTACTTTTTAAAAAAGAAGTTAAAAAAAATAAAAAAAGAATTACGCTCAGTTTTAATCCATTTAAACTTCCTTCTAATTTAATTTCCCAAAGTCAATCATAATTAAATAAAAATATTTACTAAGGATAACTCATAGTAAATTAAAATATCAAAACTATAGAAGTTTATAAATTAAAAGAATCTTTAATAACATTTATTAAACTAAAGAAAATTACCAATTATGAAGCTGAAGACGGTGTTTTTTCACTCTTCATAAAGCATGTTTCAGCACTTGCTTTTCTACCAGAAGAAGATGTTTCTTTAGCCTCAGATCTTTTGCTTCAACATAGGGGTTGTCCAGATGAAGCAAAACCTATTGTTAAGTATTTCGTTCACACTTACATCGGTGCCGAAGGTCGAGAACCACTTTTTCCGATAAACTTTTGGAGTGTTTACGAAAGAACAAGGTCAAATTGCTTCCGGACAAACAACTGTGTTGAGGGTTGGCACAGACGATTTAAGTCCGTCATGCAGTGTGCCAACCCTGGCGTGTTTAAGTGTGTGCAGACAATTGTCAAGGAACAAAAAACTCAAAGCTTGGAAATTATGAGGTTAAACGCAGGTGAACCTCCAAAAAAGAAACAAAAACAGTACAGAGATCTTGACCAGAGGTTAAAAAGAATTGTAAATAGTCGTTCTGAAAAAACTATATTAGAATACCTTAGAGGTATTGCCCATAACCTTTAATAACTAGCGTTTGTATTATTATTCGTTTTTTTTCATAAATTTGTTTAAATAAGTTCATTTTAATGTCATAAAGATTTAAATTCGTTGTTGTGTGCTGTTTAGTTCTTTTAAAAATTTTGAAAAATAGTTTATACTAATAACATTTTAGAGTATTTATATAGTATCTTTTATGTTAACTTTTTGTTCGAGATATTTAAGCAGGCAACTTTAATTTGCTTTACACCTGTACCAATTTAGTCTATTTTTTTTCATTAAGTTGTTTAATTTGGTTTATTTATATGTCATAAAGATTTAAATTTAGTGTTATGTATAATTAAGTTCTTTTGAAGATTTAGAAAAAACATTTTTGCCACTAACATTTTAAAGATTTATATAGTATTCATTATGTTTTTTTTTTTCTAGGCATTTAAGCAGACAACTTCAGTTTGCTAATACCTGTACCAGTTTTGTTTTCGTTCGTTATTAAATTCTTTAATATGTTATGTTGCATAACAACTGATATAGTATATTACACCTATTAGATTTAAATCTAAACTTAGTAACTATATTTATAATATCATTATTAATATTGATAAATTGATATCAAGTAGTGTAAAACTTTGGTAAGTTATTACAACTTTATTAAAAGCTTAGAAGCATTGTCTAACTAACATGACCATAATTTTTAAAGATTAAAACAGCTTAAAAAATTATTAAATTTTTATATATGTAAAACGTTAAGATCTTGAAGATTTCAGTAATAGATAAATACGACATGACACAAAAGAGTGCGTATTTGTATGTTCTAAAAATTTTACAAAACTTTTTTTTTGTACTATAGTTTCTAAAAATGGTATAAAAAGACATTTAAAAACTTCATGTCTAATTAATAACAACTTTACTGTTTTTCAAAATCAAACTTTAAGTTTTAAATTAGCTTAGCTTATTTTATTCCAAATAAAGTTCACAAAGAAACTAATTAAAGTATAAGTGCCTAGGTTTTGATGCCTGGGTCCTTAGTATGACAATAAACTTACAATAATAATTAACATAAAGTGATGATCATACCAATTAGATCATCAGACCACAAGCACTTGGTAGACTGAGACCCGATCTGAGTCTAACAAGTGTTTGTGGTTTGATGATTGAATAGGTATAATTAAACCTTTATGTAAAACAGAGCTTGCCTCACGGCACAAGATTTTCTGAACTATTTCTACCGGCTTTCGCCAAAGTTGTCATTTAATTAACAATTAATTATTTTTATAGCTAAGACTAAAAAAATACTTTTATAGATAAATATCTTGTTAAGACCTTTCACATAAAAAAATTATATTAAAAAAAACACAAACTAAATGAATTTTAAACGTTTGCCTTTTACTTTTTTGTAATTAAAAGTAACGAAGATGCAGTTGGATTTAATCAGAATCGGCAGACAATTGTTTATCTCGGGCCAAATTTCATGTTTCAATTTTTTCCGCGAGCCGTTGTTTTATTCAATTTTTGTTTTTAATCTGTTTTAGTCACGTTTATCTACTTATAGGGATCAGGCCTGGCATATTTAAAATGTATATTTTTTTCTAAAGTCGAAAACTATTTTTTTTTTAAACTTGTGTCATATTATTATTTCTATCTTTATTTACAAGGTTATTTAAATTAAATAACAAATTTTTAATTTTCATGACCACTTATCTGTTTAATAATTAAGAAAGCAATCTATGAAACGTTTTGTGTTTCAGAAAACAACACGGTACACAACAACACAGTGATGCAATAATACAATTAATAAAATTTGATATCCATTTCCTCTTCTTGTTCGGTTTCATACAGTGTTGTTTTTTATTTTTCTTTCAGTCTTTTGCATTTTGTTGATAGCCATTTCAGGTTGTCATTTACAAGCAACTCTCAGTGACATCTGAAAAAAACTAAGCTTAAAAAACAGGTGTAGATCATTATGTACACTTTTTATAATCAATTTCTTTTATTTTATTTGTATTTTCTTTTTAGTAGTTAAAAAAAAATCTTTTTTTATTTAATGCACAGCATATCACGTATTTAAAATTTTAGTGATTTTGTTAAACTAGTTAAAATATAAACAAATATTAATACTTTCATTTTAAACAGTGTAAGTTTTTCTTTTAAAACCTTTAAATACCTTAATAATCTATCTAAAGTTTTTCGGGTTGCAACTTTTTGAAACAAAAAAAGTACAATAGTTACTTCAACCCAGTCACCGTGTTTTTAAAAGTTAAAAACATGTAAAATTGCCAATTAAAAAAATTTTGCAATATTATATAAGTAATTTATCCAAGTATGTAAACTTTTGTTGTTTAAAAGGAAAAGTAAAGTCTAAACTTTAAAGAAAAACTTCTAGATTTACTATCTGTCTTTATTCACATCTAAGGCTTAAGCATAATAAATGGTTTTTAAATGTTATTCAGGAACTTAAAAACAAACTATTATAATTTCTTTTTATTTTTTTTTAAAATTTCAATTTAAATTTTGTTTTGTTTAGCGGACCAAATTTACATGCTCGAGGGCCACATATTTACACTTCGAGGGCCGCAGTTTGCTGACCCCTAAATTAAATTGATTAATTTGTAGTATAAATGGTAGCTTTCACTTGTAATACTCAGTTTTTATAAAAGTTATATCGTGTGACGTATTTGTTTAAAAATTACTTAAAAGTTCTAAATTATTAAATTTTATACCTAGAAACAGTAAATTATAATTGATTGTCGTGTAATTGTGATTGAGATAATACAAGATTATTTTTTCTGGCACATCCTTTAGTTTTCTAAAAGTTTTAACATAGTCATATTTGTATAGTAAAACTTTAATTTATTTATCCTGACGTTGTTTAACTTTTATTAGCTCTTATAGTTATACTTATATCAAAAACAACAGTTCCTTTAAAAGCTGCTTGCCGGCTGTAGCTATTCAAAATTATATTCAGTAATCAAAAAAACAAAAATGTTTTTGTCAAAAATTCCTTATAATAAGCAAAAATACCAAATAACAACTCAAAAAACCTCACAAAATAAGTTCAATCTGTAGTACAGTTTTTATATTCTTAGGTCAATTTATAAGGGACAAAAATACAAGATTTTATAAGTGTTTTTTAAATAAAACTTGTTTAAGATTGGTACTTTAGAGTGGTGAGATTTGTTTAAATGATACTTTATTTAAAAAGAAATTAATAAACAAGGTGCTTGTTTCGATTCGGTTGGATTTTGACTTTGGTTGATTTTGTGTCGGTAGGATTTTGACTCGGGTTGATTTTAACTCGGATGAATTTTGATCGGGTGGATTTTGACTCAGGTGGATTTTGATCGGGTGGATTTTGACTCGGGTTGATTTTGATCGGGTGGATTTTAAACCGGGTGGATTTTGAAACGGGTGGATTTAGAGTCGGGTTGATTTTGATCGGGTGGATTTTGAACCGGGTGGATTTTGATCGGGTGGATTTTGAACCGGGTGGATTTTGATCGGTTGGATTTTGATCGGGTGGATTTTGAAACGGGTGGATTTAGAGTCGGGTTGATTTTGATCGGGTGGATTTTGAACCGGGTGGATTTTAATCGGTTGGATTTTAACTCGGGTGGATTTTGATCGGGTGGATTTTGATCGGATGGATTTTGAACCGGGTTGATTTTGATCGGGTGGATTTTGACTCGGGTTGATTTTGATCGGGTAGATTTTGACTCGGGTGGATTTTGATCGGGTGGATTTTGACTCGGGTGGATTTTGACCCGGGTGGATTTTGAACCGGCTGGATTTTGATCGGGTGGATTTTGAACGCGGGTGGATTTTGATCGGGTGAATTTTGAACGCGGGTGGATTTTGATAGTATACCACTGTCGCATTGTAGTTCAGTTATTTCTAACTGTATATTTCCAGGTGCATTTTCGGTGTCAAACGTCAACTGTGATGAAACAATATTAAATTCTTTTATTAGTTGTTGAAAGTCTGCAAAACAACGGCCAAACTCATTATCAATAAAAACTATGATATTGTTATACTTTTTCATTGTCATCACTGATGGTTCTGTAGTCTCAAGTTTTGCAAATTGTGTAAAGTTATTCTCATTGAGATGGCGAGAAAAAAGTTTTAACTTCAGTCTAAATGCATTTACTAGCATAAGTTATTTGATAGTCTCAGTGTGAAGCAACCTCTTTCAAAATATCAAACATTATAACAAAAGTATTTTTTGAACAATATTTTAAAGAATATTTACTTACAAAAGCTTTCAATACAAGTAATATATTGTTTACAAACATTCCACTTTCAACAGTATTTAGCAGTTGATATAGAAAATATAAAAGTATTTAGCAGCGTATAATTAAAAACTTATAAATAATATCTAAAATTGAGGATATCCATAAAAAATTTAAATTATAAACTTAAAATATAGAATAAAATGTACATCTCAATTAAAAAAAAATCATTAACTATAGTTTGTATGGTATTTTATTGATTTTTTATGCAATGTGTACAATAAAACACTCACTAAATTAACCGTTAGTTTAAGTTATTTTATTTTTTTATTAACAGACAAAAACAAACGAAACTAAACTTTAGTTAAGTTTAAAATTCGATAATTCAAAGTTGACCTGCTTGTCTGGCTCTTAATACTAGGATAATCAAATTATTTTTTTTATTTAGCAAAATTTTACCTTGATTTCAACTTTAAGTTGGACTTATTTTCTATGCTGTTATATCCATCTTTTAAACCAGGTATGTTATAAGCCGCTTGATTAGTTATATAAATTAAGTTGATCATGTATTTATAGTACAAAAGTTATTTAGCTGACCTAAAGAAATCTATTTCCCGACTTAAATCGGCCAGGTTAGCAAGGAATCGGATAAGTGAGCACCGGATAAGCGAGGAACCACTGTATACTGTTAGCTTTGTAGCAAGACAGTTAACAACAGTTTTAAGGAGAGATAAGAGTGTTTCGAATCTGTTTCATAAAGTTAACTTTTAAAATAAACGTTATGTTAATGGTAGAGTCATAATTTTAAAAAATATTAACCAATCTCTAAAATTACTTTTTTCAGTATAACTCTTTAAAAAAAATTTTTGTCAAAAAATAAAAGTAAGAACAATACAAAAACGTTTTGATGTTAAATTATTTTATATAGATTATATATGTAAGTGTTGGATACTACAAATAATATTATTGTATGTAGTGTATGACTCGATAACCAAAAGGTTCCTTCGTACACCAGGTCCTTAAACCAAACTTTTTGAGCGCTTTTTTATCGTTCAATAAACAATATATGTTATAAAGTATATAAGAAAAAACTTGAAATAACCACAAACCTAAGAGTTCTAAATTATGCAAATTTCTTTTTAATATTTTTAATTATATAAGTATAAATTAGAATAAAACTTACCTCACAATAGTAAGAAGGTATCTTTTATAATAAAAATTATTTTGTGTTTCAAAATTTTGATATTACTTTACTTTTCTTTGACTTTCAGCTAAACATATAGTGTTTTGAAAGGTGATCAAATAGATAAATCAAGCTAAAACATGAAATTTTTAATCACTATTATTTTAGTCTGATTTAGGTAACAAATTAAAAAAAAAAAGTTATCTAACTTTAAAGATACAAAACATACACTTATCAAAAAAAAGTATCGAATAAGATAAGTAAAAATTCTATAACAGTTAATCAGAAACTTTTGAGATTTTAAAATTTTTCTTGTTACTAAATAACATTTCTTAAGTACAATTAGTATAGAAATAATTTTTACGAGAAAATGACTAAAGCTGATTACAAAATTAATATGACCTAAAGTTAAAATATTACAAAAAAAGTCTTTCGAGCCGGGTGTGAGCAAATACATATAAGTTTCTAACACACCACTACCAACTTGGCTATTCAAAGCGCTGGAAACTGCAAATTTTTCTTTTAATAATTAGTCGTTTATTATAGATTTTTTAGTTTACAAAATTGATGTATCATACAGTTACTGACTTGTGACTGTTTCTTATCAATATAAGTATTTTGATTGAAAATTAAATCCTTAACACATTCAACGGTAGAAAGTAATCACTTTTGCTAAAGGGCATTAAGGTTTCAAGTACTTCACTAATACAAATAATTACAATCTATGGCAACTGTTCTGGACAAAAAAAACAATTCATTTTTCTAACCTAGCGCCACGTAATACTTAGTTTCAAACATATTTTTGGGGTATGGATAACACATTATTTTTTACTTCCTAAAAATAAATCGAGCTTTGTTTGTTTCAAAAAGTCCATAGTTTTAATTGAACAACCGATTTTATATTATTGGTACTAGCCCATGTATCCAGGGGCCGGAAAACTGCGGTACTTTTCAGCTAAAAATAAGCCATTTTATTTAAATTGTGGTTTCGATTTAATAATTATTTTTTATTGATGATCTACCAATGCTTACTTTATACCGATTTTAGTTTGAAGCGTTGTCATGTTGCTACTGAAAAAATATTTGAAAACGGATATTTCCCGCGAGAAGGTTAATTGAGAAACTGGCAAGCATTTTATAAAAGTCTGCTTGCTCTTTGGTATAGCAAATGGTGTTTATTTGAAAATAACTGTTTCGTAAGCAGAAAATATTTAGATAATTCAGTGTTAGAAAAATTTATTTCAAAATGATTCACATTCTACGGTTGTAATGTTTAGTTAAACTGACAAAAAAAGACGTTTTTAATGCTTGTAGAAAGTTTACAAAATTACACTTATTAGTTGTGAAGTTATACAAAATACCACATTTTAAAAAGATTTATCAAATCTAAATTGACCTTCTGCCACCGTTAGTTATATATGCTTTTCAAAATAGTTTATTTCTTTGAACTTATGGTAAAAACATACGAATAATTTCGAGCGTCCGATACAAGCCGAGATCCGTACTAGGACAGGCAGAATAAAAACATTTTTTTAACATGTGCAATCTGATTATGTATTGATAAAAGTGAACTACCTGCCACACTGATTGCAAACATAATTACTTGTAAGATTTTTCAGTAAGATCTTGGATATTTTAACAGATTTAGAAGATTGACTGAAAATAGACTGCATTATTATTTCTAGCATCTTAATTATTTGTTACAATCCATTACTTATCAATATGACAATATATAATCTAATTCTGCTGCCTAATCTGGTAGAATAAACCTTGTCTGGCATAAACCAATTTCAAATGACAGAATATATAAATATATTCAATACAGTTAAACTAGATATATTTCAAGCTATTTTCATTAGTGGTTATGGAGCTATAAACATAAAGAAAAAATCAACATATACAGAAGTAGTCATAATAAACAAACCTCAAGTACATACAAAATTGAATCATTATACTAATTATTTTCAAATTATCTATATACAAAAATAATAACACCAAAAAAAAGTAAATAAAGCAACACTGTAAATAAATTTCCTGTTGTCTACAAAGGGTAGCTTTGATATTTGAATCTCAGGTAATGTTTATTTTTATGTATAGGGTTAACAAAATTTTTCCAGGTTTTATGAACTTCTTTCAGATTTTGAAAGTGTAAACTTTATTTGTCAACGTGTATCATAATTTTCAATTAAAAAACTAATTTAGTTTGTATAAATATTGAAAAGACACTGTAATGCTAATTTTAATGTGGCTTAAAATAAACAAATTCTAAATCAGGGTTTTTCAAAGTGGGCCATGAGCAGTAAAGGGGCCACAGGGGGGTCATGAGGTCATAATTTAAAACTTACACTAGATATTCTGGAGTTGATGATGAATGGCAAAAAAAGGTCTTATATGTTTTCAATGGTAATTTTTTGAGTAATCTTGTTGGAGGCAATAGCTTTTAATATTTCTATAAAGAGGGCACTTTTAAAAAACCTGTTAAACCCTGTTCTAAATAATACAAAAAAAAATATATATGATATATTTTTCGTTTCTAATCAAAACTTCATTACTTAACATATAAAAATTTCAAAATTTCAAGTTTTTTAAGATCTTTGTCCAAAATTCCTTTTTTACGCAAAATTTCTTGATTTCCGGGTTTTTTTACCTAAATTGTCAAATTCCAGATTACTCTAGGTTTTTAGCAACCCTCTACTATCTACTGATGAAAATAGCTTGGAATATATCTAGTTTTACTAAATTAATTTATAAAATTTAACTTCAAATTTTTATATTTAAAACCGATTTGTTTTGTTGACTAAAATCATGCCAATAGCATACTTTAAAAACTTATTCACCACTTATTCACCACTGTGAAGATAAGGAAGTTGAAAAAAGCATTTTTAACTTACCTGCAATTGGCTCTATATAAAAACTAGTAGAAAAATTTTTCTTTAGTAACTAAAGTGACAAGTAGTAAAAATTGGGCTTCCCATAACAATTCCTTCACAGCAAAGTTGCCATTTTTAATGAGCGTATCGCCACAGTGCAGTGTATTTTGTATTCAAAATAGGGCCTTTAGTGCCTAGTGGCTTAATTTTCTATTAGATTACTGCACTTATTGTAAAATAAGCATTTGCATGTTAATACGAGTGAAAAAAACCAAAAAGTTACAGTTACTAGGTTTACAAAAATAATTCAAACTTTGGCAACTTATTCCCAGCTTTAAATAAGACGCATAAATTCCTTAAGCACCTTAAAAACATTAACTTATTATTTGTTGGATTAAATATCTTACTGGTAGTAAACTTCATGTCTAAAAAAGTGTTCTTTAAACTTATAACAAACTTATAACAATTTACAATATATATATATAAGTACTCATCATAACAATGTGAGAAGAAAAGTTTTATTGAATTATTTTCTTTTTAAAATTCAGTTGAATTTAATAGTTTCTTAACACTTAAGTGTAATTTCTTTTTGTTAGACATTGTAAATATTTATAGTTGCATCGAATCTGTACTTCCACTTTTTTTGACAACAATAAGAAAAAGGTTTTTGCTGTTCGAAGTAGCAATTGGGTACTGACAATTTCCTATTTCGATTTTCTCAAAATCACTCTTAATGAGATCATGTCTTAGTAACCATGAAGAGAAACAACTTTGTACAGAAATTATTAAGCCATTGCAATAGTAATGCAGTTTACAGTGACTTACCTGATAATCGTTAACAAACCCCGTTAGAAAACTAGTGTGAGTACTAGATTTATTAAAGATGTGCCTAAGGTATAATTTGCCATACTTTTCTTCAACAAAAAATAACCCTCCAAATGACAATTTATAGAGCAATATTATATTTATAGAGCAATCCCAGCATCAAGTAGATAAATAATCGAATGGATTCTAGTTTGAAAAAACGTACAAATTTTATTTTACGTTACAAGTTTTTAAGTTTTCAAGATATTTTTTGGGTGCAAGTGTGAAAAAAAAAACTATAATTTTTTTCAAATTAGAAACCATTCCGTTATTTACTAAAATGTATATAAAGAAGTCAAAAAAACTAAAATTATAAAAATAGTTAAACAAATTAATGAAAAGCATTTCTTTGACTATTTTTAAGATTTCGTGAAACCTAAACTAGTTTCAATATAAGTTTCATAATGAAATTTATATCTTTATTATATTAGTCTTAGTATTAAAAGAATTTCAAATTTATAAAAACCTTGCCTGAACACAACAGCGTCGTTTAACATAAACAATAACAAAATAAGTTAAATAATTTATATGGATTACTGTAAATTACTTTCTTAGAGTTGTTTTCATGTTAAATATATTTATGAAGTAAACTACAAAACAATTAAGAGGTACTTTAAATTGAAAATAAATTTTAATAAATAGCTAAGAGCATCGCACACCGCGCGCAAAGCGCGCTTTTGTGCTAGCCGAATAAGGCAGATAAATAATATAATAAGTAAAATAAAATAATTAATTAGAAATTTTTTTAAACTTATGATAATTTTGAAACACTATTAAAATCTCTTAAAATTTTAGAAAACTTATGTTTAAACTAAGGATTAAAACCAATTAGTTTGAAACAGATAATGTAAAAAGAATAAAAAAAATTAATATATCTATTCACTTAACTATAAAACAAAAAGAACTACATAAGTAAGAAAATAGTTTGTAATAAGTAGCTAAGGGTATCGCACACCGCGCGCAGAGCGCGCTTTTGTGCAAGCCAAATAAAGCAAATACTAATAAATAATAATTTATATTAAATAATAAAGTAAACAAAATTATAATTTAAATGTTAATATATTAGAAACTTTTTAATTTTATACTAATGTTCAAATACTCTTAAAAATACTTCAAGTTTTAAAAAACTGCCGTTTAAAGTAAGTATTGAAATATAATTACTCCATTAGCTTTAACTTTAAACAAATCTAAACTCGTTAACCTAAATTCCTGCTTTAAAAACTGCCATTTTAACTAAGCATTAAAAGATAATTACTCTACTAGAAAAAAAATAGTATTTTAAAATTAAACAAATCTAAATTAGTTAACCTAAATTCCTGCCTCAGAAAGCTAGCTTTCTTTCGGTTTTGCTTCGCAAATAAAGCACGCTTCGCGCGCGATCTCGCTTTAACTTTCATGCCTCAAAAGCTTCGCTTTTTTTGTACGTCCCAACCTCAGAACTCCGCTCAGAACTTTGAAACTCCGCTTTCATTCGGTTTTGCTTCCAAAATAAGCACAACAGCGCGCTTTGCGCGCGATTGTGCGATCTAAGCTTTAACTTTCATGCCTCGAAAGCTTCGCTTTCTTTGTACGTCCCAACCTCAGAAAGCTTCGCTTTCTTTCGGTTTTGCTTCGCAAAATAAGCACAACAGCGCGCTTTGCGCGCGATTGTGCAATCTTGCTTTCAGCTTTTATACCTCGAAAGCTTTGCTTTCTTCGTACTGCTGTTTTCGATTTTGTTTAACTTTTATCTTCGAAATTCAGCCCGTGACCACCAAGAACCTGCCGACCCCTGATTTATGCATAGACCTGTTTTTCTTTACAAAGAACTTATTGTTGCTTTTGATAACAAAACTTAAGCATACAATGTTTATAAATCAAACAGTTAATAGGATAGGTTGTACTTGTTCTTAACTAACTCAAGTATGTTGATAAGATAAAAAGTTAGGTTGTAAGTATGAATAAAACTCTAATAAAGTAAGTTTTAGTCTTAAAAATTAAACAAATAGTTAGTAGTGATCTACCAGATACTAAACATAAGTAACAGGCCGGATCTGAATTCAAATCGTTTTATGAAATTAGTTTTCGAATCTTGTTTTGAAGCAGGGAACCGGCTGTATTCGGATTCCAATCTCATTTTTCAATTAGATAACTGTGTATTAGTTTTAAATAAAACATGCTGATTCAACCCTTGGTATTGTATCATTGTTTTACGCATACTTAAAGTAGAATATTCTATTTCAATTAGATTTGTTTAGTTTATTTTAAGCACTGACAAATTCTTTGAGCATTACTTAGTTTGCCAAAAAAAATCAAGTATACTTAAAATAGCAGAATAGCATTTTAGTATCTTTATTCTTAAGGTATGTTGAAATGGACTGCTGTAAAGCGGCTTTTAAGTATTAATTAAAAGCCGTCTTCACTTGAAAAAATGTTTGAATAGTAAAACAAATGTTTGAGTTGATTATTTGGGTGTTAGCTTTTTTGCAGTTTTAATTTGGCTACATCACTTGGCTACAGGCTTTAGCTTTGGGAACTATCAGTTCCAACCCGCAATTAATTTCCACTTGATCAAGTTTTAGAACAACCGACCAAGGGTAAGGGGTGACAGTGATAGTAGAAAATGAATAGCAAACAAATAGAAATAAATAAAATAATTGGTTGTGAGATGTAAGTACAGTGCTTCCTCACTTATCCGGCCATGTTGATTAAGCTTTTTTTTTAAATCATTGCCTTAATCTACCTGCTTTATTTTATGCAATGCGTACAATAAAACACACAATAAATTTACCGCTAATTTGAGTTATTTTAATTCTTTATTAACAGACAAAAACAAACTAACTTTAATTAAGTTTAAAATTCGATATTTCAAAGTCGACCTGCTTGTCTGGCTCTTTATACTAAGATAAGAAAATAGTTTTTTTATTTAGCAAAATTTTAGCTTGATTTCAACTTTAAGTTGGACTTCTTTTCTATGCTGTTATATCCATCTTTTGAACCAGGTATGTTATAAGCCGCTTAGTTACTTATACAAATTAAGTTGATTATGTATTTATAGTACAAAAATAAATTTAGCTGATTTAAATAAATCTATTTCCCGACTTAAATCGGCCAGGTTAGCAAGGAATCGGATAAGTGAGCACCGGATAAGCGAGGAACCACTGTATACTGTTAGCTTTGTAGCAAGACAGTTAACAACAGTTTTAAGGAGAGATAAGAGTGTTTCGAATCTGTTTCATAAAGTTAACTTTTAAAATAAACGTTATGTTAATGGTAGAGTCATAATTTTAAAAAATATTAACCAATCTCTAAAATTACTTTTTTCAGTATAACTCTTTAAAAAAAATTTTTGTCAAAAAATAAAAGTAAGAACAATACAAAAACGTTTTGATGTTAAATTATTTTATATAGATTATATATGTAAGTGTTGGATACTACAAATAATATTATTGTATGTAGTGTATGACTCGATAACCAAAAGGTTCCTTCGTACACCAGGTCCTTAAACCAAACTTTTTGAGCGCTTTTTTATCGTTCAATAAACAATATATGTTATAAAGTATATAAGAAAAAACTTGAAATAACCACAAACCTAAGAGTTCTAAATTATGCAAATTTCTTTTTAATATTTTTAATTATATAAGTATAAATTAGAATAAAACTTACCTCACAATAGTAAGAAGGTATCTTTTATAATAAAAATTATTTTGTGTTTCAAAATTTTGATATTACTTTACTTTTCTTTGACTTTCAGCTAAACATATAGTGTTTTGAAAGGTGATCAAATAGATAAATCAAGCTAAAACATGAAATTTTTAATCACTATTATTTTAGTCTGATTTAGGTAACAAATTAAAAAAAAAAAGTTATCTAACTTTAAAGATACAAAACATACACTTATCAAAAAAAAGTATCGAATAAGATAAGTAAAAATTCTATAACAGTTAATCAGAAACTTTTGAGATTTTAAAATTTTTCTTGTTACTAAATAACATTTCTTAAGTACAATTAGTATAGAAGTAATTTTTACGAGAAAATGACTAAAGCTGATTACAAAATTAATATGACCTAAAGTTAAAATATTACAAAAAAAGTCTTTCGAGCCGGGTGTGAGCAAATACATATAAGTTTCTAACACACCACTACCAACTTGGCTATTCAAAGCGCTGGAAACTGCAAATTTTTCTTTTAATAATTAGTCGTTTATTATAGATTTTTTAGTTTACAAAATTGATGTATCATACAGTTACTGACTTGTGACTGTTTCTTATCAATATAAGTATTTTGATTGAAAATTAAATCCTTAACACATTCAACGGTAGAAAGTAATCACTTTTGCTAAAGGGCATTAAGGTTTCAAGTACTTCACTAATACAAATAATTACAATCTATGGCAACTGTTCTGGACAAAAAAAACAATTCATTTTTCTAACCTAGCGCCACGTAATACTTAGTTTCAAACATATTTTTGGGGTATGGATAACACATTATTTTTTACTTCCTAAAAATAAATCGAGCTTTGTTTGTTTCAAAAAGTCCATAGTTTTAATTGAACAACCGATTTTATATTATTGGTACTAGCCCATGTATCCAGGGGCCGGAAAACTGCGGTACTTTTCAGCTAAAAATAAGCCATTTTATTTAAATTGTGGTTTCGATTTAATAATTATTTTTTATTGATGATCTACCAATGCTTACTTTATACCGATTTTAGTTTGAAGCGTTGTCATGTTGCTACTGAAAAAATATTTGAAAACGGATATTTCCCGCGAGAAGGTTAATTGAGAAACTGGCAAGCATTTTATAAAAGTCTGCTTGCTCTTTGGTATAGCAAATGGTGTTTATTTGAAAATAACTGTTTCGTAAGCAGAAAATATTTAGATAATTCAGTGTTAGAAAAATTTATTTCAAAATGATTCACATTCTACGGTTGTAATGTTTAGTTAAACTGACAAAAAAAGACGTTTTTAATGCTTGTAGAAAGTTTACAAAATTACACTTATTAGTTGTGAAGTTATACAAAATACCACATTTTAAAAAGATTTATCAAATCTAAATTGACCTTCTGCCACCGTTAGTTATATATGCTTTTCAAAATAGTTTATTTCTTTGAACTTATGGTAAAAACATACGAATAATTTCGAGCGTCCGATACAAGCCGAGATCCGTACTAGGACAGGCAGAATAAAAACATTTTTTTAACATGTGCAATCTGATTATGTATTGATAAAAGTGAACTACCTGCCACACTGATTGCAAACATAATTACTTGTAAGATTTTTCAGTAAGATCTTGGATATTTTAACAGATTTAGAAGATTGACTGAAAATAGACTGCATTATTATTTCTAGCATCTTAATTATTTGTTACAATCCATTACTTATCAATATGACAATATATAATCTAATTCTGCTGCCTAATCTGGTAGAATAAACCTTGTCTGGCATAAACCAATTTCAAATGACAGAATATATAAATATATTCAATACAGTTAAACTAGATATATTTCAAGCTATTTTCATTAGTGGTTATGGAGCTATAAACATAAAGAAAAACTCAACATATACAGAAGTAGTCATAATAAACAAACCTCAAGTACATACAAAATTAAATCATTATACTATAATGTTCAAATTATCTATATACAAAAATAAAAACACCAAAAAAAAGTAAATAAAGCAACACTATAATCAAATTTCTTGTTGTCTACAAAGGGTAGCTTTGATATTTGGATTTCAGGTAATGTTTATTTTTATGTACAGTGTTAACAAAATTTCTCCAGGTTTTATGAACTTCTTTCAGGTTTTTGAAAGTGTAAACTTTATTTGTCAACGTGTATCATAAAATCAAATTTCAGTTAAAAAACTAATTTAGTTTGTATAAAACATTGAAAAGACACTGTAATGCTACTTTTAATGATGCTTATAATAAACAAATTCTAAATCAGGGTTTTTCAAAGTGGGCCATGAGCAGTAAAGGGGCCACAGGGGGGTGATGAGGTCATAATTTAAAACTTACACTAGATATTCTGGAGTTGATGATGAAGAGCAAAAAAAGGTTTTATGTGTTTTCAATGGTAGTTTTTTGAGTAATCTTGTTGGAGGCCATAGCTCTTAATATTTCTATAAAGGGGGGCCTTTAAAAAAATCTAGGAAACCCTGTTCTAAATAATACAAAAAAAATGTATATGATAGATTTTTCGTTTCTAATCAAAACTTTATTACTTAACATAAAAAAATTTCAAAATTTCAAGTTTTTTAAGATCTTTGTCCAAAATTCCTTTTTTACGCAAAATTTCTCGATTTCCAGGTTTTTTTACCTAAATTGTCAAATTCCAGATTACTCTAGGTTTTTAGCAACCCTCTACTACCTACTGATGAAAATAGCTTGGAATATATCTAGTTTTACTAAATTGAGTTATAAAAAATAACTTCAAATGTTTATATTTAAAACCGATTTGTTTTGTTGATTAAAATCCTGCCAATAGCATACTTTAAAAACTTAAGCATAAAAAATCTTGTGAGTTTTGTCAAAAACTACTCGTTTGTATAAGTTACATATGCCTTTTCGACAGTCTAGGATTGTAGATAGCTTAAGAAAGATTCATTGATAAAACTAATAAGCTTTTGGTTTTACGAAATCAGCAAAATATTAAGCTATCTTGATAAAATAAGATAAATCTTTTTTTTAGTTTTATACATAAAAACTTGTCAACTGTTTAACTAAGTAACTTATTTAAAATAGCTTTGTTTAGCTTGATTCAAGTAGTTGAAATTTATTTCGATATTTCTAAATTTATTTACAAGTTAGTAAATAGAATACAAGCCACAATAATATACACAGATAAAAACACATTAAAATAGGTTTTTCAAAAGCATTATTATATCAATGAATAGCTTTACGATTAATCAACAGATAAAAATTCCAGACACTCATATTAGTTAGAAAAGTTGAGCATGTTTGTACAGAAATGTTTTCATCAAAAACTTACAACAAATATGTTCTCAACGCTTGTTGATATATAGTTGGTCGTTATAACAACTACTTGTTGTCGCCATGGCAACTACTTGTTGTCGCCACACAGCGAGCAGACCCAGTTACCTTCCGGAGGGCTGCTCATCGGGGGAGTGAGACAGTACATGTGGTAGCCCCTGTCGCAATCGTCACAAAACAAAAGTTGCTCCTGAAATGATTAATCTGTTACCAACAACAAGTATGTGTGTGTGTATAATAACCAACAACAAGTATGTGTGTGTGTAATAACCAACAACAAGTATGTGTGTGTGTATAATAAGGTTAAATGACTGTTCAAATTCGAATTCTGACAATTTGTATGCAACAAGTGATAAAAGTAGTCAAATTTTAACAGCAGTAACAGTGTTGGTACAATAATAAAAACAATGAGCATTTAGTCTACCAAATTATTAATTATGAGTGAATATGACACACCTAATATTTACACCAGCATCTAATACACGAAACACATCTAAATACTAACATGTTGCAAAACAAATCATCAACTAACATCGTTGTCAGAAGTTCCGCACAGGTGGCAGCTCTTGCACTCGATACACTGCCACTTGTACTTCTTGACGTTTGCGGTCATGACGGCGGTGAACTGCAGGCAGGTGGGGTGCGCGGACCTGATGCAGTCGGCGCACGACACCATCTCCTCGGGTTGACCCTGGAAATAAAGATTTTTTTTTAATATGATACCATCTCCTGTGGCTGACCCTGGTGATGATAATATGGTAAATAATTAATACGGGATTGCCAAATTTATTTTTTCAAGAAATTTCATCCAGGATTTTATAAGTCCGAATTTTTTGATCTACTTTTAGTGCATAAGTAAGTTTAAGGTAAAAATGTTCTAAACAGTACAACAAGTTTGAAAAGATACTGGAAAGCTACTTTAATTTTTATTTTTTATTAACAAAAAAAAATCATCCAAAACAAGGTTTTCCAAACTTTTTATTTAAGGGCCACCTTTAAGGAAGTTTTAAATTATATGGCCCTCTCCGACAAGATTTCTCAAAAAACTACCATTGAAAACGTCAAAGACCATTTATATTTTGCTCTTCATCATCAACTCCAGAATATCTAACGTAAATTTCGAATTATGACCTCCTTTACTACTCATTCCCCAACCCTTTGGCCTCTTTGCCGCTTATGGTCAAATTTCTGTAATGGCCCTTAAGGGGGCAACCTAGCTTGCTTTGGGAAACCCTGATCTATATGATGGATTCATTATGTCTAATCAAAATTTTAAATGTAAAAATTATTAAAAAGATTTTCGTTTGAAATTCCAGTTTTTTTTTTCAAATTTCTCAAATTCAAGTTTTTTTCAAGGTTACAGGTTTTTTGGTTACTCTATTAATATCAATAATGTGATACCATTTTCTCTAGAAGCCTTGGAATTATAGAAATAACAAACGTGATTACATCTCCTAAAGCTTGACACTAAAACAATAAATTAAAGTAAGTGTATAACTAATATATATTTTAAGATTTGTTTTTATCATTTACAATTACTTCAAGAATAAATAAAATATTAATTCTAACAACTTTCAAAGCAGACTTTAAAGTGCAACGCTAAAGTAGTTATCTATTAGATAAATAAACAAAATTATCAATAAAATAACAAACATTTTTTGTTGTGTTTATACAGATAAATTAAGTATCTATTAATAATGCAAAGACTCAATAAGGTTAAATATTCATTTTGTTATACAATTTAATTTAAATTAAATGATTCAAGAACTGCTGTACTACATATAACCAACAAAAATATTTTTCTTAATAAACAAACAGTTTTTTTGTTGTGTTCCGCAGTGCCCAGGCAAAAATCGCAATACAAAGATTTCGGTTCCTTCAGCTTGTCGACCTGGTGGGAATTCCCGTCGTTGAAACTCGCCTCGTCAACCTGAGACTTCTCTTCAGCTGAAAATATTACAAAATTAAGAGAAATTCATTGGTCGGTATAGGATGAGCTAGGTGAAATGAAATATGAGGTTTATAAGCAGCATTTGAAACGACAATTTTACGAATCAAACAGAACAGTAGTAATTTAATTAACAGGGTTGCCACTCGTTTTTTCAATTTTTTTTCCAGGTTTTCCAAACTTCTTCCAGGTTTTTAAAAGTACACATTTTTGGGTTTATTTTTAGTTTTAGATTAATTTCTATATAAGAAACTGTATTAAATAGTATAAAAACATTGAAAAGATACTGTGAAGTTACTTTAATTATGTTTTTTAATAAAAAAGAATTTTGATGATGACAAAAAAATCTTTTTTTTGTGTCAGATCGAAATCTTACTACTGATAATGTTAAAATTATTAAAAATTCCAGGATCTTCCAGGTTTTATGATCAAATTTCCAGGTCGTCGAATTCCAGGTTTTTCCAGGTAAAGTGGCAACCCTGAATTAATCATCAGGTGTTTTTTTTTTATTTTAGCAGTTATACCCAGGGAAAAAGTTTTTTGGCTAAATTGTAATTAACCAGGTAAGTGTTTGAATGAAGTTTTCAATCTAAAAAGTACTTAAATGTTTTAAATTTAAAATTTTACATAAACTAAATAGAAATAGCAAATATTGTACTTACTGGTTTTGTTTAAAAAATAGATTTAACTGTTATTAAACAAAAGTTTGACTATATTAGGTTCTTTTTTATAAAAAAAAATTTACTAAATAAAAAAAAGTTGTTTAGTTTAATTGTTCAAAACCATGCTGATAAATCACAAGTTAATGAGCAACATTCCATGATTAGCTCTAAATTTATTGTAAATGTTTGTTATTAAGGTCAAATATATATTTCTTATTCTAAAAATCTTCGTTAGAAAATCATGCTTTGAAAACAATTATTGTTTTTAATTTATAACAAAAGTGATAGTCAAGCAGTGGCATTACTTTTATTTTAAAGTAAAACACAAGTGATCATCAAAAAAATATTAGCAATCATGACAAGAATATTTTCATATAAAAATAAAAATCATAAAAAATAAAAGATTGATTTGGGCAGCTTCATTCAAATAATAATTTTTATGGGTTGCACCTTGCCTATACAGGGGTGGGGGCATCATGTAACCATGGTAACCGGTATCGTAGCAACCGTGGTGGTTGTCATCCAGTATTTCGGGGTGAGCGTGTGCAAGGTGGTACTTGAGTCCGGGCTTGTTCTTGTACCTTTTGGGGCAATCTGGGTACCGGTTGTCAGTAGCAACGGTGACAAAAGTTTTTTTTTATGAATTTAAGAAGTTAAATAATAAAAAGTACAATGTTACAAACTTATACTGAACTTTTTATTATTTTATTTATTTCCTGATTTCATTGTTGAATCATTAACAGAAGACACATTTAAAAAAATCAGTTTATACTTTTACTAAAACATTTCATTTTCTTTTAAGAAAATATTTTCGGAAAAAATTCTCTTTAGATTTAGTCTTGATAATATTGTAGTGAGTGTAAAGACTCAAAATTTTTACGAGTGTACTCTTATTACAAGTACACTAAAATCTTCTTCCAACTTATTTAAGTTGTATATAAGCAATATTCAGGGGTACCAAATGTTTTTGACAAATTTTCTCCAGGTTCTATAAAATTTCCTTCACGTTTTTAAAAGTACACTTTTTTGGGTCTATTTTTAGTATAAAGTTGATTTTATGGTAAGAAACTGTGATGATCAATATAAAAACATGGAAAGATTCTGTAAAGCTACTTTGAATGTGTTTTTTAATAAAAAAAAATTGATGACGTCAAAAAAAATTATCTATAAGATTTTTTGTGTCAAATCGCAATTTATTTACTTAATATGTTAAAAATTCCAGGTTTTTTTTCAAAATTTCTTATATTCTAGCTTTTTCCAAGTTTTTTAGCTCAATTGTCAAATTCCAGGTTTTTCCAGAGTTTCAGGCTTTTTGGCAACCCTGAATATTTTAATTCTAAAATTAAAAAAAATCAAAACAAAACTATGAGACAGCGAAAGGCATTGTAAAGAAATAATTCAGATAAATTTTTAATTCTATACTAAGAAGTAAAACTTTATTTTAGTAGTTATTAGTCGCAATGAGAACACTACAATTAAAACTATTTCTAACTGGCATGCTTACTTTATCTAAAACTAGAAAACATTCTTTTTTAATCAAATGGCTTTAAAAAATAAAAACTTACACTATTTAGCAATAAACTTTGCTCTGTTTATTTTTGCTCCTTATTTTAACATTTTTATTTAAAACAAAGTTGAACCTTATAGTAGTTTTAAACCCAAATTAATAAAATAAATAATTTAAATTTGAAAACATTTTTAATTAGATTTATCATAAACTTTTGTGTTTGCTTGTATGAAATATCGTTGGAAAAACACAGCGAACTTAATATAAACTTTTTGACATTTAGTGTTTCAAAATCAATAATAATTCATATAAAAACTTAAGTCACAAAACATTTTTGAAATTGTTTTGGAGCAGCTACTTGTCAAATAATTTTTTTCAATTTGCTTGCAAGAACTAAGATTAATCTATTATAAAAATTTTCTTTCCAATTCATTTTAAGTTTTACAAAGTATACTAAACCCGAAATCTTTTAAACGCTTATAAAGTATATCTTTTTTTTGCTCAACTATGAAGTAAGTTACATTCATTCTAACAAGCAAACTTTTTATTATCAATATAAAAACTAACACATGCACTGGTGCGGCTTACTAATTTCCTCCTGAATAATTTGCTCTTCTGTCTTCTTCGATCTTGTTGATCCCTTAAAAATACTCTTTTGTTTATCTTTTCAAAATATAAAATTATGCGTTTGTTAACAAAAGATCCTAGCGAAACAAGTTTATTGGAATATAAAATAATTCCAAATTATATAGCATTCCTTATATACAAAATATATTAGTCCTAATGTTCATATATATTGTGACGTAATTGTTAAATACATTTTTTTCAATGATTAGTAACCAGTAAATATTTTAGAATTAGTACTTCCTTTATTTCATGTAAGTAGTTTATATTATGATTTGTTATAATTTTTTGTATTTTTACTTTAACTTATTTAATTTAGACTTAATAATTACAAATAATTATATAGTTTTATAACAGTCTGATTTGCATTAAGAATTTTATATATTATTAACCAATAAAAACCTAAGGCAATTATTTTTATTTTTAATGGACACATGTATATACCTACTTTAGCTTCTATTCTCTCATTACAGTATTTATTTTTTACAGAGCTCTGTTGAAGTGTGTTGACTCATTTAACACACAGAAACATATGTCAGTGTAATAAAAGAAGGATACTGTATAATTTGTTACTTTTATTTATCTTAATTATTCAAGTATGATACTTATCGACCAGTTTTTGGTGTAGAAAAATAAAAATTGTAATAAATTTCATACTTATGTTGTGGTTGAAACAGCTTATCAATAAACATCATGAACTTTTCAAATAAAGCTAATCATTGAAATTAAATAATACTAATTTAATGAAATAATTATCATCATAAAAACTAAATATTAAAAAATAAATTTATTATTTCAATTCAACTCACCCTAGTCCTCTATTTTAAACGTATTTATTTGTAACTCATCTATTATTAAAAAAATAATAGTAAGTTAAACACGTACTAAAATTCAATTGTCATTCGAAATGACTTGGCAAAAAAAATCATGTTCAAAACTAAAACACTATTCAGTACCGTCAACTTTAATCAATGAACAAAACACTTATTAATAATTCAATCACCTCACTCTGGTTATAAATATATAAATAAAATAACTAAATAAATACATATAGAAAATTATGTTGTATAAATTTTAAATACTAAATAACTCATAACCAAACCAACTTTGTTAGAATTCAACTAATCTTGATAGTAACTAAACAATTCAACCCGACTCACCCTAGTATTTTTCTTTTTGTTCTTTCTCTTCCCGCCTTGCTGCTGACCGCTGGACGGCGCCACTTCGAAATCTGCGTCCTTGTAATCCGAGTCGTCGACCGAAACGTGCGACTCCGAAGTGTCCTGGTGAACCTCTTGGTCAACAAGCTCGCTCGTCGATTGGTGGTGCATCGACGAATCGTTGGAGTTCTCGCTGATGAGGGGAGTTCCCTCCGTTGAGAAGTCCTCGTTGTACGTCTTGTTTTGGGGGATTCCCCTCAGCCTGGCGTTGTATCCTGTGATGAACAATTTAAACATAACATACTGATGGGATTATTGTGAAAGGCATTTTTGGTTAAAGTTGGAAAATAATCAGTGAAATTGTGAGAGCTTTGAGCAACTAATTTTGATTTAAAAGAGCTAAATAATTATTTAAATTAAAAACAGGTTTTCAAACCCAAAAGTTTTTTAGAAACTTCTTCCAGGTTTTCAAAAGTACAAGTTTTGGGTCTATTTTTATTATGAAATTAAGTTTAAGGTAAAAAATTGATATAAATAGTATAACAACATATAAAAGATACTGTAAAGCTACTTTATATGTGATTTTAATAATTAAAAATTGATGATGATAATTTTATTTATCTATTTGATAGATTTTTTGTGTCAAATCGAAATTTTCTTAGTTACCATGTAAAAATTGTTTAAAATTCCAGGTCTTTTTTTCAAAATTTCTTTAATTCCAGATTTTTTGGCAACCCTGTGAAAAATTAATAATAATACTTTACACACTATTTTGAGATATGTAAGAAAATTTAATTGACATAAAATAAGTAGCAGTTATTCATTAAATTCTTATTTTTCTTAACTCAGCTCATTCAAAAACAAATTTATATGATTATAAATTACAAATATAAAAACTACTACTTACAACACTAGATTTAAACACAATTTTCAAAACAGTTTTCAAAAGAAGGTTTTGTAAAAGAAACATTAGCTTGTATAAACTTAAAAAAAAATAAAAATTCAGTATATGATTTATACTCAAATGTTAAAGAAATATTGATGGCTTTGTTTTAAAATATAAGAGAAATTATGGCTGAATAATGAAGTAGCAAAACTTTAAAATCCTTGTACAATTGATTTTGTTTACAAATACAGCAATGTATAAAAAGAGCGTTTTTATAAGAACTAGTTACAGACATTATTTTTATAATTTATTTATGGCACAAGATCTAAAAACATTTTAAAGTAGTATTGTACAAACTTGTACTTAAATTTTAAGTTAATATCTATACACTTAAATGTTTTATTTGTGCTGATTTATAAGTTTATTGGTCTTAAAACAATAAACTTTTCTAAAGATTTTATTATAATCAGACTTTTCAAATAAAAAAGATGTTACATTTAGCAAAACACAAACATTCTTAATTTTTTGTCCTTATCAAGTTTACATGTCATAATATTTTCGAAAATAAACGAACAAAATATTATTTTTATTAGCTAAAATATTATTCAGTAGCTAAATTTTTCTTTGAGTATAGGGAGTTTTTTTCAATAAAAAATTAACATGCTGGTCTTAATTACAGGGTTGCCAAATATTTTTGGCAGATTTTCCCAGATCTTCAAAATTCCCTCAAGTTTTAAAAAGTAAACATTACTAATTCTATTTTTAGTTTAAAGTTAAGTTTAAGGTAAGAAACTGTGTTAAACTGTATAAAAACTAGTGATGTACCGGACTCACTATCCGGGTCCGGGTCCGGCCGGATATTGCCATTTTTGTCTGATATCCGGATCCGGCCGGATTCTAATTTGAAAAAAAAGTCCGGATCCGGTTCCGGCCGGATTCTAATTTGAAAAAAAAGTCCGGGTCCGGTTCCGGCCGGATTCTAATTTGAAAAAAAAAGTCCGGATCCGGTTCCGGCCGGATCCTATCAGAGATCCGGCCGGACCCGGATCTAGTTAGTAAAAAAGAGCATATTGAAAAATATTTTTTTAAAAACAAACCCTGTGTTAATTAATAAGAGTCATTTTCGTCACTTAAAATTAAACACCTACCCCGATTGGCTCATTTTGTACACGTGACTAATTTACACTTGTTTACATTTAAACTATGAAATAAACATTCTAGAAATGCAACTCTTTACATATGTTGTAAAATTGAAAACTTTGGAATGAATACTTGCATTATTTGTTGTTTAAAGTTGAGCTCAGAGAATATTTAGAGTTAATACGGTTGAATGTACGAGCCAATGAGAATCATATGACGAAATTTTTTAAACTAAATACTGATGCAACAAAACATCAGAACATGACAGGCAGTTTATATGTAAGCAGTTAGTTAGTTTGGTGTGCAGCTTGAAGCAACAAAATATCTTGAACTTTTTGTGAATGGTTATTGTAAGTAGTGTTTTGTTTTAAAAGTGAATATTTCAACTGGTGTTTAATTGTTTAAATATTTAAGCCAGGTTTATAGTTTAATAGTTTATTCAAAATTTTACAGTTTCTTGTTTACTAAAAGTTTTATTTAATTTTTAGTATATTGTTTTAAGTCTTTTAAAATAGATTTAAATAGTTTCCAGTTTTTAAAGTGTTACCAAAGTAGTTAATAATTTTGTATATGCTTGTATTTCTTGTTGTGTTTTATATAAAAGATTCATCACTCAAAACTGTCGTGTCTGATTATAGAAAGTAGTCTCAGTTAGAATTGAGTATTTGTTAGATATTAATTATATAAGGTAGGATTTAATTATGATGGGTACTACTAAAAAGTTAAGTGTACCACAATCAGTCCACAACTTTACTACCAAATTGTCAACCTTTGCTAGCTGTAATCTGATTATTAGATTAAAGTAATTTTAAAAACCTCATTCTGACTCAGGCTTGTTTATACTCACTCTAGCTAGTTTTATTGACTTAAACAGTGGCAACCCTGCTAGTTTGAAAATTTTTGGGAATTTTAGAAAATCTTGGACTGCCTGCCTCAAGCTAGTTTAGTATTTTGTAAAAACTCAGGCTAGTTTTCTTTTAGATTTTAAATGAGTTTGAGCTGATCCAGTTTTCAATATATTGTAATTTTCTTGTGTATTTTGTTCATGAACTTGATTTCAGATTTTTAATTGTAAATAACACCTAAATTTGTAAACCTTGTGGCTAGCTGTTCTACTTATTATTAGATTAAAGTTATTTTTTTTAGTTTTTAAAAACCTCATTGTGACTTAGGCTAGTTTATACTAATGATGTACCGTACTCACTATCCGGGTCCGGGTCCGGCCGGATATTGCCATTTTTGTCTGATATCCGGATCCGGCCGGATTCTAATTTGAAAAAAAAGTCCGGATCCGGTTCCGGCCGGATTCTAATTTGAAAAAAAAGTCCGGATCCGGTTCCGGCCGGATTCTAATTTGAAAAAAAAGTCCGGATCCGGTTCCGGCCGGATTCTGATTTGAAAAAAAAGTCCGGATCCGGGTCCGGCCGGACCCGAAATTGTGGGTCCGGTACATCACTAATAAAAACATTGAAAAGATACTGTAAAACTACTTTAAATTTGTTTTTAACATAAAAAAATTTTGATGATGACAAAAAAAAATCTATAGGATAGACTTTTTGTGTCAAATCGAAACTTTACTACTTAACATGTTAAAAATTCCAGGTTTATTTTCTTCTCAAATTCCAGTTTCTTGGCATAAATTAAAAATTCCAGGTTTTAAGCAACCCTGTAATTATATTTAACTACCAACTGATTTTCACTGCTTTGATTTTACACATTTTAACACTCAAGCATTCCTAAAAACTCGTAAACTTTCATAAACTAATATTACCTTCAACATGGTTGCTATCTGCTATCGGAGATATTCTGGGTCTTTTCTTCCACCTTTTGGCAGGATACGAACAAATAGAACCTGGTTTTGTGCCTGGCCCTCTGTGCCTTTTTGAACAATAAAGTACTTTTTACAAATAGGTTAAGTTTTTAATGAATGGGGATTTACTTTTTAACATTTTTGGTACTTAAGTTTAAACATGGTTTGAAATAGCACAACTTACGTAAATAAAAATTATCAATTAAAAATAAAAGTTGTTCATTAACTCAAAAAGATACTTAAAATTATTTTTCTACAACTAAAAAACTAAACAGCTGTAGCAATAGAACAATTACCTTCTTTCAAAGTATAGGTAGCAGTCTCTTTGAGCAACGTTAGTTTGTGAGTCCAAGTAAGGTAGCCTTGCCTAAAAAAGTAAATTGTAACAAAAGAAACAAACTGTTATGCTGATCTAAAAAACACAAAAAGTAGTACGAAAAATGATAGTTATAAAAATTAAATTGTTTCAATGTAAACTTAAAACAAAAGAGTTTGACAAAAAGTAGTTGACAAGTTAAAACTTATTACGCGTATTGTTATGAGTGATTTACAACATTAAATGTAAAATGTTTTAATGGTTACCTAAGCTTGAACTAAATGGAAATTTATTTTACAGCTACTAGCTAGAGTTTTAAATATTTACTGAAACAAACTTAGTAAAATTTGAAACTAATCAAATTATTGGCATTTTAAAAATTTAAAAAGAGTTAGCCAGAGTTTATAAGATAAGATTAAAGTTTTTAGGGTATGAGTGTATACTGTATACCCTGTAAGTTAAAATTAATGGTCCTGTAATTGTATACACAAAAATATAGATACCTTTTCATTTAAATGAAATACTTATTTAAATAGTCATCATCTAATACTTAAGCTAATACTTCCTAATAACGAAATAAAATTATTGAGGGCTACACATCAGTTTAGAATAGGGTGGGCAACGTAAATAGTTGACGGGCCGGATCCAGAAAAATATAGTCCTCAGCGGGCCGGATCATTTCAAGTTAGTGATCTTTTGGATTCAGCTGGATCTTTTTTTAGATCTGGATCCCATTTTAAACATATTATTCGGATCCGGCTATATACTAATTTTAGACAAAGATCTGGATCCGAATGGAAGCTAATTTCAAAAAGGTTTCGATCCGGTTAGATGCTTATTGATCGGGTATTTCAGAATTTTGAATAAATACATTAATTACCAAGATTCTTAAGTATGAAATTTTATGTTATATTTAATTAAGTATTCATAATTCTATGTATATTATAACTCTGGCCCGAATTAATACTAGTTAGTCCTAAAAAAATTATAATTCGGTCACTAAAAATTACTCGAGCCTAACATTTCAAGCTAAAACATAAAAAAATTGCTATTCGAAAAAAAACTATATGAAATTAAGTAATTTTGTAAATCCTTGTCTGGAGTCTATAGTGATAATATTTTTTCAAAATTTAACAAACAATACAATATTAAACTACTGTTGTTTAATTTAATTAAGCTAAATAAGATTCATTACATTTTTTTGCATGTATAAAAGAAAAAAAAACAAAAAATAATTCTGATATAATAAACAGTATTACCATAAAAAGCAAAAAAAATAAATAAAAAATTTTGATGAAATACTTAAGGTTGATCATGTATTAGAGTTGTTTAAATCTAGTTGCATGAAAGTTTTGGAAAATCTGCAAATGCACTGAAATACCGATTAGGTTTGAAGATAGCTTATCCTTGTTAATGTTTATGGTCGGAAATGTTTGCTTTTAAATGTAAGAAGTATCAAACAACACAACTAGTTCCATGGTCATCTTTAGAAGTTGACAAACTTTGGCTCGATAAATAATACATAAAGTATATCTAAAAATCTTATAAAAGCAACAAAAATTATATGTTTGATTTCAAATTTTCTTATTAACTTATTTAAAAAATAGTTAAGACTAGATAACAAATTACTTTGGCTTGAAATTTTAACACTTTTACTTTCAAAATATCAAATAGTTATAATTAACTTACGAAATTTAACTAAATTCTGTACTTTAAAAATAATAATCAAACAGTGCACTTAAAATACTTTAATAAAAGTACTAACATAAAATAACGAAATATTTAAACAAATTAAGAAATTAATATATATTTTAGCATAACAAACATTTTAGTTTAGTAGACTTTTAGATTAAGATCGATTTCACTAGTGAAAATATTACTAAACAAAAAACTAAAACATAAAATTTATATTTAAATTATTATATCACACATTATAATTTAAATTTTAAGTTTAAAGAACTTAGCAAGAATAATTACACTAAAAAGAAATCAATGAGACATTCTTGGATCAAAAAAGTTTTTAACAAGTTGTTTAAAATCTGGAAGTTTATTTGAAGTAGATATCAGTAATGACTGTAAATTGGTATCAGTAAGTTTTGAACGCAGCTTACTTTTGTTTATATACATGGTTAAGAATGTTTGTTTGCAAAAATATGTAGACTCAAACAGAACAAATAACTTCATTGTCATCTTTTTTAAATTAACAAACTTTTACTTGTTAAGTAAGTAATAAAATTTGAAAATTTTTCAGTTTTGAACTTTTCTTTTTGTGTACTGCCACATTGAAGTTCAACAGTTCTAACAATATTACTAAGTACATTATCGGTGTCAAACGTCGACGGTGATGAAATAATGTCGAATTCTTCACTTAATTGTTAAAAGTCTGCAAAACGACGACCAAACTTATTATCAAGTGAAACTATTGTCATCAATTGGTCATCACTAAACTTAACCATTTAATTATTCAAAAAATCCTTAATGAAAAAACAATAGCAGAAAAAGTGTAAATGGTAGTCTAAACTTAAAACATTTGACAAAAATTTAAATTTGAGCAGTTTGAATTAAAAAGCTTGTCGATGATTAAAAAAATATTTTTTTATTATTTTAAACATTTAAAAAAACAACTCAATACTTATCTGGAAAAGACAGCAATTTTTTACACGTCTATTTTTTATGAAAACATTATGGTAGGTAAGATCATCAAAGTTAGTTCAGCAAACAATTGTTTTTGGATGATTTGAGAAAAGATTACTTCAACTGACTTGAAACAGAATCCACAAAATAATGAGCCATTTTAACAAACTTTTTCAGAGTCAAAGTCTTACCGTTTTGTTTAATGAAATAGTTCAAAAAAGGTTTTGTATAAGTTTTATATTAATTAAATTGGCTGGCCGGATTTTATATAAATTTTGAAA
Source organism: Thalia democratica (assembly GCF_965202585.1). NCBI lineage: Eukaryota > Metazoa > Chordata > Thaliacea > Salpida > Salpidae > Thalia > Thalia democratica. Next base: position 24,180,054 of record NC_139173.1, read on the forward strand.
ATGCTTAGCGGGCCGGATCATCAACTTGCAGGCTGGATCAATGTTGTCCGCGGGCCGGATTCCATTTAAAATTAAAAAAGGTTTGGGGGCCGGTCATTTTCACTCTGCGGGCCGGATCCGGCCCGCGGGCCGTACGTTGCCCACCCCTAGTTTAGAACAAAGCTTAACTTTAATAACTGACAAACTTAGTATTTATCAAAGATTTTAGTTTCTACCATTTTTAGATACTTGAAGCTCTACTTAAAAAATTAACAAAAAAAATCAGCTCAGTTAAAACTTTGTTTCTTATTAAAAGGCACAAAAAACTTATAATACTTTAAAAAAAATTTCAAATCTATGTCAATATTTTACCTAAATTCTATATTTATTAATTTTTTCAGATACAATGTTTAATGAGTTTAAATACATGTTTTTTTACATCTAAGAGTCAAAAACATGTCTTTTTTTTTTGCATTTACAAAAAGAAACTCAAGAATCTAAGGACGGTCATCAAGGTAAAAAATATTTTAAACAGGAATGAATTTAGCTTGAAGCAGTGAAAAAGAATTTTAACTTTTACTTTGTTTGAACAATATAGAATATAATTATTCTCTATGTATGTTTTGTATGACAAACATTGAAAAATAGTACTAATGATTATTATCACTGATTATAATGTTGTTTTATTGAACATTACTTAAGGGCATAGGGGGTAAACACCCTTTTTTGGTTTTTGATCTTATTTTATATAGTTTTTACTAAGCTACAAGATGCTTTTTACAGATTTTAAAAATTCAAAATATTTTTTGAGATATAGCTGGTCAAAGTCGGAGGCAACAATAGGATCCTTATAAGAGGCGCAAACTAAAACGGCAAATAACTAAAAATCTATCTCCTCCTACGTTTTTTGAGATAACCACCTCAAATTTTCAGGAAATGTTCCTTGCAGTATTTAGAAAATTCTGTCGGAACAGAATTTTAAAAAATAAAAATTTTATAACAAAAAAACAAAAAAAAAACTGTTTAGTAAAATAGTCTATTTTTGCTGTTTTAGTTTGCGCCTCCCATAAGGAACCTATTGTTGGCTCCGACTTTGACCCGCTATATCTCAAAAATTATTTTGAATTTTTAAAATCTGTAAAAAGCATGTTGTAGCTTAGTAAAAACTATATAAAATAAGTTCAAAAACCAAAAAAGGGTGTTTACCCCCCCTATGCCCTTAATCTAAGGTTGCCAAATGTTCTTAAAAAAATTTTCTAGTTTTTATTAATTTCTTCCAGGTTTTCTTAAGTACAAGTTTTTAGTCTATTTTTAGTATAATATAAAACTTGAGGTCTTAAATGGAATAAAAATATTGATAAGATACTGTATTGCTACTTAAAATAAGTTCTGTAATAAAAAAAATATTAACAATACTGTATATGACAGATTTTTGTACTCTAGTCCAAGTTTTGTTACTAGGCATTTAAAAATTCCAGTTTTTTTTTTTCAGTTTTTAGTGATTATTGAAAATCCTATTAATCTTGTTTTATACAAAAAAAATTATTGAACTTTTATTTATCTTATCAACTTTATCTTCATACTTACACTAAAGATGAAAACAACTTGTACGGAATTTAAAAACTCACCTTTCTCTCACACAAAAGCTTTTTGTTGTAAGCTTTCAAATTTTCCATCTGCTCCCGATAGAAAGCATCTGAAACCTTCAACTTGTAAGGCATGGTGACAGCATTAACTTGTTATTTATTGCTGCAAGTAACAAACTGATAAAATCCGCCTTTCAAACAAGTCAGTTTGTCTCATTATTTTGCAAATAACTCTCATAAAAAATAATCGATAGTTAATTGAAAATTATTAAACAATTTAAGTTAACTGGAAAAAAAAACTCAGCTTGATTTGAAATAATCAACATACTAAAATGTTACTATAAAAATTGTATAAATGATAGACCAGATATATCTATTTTAATAAAACTTAAGTTGAACTTAATACAAATGTTCTAAATATTCAAGCAGGGTTGCCACTGGTTTTTGATAAATTTCTTCCAGGTTTTTTGAATTTTTCAAAGGTTTTTAATAGAAAACATATTTGGGTCTATTTAAAGTTTTAAGTTAGGTTTAAGGTTAAAAACTGTGTTAAGTACATGGTTGCCACAGATCAAGCTAAGAAAAATTTCCTGACTTTTTACTAATATTTTCCTGACTTTTCTAAATTAAACTCTTAACTTATTCTAAAATGCATAACCTAACACTTGAAACTATACAAGGCTTTTAATCTAATTTTAATACAGGTTAAAACAACAGCTTTTTTGCTGAATTCAATTATTAAACTTCCAATAAATCACTTGAACCATCTGTGTATGATTGATGTATTTGCAATAAACAGCTCTATCAGCAAAATACTTGTATTATTACCTTATAAACACAGCTCGTCTGAAAAACGACACAATTTTTTAGCATTTCCTAGCATAAATGTATCTAAATAAACGAAACGACATATAAGTAACTTTTACAATTAAAACCTTCAACTAATAATAAAAAATATTTAACTAAAACATGTTTTACTTATATAAATTGTTCACTTAGTTTAATAAAAGATATAGTTTTATAAAGAACATTTTACTAATTTATACCATTGGATTTATACCATTTAAATAACTTTGTAAATTTCTAGGAAAATTTTGGAATTTTTTCTGACTTTAAAAGAATTTTAATTAATTATTACCATTTGAAGGCTTTAGAAAATAAGGAATTTTGCAAATCTAAACTGACAAATCTGACTTTTTTTAAATTTTATCAAGTTTCCTGACTTTTTTTCAAAACCCCCCATTTTTCCCTGACTTTTGTCTTTTTTTTTTAATTTTTCCTGACTTTTTCTGATTTCCTGACCATGTAGCAACCCTGTAAGTAGCATAACAACACTGAAAATATACTGTTAAGCTTATTTAATATGTATTTTTAAATTGTCTAGATGAATACTTATCTAGTTAAAATATACTTTTAGCATTTTATACCATACAGATTTTATTTAGACAACAACTTTTTTTTTACTTTTTATTATATTTTGAACAATCATTTTGTTATATGTTAATGCATCTTTACTCATTTAGAGCTTACTTTTTTGGTGCTATTAATTAAATTTGGTAAAAGCATTAGAATTATAACCTTGATATACTCTTATCAATACTTAAAAATGTAAAACAAAAAGTTCAATAATAAAGTTACTGTAAAATTATTTATAGTAGCTAATATACTGTGATAAACAATTTTGATTCTCTTGTTTCAAATTAATGATTAATTGTTTTATTATTCATCATGGTAAAAGTATAAAAAATTTAGCTATTGTTTTAAATAGCAAGCTAATATTCAGGATACATTTAAATTACCTTAAATCAAAGCATTTTTGGAGATGTTTTGTTTAATTTGAGATATTGTTTTGATACAACTACTCTTAAATGATGTTGATTGTTGTATACTTGCTTGGGATAGTGATTCTGATCAAAACTAAACACAATTATCTGCATGTAAAAAGAATTGCTGTGTGCCACAACTCACAACTCTTACCCAAAAGACCCTTTTAACAAACACTGGTTATATGAAATTAAATGAGTAGTTTTGTTTGAAAGTTTGTAAGTTGAAGCAAAATTCTTTGACTGAACTTGATGTTGACTATAGTAAATAGCAATTGTTTATTAGTTTTATCTCTTAAACACTAGACATTCAAAATTGTTTTATCTTGTTAGTGAAAAACCTTTGACAAAATTTGGCAAAAAAATATTCAAATATCTAAGGTACAAGCTTTGGTAAAGTTTCTCAGAGAATTTCAAAAATTTATAAAACACAGCTTAAAATAAAACTGTAAATTTTTTTTGTTAAACCACTTAAATAAGTAAGTTTAGAACTCCTCTGATTTAATGTAATTCAAACATTTTGAATTTCTACCTGTTTTGATAATTATATTTTTTAAGTTCAAATTATTATGTAATAATTGTACATACACTTATGCAATTTTTTTAGTACCTTTTTTACTAGTTATACAGGGTTCCTAAATGTTTTTAGCAAATTTTCTCAAGGTTTTTAAATCACACGTTTTGGGGTCTATTTTTAGTTTTAAATTAACTTTAAGGTAAAAGCTGTGTTAAAAAAGTATAGCATCTGTCTTATAAGTATGAACCTGAATAAATATCTTTAAGCTTCTTTAAACACGTATTTTAACATAAAAAAATTTGATGATGACAAAAAATTTATCTTTATAATAGATTTTTTGTCAAATCAAACTTTTACTACTTAACATGTGAAAGTTGTTCAAAATTCCAGGTTTTTTTTAGCCTAAATTGTCAAATTCCAGTTTTTTTTGGCAGCCCTGAGTCATAGCTAGTAGACTGTTTGATTTTAATTTTGGAAATTTTTTTTTTTTTTTTCACTGGTCAAATGAAACATACTGTATTTACTAAGAAAGGGTAAGTGCTGTGTTTTAAACAATATTTTGTTTTTAAAAATTAATTAGCATTTCGTGATCTGATCAATTTATAAGTTAAAACTTATTTTTAAACCACTGATTCAATTTGGTTGCAGGTATAACACAGTTTGATTATAATGTATTTATGTTGCAACTGCAACACACTTGGTAATGTTAGTAAACGTTAATGTTGGTAAACACTTGCTTGGGGATTTGTAATTCACAACTTTTCCACTCTTTGTTTATAGATTTCAATTATGTGAGTGTTTGCCAAAAGACAAGCCACCAAGAGCTAAATATATAGCCTTTAATACTTGACAAAAATTTTCAGCTTGATATTTGACTAAAATTAGTTACTTGCTAAAACCTGAACTGATTTTGTCCAGTATCAAAACAACTATTAAATTTTTTTTTTTACTTTTAAATAATGATACTTTAGCACAAAGACAAATTTGCTCGAGGGGTCAAAATTTCCTAAAGACAACTTTGCACGGAGGGTCAATTTTGCACAAGTGATAGCTTTGCACGGAGGGTAATTTTTGCACAACATTAAAAAAAAAACCAAAAAAAGAAATTAAAAAAAAAAAAACTAAAAGATAAATTAATAAAAAAAACAAGGAAAAAAAAATACAAAAAAGTAAGGGTTAGGGGTAACAGTGATAGTAAAAATAAAAATAATAAAAATTGTTAGAAATTTGTTTTTAATTTCATCCAGTGCAAAAATTTCTTTGTGCAAAAAAAGTCTTTGTGCTATTTAATGCCCACGCTTGTGCAAATTTGACACCTAACCCTTAATTAAACCAGAATTTCCCAAACTTTTTCTTCAAATTGCCCCTTTTGAAAAAATTAAAAAGGCTATTGCCCTCTTAAACAAGACTACCATTTAAAACACCAAAGACTTTTTTTTTTGCTCTTTATCTGAAACTCTAGAATATCTAGTGTAAATTTCAAAATTACTAATAAGTACACCTAAGACCTTGCTCTTCATCTGCAATAATATCTAGTGTAAGTTTCAACAAATTGAAATTGCCCTCCCCCCCCCCCTTTTGCTACTTTACTAATTATTGTCCCCCAACTTACTAAAATCGCCCCCACAGGGGCGGTACCCCCAACTCTGGGAAACCCTGATCTAAACCATGATTTTAGATTGAGATCTTAATTGGCTAAGATTTTTTTCTGGCTAAGATTCAAAAAAAGACTGAAAACGTTCTGCTTGAATAACTTCATCGCGGCTAATGTTGGCTAAAGTAAAAACTGGCTAATGTTGGCTAAAGTAAAAGTTATCTAAAATAAAAACTTGGCTAAGATTTTTTTCTGGCTAAGATTCAAAAAAATTAATAAAATTAATAATAAGCTAAAGTAACAATAAAAAGGCTTACAAACTGATGAAAAAATAAAAGCAAAAAACATAAATAAAAAACTCAGTTTTAACTAATTTAAAACTCGAACTAAAAAAATTAAATCATAACAATTTAAAAAAAAATCTAAACAAAAAAACTTAAGTTTTTAAACCTTCTTAAATATAAATACTGTTGATGGTTATTACTTATTAAACTAAAAAAAGCTTTGAGAAAAGTCATATCACTATTGACAATTTTAAAAATAGTAATAAAAAAGTAAAGTATTTTACGAAGTACCTTTTATACATTAAATATCTATTATTAAAACTTCGCGAGTAATTGTTTTAAGAACCTTGCATATTAGGCAATCGAGTCATACACTATTGATGAATTTAAAAATAGTATTAAAAAAAGTAGAGTATTTTACGAAGTACCTTTTATACATTAAATATCTATTATTAAAACTTCGCGAGTAATTGTTTTAAGAACCTTGCATATTAGGCAATCGAGTCATACACTATTGATGAATTTAAAAATAGTATCAAAAAAAGTAAAGTACTTTACAAAATACCTCTTATACATGAAAAATCTAATATTAAAACTTCGCGATATCTGTAAAAGTATATGTTTTAGAGCATAAAACTGTTCTTACATGTAGAGTTTAAAAAGTAAGAACTTTATACAAATTACTATTTTAAGATAAAAAAGTTTTTTTTTTCTAAAATTTAATAGGTTATTTATATCAAAGTAAAAATAAAAAAAATAATTTGTTTCCATACGCTATTTTTTATAAATTAAGCTACATATACTTGTATCCTTTGTTTGATATAAACGTTTATTACCTAACTTTTATAAGTTAAGGTTTTAAATCTCTTTATATCTTGTATAACTGAACACATAATTTAGTTTCTAAACAACTTAACAACTATTTTAAGTAAACATTAAAACATTGAAAAAAAATATATCACTGTTACAAATTATACAGTAATCTTCCTTTATTCTACCAACATATGTTTCTGTGTGTCAACTGTTGTGTGTTCTGTGTCAAACTTTGTAAAATTGTTATAAAATGTTAATCACATGAGTCAAAATTTGTATATATATTTGACTTAAAAAGTTATAGTCTTTTTAAAATTACCTTTTTTACGTGAATGATCTGCTATTAAACTTAGCGCTGTAACAAAAAGCATATATTTAAGAACTTAACACTTTTTTTTTAGGGTTCATAACTTTTATGTTTTAACTTGAAATTTTGTCAAACTTTGTAAAATCCTTTTTAAATGTTAACAAAACATCCCATTCAAACAAAATTTGTATATATATTGGACTTAAAAAGTTATAGTCTTTTTAAAATTACCTTTTTTACGTGAATAATCTGCTATTAAACTTAGCGCTGTAACAAAAAGCATATATTTAAGAACTTAACATTTGAACAAAAAAACATCTTAAACGACATCTTGCGTTTCGTAGAACGGAGATCTTTTAATTTCATTAAAAATAAAAGCCGACAAATATTTTTTTTACCTGAAAGTAAACCTGTTTTTCACCATACATAACTTAATACACATGTTAGTTTCGCCTATTTTAAATATAAATTTTCATTTTGTTACGTCGTAATAGATTATTTAGCTTTGCAACTTTCTCGTTAACCGCGCTCATTTAAAAATAGTTAATTGAAAGCTTATTAGTATACAAATAGAAAAAATGTGTGATTTTGACTCGTTCTTACTTTTGATATATACGTTTCAATTTTAAGTGTAAATTATCTTGTTTGTAGTATTAGATGAATATCCAAACAGAAGCAAAAATTTGTTCTTTTTAAAATATAAAAGCAGCTTTGTTTTGATTAGCTTGAAAAAAAAACCGAGTTTTCAATCTTCCCCCATTTTCATTTTTTTTCGTTTAGTTGAACGTCGAATACTATAAAACAAGTCTGCTGTAGTGCAAGTTGGTCTGAAGAAGGTTAAAATTTAAATTTTATTTTATAGCTATGTAGATCAGCCAAAGTGTGATTGTAGTGGCATTTTAATCCACACCTTCTACTTGGATTTCAAGAATTGAACTATATTGTTTATTGTAAAGTACTTCTTTACATAATGATTATTACTTATTTAATTCCAAGTAGATAACTCTTAATTTAATTTATTGTTACAGTCAATAGTGTACTGCTGTTAGATTTAATTCATGTGTCAAAGTTTTGACCATATTTAAAGTTTTTTCTTAAGTTGGATGTTTTTTATATTGTAGTTCATTATATGTTCTTTAATGTAAAACATAATTATCAAGAAGTATATAAATCTTTATTTCTAAGTTAAGTTTAAATTTAATTATAATATTTAGTGTGGTTGCACCAGGGGCGTGTCTAGACATTTTTCAATGGGATTCACAGTTTTTATTTTGTTCCTAATTTGCCGCTTAAGTACACATTTCTTAGGTATGCACTGCCAGTTAAGTACGCAATATTTAGCCAAAAAAACTCAGTGTTTAAAATATTGTTTTCTGCTTAGAAATTAAAAATAAACATATAAGTAGTAATAGAAAAATATTATTATTTTTTATCCATTATACTGTATTAAATTAAGATGAACTAAAACTAAATGAACTAGAAAAAAGTTATGAACTTACATATTTTTCTTTTAAATTTTTAACTTTTTACATTTTATATCTATTTATAATAAAAATATTTTTTCGAGGTATATACTATAAAAGTTGAAACTTCACTAAAAGAGTTGTTTAGACTTTTAAAATTAAATTAAAATATATTTGAGTTATAATTAAATGTTTGCCTGATGGTGCAGAGGTTCTAATTATGGTTTTGAAATTTATCTGAGTTGAAAATTTCAAAAAATCAAGAACCAACTTTGTGGCCAACAGATATACAAAAATAAAATAACTTAAATAAAAATATTATAATACCATTAAATGATAAAATTTATATATTGCCATTTGATGTATTGGTCTAAAGATGATTTTGAAAACTCTCTGAATTAAAGTTTGAAGGTTTAAAAGCTTCACACAACATTATTATATACAATCAACTAAGTAAAATAAAATTTTAGTGATTATATTGGACATTTTTGAAGTAAAGTTGTACTTACTAGTTGGAAAACAACACTTAATAAAAAGTTGTTTACACTAAGTAACAATTTATAATGGGAAATAAGAGTATTTAGTAAAAAGTTTTCCTGAAAAAAAAAGCTACTTTAAAACTTTTACATATTATGACGTCACAATTTAAATTTTGTTTGAAATCTATTTCAGCTGGGCAAAAACAAGCATTTTTTGTTACTGAAACTAATAATTTTTCAATGTTACAAATTCAACATTCAAAGTTTATCAAATAACCAATACAAAGTCATTAAACAAAGTATTTAGTGATATTCTAAGACTTTTTTTTTCAAGGGGTTCACAGAAAACAGAAAACCAGTCATAACACGCCCCTAGGTTGCACACTACCTTACATGGCAGTCTTTAAGGTAAAATTTTTTTAAGACTAACTCAGTATTTTACCCTGACACATTTTACTTCTATATATAATCTTTTATTTTTAGGCTAGTAATTACTCTATTTTTATCTCACATTATTTTATATGTTTGACATTTGATTTTAATAGTGCGTTTTATTTAAAAGTAGATTTAGAGAAATTTAAAATAAAGCTTGCATTTAATTTTTAAGAGCGGTACTCACATTTTCTATATGCCCTTTTAAAAGCACCTGAGGTTTACCCATAACCAGAAATGCATAGGGGGTTGAAAAACCATCAGCAATAAGGGGTAATAATGATAAAAATACCATGGTGGATGAACAATAAAGAGTATTGTCCAAGTGTAATTCCATATAATTACTAGAAGAATTATAAATTTTGAATACACAAATTAACTATAGAACTGAAAAAATTTAGTCTACAAATTCATTATAGAACTGACAAATATAAGTCCAAATAACGAAAGTAATGACAGTGTATGATTAGAAATTAGTCACAAAAAATGGTGACTAGATTTAGGTAAAAGTAAGTCATATTAAATTTATGTAAGATTCTTGCATCTTTATACAATTATTCAAAAAGACAATATTTACTAATTACTAAAACAGCAAAGACCAGATCAGTGCTGAAAATTTTGATGAATTTGTATCATAGGGGTTTGCATATGCATGACAATTGAGTGATACTTTTAAGTTGACAAAGTTGTTTAAATTGTAATTTTGATGTTATTTATTTTGCCTAGTTATTGAAAATTTTTGCTAAATGAATATTCTGAAAAACCTTTAAGATAATTTTGAGAACTATTAGTTTTGTTAAACTTAAAAATTTACTACAATTTTTTGAAAACATGTTATTCACATTACTGTCTACTTAAATGTTTTCTTTATGGTTATTTTAAAACTAATTCATTTTTCTCTTTTTGATATAGTTTTTGTGCTGTAACTTTAAAGAACTAGGGTAAGTTGCACTGTTTGACAATAAATATTATTCATCCTAACCCAGGGTTGCCACATGGTCAGGAAATCAGGAATAAATGGGGTTTTTGAAAAAAAGTCAGGAAAAGTCAGAAAATTTAACAAAATTTAAGAAAAAGTTAGATATTGGCAGATCAAATTTACAATTTTTTTTTCTTAAGCCTTTAAATGGTGAAAATGAATTAAAAATTCTTATGTCAGACTAAAACTGTAAAATTTTGCTAAAAATTTACAAAATTACTTAATTTCCAATGCCTTCATCTAGTATAAACTAATACAACATCCATTATAAAACTGCAAAATTTTTCTATTAACGTATTAAACAACTATCTATTTGAACAAGCAGTATTTGTATGCTTTTTAGTATTGATGATCTGTGCGGGTTGAAAAAAAACCTGAAAACCTGGATTTTTTAACAATTTTAACATGTGTTAAGTAGCAAAGTTTCGATTCGACTCAAAAAATCTATCATATTGATAATTTTTTTTTGTCATCATCATAATTTTTTTAATTAAAAACACATTTTAAGAATTTTTAAGATTTCTTTTCTATGTTGTTATACTATTTAGCACAATTTTACACCTTAAACTTAATTTTAAACTAAAAATAAACCCTAAAACGTCTATTTTTAAAAACCTTGAGGAAATTTTCAAAAGCTGGAGAAAATTTGACAAAAACATTTGGCAACCCTGTCTGTGGCAAAGACACTTCCATAGTGAAACTCTGATATATACACAAAATTTATCTTGCAGAGTTTAAGAATTAAAGTGTTTCTTGTTCAAGTAGATAATTAAGTTCTTTATAATTAAGCATTAAGTTTAGTATTTTATGTGGCAAGTTTATGTGTATACTATACCTCTTTATAATTTTTTAGTTTGTTTAAACTTGAATAATAAGTTATAAGAGGAGTTTATTCCATTGTTATTTAACTTATTTGTGATATTTTGTAAAATAAAATAAGAATGATTAAATCAAATGGAATAATTAAATAAGAGTAGATTTATTTGTTTCAAGTTTTATACTAAATGATAAGAGGAAATATTTTCTATAACAGATATATAGTTTACTTTTTTATGTATTTTTTACAGTTACTTAAGTGTATTGTTTTCTAATTGAGATCTAATTCAATGACCTTATATTATATGGTTTAGGTAGTATTTTATCAAAGTAAGTGAACAATTTATATTAGTATTTCATGTTACAGATAAATATTTTTTATTGTTAGATATTATTACCTTTAGGTTGGTTTACAGTTTTATGCTAACTCTGACTATATTTTGCTGATAGAGCTGTTTATTGAAAATACATCAATCATAAACAGGTTGTTCAAGTGGTGTAATGGAAGCTAGATGATTGAATTCAGCAAAAAAAAAACTGTTGTTTTAACCTGTATAAAAATAAAATCAAAAACTTTAGATAGATTCAAGTGTTTGATTATGTATTTTAGAATAAGTTTAAATTAAGAGTTTGATTTAGAAAAGTCAGGAAAATTTTATTAAAAAGTCAGAAAATTTTTCTCAGCTTGATCTGTTGCAACCATCCTCACCATTTTTGTAGATAAAAGGAAGTAGAATAAGATTGTTTTTAACCAAAAACGGAAGTAGAGCTAGATTATCTTTGAAAATTGAAAAAAAAAGAGTAAGTGTAATGGAATACCAGTTTCACTGCTGTTCCATTTAGTTGAACATCAAATATAATAAAACCAGTCAACCAGAAAGCAAGTTGATTTGAAGCAAGTTTATATTTCAAGATATAGCTGTATAAACCAGCCATTGTGTGATTACAGTAATATTCTAGTCAAGACTTTCTATTTATAGATCAAAGACTTTACTTTTTTGTTGATATGTTTTTTGTAAAGTTGTTTTTAATATAACGATTATTACCTATATTTGGTTTATTATTTGATACATTTGATTGAATTTAATTCCAAGTAGATAATACTTAATGAAATTATTCATTGTTATAGTTTATTCCTGTTAGATTTAATTCTTGTGTAAAAGCTTTGACCACATTTAGAGTATTTAAAAAAATTAGATGTTAGTTATTACTTAATGATTGACATGTTCTTTGTCATGCCTAGTTTTTAAAAGTAGTATAGAACTACATCAAGTATTTTTTAGTTCTATGTTAATTTTAAATTAAATATGGTCTTAAGTGTTTTTGTACACTACACTGTAACCTTACAATGTAACTTTTTTTTCAAACTAAACTACATTATTTTTATGGTGTTTGAAGCTGCTTAAAGGTCTTATGAATTGTAAATATTATTGTAGTTTTATACATCCTTTTAATAAAATTTACATTTAAGTATCATTTTAGGGCTAGTATACTTAAAGGTCAATTTAAAAAAAAAAACCAGCAAAAAAAAAGAAGCTTTGATTTATATTTTGTTTTATACTTTCATTATTAAAACTTTTTTGTTAGTTAATTTTAAGTATGCCTCTTAAGGTGGGTTAGTGATAAGGGTATAAAAATACAATCTTTAAAAAAATTTGATGACTCGGAGTTTTTTCAGCTCAGACTGACTTTTAAGTATACTTTCCTCATTTTAGTATTGTTGTGTTAAAAAAAATATTAATAATTGAAACAAATGTAAAATAAACTGATGAATAATCCAGAATTTAATTTAACCCAACAAAATAATAAATATTATACGCAGGGCTGTCACAAAATCAGGAAAAGTCCTGAAAAAACATAGGTTTATAAAAATAAAGTCAGGAAATTTTACAAAATTTGAAAAAAGTCAAATTTTGTCAGTTAAAACTTACAAAATTCCTTATTTTCCAAAGCCTTTTAATGGTAAAAATTTCACTAAATATCCTTTAAAGCCAGATTGAAATCACATAATTTTTCCAAAAATTTACAAAATTACTTAATTCACAATGCCTTTATTTGTTAAAAACTAATAAAATACCCTATATAAAACTGCAAAAAAAAATTCTAAAAGTATAATGAACAGCTACCCTACTTGAAAATGCTTTTTGTATGCTTTTTAGTGTTGATGATCTGTGGCAAAGCAACTTACATAGTCAAACTGTGGTATAGACACAAAAGTTTATCTTGTAGAATTTTAGAATCAAAGTGTTTTTTGTTAAAGTAAATAATTAAGTTCTTTGTTATTTAGCAGTAAGTTTAGTACTTTATTTTTATGTAAAAGAATGTTATGTTTGTTTTATGTGTGTACTTAACCTTTTTATAATTTTTCAAAGCTGTTTAAATTTGAAAAATTATAAAGAGGTATACGCCATGGTTATATTTACTTATTTGTAATTTTTTGTAGAATAACTTAACCTTTTAAAATAAACAAGAATAGATTTATTTGTTCTAAATGTTATACTAAATGATAACAGAAAATTTTTGTATAACAGTTATAAAGTTTACTTTTTTATGTATTTTTTAATAGTTAATTCAAGTTGTAATAGGTAATATAATACTAAATTAAGTGAACAATTTATAAAAGCATTACATATTTTAGATAAACATTTTTTATTATTAGATATTATTACCTTCTAGGTTGTTTTACAACCTTTATTTTAAGTCTGACTATAACATGCTGATAGAGCTGTTATTAAAAATACAACAATCATACACAGATGGTTTAAGTGATGTGGTAAAAGTTAGATGATTGAATTCAGCAAAAAAACTGCTGTTTTATCCTGTATAAAAATAAGATTAAAAGTTGTAGATAGTTTCAAGTTTTTGATTATGTATTTTAGAATAATTTTAAATTAAGAGCTTCATTCAAAAAATGAGCATTAACTTAGCTCGACTAGCATTTTTTGCAATTTTAAATATGTCAAAACTTTAGATCAACAACTAACTAAGATTTTTTTTTATTCTAGAGAACGCTTATTTGCCTTCAATTTAAAAAAAATCCATTAGATTTGGGTTTGTATTTTTGAGTGGGGCCCCTTAAAAGAGAATGTTTTTATTTTTTGGAGTTTATACTCTAACGGCTGTTTTAAACAAAAACATATTTTTATTTATTCTTAATTCTTCTCAAGGGTCATTGTTTTTTTTCTTCCAAATTTCTAATATCATAGTAGTATATACAAATATTCCGTATTGTAAACTTCAAAGATCTTCAATTTTCTAACGGTCACTGTAGCAAAAATGAAAAAAAAAAAGTAGCTTATTTTAATACACTTAATTATGACTATTTTAAATGGTCCACGCTTTTTTTATCTAAACTCTTTTTATGTCAGACAAGACCCATGCACGTTTTACTAAAATTATCAATATTTGAACATGAATTTCCTTATAGTTTTTTAAGGGATTTCATGTTCAAACAATGATAATTTTCATTGAACTACAAAAGTGAAAGAATAGCTTCAAATTCAAACAAATGAAAATTACCAATTTTTGATTTTCTTTTTTTATTATACTAAAAAAATTTTAACTTTAAATAAAAATGATGATCAAAAGATATTTTAAGACTTTAAAACAAAATGTCATTAAATTTTTTATTTTGTTAAAGAAATTATTCTATAAAGGTAAGGATATAGTCAAAGTAAACTTCATTTAAAATTTTTCAATCTAAGTTAAAATTCTCGGCTGATAGACTTAAATATTTTACACTGATAATAATTTTAAGGTATTAACAAAAATTTTATAATTGTTTATCTTTATTGTTATAAATTGTTATAAACTATTTTCATTATTATGACTTATAAAATTAAAAAAATACATGAGCAATTCAAGTTTACAAAATCAGAAAAGATTGCTTGAACGCAAAAGTTTTGCAAAGAAAAAGAAACTTAAAAAAGTCAACCCAAAACTCCTCAATTCTGTTGCCAATTCTACTTACAATAAAGATGAAAGTTTTGTCAATTCTTGTATAAAGTCAAGTATAAAAGATAAACATATTTTGAAAGTATACCATGATGTTGCTGTTACAGGTAAAGTTGTAAAAAGTATAATTATAAACTTAAAATAGAAAATACAAAAAATGAGCATACATATATCATCTTGTATTTTTTTAATATGAAAATCATGATAAAACTTTTGAATCCTTGCCCACTTTTCAGACAGTAAAACTGTTTTATTGTATAGAACAAAACATGTTTTAAAAGTTCATAAAAACTTTTGAAATAAATAAAAAGAAGTTACAGCTGTATATAAATAAAGTATTTATAAATAAGGGCAACGCATCATATTGGTATAAACTGTCTTGTATAAAACTATTTCTAATATTTAATTTTTTAATTTAAACGTTATATAGTGTCAGAACAAAACGTGCAAAATAGAATGAGGTAATAAAGTTACTCCGCACTTCCATGTGTAGTTATACCGATTATTAAAAAAAGTAGATATTGTGTTTTGAAAAAACTCTAAAAAGATGAAAAAGTAGCTTTTCGAAAACTATCTGTTCATAATTTATTTGAAAATTCTGTTAAGTAAAATTATTTACAAAAATTATATGTTTGAAGTAAAAATGTTTATTTTTTCCTTATGTCTAATACTTCAACAAAGTTTTTGATATTAGTAGGTGTTAAATATACAAAAAAAAGGAGAATTTTGCACTAAGTGTCACAATTGCACAAACATATTTTTGCTTAGACTCTTTTTCTGTTATTATTTTATTTTTGTTTTATTTATAACTTAACTTTTCTTAAAATGATGTTTCCTCTAACCCTTGGTTGTAAACCTTTTTCTTATTATTTTTAGTCTTTAAATTATTTATTCCATTTTTATTTTTTCATATAGTTCTTTATTAATTTATTATACAATTTTTTTCCTATCACTGTTACCCCTAATTCTTACCTTTGTTGGGTAATTTTAAAAAAATGTTTTTTTTTATTCGTGTTAATTTTTTCCTTTTATTTTTTTTCATTTCGTGCAAAAATGAACCTATGTGCAAAAGTCACCCTTTGTGCATATTTGACTTATGGGTCCGATTGTAATGTAACGGTGTTTCCCCTAATATTTGCTGAGTCAGTGAAATAGAATAATTTTTTTTTATAAATTTATACCCTTATCCCTAACCCGCCTTACTCAAACATATCAAAAAAAAATTTCATGAAATAAATATTTAGTAACTAAAATAAAAACTTGAAGAAAAAAACCTTTATATTTTGCTGAATCAGCATATATTAGGGGAAACACTGTTACATTACAACAAGGCTCTTTGACTTTTCGTGCAAAAGTGTTTTCGTTAATATTTGACCCGGCCATTTAGATAAATAAATATATATATATATATGTAAGTATAAAAACAAAATTTTATTTTAGGAAAAAGACAGTTAAACCAAAGCAACTTTGTTACGTTCATTAAAGCTAACAATATTTTTCTGCATAAAGATTTGGAGAATAAAAGTTTAAAAAACTTCCACAACATCAAAAATAAGGCTACTGTTGAAAATGCAGCTACTTACTACCAAATAACAGATTGCTTTAAATTTAATAAACTTGCTAAACCAACTTTATGCTACATTCAACGTTTTTTTGCGTTAGTAAGTAAAGAAAAGAGTTTTATGCTCTTAGATTTCACTCAAATTGCAAAGATAGTTTCTAGTTCTAAGTTGAATACCCATTCAGAGTTGGAAGTATTGAACGCTGTTGATGATTGGGTGAACTTTGATTTTGACAAAAGAAGCGAATTTGCAGTTAGTCTTTTATCAAAAGTTCGTCTTGATTTGTTATCAGATCAAGCCATGAATACTCTTTTAAAAACTCTTTTAAAACTGTGATTTGGCTATTAACAAGGTCAATGATTGTGTTTTGACACTTAAAGATTGTTTGAAAAACAGAAAGAAAGAAACAAATAATAATAGTTCTTCTTCAATAAGACACTGTAAACAAAACAATTTTGATTTAGTAGTTACTGGTGGCTGGAATGAGCTACAGAAAAGACCCAACAAATTGATGCCAGAAACTTCAACGTTGTAAAAAACCTTGACCCATTTATGAGACGATCAGAACATAAATCTGTTTATTGTCGAGGAGCAGTTTATGTATTCGGAGGTTTTGATCAAGACGATCAGGTTGAAAAAGTTTTGAGAAATATTGCTTAAAAAATAAAATGTGGGAAAAAGTTGCTGAAATAAATGATAATTTTTATCAGTTTTGTGCATGTGCTTTCATGGATCAAATTTATATCGTTGGAGGTAAAACTGGATATGATGAATATTTAAATACGTGTGTGAAATTTGATACAAAAGATAACAGCTTGAAGGAAGTTGCTAGTATGAGTGAAAACCGAGTGTGTGGGTCCTGTTCAGTTTTTGAAGGAAGAATTGTTGTTACTGGTGGATTTAACAATGACTTTAATAATGCAGACGAAAGCTTGACCACAGTTGAAGCATATGATCATATAAGTAATGAATGGTCACCAATGCCAAACATGGTTGAAAGAAGATCTTTTCATGCGTCAGTTGCTATGAAAAACAAGTTGTTTGTCATTGGAGTTAAACCATGTGAAATTTTTGATTCTAAAAATAAAAAATTTGATTTGTTGAAGCAATTCCCGAGCACATTTAGGTTCAACTTATTACATGTAATCAACACTTTCACCATCGGAAGTAAATTAGTAACAATTGGTAACGAATCACCAACAATTTTATATTATGACGTAGAAAAAAAATGTATGGTCTGAAAAAAAGTTTGACGTAACAAAAAACAGAAATTGTTTTAGTGGTGCACTTGCACCTAAAATGACGTTATAATGTAAAGTTTTTTGCTTTATAGAAGTCTTCATCAAATAATTTTTGCTTGTAGCTCACTTTTGTTGTGTTTAAGACTCGACAAACTAGTTTTTATTACTTTACTTTTCAAAATACAAGCAGCTCAAGTATTTTATACTTCCTAAACTTTTATAATGATTTAGTTGTGGTTAAAGACTTTTATAAAGCTGGCAACGGTAAATTTAATTTCTAAATTTTGTAAGGTTTAATTATGCATAAAATTTTAACCTTTTTTATATCCCTAAAACATTTTACTATTGTTTAGGTGTTTTAAAAGTATTGATTTTTAAGATTTTCTAACCACTTTTACATTATTAATGTTCTCTTCACTAGATAAATAACATCGCATGCTTCTGGTATGGCAAAAAAGTGTAGTTGTATTGTTGTATATGTGAGTTTATACATTTGTATTGAATATTAATGTTATCTTTAAAAGTTTATTACAATATAATAAAAATATTCTATTTGAAAAAAATTATGAAGTTTTTTTTTTCTTATGATTAACTGTTTTTTGTTGGTTTCAAGTTTTACCTAATTAAAAAAAAAACAGTTTTTACCTAAAATTTCCAAAATTTTACATTAACTTTTTTTTATTATTGTTTAAAGATTTCACAAAAAAAACTATAAATAACTTGCTTAAACTCGTAAACTAGCTAGATTTATAAGAAATGGTTACATTTTGTCCTTCTAAAAGTACTTTATCAAATTTTATAAGTTTTTACCATTATATAAAAAATTTCATGATTGAGTCTAGCGATCAGGGTTTCACAAAAGAGGTAGTAATAACTAGCGTTACATGCGAACTGAGGACGGTTTTGAAATTCTTTACAGTTATTTTTTTATTATTATTTTGCCTTATTAATAGTTAGTTATCTTACACTAATGTAAAGTATAAACTAATATTATCTAAAAAGGACATTGTATATATAAAGTAATTAAATGAATAACTATTAAAAGGTGAAAACTCATTAATGTATGGGATTGTTTTAAGTTTGTGCCAAAAAAGGCAACTAAATAATTAATTTTCAAACTTATTGTTTAAAAAATAGTATTTTTCTATAAAAGCTGTTTTTTTAAATTAAAGCAAAAACAAGTACAACTAATTTATACAGTGACTTTATAGGGTTACATTTAACCAAGATACACGAGAAAATCAGCTAAAAAAAATTAATATGGTAAGTCAGTCTAAGATTTTTTATTTCATTATCTAACTTGATTTTATGATGTTACGGTAATTTTAAAATAATTAAAATTTCGAACTTACTTATTAATTTAAAATATAATGCAATTAAATATGAGATGTCACTCTGTTGATCCATTTGCCGTGATGTTCCTCCAATGAATATTTGCCGTGATCTCTTAAATTGGAGAAACATCACGGCAAACATTCCGACGAATTACAGACCACTGCGGAACAGATAAAAACAGCGCAATATTTGAACATCTTTTTAATTGCACATCCTGTCAAAACTCTAACATTGTTCAAAATTTTAAAGTTTTAAACCGATGTAAGAAAAGCTAACTTTACAGCCTGGAATCAATATTGATTGAGGAAGAGCGACCTAACTTAAATACGCAAGTAGCATTAAATGTTAAAACAAAATTATTAGCAATCTATTAATAATCATACCTTTAGTTTTAATTACTGAAACTCTAATTTTTGTATTTATTTTAATTTATTCATACGTCATAATTTAAAGTTATTTTTTAAGCTATTCACTTAACAAAAATTTTTTCAAATTTCATTTAAAATTTATCACTTGACAAAGAAATCTTGTATGATTTTGAAAAGCTTGGGGTAATAAAATATAAAAAACAAAATGAATAACTTATTTATATAAAGTTGCAAATGGTATATAAATACGTTCAAAAACCTTCCTATAATAGTATTTAAGAAATTACTATTTAAAAAAAAAATTACAAAAAGTAATACTATTATAATTTTTTTTTTAATTCTTAAGTTGTTTCTTTTACTTATCTGAAAATTATTAAGATGATAACTAAGATAAGTTGTTTTTAAAAATAAAACTAAAACCAAATTTGAATACTAATAAAGTATATTTTTTTTACTAAAATTAAAATTCTTAAGTATGTAACGTATTTTTTATACAGCAAAATAAATCTGTTTTAAAATTTTAAATGTTACGTACAGTAGGTTTACAAAAAATATAATTTTTGTAAAGTTTAAAATGAAAAATAGTTGAATTTTTTTTTTATTTACTAAAATTTTAAGAATTGATTATAAAAACGTTTTTTGACCTTCTTAATGAGGTTTTGAGAAATCAAACCATACATTTTAATTAACTATTCACGTATTAATAATAAAAAAAACGACTAAACTTTATAAAAAGAAATTATGTAAGTATTGACTATAAGGAGACTTTTTATTTAAAATTTAAACAAAAACTGAAATATATAAGTGAATTTTTAAAACAATTAAATCTGTAATCGAATCAAATTTTCATAGACAGATGTCTGATTAAAACACTTAACAGTTTCCCAAATATTAGTCTTTTTAAAAATGTTAAAACTTATATTAAGTATAATCTTCAACTAATGCAAAAAAGATAACATACTTTTATCGTTTGTTAATTTAAAATATTATTTTCTGGTGTAATAAAAGTCATATATACCATACACATCACCATGATAGTGAGAAAAACTAGTTAAATTTTCCCACAAGTACTTTTAAATAAACATATTTACACATTCATAAGTTTAACAAAATAGTTAAGTTAGATACCTTCTTTCACACTCATATCCTAAGTTGTCTCGGTTGTATTAGTACTTGAGTGATAGTAAACAAACTTTAAGTATCAAAACAAATTCAAAAAAATTTAGTTTGAAAAGATAAAAGTAGCTTTGTTTTGATTGGCCAAAAGAAAAAAAACCCGAATTTTTAATCTACCCGGTTTTATAATGCTAAATGTTTAAACTCATTTTTGAACAAGTAGTATTTAAAATCAGCAACGCTAAGTAATAAAGTTATAAGAAATTAAATAGTAACATACTTATTAAATATTTAGAACTATGTAAAAATAACTAATAAATGTTATAATCCTAAAAACTAATTTAGATATTTAGACTTATTTATAATGTTACATAACGAGTTAAGTAATAACTTCCTCAAGTTCTAACTTGAGTTCCTTAAGTTCTAACTTGAGTTCCTCAAGTTCTAATTTAGGTTCCTTAATTTTAATAGTCTTATATGTTGTTTCACGATAATCTTTGATCACTTATACAAAGGTTTTCCATTTAACAACGACTGAAAAGCCAATCTTACGAACTAAAATACAAAACAATCCAAGATCAATTGTGTTTCTAACTTTGTTTAAATGATATGGTTCAAAATAATGTCTGGCTCTTAAATCATTGGTCAATGCATAATATTTTTATTTAACTGTTTATTGGAAATGTAACAGTTATTCTAACTACCTTAAAAACGCTACGCGTTGGGTAGACGACCTACGCGACATGGCTAATTTTGCTTGAAGAAAACTTGCAAAAACGATTTTTCAAGAAATTACAACGCGCTTTTAACATTATTTTGATAGCAGTAAAATGATCTCAAGATTTATTAGAACTTAATTACAACTTTGATTACTTAGTTTTACCTTTCTACTAGGACTCAGATCTGAGGCAGACAAATAAACCCTACCCTTACTTAGAAAGGCCTGAAACTATCGAAAAAATAAATTTATTGTAACAGTGTTTGTGAAACCTTTAATTAAATTTACAGTGATCATTAAACGTTTTTTGTGCCTATAGAAGTTCTAAGTGAGGTTAGTTCCTCAACTAAAAGGTGAACAATGGCAAAGTTATCCTAAAAGCTTTTGTTGAACTGTGTTTTCATTGTTTTAATAACTAGTCTATTGAAGTTTTAGGCAAATTTTGTATGAATGGATTGAGTACTTATATCAGTAGAATTACTACGGCTAGAGTTATTAGTTTAGAGCACTTCTAATTGACGCATCAACTTTTGTTTCATAAAAATGATTGGTCCTATTTTTAGTTTGTGGCATTATTTCCAATAGTAGTTTAAGATTCAATCTTAGCTATAACTCGTGTCAGCTCAAAACAGGCTAATTAAAAATATTATTGTATAGCAACTTAAATACTTTCATTTAAATTATAGTTATTACGACATTGCTTATTTAACCTGTTATAATATTTAGGTTTAATAATCCTATGACCTGAAAGCACAAATTTCATTTTTACATAGTAACGCAGCAGTGTAGAAAAACCAACACATTGCTGTCAAATTTGATCCCGCAAGCAGTACTTCTAAAAACGTGCTTTAATCATAAAGCTTATAGTCCACCAGGTCAAAGTAGTTAAACAAACTTAGGAGATAGTATAGAAAAGGCTTTCAAAAAAAGGATTTATACTATTAGTAACAGCACCTGAACAATTCTTCATGATAACAACTTGTTTTTACTCACATCAGCTGTTGATCCACTTGACTTTTTCTTTGCTAATCTCAAACAGAAGGTTGTAAGGCTACTGAAATCACAAGTAAAAAATCATAGTTGTCGTGAGACTGGTCAAGTTCCTTTAGTACCGCCTTATAAACCTAAAGCTCAGCTACCTAAAAATTAAGTTTAAAAAAATTTTTGTCATTCTATTCTACATTTAAATCGAAAACAAGCGCAAACATTCACGAAAGTGAACAACAAGATTTAGTTGATCAAGAGATTGAGACAGAAATTAAGTTTTTATAGACTGAAAAAAAAATTCTACTGAAGAAGTTTAAGTCTTGTTTCGGTGAAACTCAAACAATAAAAAATACACACGTCTTGCCAGGTTTTCAAGAAGGTATCTTTCGGCACCACCATCTTCTGCTTATTCTGAAAGGTTATTTTCAGAAGCTGGTAACTTGTACGAACAAAAGCGAAATCGATTGCTTCTAAAAACCAGCGAAAAACTTCAGTTTCTTTATCACAACTTGAAAAACAAGAATAAGATTCTTTGTAGCTTAAAGACGTTGATATGTGTGAATGGTATTTACTAAATTACTTACTTTTATATGTGTAAACAGTTGCTAAAGAAGTTGTTGTTCATCCTATAGTTCGAACTTTTGTAAATAAAAGTACAATATAAAGCTAATCATTAAAAAAATAAATTTCGTTACTTATTAAAGCATTGTCACATCAAATTATAAGCAGAATTGATTGCAGCAATTCTACACATAAAATAGTGCCCATAAAATAGTACACATAAAAAGTCCTACCGATTGTAACATTTAATTTCTTTTACGTCATACAACATTCAAGTTAAGTCGTATAAGTAGCTTTAAAATTAACATTTAAACTTTAAGGATTTCGTATAGGTAGATTTTTTTTTAAAGTTTTTTTCCTAGTGTTCAAATAAAATATTTAGACAATAACGTTAGGTTTTTTAACAAAATATTTTTATCAGACAATTTTTACTATAGTTCATTTAATTAACTACCTTATAAATAAGTTTGTTTTTTATTTAATCTACATAAAACTTATAACACTTAGGATCCGCCCTGATCTTAAATTAATACATAGATATGGATCCGACCGGATCCTAGTTTGAAAATATGATCCGGATCTATTTTTCAATTTAAGATCACTAATTTAGTTTGTTTTAGATCTGGGTAAATTTAATCTCACTATGATAGCAACTTTAGATTCTGGTCAGAAGTAAAATAATATAAATCCTAATTGTAACTATGTAGTTAATGAACAGTCCTAAAGATTTTGAAGGCAAATAATTTTAAATTATTAACTACCTATTTGATATTTATATATGTCTGTAGCGTGAATCCGTATTCAACTTTTTTTATCGCCGCTTGACAACTAAATATATATTTTTTAAACTATTAATCTTTTTTTTATGTCTACCTACTTGCTAGATACTCATATAATTTTTCACTACCTTACTTTTTTTTTTGCCTTATGATAGCAAAAATCGTCTTTTTGCAATATTTCTAATTATTTTCAAACCCAACTATACAGTCAGTTATCCAAAATCGCTTGTATGTATCAATATTTGGCAGTTAACAATTAAAAAACAAATCAGTAAAATGATTTGCATTAAGTCTCAAATTAATCATTATCTTTTTCAGAGTAAAATTTAATGTAGTAAGTTTTTTACGAAGGCTCACATACATTAAGCAGTCGAAATGGCGGTTTCGACATCATAAACAAGGTAATTTGGCTTATCTTCAATAATTTTTATCAGTAAAAATTAGCTTAAAATAAGATTTGTTCAAGCTGATTAAGTTTAATAAACAGATCTTATTTTAATTAACCTGAGTGGGTGGAAGAAGCCCAAGTTTTTATACAATGAAACATCTAAGTAAACCCTAACAAAGCAGCATTACAAACTTGTTTCTAGAATAATTGTGAAAGATGTTTTAGGGCCAAACTACTAATGGAATTTCACATTAAAACTTTAAATTAAAATAGTTGATATTAGTTGATATAGTTGATAAAACTCTGGCGAAAATCACAATGAAAAAACAGCAAGCACAATTGAAACTAAATCAAAAAACAGGAAGTATAATTTTTTCACAGTAGAAAATTTTTACAACCTTAAACTGATTTATAAAAAAATTATTAATACTTGGGCAATATGTAAAACTTAATTGAATTCTTTTGAAACTTGGAAATACATTAAAAGATAATTAGACAAACAATGAACTTCACCGCACGACCAACAACAAAAGCATCCGAGACAACCTACGACCGATTTCGTCCTTTTTAGGACTCATCAGGCAGGCATAGTCGCGAGAGACCGCTGGTGTGATCTTAACCAAGCGGGCTTTAGTGCATATGCACTGAAGCCACAGTTTATGGGTAAAGCCCAAAAAGATAACACAGCCAAATCGTTCATATTAACAGATATTTTAACAAATCTCATTTACAAAATTAACTGTTTTAAAGGCTGAAACCGGCTACCTTTTTTTATTTCTATGAAGTATGTGGAATCTTTTGTAAGTGTAAAAGCATAAATTGTTCTTCTGTACAACACCTTTGTCTCGTTATAGTAGTTCTATGATATAAACTTATTATAACTTTTTTATTTAACATTTAGCATAAGATTAAAAACAGAAAAGTAATTGTGTATTTAGTGTGCCTACTTACAATTTAACATTTCTATTAAAAGAGAGAGTTAAACCTAATTTTTATTTTAAAAAATTTATACAACAGATCTCAAGAAACAATAAAATAAACTTACAATATCTATATTTTTTTAATTTTATATTTTCGTTACATGCTTTATTAAAAAACTTTTATAAACCAGACTAAGGGTGAAAAACGTCCCTCGGACCTGATTGCAGAAATTTCTGGCTCGCTATGTGTTTTCTGGATTAAAAATAACTTACATTAATCTTTTTGATTAGAAGTATTTTAAAGTTTTCTTCAATTATTTTTTTTAGTTTAAAGTAAAACTTGATAAAAGTTTGCTTTTGAATTTTTTTTACATCTGATTACAAAAACTTTTTAATAAGTTTGATCCAAGAGAGGCTTTTTCTATTAAATCTGGCTCGCCAACCAAAAAGTTACCAACTCCTATACTAGACCATTAATACGCACAGTACAAAATATAGCAAATCGAAAACTTAGAACTTAATTTAAAGTATTAAAAATTTTATTTAGATTAATGTTCTAATAAAGATAAGTATCGATAAACTAATAAAGATAAGTATCGATAACAGCATGAACCACTCAATTCCAACCGGCCATCATTTCCAACTCACTCACATTTACCACCCGCTCAATTCGCATCCGATCAAACCACAGAACCGCTTACTGACCAAGGGTATGGGCTAGGAGTAACAAGAATAGTAAAAGATAAATAACAAGCAAATAGAAAAAAATTAGAAAAAATAGAAATAATAAATAAAGCAAATAAAAAAAAATTTTGGATGGGAATTGTAAGTATACTGTTAAAAACAGCCAATAAAGCATTTTAACAACTATCAAGTTTATCATAGATGTAAACTAAATTATCGCCTAAAAAACATTTCTCTACATGATAATAATAAAATGCCTATTACTTTCGACTTTAAATAACAGTTTTGTTTACTTAAAAACGTTTTAAATAACATACTGAAAAACATCAAGAGACAATTAATTTAAATAAACAAAGCTTAAAGAATATGCTATCTTTTTACATAAAAATGTTGTTTCTTTTTAATTTAATTTACATTTTAATTTAATTTTTAATACAACAAAAAATTAAATAGAAGTGAATAAATACACACCCACAAGTCTTCTAATGTTTATGTTGCATTTGAGCTTTTAAAAATTGCTGTTTATATTTAAAAAGCGTACTTTAATAAATATGTCAGTTCCCAAAAGTACATAAAAAGTTTTGTGCATGACTTTAGAAGCAAAATTTATTATTAGAACAAAAAGTTTGGTTCTATATATCATTTAATAAACAAGCCCTGTAAAGAAAATATTCTTAAAAAAAATAGTCAAAATATTTAATCACTTGCTGTAGAAAAATAGGTCTTGATATATAATTCATTTTTATTATAATAATTTTAAAACAAATTTTGTAGCACTTAAGAAGATAACCAAAATGTTAGCCTTTGAATGAGAAAAAAGCTGTTATAATACAATTCAGTGCAGCACATATATTGTTTATAACTTGCATGCGTCATATGATAAATGTGGTATCTCACTTATTCTTAAAACTTGTTAAAACCATAGAAAATTAATATTGACCATAGAAGGTTAGTAACTAATTTCATAATGACCCTAAATTTTGGATATAATTTTTTTGTACAAGAAAAATTTTAGCTAATAACTCCTTTATAATTTTTTGTAAAAGTTCATGAAAAGTATCTCAATCGAAATTGACGTATATTATAGTTATTATACAGTTTCATGAAGTCTTACAGTTTACGGTATAGACAAAAAATACGTTATTTTACATTAAAAACTCAATATACTACAAATATTTCCGTTTAAAACAAGTCAATCTAGTATTTTTTCTTCTTTTATTTCATTCTTCAATTTAATCTTTGTGCTAATTTAGTTGTGTGATAAGTTTTAGTGCAAAAGATCAAATTAGTTTTAGATAAATTTTTAAAATTTGTTGTTAACAAATTCTTTAGTCGAAGCTGTTTATATTATTTTTTAACAAATAAACTATTCTTTATAAAGCAGATACTCTCAAATTTAAAAGTTTATACTTTTAAGAGGTATTCACTGAAGATTCTATCATTTAAACACTTCTACTTTCAACTAATACTAAAGTATTTTTATGTTAAAGTGGTGATTGCTTTTTATGTAGTATTTTAAACTTTATTAGTTAGATAAGTAGGAAAAAATACAAAAACAAGATAAATTTTATAATAATTATTTTGCATTAAATTTGTGTACTTTAGTTTTTGGCCACTTTCTAAGATTAATTTAATTATCTCTTTAAATTTCAATTATTAGTTCACAATATCGCTATTACACTAAATACTTACTAGTTATAATCTAATTTTGTTTGTAGTTAACGTTTATTAATATATATAGACTATAAAGCAATTATGATTTTTATACTAAATTTTTTTTAAATCAAGATACTATTCAAACAACGATGTAAATTGTCAACGTAAACTATCAATAGAACTGCTTTATACATTTTTTTTTGTGAAAAATGTTTCAATGACAATAACAACCTTATTCTATCAAAACAAATGGAATTTCATAGTTTGAATTAAATTTTATTATCATAGATCTTATATAGAAACTCTTAATATTCGAAATTTTTTTAGATCAACTTGTAAAATTTAAAAGAGTTCTGCATAAAGTAGTGCATAAGTAATTTTTTATTCTTAAAAAAGTTATAACTAAAAAGTACAGCAGTTAATATTTTTAAAAGAATCTGTATTTCTCTTTTAAAACAACAAAAAAAACTATATTGTTTGAACAAGTAAACTAATCAAAAAGTTCATTGTAAAGGTTGTAAAACCTAGAGTTCAAACTTATTGTTATTTACTTTATTGGTGGTACAAACAATGTTGTGATTAGTTTTAGCAAGCATCATTGTTGATAAAAACTTGTGATTGTCTACTTATTTTCAATCGGTTTATTTTTACTTTTAGCTTTTCAAACAGTTGAATATTAGTATAAACTTGAAAGTTATATAAATAATTTTTAAATTATAATTTTTTTTTTTACAATAAGAAATAATTGTGAACAAATTTACAAGCGAATAAAAATAAGATTTGCAAGAACTAGTTGTGTAACAATAAATGAATTTCACACCATAATATTTCAAATGTAAATTGATTCTAGATCAGTTGGCTAACTTTTTAAATTAATATATATGATTAAATCTTAGTTTTAAAGAAACAAAACACCTTGATTACAGTTATAAAATATTAAATTTTAGCAAGAAATACTGAAAAAAAACTTGATTACATTTAAAAGTGTGCAACATTAGTTAAAGTGGATAAGAAACTTTGGCAAACTGTTGTAACAAAAAGAACAAGAAAATTAAAAGCACCAAATAAAATACCATTTTAAATAACTATGTTGAAAACTTTAAATCTAATCGATATATAGTGTTGAAAATAAAATAAACCATTTAAAATAACTATACACACATTTTGAATAAAATAAATTGCTGAAAGCTTAAAAATAAAAAAAATATCATTTTGAATACTTACACTATAGTTTTAAATAAAAGCAAACACTTTTTCAACACTTGATTACTTAAAGTAAATTTAAATGGTAACCAAACAAAATCTGTTTCTGAATGGGTATACACGGATTATTAATGAAACACTCTTATTTAATTATTATTGCTTTGAAACACTATTAAGGACATGAGGTTACTGAAATGTGTCGTTGATGATTTGTATTTTTTCTTGCTGATGAATTTTTGAAATTCCGGTTGCAACTGCCGGATGAACTTTTCTACCCGCGTATTTCAGCTATAAAATTATTTGTTATTTTATGGAAGAAAAAAAAATACAAAAAGGTGATCGTATTTTCTTTCTGTCTTTATATTAAAAAACATTACTATTTCGATTTAAAAACAAATAAAACTATAATTGTTTTATTCAAAATTAATAAACAAACAAAAACTTGATTGTTCAAAACATTTTTTTCATCAAATAAAATCTTAAATATTTATAAAATATTAAATTTAATATAAACAAAAACTTGGATATTCATTATATTTTTCATCCGGGTTTCCACGAAATTCCAGCACCCTCCATTTCTCGATTCCTCCTGGCTCCACACAAACTCCTCCGCGTTTGAGGAGTACTTTCTCAACACTTCGGACAATTGCACGGCCGGAAACGGACACAACTCCTCCAACCTTGTTATGAGATTTTTTTTTCAAGTTTATTAAAATATAATTTAAATATATATTAAAAAATTTTTATACTATTACTTATGCTACTTTTTAATTGATAAACTTAAGCTAAAAAGCTGAGAAGTTTTAAAGAATGCAATAATTAAGTTTAAACAAAAGATTTTATGCTTTTATACATTAAACATTTAGTCTAATTTAAAAAACTGTTGTACTTTTAATATTGTATTCAATTTATTATCGTGTATTTACCCAACCTTATTATAGCCACATTTTTCAAATCCTTTCCTTCAGCAATTAATTTTTCTTTTTCTTCTATCAATGTGTAGTAGTGCTTGCCGGAACACAATATCACCTTTTTAATTCTAAAAAAAATAATATAGATTGTTATATAAATTAATCTTTAAACTTTTAATTTTCCAAC
Source organism: Thalia democratica (assembly GCF_965202585.1). Taxonomy (NCBI): domain Eukaryota; kingdom Metazoa; phylum Chordata; class Thaliacea; order Salpida; family Salpidae; genus Thalia; species Thalia democratica. The sequence continues at coordinate 24,209,696 of NC_139173.1, forward strand.
AAAATTAACTTATCTGTAGTAGTTTGTTTTAGTTTAAAATACAAAACACATTGTAAAGGTTTGTATGAAATAAAATTTAAAACAAATCGTTGACTGGTGCATTTAAGTGAAAACACTTTTTTAATATTTTTTAAATTTTTCTTACAACATTTCAAATAAACAAATATACTTTTGAGGGTTTTTAGCTGCAATTTCGTCATCAATGACAGGTCTGAAGCTGGTACCCGGTTTGAATTCGTCTATACTTGATGTTGCTGACTGTTATACAAATATTAATCAACTTATTTAGTTAAGGCATAAAATACCTTGTAGTCTAAATATAACTAAAATCTTAAATCAAAGTATTCAAAATATTAAACATCTTAAAATTTTCTTTAAAAATTCAAAAAATAAATTGACAATTTTAACAACAACATTAAGCAGTATTTACTCAAAACTTTCTTATTATTTAAAAAAAATACTTATTCATAAATTAAGTATTAGCAAACTATATACTAACTGTTATTCATACAAATTTTAACTAACAGGATACCGAAGGAGGGTTTTGGGGGCGGCAATTACGAGCGGTTTCCTGAAATTCCTGACCATCTGCCTCCTCAACAAATGGAAATATTGGGATGGCAACGTCGGGTTGCAAACACTGAAGTTCACCGAGTCCCCGTCGATCCCTTAAGAAAAAATATTTACTGAATGTTGGTTTTGGAACACATCGGAAGTTATTAATTTCGATTATTTCACAAAGGTTCTTATTTAACTCAGTTCAAATAGGACATTTTTAAGGGTTAAGGGCTATGAGTTACAGAAAATTTTATCATATAAAGGATTATAGGGTCATTAAAGATTGGAGTTGAATATTAAGGAAATTGGAAGTTGTGGATTTGGGCAGCAGAGAAAAAATTAAGTTTCAAGTTTCGATTTGTGCAGTTTAAAAGTATGGGTTTACGATTAAGATACAGTTTGGTTAGATTAGTTATACTTTTTAAGAAACATAGCTTACTTTTGAATTAACAATGTAAAAATGACACGATCCTTAATTTAAATTTCTAATAAGTAATTTAAGAAAGCAAGAATAAAAAATAACTGACTAGCAATATGATTAACCAATTTAAATTTTAAAAACTATTTTACTTAAACTGTACTATAGAATAAAAATTTTATAGATCGCACAGAAAAAAAAACTTTACCTGATCAAAAATTAAATTCAATTACCTTAAAAAAAGGTTTTGTTAGTTTAGTTTTATTATCAAAATACTGACCGTCTTGCTTGCTGTCGCAGCATTGTAAAAATCTTTCAATTCTGCAGCTCGAATGTTCCGAACCTGATCCGTCCATTCCGTGAGGAAGAAGAACCACCAACCCCGATTGGTGCATCCATTTCGCTGTGGAAAGTTAATTTTTTGTATCTGTTTCGCTGTGAAAAGTTAATTTATTTTGCTGTATAGAGTTTTTAAATTAGATTTATAAATCCATTTTGCTGCGTTCAAAGCTAATTTATTTGTATTCATTTTGCTGTGCCTAGTTAATTTTATTAATTTTATAAATCTAGTTCGTTGTGTTTACTTAAATTAATTGTTTGTATAAATTCATTTCGTTGTGTTTAGTTAAGTTAATTAGTTTTATAAAACTATTTCGTTTTGTAATTTAAATATTGGAGCTAAATTATTATTTAAAGATTAATTAGTCTTGATTGATACATCCACTTTGCTGTGTAAATCTATTTAGATTAATTACAATAATTTCTTTGTGTTAAGTCAATTAAAATTATTTCAAAAACTACAAGCCCCGATTAGTGCATCTAATGCGCTGTGTAAAGTTAACTTGCGTTATAATAAAACAGCAGGACTTGTGTGTACGTTTCGATGATTAAAGATTCAGTATATTTGAATCCATTTCGCTGAATAAAATGTGTGAAATTCTATCTAAAAATAATAAGTCTCGACTGGTGCACCTATTTTGCGGGATAAGTAAATTTAATTTTTCAAAAAGACTCCATTCTTTGATTTATCATACACTTTGCTTAAAAATACCATTTATCAGTAATGTCAACAAAACATTATGGTCAACTTAATCGCAAAACAACAAGTCCTAGTAAAAAACTGTATAATTTTGATGAAATGCTATATAATCCAGCTATTTAAAGTTTTTTTTCAAGTTGTTATCTTTTTAAACTGCAAAACAAATGCTTGTGTTTTTGTGAGGTAGTTGGGTGAAAACATAATATCTACAAAAGCATTTTATCAAACACAAATGTAAACCTTCCCGTTTAACACAAAAGCATACATGTTTATCTCTGGCAAAACTTGTTTAAAATGACAGCGACTATTTGAAGCATGACTTTTAGAAAAAAAATCTTTTCAAACTTCAACCATACAAAATATATTCAATTTTCACAAAACAGCTATCTGAAAACACAAGTTACACAACAATGTACCATCAGTATAATCAACTAAATAAAAAAATAGTTATCAGTAAATAATAATTTCGCATCAATTTTACACGAACCATCGCTGTAACCATACAAAATAAATTTTTCCAAAGAATAGCACACAATACCTGAAGCATGGTTACTATTTTGTATGGTTAAAGTTTAAAAAAATTATTGTTAAAATTTTATCCGCATCAGACATTTTACCTTCCCCGCTCAACACGAAAAAGCTACCTGAAACCACTATATTTGCAACATCAGTATATCAATATTGCACAAACCTTCCCCGCTCAACACGAACGCGTCGAGCTGAACTTGAGCTCCGTTGAAGAAATCACCGAACTGGGCTTCCCATACGCACAACCTTCCCGGGTTTTCAATCGACATCCCGTACTCGTAAGCAACCACCGCCTCCTCTGACAAGTGCGACGACACTATCTGTTGATATCAAATGTTACTTCAAATGTAATCAATGGGTTTGGAAATAAATTATGGTTACTTGAATGTGATTACACTCATTGTATTTTCACTTGGTATAATAAACTACATAACACACTAGTTTATGTCAAATCCTATATTTTTCAAGAAAAAAAGTTATTACCAAAAATTTTGAAAAACTATATATACCAGATTATAAAATACTTCACTATATTATAACATTTAAGGCAATAGGGGAGGGTAGAAGCCATTTTTTGACCAAAAATAACATATAGACTTATATTATAGTAAATTTTATAATCTTTCAGATGCTTTTTTTAGATTTTAAATATATTAAGTAAATTTTTTTTTATGACCGGTTATATAAAGGGTTGTCTTTATAAAGGGTATATAAAGGGTAACTTTAAAGCCGTTTTTCTCGAGATTTTAAAAACGGGCTTTAAAATCTATCTTCTCCTTCATTTTTCAAGCAATCTTCTTCAAATTTTCAGGAAATGTTCCTTACATTATGAGAAAAAAATATTATTTGTGAATTTTAATAATTTTAAAAACTAAAAATTTTATGACATAAAAAAAAAAAAGTAATTTTTTATCAAAAAAAAGGTATTTTTACTTGAAATTTTTTAAAATCACAAATAACATTTTTTTGTTATTGTATAAAGAATAGACTGTGAAAGTTTGAAGAAGATTGCTTAAAAAATGAAGGAGGAGATAGATTTTGAATGCATTAGTCTTTTTTCGCCGTTTTAGTTTTTCCTTCCCCATAAGGAACCTGTTATGCGGCCCGACTTTGGCCGGTCATATCTCAAAAACTAATTCGAATTTTTAAAAACAGTAAAAAGCAACTTGAAGCTTAGTAAAAACTCTATAAAATAAGATCAACTTGTAAAAAACATGGCCTACCCCCCTATGGCCTTAATATAATAAAAATAGTTAAAGTTATCATATTAGTTACAATATGCTCAATGCAAAATATTTTACTTCGAGTTTATGTCGATCAGAAAGTTGATTCAACGGAACGAACTGATCTTCAGTTTGCTGGCAAGTCAGCGAAGCGTGACGATGGGAGAAAGTTCCCCTCCTCACATCCTCCCCGCAGAACCTCACCCCGCTCCCTGACAATAGTATGCTGCCCATGGCAACCGCCTCCGCCGTCGACCAATCGCAGGGCTTGTTGTTTTGAATTTTGTCCAATCGCTGCCTGGCATGCATCTTGAACAATGTCTCGTGCATTTGCTGAAATTTGTAAAATTATTTATCTAAAAACATCAAGTAAAAAAATTATGAAATAAAAACAAAGATTATGAATTTTGTGCTTTGATTAGGAATTAACGTAAATTATTTTAAAATTTTTTTCAACTACGGCTATTTGAAGTAACAAGCTATTAAAATTTTAAATTAATTCTTGGCGAAAATTTATTGTTAAATAGAAATAAAACGTACAAACAGTTTTGAAGAGAAAAAATCAAGCTAAAGGCAAAAATTTGAAAATCGAAACTTTCTTTGTTGTAATGTAAAATTTATTAAAATACTCTTTTTAAATCTACAATTTTTTCAAACAGTATTATGCGTATAAGACAATCCTGTAAAACTGCAAACTAACAAAATCATCAGGAACTTTGACTGAGGTTGCAGCAATGAACCTGAACAGTTCAGTGTCGATTCCGGTGTCCCAGTTAGAAACTGAATTTTCGCTCGGAACCCGCATACTGCTCCACCTACCGGAAAGAAAATAGTCCCTGGGAGGCTGGTACTCGTCCGCTTGTGACAGGCAAGTGTCCAACCTCCCCATCTCGTCAGACTTCCAGCCCTCAACTTGTTCTTTCGTGACCACATTTTCTTCCTTTAAATGTTTGTTTGTTATACTTAAAACAACCTACAATAGGATATGACTTTGTTGAAATAAAACTCCGAGCATAAAACAGTGAAGAGTTTCTGGGTGTAAAAAGTTTTGCCAGTATTATGTGAGTAAAGACTTATGATATAATATTTTTTTATGAATTATTATACTTTTTTTAGCATCAACCTTGAAAAGAATAATCCGAGTATAATTGAACAATTTATATAGTTTAAAAATATAATAGAACAAACTTTATTTGATCTTGCACCTAGTTATAAAACTTTTTTTCAAAACTAGTTGTAAAAAATATTTAAAAAACAAAAAAACACGAACAAATAATCCATAATAAAACAAACTAAACTATTAATTTTTCTGCAAAAGAGTCGGGAAAGGACATCTTGTTTCTAATTAGTTGGTACATTTTGGGTTGTGTGAAGGATGGGTCATCCAACTCATTATGACCCCACTTTCGATAACATATCATGTCAATAATAATGTCTCTGTTTAATATTAAATAAAAATCATGTCAAATATTACATCTATGTTTAGTATTTGTTACAAATGATGTCAATAATAATGTCTCTGTTTAATAGTTAATAAAAATCATGTCAAATATTACATTTCTGTTTAATATTTGTTACAAATCATGTCAATAATAACGTCTCTGTTTAATATTTAATATAAATTATATCACATAGTACGCCTATTTTTAATACTAATTTAAAATAAAACTTATAATTACGTCTTTGATTAATATTTATTAGAAATAAATCTATAGTCTGATTCACTGTGGTATATCAGTATAGTTCAGGATTTTCCAATTCATTTTAAAAATCGCCCACTTAGCAGAAATTAAAAAATCTCCCCATCTACTATAGTTAATTTCCCATTTGATATTTGCACCTTTACTAGTTATTGCTCCCAGACGGCTAAAATTGCCCCGAGGAGGCGCTTACGTGGGAAACATTGGTCGCCCACATTGATTTAAAGGTGCTTGTGTGGTTTACTAGTATTTTATATCAATTATATAACCTCCAAAAAAATTTAGTTATACAAATAGAAACTCTATTAATACAAAGCTAATACCGATATTTAGAGCAAAAATACTAAACTTCTTAACAAAAATTTAAATGAATTTCAACTTTTAAGTATATTAATTGTCAAAATGCTTAATATTCCATTTAAACTATATCAAAATCTTACTTTCTGTACTTGGTTCTGTATTCATTAGCAATATTAGCGGCAATAACAAGATCTACCATAGAATCTCCGTTCACTCTGATAACAGGACATCCGATCATCCTTCCTTTGTGAGTTGTATTATATATTTAATTAAGATAACAAATAGATAAATCACTATTCCTAAATTTTTTCAAAACTTTACATTTTCAAGTTGTACAGATTTTGAAATGGGTTAAATATTTAGGTGAAAAGTAGTTTTAAATATACTTTTATTTAACTAAATCCATTAAATAAAAAACTTACTTTAAAAAAAAATTGTAATCTCTTTTAAAAAGTATAAAAACAATCGTCCTAACCCTTGGTCGGTATTTATTATAATTTTTCAAGTTATTGTTTCTTTTATTTTTTTTAGTTTTGTGCAAAATTGTCACTTGTGCAAAAGTGAACAAATTAAAAGTTATTTCAAAATAGCTATTTTTTTTGCTAAAATATATCTAGAGTCATTACTTTTACTTCTTCAAACTTTCGGGGTCATTTTATTCTACTTGTTAAAATTTGGGGTCACTTTTTTACTCAATCCAAAATACTCACTTAAAAAAAATAGTGATCTCTTTAATTAAATATAAAAACAATAACTTATTATAATTACGTACCAGGATCACTTGCGTTCTTGGAAGACCTTCCCATGGACGGGTCAGTGGTGAACCCGATCTGATTGTTCACTATCACATGCAGGGAACCCCCTATGTCGAAACCGGGTAGCTGGGACATGTTCAACCCTTCCATTACTATTCCTATGTAATTTTACTGTGTGTAACCACTATGCTGATGTAGTATTCGTATGCAAAACTTAATTTAGACAACATGTTATTTCATATGAGTTTGGTATAAAAAGATCTATACTTTGTAAGCTAAGAAGAGCAACTTATAAATTGTGTTTAACAGCTCCTGCTTTTTACACTTTTTGGGCTACTAACAAATTGTTTTATAGAAAATCTAAAACTTAAAAACTAATATTTTATTCTATTAACGGAATAGATAAAAAAGGAAAGTCTACAACTTTTAAGTAAAAATAAATCAGAGAAAATTTATACCAAAACACCAATTAAAACCTTGCCCGGTGAAAGCGGCATCTCCGTGTATGAGAATGTTGGTCACCTTATCACCACCCTTCATATCACCACCTTCATTGTAATTACCATCGTTCAGTGTTTGCTGGCGTGCCCTGCATTTTCCCATTGCTACCGGGTTCACCGCCTGTCAAATTTGTTATACATGAGTATAAAGACCAATACGTATACGTCATGTTTTAAAAATTGTTTTCTGGTATTTAAGAGGTGATATGACTTTTCATATGTGGATTTTACATGCATCTACATTTTTTCGCGATTATATGTTTTAAAACACTAGTTATCTTTGTAGATGTTTTGAGAATTTTAAAAGTGAAACAAAAATTATATTGAAAAAGTATCTTAAATTTTACATGGTTATCCCTTACAAAAAAAAATAACAGTTTGTTTAATATTTATTTATCATATTTATTAAGTTAACTTAAGCTTAAAGCAATCAAAAATTTTCAATAATATGATAAATTAACTATAATATAAGTTTTAATATGTTTTTCAGCATAACACTTTATAGTAACCTCTAAATGTGAAGAGTTAGGTAGCAGGTTGACCTTGATCTTCTTGTCGCCATAGCAACAAGTGGTTGACGCGTTCAGGTGAGACAACACGTCACCGGTAGCAACGTGCATGACGTCATCGGGAAATTCGCTCAACCCTTTGATCTTTCTCAGCATCAACTGAAAATAATTTTATCACAATACCTTTGAAACATTTTCAAGGAAAATGAAATACATAAATACCGAATACGTTAAATGTTTGTAAGTATTTGAGACAGAAAATTTCACTTCATAAAACTTTTCGATTTTTTCAAATAAGAATACATTTTAAATATTATTTCAATTAAAACTTTTTTCAACATGTGATAAGTGTACATAATCGCCTGTTAGAGTTTATTATTTATTGTTTAACAGATTCAATTTTTTTACACTTTTGTAAGAAAAAAGAGAAGTAAAAATATCATAGAAATTTTAAATAAACATATATTTTCTGTGTATTAATAATAAAACGGACACTACTTTAAACTTGTTTCAGAAAAAATGTACATTAATGTTTTACTATATTAGTTTTCAGCAAACTAGATTAAGATTTTTTTTTTTAAATCTAAGTAGCTGTAAAAAATACTTCTCCATACAAATGTTTGTTAAAAGTTAGAATTTTTATATTATTTCTACATCCCTTATGAAACTCAGGGTCACAAAGTATATAACAAAATATTTAAAATGAATGCTTAACGTTTAATATTAAAAAATACTAAATTTGACAATCTGATTACAAGGGGATTTTTATCTTATTTTTAGGCAAATGAGTTTGGTTGGATACAGTCAGAGTAAGAAATAATTTAATTCTACTAAGCATATTAAAATCAATTGTATTTTTATACCTACTATAAAATAAATAATCAAAATATATATTTTTAAAATTTTTAAACAAAACAATACAAGTAATTACAAAAACATAATTAAACAACAATTAAAAAGTACCTAAAAATGGATTTTCAGTAACTGCGGTAATAAGTATTAACTGAAAAGGTAGGCATCAAAGTTTTTATTACAATTTCAATACTATCATACCATCCTGAGTAAACATCCTGAGTTTCATACACAGCCTAGAAACAAGAAAGCACTTAAACTATTTAAAAATCTTATTTTGAAATCACACAGAAAATCCTTAACAACAAAAATAAAGCAACAAAAACTCCTGTAAAAATAATAATACAATTAGTCATTGAAGTCTACAAAAAAACCAAAAAACCGAAAAACTTCATATTGAAACCTGCATGGGAAAGTTAAGTTCGCCATGTAATAGATTGTTCCTTCCCCGGTGAGGCATTCCGATGATGCACTGCTGAACGCCTTGCCCGCACATCAGCCTCAACAGCTGGTTCACCACCACCAGCATCCCCTCCGCCCCCTCACCCGAGTACCTCTTCAGTACTGGGAACTTCTTTGCCAGGAAGTTGTCAAGGCACTGCGAGAGTTTTGATTTTAAAAAACAGAACGTAATAAGTTTAGTACAAAATAAAACATGCGGTTTTAATGTTTTGATATCAAGCCTAAAAATGTAAAAAAAGTTTGTTTTTTTTATATTTTTTTTTAATGATTTGCTGAATAGCTGTACTTTTATAGTTTTAGATTTTTTATTCAGTGAGAGTAAACTTTTATTTAAGTTTCAAAGTTACTGTTTAATATTTAAAAAGTCTGAATAACTTTTTTGAGTTGAACACGAAGGTTAAAAATTATTATCAATAACAAAATACTATGCTAGTATAAAAAGTTATAAGTAATTAAAAGCAATAGTTATAAAACATTATCCATGTAAAAGCTTTAAGCAGTGATATTAAGCTAAATAAAAATTTAAGTTTACTTTTAATGTTAAGTGAGAATTGTTTTAAACTTTGAGTCTAGGTTTTTGCTATTTATGTATAGAAATTAAATTGTTATTAATCAATTTTTTAAATAAACTGTTTAATGATTAGAATAAAAATATTTTCAGTAAAATCAACAAAATCAGTTTTCAATAACAAAAAGAAAAACATTTATTTATAACTACAACTGGTACAAAATTATATATTAAAAACTCACCTTGTAGTTTTACTTCATTTTAAAGAAGCAGTTTAACTTTAAAAAGTTTAAAGGATCTATAAAATTTTAAACAAAACTGTTTTATGGGGATGAAGATTTTTTTTTTAATTTTACTTTATAATTGAACACACTAACTTGAGATTTAACAAGAATTTTTGCAAGCTCAACTTTTTTCTCATCTTCAATTTCAAGTGTTGAAAACTTTTGAAAAGTATCATGTACAAACTCGGCTTCTTGTGAACAGAACATTCCTGTCGTGTCAACTGTCAGCTTGCCACTGTACAAACCTTCCAGTTCCTCCACTAACTTCCTTACTTTTATTTTTTGTCCTGGAAAATAAATAAAAATGAAATAAATAATTTGATATTGCAATTACATAGTATATTTTAAACCATTTGATAAAGTAAATTTTAAAGTTAAAATCAATTGATTAACTTCGAGTATTTATTTTATACAAAAACATAGTTTTAAAACTTACATAATACCAGTAAATAAATAACTTGGTCACAGCTATTTAAAAAAACTATTTGACAAGTTCTACAAACCTTTGTGCAAGACTTCTGTATCATCAGTTAGGTTGAAACTAGACAAAGTGGGAAATTCTGCTGAGTTTGCACTATTCAACGGATTTACTTTTGCTGATTTGATGCCATGATTTCTGTATGACTCCACAACTTCAAATGAGGTAGATTTAAACTTTTTATGTGTTACAACGGAACAGGTGGGTTTGATCGAAATTAGCTCACTTGCAAGCGTTGAAGCTCTGTTGAACCTCAGTGCCATTATACTTTCTGAAAAAGTTGTAGCTCTTTTCTGGTATGAGTGTTTATCATATCAAATAAAAATTAAATGAAATTTTAGAAGAATTAAAAAGTAGTAAAAAATATTTTTTTATTATCAAAAATTTATCATTAATGTAGTAAAAAAACTACACCAATTTATCATTAATGTAGTTATTGTTAATGAACTTTTTAAATCTTTGACACTTACAATTAGTATTAACTAACTATAAACATTATATGTGTGACAATAGGGTTACTGTACATTTAATTTAACATCATAAAGGAAATCTGAATCTTTTAATTAAATTTTAAGTATATTTAAAAACTTAAATTATTTATTTTAAAAATTATTTGATTGATAAAAAAACAAATTTTGAGATATGGTCAGTTTAGTAAAAAGTTTTAGTTACAAATATATGAAAGGGAACTTTCAATTGTTTGTATTTCACTTAATTTTAAAAACTTAGTAAAAATCTATCTTCTCCTTCATTTTCAAGCATTTAACCTTAAATTGTGAGGAAACTTTCCTTGCTTTAACAAAAAAAAGTTATATTGTAACAATTGAAAAATAAAAGCAAGTATATTTGACCAAATATTAAAAAATACATTTTACTCAAAACTAAAAAAAAATCTGCAGTAGGATTCTAAAAGACTGTAGGATTTTTTTTTTTTATAGATTAGTCTTTTTTTTGTCTTTGTTATTTAGTCTTTCTATAAGGAACCAGTTACAATATTTGACTTTATATACCTTTATATATCAAAAATTAATTAAATTTAAAAAAAAAACAGTAAAAAGCTATATAAGTTGAATAACTCTAATTAATTTCAACTAGTAAAAAAGGGTTTACCTTGTATGTTATTAAAATGCTACAAAACTATATTAATAAATTCTTAAAACTGTGTTGCATTTCAGTAATAAGATTTAAATTATACAAGGACAAACATTTTACTTTCTTTTAAGTTTGGGGAAAAGTGAATAAATAATTTTGAACTTTTACTGAAAGAGTAAAAATATCAAGTATTTATGTTTAGATGACTAGACTAGTTTAGCAAAGTATGATCTTCAGCCATAATTTTAGTCTTAAGATTTTCATTTTGTGTTTGTGTTGACCCTTAAGATATGATTTTGCAAAGTTCAACTAAGAAAATTTTCAAAGGCATTGCTAGGACCTCTATGGCTTCTTAAAAGCTTCTTAAAAAAATAGAATTGCTGAACTCACAAATCAATTAACAAAACGCAAAACTTTTAAATTAAATCTAATGGATATACATCAGGTAAGTATTCTGTTGGCATAGAATAGCAATCTGGCAACACTGCCCCAGGTCCATACAAACTCTAAAAAAATTATGAAAATATCTTTTAAAAAAGTACATATTTAATTAACCATAACATACTTATTTCTTTTTCTTTTATTATTGTCAGTAAAAATATTCTTTTGGTAAATAAAGAGATTAAAGCTTTCCAAAACTTAATGATTTTTTTTAGTTATGTTATTGTAGTTGAATTTAGTACCTAAATTTTAACTGATGCCGTAAATAATTAAAAAAAGAGAAGTTTTCTACAGAATGGTAATTTGGTTTTGAGAAATTTCTCCTAGGTTTTTCAAAGTAAATGTTTTTGGGTCATTTTTTCAGTTTAAAATTAACCTTAAAAAAAAAACTACATTAAATAGTATAACAACATTGAAAATATGCTGTAAAGCTAAACTACTAAAAAATAAAAATGTTTTTTTTCTTATCTGTGAGATAGATTTTTTGTGTTGCAACAAAATTTTACTACTTAGCAAGTAAAATTGCTTAAAATTTCAGGCTTTTTAGTTATTTTTGTTCAAAATTTCTCAAATTCCAGGTTTTTTAGCCTAATTTGTCAATTTCCAGACTTAGTGGCCATCCTGTTGATGTTTATGTTTTTTATTGTTTGATATCTGAAATAATTGCCAAGTCTATTAGGTTGTTATTTATAACTTAAATGCAGACACATATTCAACCTACAAATTATTATCCAATTGCAGTCAAGTCTAGTATTTTTACAAGTCTCGTTACAGGGAATTTTACTTTATAAACATGGCATAAAACTTGTGTATTCAAAATTTTTATCTTGTTGATCAAATCAGAACTGATAGATTAATATTCGGTAAACGTTTCTTTATTTATTGTACTACCATTAGATATGTTTTTTTTTAACTTTTACTTTTATTAACATGTATAATACTCATGGTCGATAAACTAGTTAAGTAACAAAGGAAACATTTTACCGTTCGGATTAACCTTTAGAATAAAAAATATTACAAATGAATGTAATACTTCACAATAGAATTTTTATAATTTTTCTGTTGAACTAACTTTATCAAAAATCTTTTGTAAATTTTTATTCAAAAAAATAAAGACTAAAGTTGTTAAATGGTAATGCTTAAAAGTATTGACGGACCGGATAAATTTACTTTACGCGCTACATATGATTAGCAAGCCGTAAATATCTTTGAATACTAAGGTTCAACATTAAGTGACTTTTGTATTATAAATGAACTTTTAATAACAAGTAAATTTTTACCAACCCAACCCAACACTAACTAATGAGTGTTGAAAGCTAAGTTCTACATAACAACAAACAACAAAACATTTTATTATAACTGAAACAGTGCGTCAAAAAGCTTTTTATTGGTGAGATAAGGAGGGATAACAAAAAAAAAACGGACTAATATTGTGTCTTATACTTGTATTGTTTTATAGCAGTGGTGAAAAAAAATAGCACAGTAGTTTAACCAAAATATTTTTTAACAAGCTAAACGTTTTTAGTTCTATTAACTTACTTCCAGTTTTCAAGCTTGTTTTACTAGTTTTTACAAGTAGTACTAATCTTTCTATATTTTTTGCAAAAAGCATATATGAATTCCAAAGAAATATTAAAAATTATCTTTTTAGAACAAACTAGACATATTGTGTAAATATTTTTGAAATATCTAAAAATTATTTCAATAATGCTTATGTTGCTTTAAAATAGAAATATTTCTTAAATTTTGATTTTTATCTATTTAATAAAACTTGTTTTTGAAAGATACTTCCATAAATAATTCGACAAGTAATAAAGTTAAATACTTAAAGTCCTTTAAAAAGTTTAGAGTTAGTAGTAAACGACCAATTTAGTACTCAGAGATCAAAATATTTAATAACCTAGAATTTTAGTATTTTAAATTACAACATCTAAAAAATTCAAAATAAAAAGTATGCATAATTAATATGTATAAACTAATATAAAAATATGTATAATTGGAGATTGGTGGCTTTGGAATCGTTGAATATTTTGTTGTGAAATTTTGAGTTTTTTTTCAGTTTGTGCGTTGTATGAGTTTTATGTTTGTTTTAAAACTGTAATTTATTTTTTCTTATGTAAGTGTCTTTCAGTTTAAGTGGCTTAGGTTTTAATGCCTAGGCCCTAGGTCCTTCGTTTGACAATAAACTTCAAAAAATAAAAATAATAAAAAATACTCAAAATATTTAAAATAAACGTTGTTCTTCTATGAAAAGGGTCGGTATGAACTTGTTGGTATCGGAAAAAAGTTGGAAAGTAAAAATGTATTAGTGCCGCAGTTGTAATTTTAGTATTTTTCATCATAAAATACCCAAAGTATCTACTGTAGATTTTAAATTTCCCATTAATGTTTTTAAGACCTTTTTTGCTTTTCATTTTAGACCCCAGGATATATTTGGCAAACTTAAAAAATATTTATACTTGCGGGCCACACTTTACCTTTCGCCGGCCACAGTTTTATTTTTCATCGGCCGCATTCAATTTAGATAAAAACAATGCTTGTGGACCATGCTTTTACCCTTTGTGGGCCGCATGTTGCTAATCTCTGCTCTATATTAAACTAATACCTCAGTAAACTAATAACTTATATTCTAAAATAATTTATAAAATTCTAAACATAAAAATTGATAAGATTTATACTTTATCTATTTAAATTTTTTGTCAATTTTGTTTGCAAAAAAATATTGTTACTTTTATTTGTTTCGTTTAGTTTTTTTTTTCATGAAACACCGCGTTAGGATTCTTACATACATTCAAGTAACTTTTATAATAATATATTAGAAAAATATTAAACTATACAAAGCCTTAGTCAAATTATAAGTTAAATGCTAAATACTTAATGGTAATTTTTTTATTTGTTTAAATCTAAGCAGATTCTGCAAAGACTTAGACAAATCTTATATTTATACAATTTATGTAAAGTAAAATAAATTTTTAATGATGATTAGTAGTAGAATTAAAAGGTAATGTTATACAAAGCATATACATTATACAAGTTGTTTCATTTATCTTTATTAATTCTTTTGAAATTTTCTGTTCTATTTAAAATCAAAATATACTACTTGTACAAAAAAAAAATAAAGCACAATACTAATAAGTTAAATAAAAAGAAAAAAATTAGTCAGACTAATATTTTTTTTTAACTCGTTTAATCGTCAAAAAATGTTTTGTTTTCAAATGCGTTAAGACATTAAACGTTAGACGTTATTGAATTTTTTTTTCATAATAAGCTCTAATAAATTAAATTATAAAAATTGAACCTGAAACAAAATAGACGCATATCAATAAACTGTAGATGGTTTGAAAAAAAATTACATAGCAAAATTTTATACAGTAGATTACTTTGTACAAAGTATAGCATGAATGCTTTAAAAAAATTTGCTTTAAAAACTAAAAGCGCAAATAGTTTTAAGTAAACTTTAAAGTAAGTAAAAATTCTACACAAACTTAGTTCAGTGAAAATGATTAGTAGTTCATAAAATAGTTATTTTATCAATCTTTTTAGTATTATATGTTCAATTAACAGTACTTAAATTTTTACTTAAAATTTGCTTTATTTTATAGTCAAAAATATTTTTTTCTAACTAGACCTTGAATTTTCTATAAAGGATTTTTCTAGTTAATAAAGTATAGTATTCGAATTAGTTTTAAACCTTAGTTTGATAAAACTCACAAAATACAAATCATTTAACAGTGATGAAGTTAAACAGTACAATTAAAACGTTTTATTTTTTCAAATAACTTCCTTTAACTTCTTTCTGCAAATTTAGAAAGCCTTTTCGTCTGACTGGAGTTACTAACAACCGACGTTCCTTCGCGCACGGAACTTCTTTTCACCGAGAAAGTGAGGATGCTCCACCAGTTCTCGTAGGAAACCACCACTGAAAACAGCGACGCGTTCATCGCCACATTGAACACGGAGCTCCTCAAACTCGCCCGGATGTCTTTCTGCAGGTCGACGTACTCGCCCAAAAACGCAAACGCGATTGTGGCGACGGAGCAAATGACGAAACTCACAACCGCCTGCTTCAATGTCCTCACGACCTTCTTGCTCGTTTCTGACTTTTTGGTGTTTTTGTTGCAAGTGAAATCGCGTAACGGACGCGCTAGAAGCACGAACAAAACCAATTGGTTCGCAAAGACGCCGAGCGAAGCGATGTAGTAGAAAATTTTCCAAACCGAAACGTTTAAACCTTTATTCATCGCCACGCATTTCATCGTTTTGCGGTCCATCTCGACCCGACGCGGGACGACCACCAACCCACAAATGCCAAGAATTAAAACCGCCAAAACCGCAAGCGCGACGTTGCTCATCATTTTCACCGATTTCGTGTTCAGGTGCTTGAGAGGCGGCTGCCGGTACAGGTAGCGTTGTTTGAGCCAAGGGTACGCGTATATCAGCAGCATTGAAATGAAGAAGAAAGCTTCAGCCGAGTCGGTCACTGTTTGGCACGCCGTTTTACTCGGTTTTTTTGATGACCACTCCACGAATAGTATTGATTGAGCGAGGATGTTACTGATGAGTGGAAATGCGGTTGTGAGTACAGAATAGTTCACCAAAAACGTCCTCTGTTTCGTTTTTTTGCACTTTCTGTTTCTAAGTATGGCAAAGTTTAACACCGCAGAAAACATCCACGCGCAAAACAAAATGTTGAGTATGTTTATCGTCTGAACGGTGTAGTTACAGTTTATTTTATGGTGTTTTGTATCAAGTTTAGAAATAAAATTGTTTGTGACATTCACACTTTCCATAGTACTAATGTTGGTAATTCTCATAATTTCTGTAGTAACATCGCTAGTGATTCTTATCATTTCCGGAGCAGTAGTATTACTAACATTCATTTCGCCGTATTAAAACCTGGTAAGATTTATTTAATGTTAATAAATGGCAGTAAATTATAAATATAAACTTCAACTAATCACTTAATCTAATAACTAATTTATAGAAAATATAACTTTTACTAAAGTAAAACCGTCATTTGTATAATACTAAAGTATTAAGTTGTTTAAAACCCTTTTTGTTATATAAAATACCAGAGGTACTTAAATAAATGATGTAAAGTAGAATAATTACACAAAAAATATTAATCAAAATAATCCTTTTATTTGATTTTTATTTAATTTTTATATTGTAATTTTTCTTTAAATTAACTTACTTAAATCATACTTTAAAAGTCATAAAAATTAAAAAAATTTAAACGTTTTTAACTCAATAAAACTAATTATTAGTTAAAACAAAATTCTATATAAAGTTGAATAAACAAGTAAACTTTGATAATTTGTAATAACAAAAAGAACAAACTAAACAAAAAAGCGAACTAAGTAATACTTACTTTTAAATTAAATAAAAACAAACATATTTAAAGTTGAACTTTATTAGATAATTTTAATAAATGTGTTATATTTTTTGTAACAAAACGTTCAAAGTAATAAACGCATTTAAACTAAATAAACTATCTCAAACCATTTTACTTATTTAGTACTTGTTAAATTTTCTATTATTATATTTCTATTATATTATTTTTACCAAAAAACCGACTTATAAAATCACGATAATGAAATAATAAACTTTAATTTCTTTTAGCTCAGAATAACAAACTAAAAAAAATATTAAGTAAAATAGGTGATAGCTACAAAGTATAAAAACGAACTAGGTGAAAATAATGAATGCAATCTCATTAAAAACATAATTTACTGCTACAGCTAAGCATATTAGAACATTTTATCATTTCAAGTTAAATTCTATAAACTTAGTATGCTAATATAATTGTATTATTATTTGTAGTAAGTTGCATTCTAAAACATCAGCTCATAAGTTGTTGTATATTTGCAGTGTATATAAAATATAATGAAATAAATAAAGTTCAGTCATATAATCATTTTTTATGTAGAGATTAGTAAAAAAATGGAGAAGAAATAATATAACAAGTTTTAATAATAAACACTTAACATTTGTTAATAATAATAAATCACTTTAGAAAACTAGTTTATTTTAGTTTTTTGTTACACATAATAATCATTAAACTTTTTATGCTTTGTTTATAGTTTTTGTAAGTCTTGAATGTAAGCCATCAAAAATAAAAGTTTTAGTTTATAAGTTTAAACTTTAATCCATATGACTTTTTTTCAAATATTTTTTTTAACCCCATAAAAATTAATTTAAACCAAAATTAAGTAGTTAACTTTAATTATAAGATTAACATGTTATTATTTTATCTACTCAGTTTTATTAATTTCAAAATTACCAATTTAGTTTACTTGTAAAGATTATTTTAAGATTAAAAGTTTAAAACTGTTTCCATAAACTCTTGTTCATTGAAGTAAAAATTTAAAAGTTGTTTAAAGGTGCCTGATTTTTTTTCAATTTTTAGCTTTAGATTGATTTAAGTTTTTTGTTTAACATAAAACGGTAACTAAAATGTTAAAGTAATCATTTAGGTTGTGTTTTTTGATTAAAATAAACTACCAAAAAATGTTATAAATACTTAAAAGTGTATACCAATAAGCATAAAAAACTATTATAACACTCTAAATATATTTCTAAAGTTAGTATTCTAAATATATTTCTAAATTAATTCTATACGTGAGTAAATCAGTATAGAATTATGATTAAAAATTGCTGTTAACTTTTATATAGCTTTTATTTACAGTTAGAAGTTTTTATAGAAAAAACTAAAAAAAAAAAATTTATATAAATACTTTTCTCTAAAACCATATTTTATTAATTTCAAAGACTCTTTTTATTAATAATAACGAGTCAAAAACATTTTTAAATTTTTTCTTAACAAAACAAGCTTAATAATTTACTCCTAATGAATTGTTTATCAATTTGTTTTAAAAAGTTCTGATTCTTGTAAGTTAAAGTTTAGTTAGTATGTTATACGTAATACATACAGCATTTGTAGCATATTTCGCTGAAACCGTTTAACTTCTTCAACTACAATCAAAAAAATGTTTATATATTCTTAATAAAACTTAAATTAACTCAAATCTCAGCTATTTTTTCAAATGTAAGAACCTTTTTTTCATACTTTTTTATAAAGTACATTTATTTGAGCTCGTTTTCTATTTTCTTGTATATGTAATCAATATAAATCACTTAAGTTAAACAAAAAAAAATTTAATTCTTAAATTTTTTGCTACAGATTTCTGCAACTATCATTGGTATATATTATCGAAAAAAATATGAACAAAAGGACATGTATTATTAATATTCTGTAAATATAAACGCATATATACGTAACGTTTAAATATTCTTAACTACTGTCACTAATAATTTGTTACATTGTTTGTGATAAACATTCGAGTTGTTGAGTAAAACAGAACTTGAAACGCAATTAACTTATTAACATAAGTAACTCATATTTAATATTATGTAATTAGTACCTAAAATTTATTTTTGTTGTATAAATATTTTGATATGTAAAACTAATGATAAAAAACTTTTAAATCTTTAACTTAAAGGAAACTAAAAATAAATGAACGTTTTTTATATTGATTCTAATTTAGTCGTTGGTTTTATGTTTGATCTATGTGTTGATCTCAAAAAAAATACTATTTTATTGCTTAAAGTTATAACATTTGTATTTATTGACCTAACTAATTGAAAAAAATGTATTACTAATAAATTATTCTTGCTCCAACGATAAAAAAAAAATCTTTTTATCAAAAACATATAATTATATATATATAAGCAATTTTATATAGTTTAAAAAGAAATTAAAATTCAAAGTTAATATACATATGTTTCATGAAGCTAAATACTTTAATTTTAAGGATTTAAGAGTTTAGCCTTATATATATAATTTATTAAGAAAATTCGATTTTAAAAATTCCAGAACATACGTTTCATATAGACAAAAAGATTGTTTTTAATCTTCAGCTGATTCAATTTAAAATAAAAAGCACTTTGATAAACATAGATGCAAAAGTTATACAAAAAAAAAACAATATGACGTAAGAATTGAACATTGTACATTACAAATATTCGGTGCAAAAATTGATCTACCATCTCACTAATCAAACAACTAAAATTCACAAAAACACAATTAAGCGGCTATAAAATACTTTAAAATTTATTGTATTTTAAGAGGAGCTTTTTAATATGTCTACAAGACGATATGAATTCACTCCTCTTATTTAAACAACCTTCCTTTTTCAAAAATACATATCGGCTGTTGATTCTTTTAAGCATAGCCGTTATGTATGCGTTGAATAAGGAAGGTTGTTTAAATAAGAGGAGTGAAGTCTTTTAAATCAAATTATGTGTGTACAGTTGTACAATGTACACATGAGTATTTTGTAAAACATGAGCAAAATAAATTCTTATTTTGATTACAAAATTAAATATATACTTTAACTAAACATCAACAACTTATTTAACACTTTTGAATTAGTTTTTTTTAGTAGCTTTTAGTATTAAAGATTGTTGTTTTTTTTCAGAGAAAATGTAAGCAAAAAAAAAATTATTTACAAAACTTTAAAAATTAAGTATATTATTATATTTGTGGAAAAGTGTCGAAAAATAACAAATATAATTTAAATAACAAAACAAATACTATAACCTAACTAAAAACAGATGAAAAGTCAAGTTTACTTATAAAAACTTGTTTTATTTTATTCATTGTTCTGCATTTTTGAAGTATAGGTTTCATAATAAAAATATTTCAATTTTTTTTCTTTTTCTAAAAGTTCTATTGCATAAAAACACTAAATTTATTTTTCAACGTTTTTCGTATATTTAAGTGTTGTTTTAGTTTTACAAAATTTATAACATAAATATAAACTAAACTTTTACTAAAGGATAGTTTTTCAAAATCTGCTATAACTTCAATTATGTATAAAGAGAAATTTAATAATAATAGTACTAATAACTGAAAGTACTCAGTCTTTGTTTACTTTTTCAAAATGCTCATTTGTATTTTAAATTATGTCCTAAAGTTTTTTCAGACAAGTAGCTTTTGTGATCACTTAAAAAATCTAGAAGACAACTTAAAGGTGGTTATAAAACATTTTATACGTTTTCAATAATAAATATAGACTTTATTTTAAATATGTAATATAATTTTAAAATATATTTGAACTATTTGTACATTTGAATTTATTTGTAAAAATTAAAAACCTAATCTTCTTATAAATGTTATTTTGTTTATTGTTTTAGATTAGAAATAATCTCATTTATAAGTGCTGTTTTGCTTAAATAAAACAAAAAAAAATTTTAAATACTAAATTAACGTTCGATTAATTTAAGATAAAATTACATGCTCAAGTTAACTATGTTACAATTTTCTCATAAAAACGCTGAATAAATACCCTACTTTCGCTGTAAATATTGTTAATTTTGAATGCTAAATTTTAAGCCACTACTACAGTGATTTTGTAAACCTCCCCTTGTCTAACATTGTTTTGAACAAAACATAATAAGGTAGTAAGAATGATTAACTAAGAAGAAATTGTCACATGTTTAGTGTATTTTTCTGAATGGTTATCAAAGGTAGCATGCTTCAAACTGAATAAGTTTAATTAGCTAACTGTTTTAAAGATTATAATTAATCTAAAAACTAATTTGAAACAATCATTTTATTTTTTAAATATTTTTTAGGGTAGAAAAACATCAGAACTCCCCTCTGCAACATTAAATTTTTTCAATTTGAGTCATCAAGCGAGTGAGTTTGAGCTCATCATGTGTTATTCCACCTGCCCTATCTTTAAATTTATCAAGATTTTTTTTTCCTTTTAATTAAAAAATAAAACTAAATCTATCTATAAGCAAAAAAAGGAGAACACTTAATTAACCACAATAAAAAACTAATTCTAACCCTTATTGAAAAAACCACTTGTGACACGCTGTTTGGCAAATGCTCACAAGGTTATAATCTCAACATTAAAAACCACATGGTGTGGAAAAATCCTGAAGCTCAAATCCCCAAGCAAGTCCTGCCGACGTTCTGAACAAAACTACAATAGCATTTATGGTATCACTGCCACCAAAGTGATTCCACAACTAGCTGTTGAAAATTTAAGTAGCAAATACCATTAAGCAGTATAAATTAAAAACAAACAACTACAAAACAACAAACTTCTAAAAGAAAAAACAAAAACTAATGTAATTTATTGTTAGCACAAATCTTGATCAAAATTTAAAAGCTGGAAAAATATTTTCTCTCATCACAAAGTTATATTAGAAAAAGTACAACATCTCAACAGAAATATTCCTTTGTATTTATATTTATCTTTTTAAATAATAGATATAAGAAAGAGTACTCATTAATAATACGATTTCTGACTCTTTAACAATTTACAGTGGAGTACCATAAAGTGGTGTAGTTGGTCCCCTTCTTTTTTTAATTTATATTAATGATATTTGTTCAAACATTGATATTAAAATTGAGTTAAGCTTATTTGCAGACAATGCCAAAATCTTTAGTCAGTCAATTACTTCATTACAACTATCTTTAGATAATGTTTACACATGGTTAAAAACAAGAAAGCTAAACTTAAATCCTAGCAAATGTAAAATTCTAACCATTAACAAAAAAAAAATCTTCTCCAACTGACCTCTTAATCAATAACACCAAGTTACCAGAAGTTAAAGTTTTTAAAGATTTAGGAATTTTTATTTCTGAAAATTTAAAATGGAATGAACATATCAACTATTTATATAAGGTTGCACAAACTTCATGTTATCAAATATTAAAAAAATTCAAAATTAATTCTGCTTCAATTCTGACAAAACTATTTAAAACATATGTTTGCCCTCAACTTGAGTTTGATACCCAAATTTGGTCCCACTATTTAAAAAAGGACAATAATAAAATTGAATCTGTGCAAAGGAGTTTTACCCGTCTTGTTTGTAATCGTTGCAACATATCTTACACATCATATAATGATAGAATGATTAAATTTGGTTTGGAATCACTGGAATATAGAAGATGGGAATTTGATCTATTAACTCTTTACAAAATTATCAATGGCAAATATAAAAGTTTTTTTAACCAGTTTTTTAGTTTTTCCCAAAATAAATATCAACTAAGAGGAAATAATTTGAAAATAAAATGTAAACATGATTTTCAAAACAGTCAGTGGCAAGGCTCATTTTTTCAGAGCAAAAGCTATGTGGAACAGACTACCTTAGGATATAGTATATTGTGAGGGGGTTAGACGATTTTGTTTAAAGCTAAAAAGATTTGATTTAAATACAATAAATACTAGTAAAATTCACTAATTTTCCACTATAAACAAAAGAAAAAAGTATTCTTTTTTCTACTCCTCCCCCTACAAACTATTAGTTTACTTTTATTTTTTTTGTAATTATGAATTTTGTTTTATAAGCGATGATTTTAGGCAAACTTCTTTATTGTGTGTACTAAGTAATATATAAGTTTGAATTTTTTGAATTGAATTTTTTTAATTTAGTTCATTTGTATATCATATTGTGTTTGACTTGTGTTTTCATTTAAATTATGTTTTTGTATATATATATTTTATCTTAAAGTGTTGAATATCATTTTTTTTTCTTTTTCTTTTTGTGTGTCCTGTTTAAGTGGCTCAGGTTTTGATGCCTGAGTTCAACATTGCACAATAAACAATATAATAATAATATAATAAAAATAAGATCAATAACTTAAAATATTTAAACTTGAATTTGTACAGAAATCAAAAGGGAAACCAAAATATATAATTAATCTAGTTTATACACATTGTGTCCGGTTTGTTCCTGTTACATTATTGAAAAAAGCAAATGTTTAATTTTACTTTAGAGTAGCTATATTATTTTGAACTTCTGCAAAAATTTGTGTTAAAGGGACTATGTTTATCATTATATCCTTTAAAGTTTTTTTAAATACACTAAGGTTTTTAAAATGTTACCAGGAAAATGTTTTACGTTTCTATTTTTATATAAACACTTGTACATAAATTAACAATGTTTTCTCAGTTATATATATTTCAAAGTTAATAAATTTAGAGGTATAAAAAGGTTTAATTCACTAGTTTTGTAGCTACATTTTTTACATTAGGTATTAAGCTATCAGTTATCTTTATTTGTCTATTTAATTTGAAATTTTTATGAGATATAAGTAATTAAAGTTCTGTATTTTGATTGGTTCCCTATGATTAGAGCAAACTGAAAAATATTTTTTTACTAAAAATCTATCTCTTCATTCAATTTTGTAGCGATCTTTAAAAAACTTCAATTTTATCTTTATATTATTTATAAACAATAACTTTTTTATTTAGACATAATACTTTATTTTTTTCATTTAAAATAAAAACATTTTTTATCTAAGTATTCTATAAAAAGTTATGTAAAAATTTTAGATATGTAAATTATTAAACTAAAAACAAATATAAATTTTAAGTGGTTTTTTAAGTTTCCAAATTTATACAGTCAATAAAAGAGTTATGGTTTGTATTGGAAGTTTTTCAAAAAATGATTTATTCTCAAAAAACAATTGAAATTGTTTTGACACTGACTTATATTTCACAATTTAACATTTTATTAAGAAGCCAATTACATTTTTGTAAAAAAGTTGTACTAACTATGCCCTCAAGTACTCACAGTGTAGCTACAAGACTACTGGAATATATCACAATTGTGGTCAATGGATTAAATTGGATAAAGATCTTTAATTCATCAAGTCTCACACCATATATTTTTAAAATAATTTTGATCAGTTTTAATTATTTAATCAATAAAAAATAATTTTTGTTTTTATTTTTATTTTCGTTAAATAACAAACTTAATTCTAAAAAATGGTATGCACTCTTTTAAAAACCCATTTCTGCTAATATTAACCATGACAAAAATAGGCCACAATTGGCACTACACCATCTCCAAAAGATTTCAATTTTTATGATCGTATATGCTCACATTTTTCTTGTTGCTTTTTCTATAAGAGCAACCCTGAAAATGCAAAAAAACAGGTATGTTGTTAACAAATTAAAAAAGGAGAAGTAAAATTACTATAAAAAAACATATTTCATATCTTAAGATATATAAAAGCAAACATTAGATGAACATAAACTGTAAAGTATGACATGTTTTAATAAAATCTGTAGATATATGTGCTTAAAAGTATAAAAAAGAAAAACTATTTTATTATTTCCTAATTTTTAAAGTATGTAAATTACTCAGCTACAATCATTAATTCTCACACTAATAATTTCCAGATATTTGTAATAGAAAATTTAAAAAAAGTAAATAATTGCATAAAATAAAAATATAGAACTAAAAATTTTTTTAAAAGTTAAATAAAAAGAAGAAGAAAACTTAACAACTACTTAAAGCTAATTACATAATCTTCAAGCAGTTATAAGTTTAATAAGTTTTTAATAAAATTGACCAAACAAAATGTCTGGAAACGCGGGAATGGAGCATCTCATTCCGATGGTCAACAAACTGCAAGATGCATTTGCTCAAACAGGTAATTTATATTATATTTTGGTCATTTAAATGTACTGTGGTATAGTTGTAGTGGAAGTTGTAACCAGGTTATTTGTTTGAAGTTTCAATCAGGTAGTTTAAGTTGTATAAACATGCTTGTTTTCTATATAAATGATAATGTATCCAAACATTTTTTGTTGTTTTATTATTGTTTCGTTGGTGTATTTCAAATTATCAAAATATTTGATATTAAACCACATGCGTTATTTTAATTATTAATTCCTAACACTTAATTTTTATTTAATAGGGAGTTAGTATAACCACTAAATTTATTTCTGGATGCATATTAGTTTAAATGGTTAAATCTATGCTGTTGTTTTTGAAAATTAATAGTTTTTAATTTTACCTTAAACATATTTTTAGTAAAATAAATATTTAAAGAAATATTTTTGACCTGGAAATATAGATGTTGATCTTTAATGTTTTAGGTTTGTAATTGTTATTCAATAAAATATGATAAAAATAATATCAGGTAAAAGTTTATTTTTTTTTTTACTTTTTATTTTATTTTATTATGGTTTCTTGACTTAAGTATAATAAATGAAAATTATACTGGTAAAAGTTATTGATTCATTATTTTTTTTCCCTTTAATTTTGTAATATCCTTTAATTAAAGCATAGTAAAATTATTTAGGTGGAAATTTGGACATTGACCTGCCCCAGATAGCCGTGGTTGGAGGACAGAGTGCTGGTAAAAGTAGTGTGTTGGAAAATTTTGTTGGAAGGTTTGTTCATTTTATATTAGAAGAAAAAATATAAACAGTTTAAAATTATTTTTGTTAGCAGACTTATTGGATTTTGTTTTTACAGTTTTTCAAATCAAAGTATAAAAAACTTTATGCAAGTATAGTTTCTAGTTTCGTTCTAAGTATGTTTATATTAACTTATTGTTTGTTAGGGAAGAATAATAGGTTTATATTCATAACTATAATAATAGTTAAATTTGGTGAATTATTTTGTTGAACTAATGTAACTTATAAGTTTAAAGCTTTTGTTGTTTATAGTATTTTTTTTTTTTTTGTAAGAGAATAAATAAAAGCCTAAGCTTTATTTTAAATAAATTTTGTAGCAATAGGTATTTTAAACAAAAATAGTAAAATCACTATAAGAAAACTAAATTAATGTGCATATATCTTTTAAACATTATAAAAAAAAAGAATTAAGTATTTATAGCAATAGTTTTATGTTCAACTTTTCATTGATTGTGTAGTTTTTTCTTTAAAATAACTAAAACTTTTGCTATAAAAGTTTATTATTTTCTGTTTTTCTAGATATAATTTGATAAAATTATAATTATTTTCTATAGTTTAGTATGTATTCATAAATGTTTAGGTTAAAAAATGAGTGTAGTTTTAATAATTTGTTGTAAGTAGTTTAAAACTTGTAAGAACATATAATTGGTTAATATCTTTAAAAAAAAGTAAATTGAATCAAATTGATGAATTAAAATTTGTTAATATAA
This sequence comes from Thalia democratica, assembly GCF_965202585.1. Lineage (NCBI taxonomy): Eukaryota > Metazoa > Chordata > Thaliacea > Salpida > Salpidae > Thalia > Thalia democratica. Next base: position 24,236,287 of record NC_139173.1, read on the forward strand.
TTTTTAGTGTCTTTAAATCATCTGAAGCATCACAATTTAAATCTATAAACAAATTTTATTACCAAATTTATTATAATTTTCAAAGGTTTCAAATTGTATTTAATAAAAACTAGCATCTAAACTTTAAGAATGTTTAATACAAATATATTTCGAAAAATTTTGAAACTAATTTATGAAATTAAAATTATTAGTTTAGCTAACTTTTTCACAATCTCTAGTACAATATTTTGCAGTTTTCATATAACCTTTTTTCAGTAATTTAAAAAAAAAGAATTTTAGAAACTTGTGGTCCTATTCTAGCATAAGCTGAAAATTGTAAGTTTTAAAAAACAAAAAAAATACAATTTAGAGTTTAGTTGTTTAAAAATATGTTATATAAACTTTACGATTAAACAAAGAATAAACTATACAAACTTGAATAATACTGCTGTAAGTGAATATTTATTCAAAAATAGTCTAATTTGATTAATTAGTTTAATAAAAGAGTTTGACTCTTAGTTTAAAAACACTTTAATTGTTATCAGCTTTGATATATGAAACAATAGATTTACTTAACATAAGCATAGTGATATAAAGATGATAAATTTTTATGAAACTATAGAAGCCTATAAAAGTCAGATCGGACTACTAAGTTTTTTAACTTTAAAATATATTTTTCGTTTAACCGAATACTTTTTATAGCTTTATAATTACTTATAGTAAAAACAATTCTCTTTGATAAATATATTAGTTTGTTTATCAAAACTGTATAAAACATGCTTGAACAATATAACTGAAGTAAATTTTATATAAATGGGTGTTAACTCAGCAATAAATAGTATATTTCAAACTCACAATTTTACAGGGATTTTTTACCTCGTGGATCTGGTATAGTCACGAGGAGACCATTGGTTTTGCAGCTCATCAACGAGCCTAGAGGAGGTATGTTTCATATAACTTCTTAATTAAAAATATTTAGTATTTGTTTAGTTATTTATTAAAAGTAACTAGTTCAAGTTATTGCTGACTGAAATGAATTATAGTTTTTAAATTTTGTAGATTTGATAGAAGTTTTAGTTGTTTTAGATCTTAGCTTTTTTAATAAACAGTTTTTTGTTTGTTTTACTCGAACATGTTATTAATTTTTTTAAAGTTTTCTCAGTATTGTAATTCTCTTTCGAAGTGTCTATGCAATTTTATTTCTTGATTTGTCAAAATTCATGTTTTATAAGTTGAAAAAAATTGCTAAGTGCTTTTTGTGCATACACATCAAACTTTAATCGCTTAAACATAAGTTAATTTTTTTATAACATTAAATAAAAGTTCTCCTTACTAAAATCCATTTTACATATTAAATGTTCGGTTTGTCATATATTTAAATAGTTAAAATCCTCACTCCTAATTTTTAACTAACAGTTTTAAAATTGTTTATTTATTTGAGTTTATTTTTATCAATTTAATTTATTACTTTGATGTATTTTATAGCTTTTTTTTAATACTTTATTTTTTACAATGTTTCATAAACTAAGCTTGCTTAATATAATTTACGTTCAATTGTCTTTTGATGTCAAACTTATTTTGATATTTATTTAAATACTGAAAAAATGCTTTAGTTTTGATTTTAATTCAAAGTTTTCCAAATAGACAGCTTGCAAAGTATCAACTTTAGCTGATTACATTATAGTAATTTTTATGTTATCTAAATCTTCAAAAACTAAGTAAATTTTAAAAATAATGATATAATAAGCAATTATATAGACTGATTATGTTGTAATTCTTGTCAATTAAAAAATTAATTAGAACTTTTACTACATTATTATAACATATAGCTAGTATTACTTTTTAATATACTTTATAAGTGTTTAAAAAAATAATCTAAAATTTAGTTATCGAGATCATGTATATCACAGTATTGATCAATTAAACTATTTGAGCAGTTTAATAAATTTTTTGTAAGCATCGTAATTGTAAAGTATTATATTGTAATTTAAAAAAAACTACTTATAAAATACATATTTAAAGCTTAGTTTTACTTGAATTAATTATTTGCATTAATAAAAAAATATCTATAGCTTTGGTGCCTCAGTTTTAACACATTCAATACTAGAAAAGGTATTTAGTTTTATATTTGTTTTTATTTATACAAAAGAAATGATTTTGATGTTATTTATATCTTAATATTAATAATTGCTGTATGCTAAATGAAATTTTTAATATATTATTATTGTTTGTTAGCCTATCAATTAAGTTATAACTTAATACACAATGTAAGATGTTGTAAATTTTATTTTGATGTATTTAAAGTTTCAAAAAACATAGACAGACTGTCCGATATAATATTTTTTTTTAAACAAATCAACTGACTGTATACTTGTTAAGATTTCTTTATATTTCAAATTGATCATTGAGTTGAAACTTGTTTTGAATGTAAATTGCTGCGCATATTAATTTAAACATTTAATAGACCCCAGAAGCAGTTTTATACCAAGTGTAGTTGAAAAAACAATTTTAACAATTTTCAAAAAACTATTTTTAACAACAACTAAGCATTAAGTTCGGTTTTCTTTGGTGTTTGAACAAGAATTTTAAAGAGTATCACATTAGGTGTACGTTAAAATAGCATATTCAAAAAATGCGGATTGAAATATAAACATTCTTTTTGTCAACTTTACATGAAGTAGATATTTCAGACTATTTTCCTCCAATGTAACGACTTTTTTATTCTGATAAAAAAAATTCTGGAAAAATAAGTGCATCCATTGGCAAGCATTCTTTAAATTATCTTCCTAATATTGAAACACATAACTTTTTCAGAATGGGGAACATTTCTGCACGATCCATCCAAAAAGTTCACGGATTTCAACGAAATTCGGCGGGAAATAGAAGCTGAAACGGACAGGGAAACTGGAAGCAACAAGGGAATCAGCAGGAGACCCATCAACCTGCAAGTTCACTCTCCCCATGGTTTGTTTGATTGACTAGAAATATTTAAATTTTAAAGTTGGGGTTATTTAACTCGTAATTCTGAAGGAACATTACAAAAAAAAAATCATTCATCAGTTGCTTTGTTTAATTAAGTCGTGGTTAGTTTGATAAATCAATTTGTTTTGATATTTTAAATCATCTAGAAAGTTTAAGGTTGTAACCAATCTGTTTTGCTAAGGGTAATTAAATGGGGATAGATATGGGTAGATAAGATAAATACATCTAAGATACTTAAAAGTAAACAAAAGTTTATTTACAAATATTAAATAATCACATGACACACTAACTAAAACTACAATTGAACACAAGTAACAAGAAGTATCTTAAACTAAAGAAAACGAAGCATTCCAAACTTAAATTTAAACATTTTATAATGCAACATTACGAGCTACACCAAACGATACTGCGAGTAAATGCAAGTAAAATTCCGTTTATAAGCACTGAAACAAATGTAACTCCTTTAAGTAAACTATATTGTTTATTGTTTTAAGAAAATTGTTTTGAGAGTTATAAAATTTGTTTTGGAAAAGCTTTTATTGTTACAAAAAATTCCATATTTATTCACGATCTTTAAAATATTAAAACGAAATGTTAATTTCGTTACAAAGTTTGTTAATTGACCCTCCGGTAGTTAATTATTTTAAATTAATTATTGAGAAGTTTAAATGTTACCAGTTATTATCAATACTTGAAACCGTCTGCACCCCGTTTGAATCAACTGAAAATTAATTACAATTAATTACAGTTAATATTCCTCAACAGTACTCAACCTAAAAACACAACTAATTAAAACGACAAGTAATTAACAAAAATGGATTTTTTATAAACGATTAAGACAAAATGGATAAAAAATTGTTTGTCTTGCAATAAGGTGGTACTTAATTACATTTAAATATTCCCCATCAGTACTCAACCTGACGCTGGTGGATCTTCCCGGCCTCACCAAGGTGCCGGTGGGCGACCAGCCACCTGATATCGAGCAGCAGATAAAAGGGATGATCGCAGAGTACGTTCAGAAGGACAACTGCCTGATACTCGCCGTATCACCCGCCAACACCGATCTCGCCAACTCGGACGCCCTCAAGATCGCCAAGGAGTTCGATCCGCAAGGTTGGGTATTTGTAATTTTCAACCATTTTTTCAAGAATAATTTTGGGATTGTAAAGTTTCAATTCAGTTGTTTTAAGATTGCACACAAAAATTTTCTAGTGCGTTTAAAAAAAATAAAATATTTGATTTTTGTTCTTCTAAAATAATGTACTTTTATTAAAATCTGTCAAATTAAATTTGTCTTTTTTTCTTAAAATTTCTTTATTAAACAGAATAGATTTAAAAAACGGCACTAGTTATAGGTGCTGAAAATTGCTTCTTTATTTCAAATTAGTTTTTAAACTAAAATATATATTCTACTATTGTTGTATTTTTTAAATTTGGAACTGGTACAGTTCGAGTAATTCAAAGTTGCCAAAAAACCTGGAAAACCCTGGAATTCGAGAAGTTTTCAAAAAAAATCTGGAATTTTGAACAACTTTATATGTTAAGTATGTAGTAAAATTTTGATTTCACACAAAAAACTTACCTTATAGATTTTTTTTTTTCATCATCAAGTTTTTTTTAATTAAAGAATACTTTTAATGAAGATTACAATATCTTTTAAATGTTTTTATATTACTTAAAACAGTTTTTTACCTTAAACTCAATTTTGAACTAAAAATAGACCCTAAAACGTGTAATTTCGAAAACCTGAAAGAAATTTTGAAAACCTGGAGAAAATTTGCCAAAAAAATTGGCAACTCTAGTAATTACAAAACTTGATCTTATAAGTTATTAATAATTTATTGATAAAAAATAAGATGTTGTGTAAAAATAGGAACTCGAACAATCGGAGTTATCACAAAACTTGACTTAATAATAAAATGTTTATTTATAAATAAGCTAAAATGTTGTATGAAAATAGGAACTCGAACAATCGGAGTTATCACAAAACTTGACTTAATAATAAAATGTTTATTTATAAATAAGCTAAAATGTTGTATGAAATTAGGAACTCGAACAATCGGAGTTATCACAAAACTTGATTTAATGGACGATGGCACTGACGCGAGAGCCATCTTGGAAAACAAACATTTACCCCTGAGGAGAGGTTAATAATTAGTTTTTAATAATTGGTTGCAACTTTTGATTTACATTTTGTTAAAAGTTAAAAAAAAAGCTAATTAAAGATTTGTTTTATAGAAGTTATTTGTTAGTTTTTATATAAAATCGAAATCAAATGGATGAAATACAATTTCAGTGTGTTTAGGCAATATGAAATATTTTAAATTTTTTATCAATTATTTTTTACAAGAATAGAATTAGTAAAATAATATGAAATCTTAGAAAATTAAGATCAGTTAGATTTTTTATATTTTTTGTCAAAAAACAAATCATCACAAACAACGATTTGTTTTTTATGTAATGAAAAAAGTAACTAAGTTTTATTGCACGAAGTTAAGTAGTCATTTATGTTTGAACATAAATCGATAAAATGTTGTATTCTCAGGTTTTCTCTCTGTTACATTTACTAGTATTTTTATGTAAGTGATTAAAATTTTAGATTTTGTAGCAGTATGAAGTATTTTTAATTTTATATTTAGTGCTGTAAAAACAAAATTTTAATAGAAACTACATATAATAAAAAAATAATGAAACTGAAGTCATTTCTATATTTACATTGTTATATAAAAAGTTCAAAAAATTGTACTTAAATAATTTTTTCCCAATATGAAATCAAACTATATATAAAATAATTTTTTTCAAGTGTTTTAAACGGTATGTTGAAATATTTTTATATTAATATTAGTTTTTTTTAATCAAATTAAAATTTCATAATTTTTACAAATGTCTAGCTTAAATGTACAAATCTGTCGTTTAAATATTTATTTGATAAGTACTCAATTGAAACCAGTATTTCTAAAGAAAGCTTTATTTTTAAAATTCATTAAGCCTATCTATTTTTTTGCTGTTAAAAATAACCTGTTAACGTGTTTAAAACCGTTAAATAACCAATTGAAGTACCTAAAACTTTCATTTATTAGGTATTTTCTCCATATCTAACTAATTAAAATTTTAATGACTAGGTGATTGAACAGGGTGTTTTTATTGTATTTTGTATTGTATTATTTGAAATTTATATCTTTTTGATTTTTGTATAAACTAGAACAGAAAATAAATTTTACTAAATAAATCTTTTACTTTTTGTAGAAATAACTTTGAAAATTAATTTCTTTTAACAAAAGCAACTTTTATCCTAATGAAGTTTTAAGCAAGACTTAATATGTTGTAAACTAACTCATTTAAACTAGAAAGATGATTACTTTTTTATTGTAATTAAATAATGCTTTATGAACTCAGTTTTTATTAAACTTCGTGCGATGCTTAAATATATTTTAAAATTGTCCCATTCGAGTCACACTCAAAAAAAAGTTTACTGTGGAACCACAAATTTATTTCTAGCGATTTGAAAAGTAAGAGCAGCTTCAGTGTGATCAAAGTTTCATTATAAGTCCTAACAGTACAATTTAACTACGTGTTATTCACTTGTTTTAAATAGGGGATATTCATCCCAACTACATCACGTGTTTAATTTACTTGCATTTTATTAAAAAACCTTCAATTCACAATTATTAAGAGATATTTGGATAAGATTAGATAAGAGTATTAATTCAATAATATCAATAGTATTGATATTTATAAAACTTCATTACATTCAACACAGGGTATTTTGAAAATAATATTTGATGTTCAGTATTCAACATTACATTCAACACAGGGTACGTTGGGGTGGTGAACAGGTCGCAGAAGGACATCACGCAGAACAAGGACATCAGGGCGGCGTTGGCGGCGGAGAGGCAGTACTTCCTGCAGCATCCAGCCTACAGGCACATGGTAGACAGGATGGGAACCGGCTACCTGCAGAAGAAACTCAATGAGGTATGAAGAAATAAAATGTAAAGTTTTGTGATAAAGTTCTTATGTTTCTAACATCTAATAAAGATCTAATAATATTTCAAAATGATATATGCAGAAAAAAAGTCAAATAGTTTTGAAATAAATATTTAAAACTGAATTTTTGCGTATGACATACAGAGTATCTCTATATATAAAGTGTAGTGGATTCTTTTTGCAGTGAAAACGATTTACAAAAAAAAAGCATTTGATGAAGAATCTAAAAATCTAAAAAGTCTCATTTTTATCATTACAACTTTAGTGGTACTAAATATTATTTAATTTTAAACCATATTTGCTGAAAATGTTTATTTTTCTCCTAGCAACTGACGGCGCACATCAAGGCCACGTTGCCGCAGCTGAAGAAGAAGCTGCAGGGGCAACTGAACGAAATTGAGAAGGACGTTCAGCAGTTCAAGCACCTGAAACCCAACGACCCGAGCACTAAAATGAGGCTCATGACCAAGTTTGTGATTTATAATGTTTATAATGTGTTGTATTTAGTAATGTTTTCACTTCACAAGTTGTTGTTTTATTTAGAAAATAAATCGTCAAAAAGTTGATAAGTAGTATTATATATTCTTGTTTTATAGCTGAAGCCTCTTTAAAAAGTTTTCTAACTAAAAATGTTTAAAAACAATTATCTTGGTTTGTACAGTCTTTTTAATTGAAATTTTTGCAAAATAAAAAAAATTTTGAAACTATTTTAACAATAATTGAACTACTAATGTAACAACTTTTCAATTATTAATGTAACGACGTTTCAACTACTAATGTAGCGACGTTTCAACTACTAATGTAATGACATTTCAACTACTAATGTAACGACGTTTCAACTACTAATGTAACAACATTTCAACTACTAATGTAGCGACGTTTCAACTACTAATGTAACGATATTTCAATTATTAATGTGACGACGTTTCAACTACTAATGTAAAGACGTTTCAACTACTAATGTAGCGACTTTTAACTACTAATGTAAAGACGTTTCAACTACTAATGTAGCGACTTTCAACTACTAATGTAGCGACGTTTCAACTACTAATGTAAAGACGTTTCAACTACTAATGTAGCGACGTTTCAACTACTAATGTAACGACGTTTCAACTACTAATGTAGCGACGTTTCAACTACTAATGTAGCGACGTTTCAACAGGATGGTGCAGAGCGTGAACGACAATTTTGTGCTGCAAGTTGAGGGAACAGGTGCGTCACTGAACGAGAACGAATTGTTGGGGGGAGCCAAAATTAACATGATATTCCATCAGAGATTCAACTATCAAATACAAAAAGTTTGTTTCTTATTTGAAGCTCACTATTTTAAAGTTAAAACAGGTTTGTTGCTAGCTTTGTTTTTGTTTTGAATCAGTCTTTTCTTTTGAATGGAGAGTTTTTTAGTATTTATATACTTCGAGATAGATTACAACCCAAAATTTTAAGTTTGTGTGTTTTGATTTTTATCAAGTTTTAGAACAGAGTTAGTTTTTTATGGATAAAAAACAAATAAAGAAAAAGTTTACTTTATTGCTAGCTATGGTTCTATTCAGTTCCAGTTTTTTTTTTTTTGAAAGAGTAAATTATTTTTTAACAAACCTTTTTGTAAATACCCTTGTTTATGTTCAACTATCTATTCAAAAAAAAAATTATAACATTTTCTTTTGTACTTGTTGTTGTAGACGTTTTCATGGCTGGGAAGCAGAAGCAAAAGAAGAATTATGAGTAAAAGCCAAATGAATCAGGTTAAAAGTTTGAAACAGATTGTAGTTAAGAGTGTGATTTCGTTGTGAGTTTTGACACAATATATCTTTTTGATCAGAGCAGCTTTGAATGTTTGAAAGAAAAATTGTAAGAAATTTATCATGCGCCTGCTTACTCATTATTAATCAATATGAATTCATTGTTAAATTGCTTAAAATTATTTCTTGATCTTTCATAGTTTTAGTGTATTTTTCATAACGTATCATTGGAAATATTGTTCGTCGAATTTGATAAAACACTAATTAAAAGTTATTTTTTGCAATGTAAAAAAAAGTATGAAAATATTATTTTATTAAAAACGTAATAACAGTTATGTTTGTAACAGTACTATACAGTTTTAGTTTATACATCAGGAAAGGTTAAAGTTAGAACTATGAATCACTTTTTCAAAAATTATACTGTTTAGTGTTGTATACAAGTTTAATTAAACAGTGTACTGAACTTCTAATGGTTTTTTTGTTTCTAAACATTATGATTATAAGTAAAGTTTTATTAAACTGTTTACATGTTTACAATAATAAGTTTTTAAATTAACTAGCAAAAACTATTTTTAAACTGTTTATATAATATGCTGTTTTTTGATTTCAAGAAGGGTAATATATTTTTTACTTAGAATAATTCTAAGGTCGTTATAGTTCTAGGTTTTCAAATTGGAACTAGCTATTATATTGAATAAAAATACAACTTTTTAACTTTTTTATACATATCCGATTAACTATAATACCAATACTTTTCTTTACATGAAAGTTGTTATAATTATCTCACATATGAAAAAATCACAATAGTTATCTTTTTTATGATTATTAAACTATCCGCTCTTAAGTTTGTAAGAATAGTTTTTTAAATAACTAAACAACTAAAACGGCTGTGTTCTTTAGTTGAAACTACTTATTTTTCTTGTTCTAAATTAGAGCTAAAAACAAATTTCAAAACCTAAGCTAAATAAGCATACTTCTTAATATTTGCACTATATTTCTGGGCAGATTTATGTAAGCAATATATTGAATGTACATTTGATTAACAGTATTAGGTACAAACTTGACATAAAAGATGTTTTCCTTAGTATATAAAAACTTTTGTACTCAGATAATTCGAAACTTACTTATTAGTAGACTGCAAAACGTTGAATTAAATTGCTTACAATTTATAGAAGTAGGTTAAACAATAAAATTTATGTGTTTTTTTAGATTGCTTTTCCATCGAAAATTCAATTTTGAATATTACATCTTTTATCTGCTATATTTTAATATAATTTTTGAAATGTCTTTGTAGTTAACTGATTTATAAATATCTCGTTATAAGTAATTAATAAAGTTGTTAGAAGTCTGTATTTTCTTATAAATTATCAAAAGTAATTAAAAAAATATATATAATATTTTAATAAATTAGCACGTATAGAACTTTTCTTCAAAAATCAGCAGTGAATGTTTTTTAGTGCCTGAATCTCTATTACAATCTTCTTTAGTTAAGTATTTTATAAGAAAAGTTAAATTAAAGTTTGTACACGGTACATGTGCATATTACGTTTTTCATAATTCTGTACGGAAATCTAATTAAATAAGAATGCCTTTGTAGAAACAATTAAACTTTGAAAGCTTTTTATATATGATATAGAATAACAAGTTAAGTAGAACATTGTTTTAGCTTTCTAAGTAGGTATGACTTTAATAAAAATGATAAAGTTATATTTTTAATAGTTTAATGTATACAGTTTATTTTTTAATTTAGTCCATCTATCTTATATATACTAATAATGATTTTTTTTCAAGTCGCTGTTTTATGAATTGTTTACTTTTATCAATTTATTAGTAATAAACAAAAAAAAAACATCACTTAAGAAGTACTATCTTAATATTTTATTAGTATTTTATGAACAAGAGTTTTACCTTAGTTAACGAATAAAAATTAAATTTTTGACAAAAATTGTTTAAAATTTATAAATAAAATATGTTTGAAAATAACAAGGGTTTAACAAAAAAAAAGAAAATTCTATAATATTAGTATAAAGTATAATATATCAAAAAGCTTAGGAATAAAGATTAAATATAATCAATATTAGACATATCACTTTTAAATATGATTAGTAGTTATAATCTGAAAGAACTAACTTTCTTGTATTAAAGTAATTTTAATAAGCTTATTAAATATTCGGTTTCGTTAAACTATTTTTTATTCATGTTATTATGAAGAACAATAAGTTGAACACTTAAAGTCTGTTGAGGAACTATTTAATGAAATATTGGTTCAATTTTACATAAATAGTACAGATTAACAATAATAAAAAATAGATGAAACTTCTGAAAACTGTTGAGTAAATTTCAAATAATAAGTGATAATTTAACAAATGATAAGTAATAGTTTAACAAATAAGTAATAATTTAACAAATAAGTAATAATTTAACCAATAAGTAATAATTTAACAAATAAGTAGTAATTTAACAAATAAGTGATAATTTAACCAATAAGTAATAATTTAACAAACAAGTAATAATTTAACAAATAATTATATTTCAACAAATAAGTAATAGTTTAACAAATAAGTAATATTTTAACAAATAGGTAATAATTTAACAAATAAGTAATAATTTAACAAATAAGTAATAATTTAAAAAATAAGTAATAATTTAACAAACAAGTAATAATTTAACAAATAATTATATTTCAACAAATAAGTAATAATTTAACAAATGATAAGTAATAGTTTAACAAATAAGTAATAATTTAACAAATAAGTAATAATTTAAAAAATAAGTAATAATTTAACAAATAAGTAATAATTTAAAAAATAAGTAATAATTTAACAAACAAGTGATAATTTAACAAATAATTATATTTCAACAAATAAGTAATAGTTTAACAAATAAGTAATATTTTAACAAATAGGTAATAATTTAACAAATAAGTAATAATTTAACAAACAATTAATAATTTAACAAATAAGTAATAATTTAACAAATAATAATATTTTAAAGTTGAAAACGGATGAGAAGCAGCTGCGGAAGGAGATCAGGTTGTGCATTCAGAACGTTCGGGCGATCAGGTCGGGTCTGTTCACTCCCGACCAGGCGTTCGAGGAGGTTGCCAGGGGTCAAATTAAAAAACTCATTGTCAGTTATTTTTAAAAATTAGATTAAAAACTTATTGTAAATTTGTTTTTTATGTAGTAAGTTTGCAGTTTTTCTTACCTTTCAGTATATAACTTTAAAAGAAATGCTGTTTTTTCTATTCGTTTTTGAATTTTTTATAAATCTCTAATAAATAAGTATTTATATCCCCCCTGACTGTAAATTGCTTAAAAGTATTCAAGTTTTTTTTTTGTTAAATTCTCATAATTTTTTTTTTTAAATTGATATTGATAAATACAAAACATTATTATTAGATGACCAGCAAACACTAGTCGTTTTTTATTTATATAAATTTTGTTTTACATATTATTCATTTATTTTAGAAACCTGCACTTTTTAAAACAAACCTTTTATTTTTATATTTTGCAATAACTTAAAAATTATTAAAAATGAACAAAATTTAAAAATAAACATTAGTAACTTTATTTGATTATATAATTATTTAAGGAACCTGCACTGTGGTGCGTAGAAGCAGTAGGAAGCGAACTGACTAATATATTGCGGGATTGCAGTGAAGCGGTTAGTTTGTTTATTTAAATATTATAATATTATTTATTGTGTTATTATTTACTTATATTTTGAGGGATTGTAGTGAAGCTGTTTTTTTATTGTATACTACATTTATTAAAAATAGTATTTATTGTGAATTTTTGTTGCTAAGTATAATTGTAAATCATTAAAAGTACTTTATCAACAAACAACCTGTATGATTTTGAACTGCCAATATGCTCTAAATCAGCGGTTCTTAACCAATAAATGTTCCCAAGGTTTAAAAGGTTAAGAACCGCTGCTCTAAATGTTTCTTACTACAAGATAATATAGTATTATAGTATTTTACATCTTCGAATTCTCTTTGTATGTCTTCAGTTTTTTGTGTTTTTTTTTTTGATCTTGTTTTATTAAGTATGTTAAAACATTTAAAAAAGTCTACAATTTTTTTAGTTTAGCTCTTTATTTTTGCTTGAATTTTTAATCCGTTTTCAACAAACCATAAAGTAATAACTGCTAGTATAAATAATTTGATGCAAAAGAACTAAACATATTTTGACGAACCTATAAAACTTAATTTAAATCAATTTATATTTAATAAATTTGCTGAACATGAATGAAATTTATTTAATTTAAATTTCATAATTACATCATAATCTATAATTCTTTAGCATCAAAAACATTTATTTTACATCTATTATTTTATACGTTGATTTAATAAGGTTTTATAATAAAGTAGAAATACGAAGCCAAATTGGAATACTCAACTACTTCTTTGATAATGAAAAGTGTTATATTTACTTTTTTTATTATATTTATATAACTAAGTATGTACTTTTAACTTGATTCAACTAAACTTAATTATATAATTTTTATAGAGTTTTTCTTTGAGTATTACTTTTATTATTTTCTGCTAAGTAATTAACTTTTTTCCAATATACTTCTAGTTAATTTATAAATATAAAGTGATATATGTTAATTAAGTAATTTTTTTGTAAGGAGAACAAACATGAGTAATAAACTTTTTATTTCTAATAAATTATTATTGTCTACTATTCTATTAATAGCTTTGTTCATCAAATAACTACAAAGCATTTATTTTTAAACTAATAAAGTTTGCATTGATATTTAAAATTTTAGAGTAGTATGAATTTGCAGGAGTTTTATAATATATCTAAATAAGTTATCAAGTTTTTAACAATTAAATACTATTCTATCCGGTTTTTAAGCAGAGGAATTATTAGGCAAACTGTAATTGTTCTGCTATTATAAAAAATAAAGAATAACCTTAAAGGTTAAACTTTTTTGTGACTACTTTGTAGGTTAAACTGCTCAAAAAGCACTTAAAAGATAAAAGAGCAGTTTTTATGTAACCGAGTATAAAATTATACTTCAAACACTTATTAAAGGGTTTGTAAAACCATAGTTTATATTAGCCTATCAAACTTTAAAATATGTTCAAAAGAGTATTAAATGTTTTGATATGTCTCACTTTTTTTGTTTAGTTGTTTTTTTTTTATTCATAATTGTTTTTATGAATATTTTAGTTATTTTAAGACTAACACGTCGGTTTTGATAAGCAGCAAATTTTATTTTCATCTAAAAAAAAATAAAAAAAACGTAAATTTTTATGAATTATAAATTAACTAAGATGAAGCAATGTTCAAGGGTAATACTATTTTTAAATTTTCTTCAAATGAAACAACTTTATTATGCTTTTTAATCAATATTTTTTGGACAACATGCCAGCATATTTTACTGCAGTAAAAGTAAAGTTAAAAGTTCTGTTACACATACAAGTAAAAGTACATCAAAAGTATACACTTTGTTTTATTTAAATTGACACTGAAACATAATAAATAAATTTAAATTAAAAAAGTACATTGAAAATTTTTAATGTTTTTATTTTAATCAATATAACAAACATAGATGAAATCTCACCCTATGCTGAGAGAAGAAACGGACCGAATTGTAACTGAACATGTCAAAGAACAAGAAGTCAGAACTAAAGACATGGTTTGTTTATTGTGTTTCTTATTAAATGCTAAGTAAATTACATTGTTTTCTTTTTAAAAATTTAAAATTAAGTTTGACCATGGTTTTGTAGTATTTATTAAAAAAATAGTTTGTATTCAAATATTTTAGCATAAAGCTTTTCATATTATTCACTAAATGTGTTGCTTGTATAACAGTAAAGTATTACAACAGATGCAAACAGTGATTGATACCGAACTTGCTTACATTGATACTCATCACCCAGATTTTATTGGAAATGTCAAGTTAGTTTTATTTAATTTGTTGAAAATTTTAAGTTGTTTTGTTTGATTTTTTACTTAGCTTTAACCTCTGATTTATTTGAAAATATTCTAGAAATTTAAAAACATGGTTAAACTGTGATAAACTATGTAAAAACTTGAATATGTTTTTTTTCTATTAAGTTAAGTACGCATTAATTGTTTCTTTTACAAATTTGTTGTAAGCTTAAAATGAAGTTTCTATACAAAAACTTTATTTGAAAAAAAATTCTTGGAACCAAAACTTTATTTTTTATTACAAAAAATATTTACAGCGCTACTGTTTCACAATCCAGATCGAGAAATAACGACCAGTCGAGTAATAAGGTCAGTTTAATTAAATAGTTTTTAACGGTTTTTGTTTATAATATTGTTTAGTTAAATTGTTTTTGTTAAACTTTTAACTAAATAGGTTATATATTGGAATAGCTTACTTACAAATGTAAGTTCAATTAAATACCTCTTGTACGTAACACTTTAATTTTGAGGTTTTCTAACCACTAAAATTTTTTAAATTATCTTATTTAAATTCTTGTTTACGTTCTACAACAATAGCCATTAATACTTTTAAACTTAAGTTTAAACAAAATATTTTATACATCAATTTTACTTGTTTTTAGTACATCAGTTTCTTCAGGAAAAGTTACACTTAATATTGAAAAAATAAACTGACCCTTGCACAACGTTACAAAAAATCAAATTTGTTTACTTAAAACATTTTATTTGTTTAGTATGCAACAAAATAAACGTTAAATATATTTTACTGCATAATTTTTTTTGTTAATCTTTATTGACATAATTTTGCTTGGTCTTGTAGCTTATTGCTTAGTTTTAATAATATTTATTATTTATTCTGTTCTAGCATGCTGTATACATTAATTTTCTATCTTGGTTATTAGGAATATTTAAGACAATTTGCTACGTACTTAGTTATGTAAAAATTATGAGAATTTTAATTTTAAATCTTTTCTAAAGCTATATTAAGTAATTCTCTTCCTTATTTATTAGTAATTATTTAAAACAATGTATCAAATTATGTTAGATTTTTGCTAATCTTTTAAAAATTTGTACGTATGTAGGTTAACTTATACAACTTTTTTGCTTTACTATGCATACTGTTTTATAAGCTGAAAAATCAGTTTTATTTTTAACTGTTTGAAATTAGCGATAATTACCTTAACGAATCAAAAGTTATGCATTCTTTAATTTTTCTAATTATTAGATAGTTGTTAATTAAGTGAAAATATAATTTAGAGTATCTTTAATTTTCTTTTTTTCGTAATTACTAGTTTTTCTATTTATTACTTAGTTGTTAATTAAATGTTAATTTAGAGAACGATGGACCACAATAATCACCAGGTTAGTAATATGATTAAAAATTAATACTAACAATTAAGTAGTTAATTTGTTTGAAAATTTATTTTTCTGTTTAAATTGCTTGCATGTATAATTCACAATTACGTTGTTTTAAAGTTTAATAAATTAAATAAATTGTTTTTTTAATGTCTGTTTACAGTATTAATGTTGCACAACCAACAATTCATTGAATATTAAGGTTATTTTCGACTTATTAAAACGTATGGAGAGAAGTTTCTATATGCTGTAACAACTTTAAAAGCATGCAACAATAACAAAATTTTTCAATTTAAATAAAATATAACTGTTAGCATTTAGAAAACAGTTTAAAATTTTTACTTTTCTACTGCATGGTTTTATTCAATGCATCATTTTTATTTTATTTTTTAAAGCTTATTTTTTAAGTTGTAATGTTTTAAGTCTTATAGTTTTTAAGTGTACTTTTAATATAGAATTGTCACTCAAACTCTTTTTTATAAAACTCTTATTACCATAATAAAGTTATTTAATAAGTTTTTATAAATGCATATATGCTGAAACTTTAGGTATGTTGGTAAAACTTTAATAAAAAAAGTTATGTTAAAATTTCATAAAAATAGTTTACAGTAACTTTTAAAGTATGTTGAGATCAAAAAAGCCCAATTCGCACGGTTTTATTTTTTATGTTACAAATTGTTAACTACGGCTATCAATTGTCTTTTCAGTTAAATGGTTGATTGCATTTTGAAATATTATTTAATAAACATGCTAAAAAAAGGTTTCAGTTAAATTTTAAGGTTTAATTTTTAAATAAATATGTCATCAGATGCTTATAGAAAGGTTTCAGTTAAATTTCAAGGTTTAATCTTTTTTAAATAAACATATCATCAGATGCTGAAGAAAGGGTGGCTGATGCTACACTCGAAAGGCGTCATGTCCGGAAGCAAGGAGTTCTGGTTTGTGCTCGACACAGACACCCTCACATGGTACAAAAACGAAACTGTTAGTACTATTCTTATTTGTTTCTGTTATTTAATAATTTATAATATGACAGCAATGGTTGAAATAATTAAAAAATATGTCTTTTTTCTCAAAAAATGTAAATTTAGTGTTTTGTCGATTATCTTGAAAAACGTTTAATCTTCACAAAGTTGATTTTAAGGCACCTCTTTTTTAGCTAGTAATTAATCTGTGTAAATGAGAGCATTTATCTTTAGATTTTTTGAAACAAAGTGCTTTACTTGAAGGTTTAATAAAAAATCCATTTTTTATGTTTCATGTCAGTATTTTTTTATCAACTAATAAATGAGTTAGCATTAAAATACTTATTCAATGTAGATATTTTATTTACAAGTGGTTTTTTTACGGCAGCAACTGTATACTTATGTATTTAGAGTAAAATATATCTCGTTTGCTTAACTTAAAAATTTTCAGAAACTAATTTTGTTTAAGTATGGTCGTAAAAAAATTACAATTTTTGTTTTCTGACACTTAGTCGAATCCAATAAATTTTATTATTAATATTATAAATAACATCCCCCACAGCAAGACGAGAAGAGATACGCGATGTCGTGTGAGGGGTTGAGCTTGAAAGAAGTTGAAAAGGGGGGATTCACCCTGGGAAGTTCCAAGCCTTCATTTGTTTTGTTCAACGAAAACGGAAGAAACGTGTGGAAAGACAGCAAGTTTGTTTTTACCAACTACTTTAAGACTTAGTAGGGTCCGCATTGTATTTTAGAGCTTTATCTTAGCTACCAGACACTTTTCACCACTTATAAAAGTTAAAGTAACTTTTGAGATACATAGGATCAAAGTCTATGAGCTTAATAGGTTTTTCATATTAGGTGCGAATCAAAAGTGCAAAAGTGGTGTTTTATAATGTTTAGTATTTATTAAGTCGGTATGAAAAGAGGAAGCTCACCTTGTTTATTTGATAAATGACTTAGTATATATTTTTGACTCAGAGCAACGAACTTCTTACTTTTTTTCTTGTATTTCTATCATCAAATGTATGTTCGAATTTAAAAATGTTCTTATTAAATGCATCTTTACTTATATTAATTTAAATTGATCTGTTTCAATAACATTGTAAAGTAGTAAAAGATTTAGTATTATTGTTTTCGTTCTAAACTCTTTCATGTAGGAGAGAGACCTATTTATTTCACACAACCGCTTTAGGTACAATTAATAATTTAATTTTTTCTACTTGTTATAAACATGTTATTATCGTAATTCAACATGCTGTACACCCTCATTGAATAAATGCTTCATAATTTTTCATCGATTTATATTTAGATCAATCGAGTTAGCAGCCGAGAATGAGGACATACTAGACGATTGGAAACATTCGTTGATAAGGGCTGGTGTTCATTTGATTGGCGAAAATTCTGATGAAAATGCCGATAAAAAAGTAAATATTTGTTGCCCATATTTATTCTTATAATTCAGTTTAAAATGTTTGTAAGACCTGTTCTTTTTAATCTTTTACTTTTAAAATTAGGTACAAACTGAATCGTTAAAAACTCATATTTTTTATTTTGATGGAAATACATATTTTAAAGCTTTTCAACCAAGATTAAAAGTTACAGTTGTAATATTTTTAATTTTTATGTTGTTCCCATTTTTTTATATTATATAGTTGCTAAATATAGGTTATAAAAAGCAATCGAAATAAATTATGTTTTTTTTAGTTATTGTTAAGTTATAACTTTTTTGTATTTAATGTTCTTTAGAAGTTATTATATGTTATATATAAGTATTGCGCATTAACTAGATAAAACTTTCAGCAATTAAAGATTAAGTTCATAGTAAATTATATTTTCTAGGTGACAGTAACACAACTTTTTGATTAAGATTAACTTATACTTTTTTTGCTAACAATAATTCTATACAACAATTATTACGAGTATGCATTTTTATTTATATCAACACCAACACAATACTGTTTGTTTAATTTTCAGTAATGTTTTCACACCTACATGCTTAATTTTTAATAAACAAAATACAAAGTTTGAAAAAAATACTTACCACATAATGTTATAAGTAGTAAAAGTAAATTTTTATAAATAGTTATTAGCTTTCAAAAGTTTAACAAGATTCCCTAAATTTACTACCTAAAAATTAAAATTTATATCTCTAAATAGTTATTATTATTTAAATATAGATTTAAAAGTATAAAAGATGTTTGTTTTTTGATTAAGATACAATAAGTTTTGTTAACTTTACTTGAGGAAGTTACTTTTTTTGACATAATATAACATATAACAGCAGTAATCAATACACAATTAAAGAAAGAAATACAAGATTTATCTAGTTTTCGATTATGTGAAATCTAATTAATTATATAAGTTCTTATTAATAGTGAAGTTCTTGTTATTAAAACAGACAAATGTTTTTTTATAAAAAACACTTTTTAACCGGGTACATAGTTGTCTTAAAACAAAAGAATGATAACTTTACAACCATCGTGTAAATGAGTTTGATTTTATTTAGCCAATCAGGAGACGACTACCATCAATGAAAACGTTTCTACAGTTGTACTTCAAATATTTTATAAATTAAGTTATATTAGCAGTCTGTTAGTTTACACGCACATAAGTCAGGGTAAAAATAAACAACCGAGCAAACAAAGTTAAGACACTCGATTCTTTACAAATACCAATATTTTTTGATTCAACAGTCGGTGGGCGAATCGGACGTGGTCAACTTCGACCCGACGTTGGACAAGAGGGTGGAGAACATCAGAAACTTGGTGGACAGCTACCTGTCCATTGTCAGGCAGAGCGTGAAGGACATCGTCCCCAAAATAATCATGACCCTGATGGTCAACAATGTCAGTATTGTTTGATTTTTATTGCAAAGTTTGTTGATACTTCTATTTTTACTGATTTTGTGATTAAATGAGCTTGAATTTTTTAAATTTCATGTTAAAGTAATCAGAATTAAAAGTGTTCTTTACAGTAAAAAACTTATAAGTAGTTAGTTTTTATTGAAACTTAATCCGAAAATTTATAAAAGCCTTATGATAAATGAGTACATGCTTAGCAACAAAAATCATAACAAAATAGATTTTTTATGGTCTATTTTTTCTTTTTAAATTTAATGCTGTTATCATTATTTTAAATTTTTTTGACAAATCAAATTAATTTTTCGACAATACTAAAATCAATTTTTGCCAATTTTGTAAAGAAAAGTTTAGATTTGTGTGTTTTACTTTGAATTTAAGAAATACACTATAAACTCTTAAAAGTGTAAAAAATGTAATAAGTTACATTTTTTGTCAAAGTTTAATTTGTTTTATACGCCAAGGTTGACCTTTTAATTTTTTCTATGAACGTTGATTTTTAATTTTATTTATGAAACTTACCAAACGTAATAATATTTTTTTCAGACAAAAGAATTCTTGAGAACTGAAATTCAAGCTCACATCTACTCGGCTAATGCGGTTAGATTTTTATATAGTAAACTACAATTATGATAATAAATAAACAATTATAAAAGCATGAACTAATAAAGTATCAACTTTTAATGAGTAGTGTATTGAGTACACGAGTTTTCAAACTGCTACTTTTTTTGTAGTTATTAGGTAGCAACTAACTGCATTAGTGATTATAAATTAGTTATGTTTAAGTGCAAATGTAGTTTTTATTTTGATTATTCATTAATATGTTGAAAATTAACTCTGATGTACTAAAAAGTATCCATTCTTTTTTTACTTTGTTAAATTACATTAGTAAGCTTAAAAAATAAGAACGTGCTTTAAAACGACTAAATAATTAGAATTAGGTAGTCTTTGTTTTATAGTTTTTTTTTTTTAATGAATAGTAGTTGTATTTGCAATTACTTATATTTGACCAATTTGTTTTATTAATGCTTAATTGTTTTTCTCCGTCTAATTTATACAGACTTAGATATTTAAGCTTTTTTTTTTCTAATAACTTTAATAAAAAATGCACATAATTACAATAATTCAAAAGTAGAAACCTTTTCAATTCAGTTGTTCACAGTAAGAGTTGCGTTGACTTTTTATTGATTTAATTGCAAAATTTTAAATAAAAGCTCTACGCACTGGTTTACAGCTGTGTTCTATAATTACACGCTTTTACATCGTAAAACTTCTAAATATACACTTTGAATACACATCTAAATAAGACAAATTGAAAAATAATTTATGTACAAAATTTTTTTTAGAGTTTTGTAACACGTAAAAATTATATTTTAAGTAATTCAAACAAGTTTTAAAGACAACTTGTTTGCTAATTTAACAAAGGTTTTATTAAATAATAAACACAACAATTTTAAATTATTAAATAACCAATAAAATGATACAAGCAAATATTTTCAGGACAACTTGATGCAAGAGGCTCCTGAAGAGAAAGAGAGAAGAGATGTCTTGCTTAATATGTACAAAGGTTTGAAAATAATATTTAATATAATAAATATGGTATGTAACAATGCAATTTGCACACAGGTTTAAAAGATGCGTTGAACGTGCTTGGTAATCTCAATTTGATGAAGGTTTGTTGTTGTTGTACATTTAATAAAAAAAAATTAAATTGGTTGTATTTTTCTATGTGAGCAAACTTATAGGATGTTAAAGCATATCGTTGTGAAAAATTGCTACATAAAACTTACTTGAAATAAAATCAAACTTATAATTAAGCAAACAGCTTGTTGCACGAAAAGGTTCTTGTAATTTTTTACATGTCTTGTTTAAAATATAACAAAATATTAATTAAAATATTGCATAATAATTGAACAGGTTGAGCCGACACCGCCGCCACTGGCCTCAACCGAAAACAGATTAAATTATTCTTCATCGCCCACTTTCGGAAGCGGGGGATACCCTTCGTTAGTTTATTAAAATTATTGATTAAATAAATAATTAAACAATAAAATAACCCATTGTTAGTTTATTATTGACTGAGTTAATTGAATTAAGTAGTTTGTAATTTTGAATTTTAGTTTTAAGTTTGTAATATTCATTTTGAAGACAAAAATATTTTAATAACTTTTTTAATACAAAAACTTTTGTCTCAGTACCAAGTTGCTTGTTGTAAAAATTATACTGATATAATAAGTTCATGTAAAAAGTTCAATTATTTTTATATTAAACTCATTGTTATAATAAATGTAAATAACTCAGTATGCGGAGCGTCAGTCCGAACAGGAGGCAGCCACCAACGGCGCCACAGAGACCCTCTTTCCAACAACCCCAGTCCGGTTACCAAGGCTACCAGTCCCAACCCCAGCAGGGTTTCCAGTCCAGTTACCAACCGGGCCCGCCCCAAATGAGCGCCCCGCCAATTCCAAACAGACCCGGGTCGAGGAAGCCTGTTCTTCCCAAGTCAGTCGAACTTGTGTTTATCGTATATTTATTGTTATTATTTAAACGATTTGTTACATTAGAATAAAGACTTACCAGTAACTTTAATGAGAAATTAGATACAAAGTTCTGGTGAAAGTTTATCATTTACCGCTTTACTAGGTACAAAAAAATGAATTACCATAAATTTTAGTTGAAAACGGTTAAGTATTAGCTGTACTTCTAAATGCTCTCAAATACAGTTTGGTTTTATTATGATATTGCTTTAAAAATAAATAAAAGTTTATATATTTCAAGCTGTAACAAAGAAGCTTGCTGAAAATTGTCATGAAATGGCTTTATAATTTAAAAACTTGTTTTTAATATTAAATATATAAACATACAAAAATTATAAGTACATGATACTTAATATTTTAAAAGCGCTCATAAATATGTTATATCTCTAAAATAAATATTCATTAACCTTAGTTAAAAGTGTGAAATACTTAATTACTCGCACGTCGCTTACAGTATTATTATTTATACAAATACGAACATACTACGTAGTTGAATAAGTTTATGACGTAAAAGTGCTTTCAAAATAATTTTTAAACGTGTACATTCAGGATTAAATACTTTATTAATAAACTGACTACTTTTGAAGGCTTCTGAAACAATTTTTTAGATTAAACTTGATGTTTTTATACTACAGATGTTTTTGTGTAAAAACTTTATTCCGACTAACGGCGTTTCACTGCTCTCAGATAAATTTAAGAACAGATCTACGGATCTATTTTAATATGAATATCTAACTTAAACTCGAAATACATTATGTGTAAAGTTTGTAAATAAATAATAATACTATTTTACAGGAGACCATCTACAAAACCTACGATTCCACAGAGACCAAGATAAAAACCTCAATAAAAAATATATTTTGGTGGTCGAATAACAACTTGTTTATTTTACACGTGAAAATCAACTTTATTAATTTTGTTTTTCTTTTATATTTTATGCTTATCATTCACTATAAGTTTTTTTTTTTAATTTTCTATACATATATAGTTAAGTTACTGACTATTTTCAAAAAAGCTTACTACATAATAGATTAGATTGTTTTGAATTAAAAAAGTAGACCTTTTTCTTCTTAAAATTGCTTATTGTAGGTAGTGATTTACTTTAAAATTTTAGAGTTTTAACTCAAACGTTATTTCGACTTTGACTGCCCTTAAAGTGGTATTAAAATTTTTATAAAAATTTAATATAAGTACACCGTGTTTTTGTTTTCATTTTCTAATATTATACTTTTACTTGGATTCGAAAGACTTTTTATAAATTGTGTGAATTTGAAATTTATGTATTGTTCTTCCCATTATTTTTTTAATTCAGTGCTGCAATTTACAGATGTACATCCAAAACTTATTGCTTTACTCTTCATTGGAAAACAACATTTTATTTCATCACTTTAATTTCACTCAATAGTACCGTTTGACAAAACATGATTTCCATTAATTTAAAAAAGTTAATGCTTTTGCAATGGATGGAATTTTTAAAGTTTTTTAAATTCTTTTAATTAAATCCATTAGCATAAAACTTTAATTATTTATTTTTGAAAACTAAGTTAGTAGTTTCGATAGTACCGCTTTGTAATTTTGATATTTCTATCCGCTGAGCAGCGCTAAAGATATGAAAGATGTTTTCTTTCAAGTTTTGTCATTCAAGTCTGCTGTTGTTGATTGCATCAGTTGAATTGCAAATTTGTTGTAATTTCTTATTTATCATGATCCAATGCAAGGTGATTTAAATTTGTAATAAAGACAATCGTATAAAAAACGTAAAAGTTGTTTGTTATTTTATTTTATTAAGTAATATTTAAAAAGGTATAGTGTAGATTTTTTTTTAATTTAGTTTAAGTTACAAGTTAAGGTTTATTAAAATAGTTCTACGTTGTAAAAAGCTTACAATATTCAATTTTTAATTAGTTGTTTTATTACTTAAAAATTAACATTTGCTTGTTTAAAAAGTTATGATTTTTTTCTGAGTTTGTTACTTATCTGTTTTTTATAACTTTAGCACTCATAAAAATTTTAGTTTTTAATTTAAGTTTGTAAAACACATCACTATAAATGACATTAAAATAAAACAGTCTTGCATATTAAGAAAATAAATTTACAAAGTGTACAATTATTATTTGTTATCCCTTTTGGATTAAGAAAAAAGCTTTGTTACAAAATATCTTTGAAGTAATAATTTTAATAAAACTTTTAGGTTTTTTAAGTTACTTTTGTTTTTGCTTAGAGTATAGAATTTTTTTATTCAGAATTATTTTAAATTTTATTGTGCTAAAGGTGCTAGTTAAGATGTTATTAAAATGAAGGAATATTTATTTACCTTTAAATTGCTTAAAAAGGAGTTATTTTTGACTTAAACAATGTAAATTTAGTTTAATGTAAAAAAAATTCTAGTTTTTGTTATTTTTCAGCGTATATTTTTTATAATTTTAGCGTTCATATCAATTTAATTTTTCATTTAAACTTTTTTAACAGTTGCATCAAAAAACCTGTAAATCAAAATTTATGCTTTTTACAAATAAGATTTATATTATTAATAAAGCTTTATATTTTATTTTTATCACATTTTTTTCAAGTAATGACTTTGAAATAATTTAAGTTATTTGTTTAACCTTTTTTATACTGAAATATATTTTATACTCTTTTTGTTTACATTTATTTGCATCTGTATACTTCACTTCCTTTAATATAATTTCTTATGCAAATTATTTTTCTTTACATTTTTATCCATATATTAATTTATTGATACCGATTAAAAAGTCAACGCTCAAAATTGTTATCAAAAGGTATAATAACATCTGCTTACTAGTTTTTAAGGTTTTCGTTGTCACAGTGGTAATTAATTATTTACACTTTTACATTTAAGTACGACTTACAAAAACTAGTAGTTTATAAAAGCTTTGAATCATGAAAGTTGTTGTATTATGAATTAAATTTACTGGTTACTTAAGTACAAAAAGCATGTAATTGTTTTGAAATAACAAACGTAATTGTTTCTACTGCTAGTTAAGCTTTATATTAAAAAGAACTGAGTCATCGATGTATTCTAATTAATTTTCTAATTACTATGTGTTTAGTGTTTAAGTTTTTATTTGGAATACTTACCTAAATACTGCAATTATAATTTAAATTTTATTACATATGATGCATTAGTTTAGAAAAATATTTATACAAAATATGTATGCAGTTCCTAAATATAATTTTAAAAAAGCAATAAACTGTTTTTTTTACGTTAGTTTTATCAAATATGAAATAAAAATTTGCTCTTTGCTTAAACTAAGCTTTACTGGTTAGAAAACTTACAAGCATTAATCTAAAAACTTTGTTTAATATTAAAAATATATATACATTCGTAAAAGACTTGACTAGTAGTTTTTTAGAATAAAGCTAGTTATGTTAAGTCTGTGCTAATTTAAAATCTGTTTTACATTTACAAAACGTGTTTGTTCAATATTTAAAAGAAATAGATAGCTGATTATTTTGTTGGTTATAAACTCTATACATTTTAAGTACACTATAATTTACTTATATTGTTTTATATAAACTCAGAGCTATCTAATGCGTTTTACTTGTGAATAACTATTTTGAATACTTGCCAATTATCTTTTGTTCTTTCTGGAATTTTCTTTTAGTTGTTTTTTCAAAAGTGAGCCGTTATGAAAGTAGATCTATTAAATTTAGTTATTCGAAACTTCATATTTGTTTATATTGTTTCGTCAAAACTATACCTTTAAGAATATAAAATTCACTTTGAAATTATAATGTTTTGATTAGAAAGGATAACTACCACTTAAAGTAATATAGCAGGCTTTTCAATTTATTCTATGCATGATTGTTAGTGAAAGCAAATCCTGTTTATACTGTTGTATGAACAATAAATTATTCATACTTGAACTTAAGGAAGTAAATATCATGAATGACTAGCATTGAGCTAACTTTTAGTTTTTATTAATTTGATACAAAAAACTTGAAAATATATTTGTTACACACTATGTTTTTGTTTTTTAATGAACTTATGTGCGCTATTACTAGTTGTTTCGTACAAAGAGTTATTTTTAACCTTTATTTGGTTTACTTTAATAGCTAAACTTTGCAATTCCAAGCTTGTAAACAATATTTAGTGTTGAAGAAAAACAATTTTTTTTTTTTAAACTTATAAAAACAAGTTGAGCTTAAAAGTTTTTCAAATATAATTGTTTTAAATTTTTGACAAAAATAATATATTACAACATATAGAAATTTTATCACGAATTAAAAATGTTTCAGGTGGAAGTAGTGTTGTAATAATTTAAATAAAACAAACATAAGCTGTTGGTTGTGATATTTACTACGGTGTATTTAGTATTTTTAACATGATGTTAAAAATAAGTTTAAATATGATTTTCAACTTATTATAAAAGAAGGCAATATATAAAACAAAAATGTAGCAAAAAAGACATTACTGTAAAGTTTAAAAAACTTCGTACTTATCTTACATTGTTATTTGCCATATAAGTATTTTTAATATTTTGCGTAATGACTAACCAAAATAAAAACGATTATTAACATTTTATGTATAATCAAAATAAACTAACTACTTTTTTTTTGTATGAGATATTTGTTTAAAAGTTTTTAAATTAGTTCTATTCTTGTTAGTTGTTTCTTTTTATTGCTAGCTCTTGGTTTTAAAACTTTATTATTAAAAAAAAAATCAAATTTAATTTTGAATAATGATTTATTCTTTTGATTGCTTTCTAACAAATCTTTAGCTAGTTTGAAAATTAATAGTTTATTCCAAATAAATGTTGATGTTATAATAGTATTACAGTTATGTTTGCTAAATTTTAACAAAAACTAAAACAAACCTACTTAATATTTCAGAGACAATTTAAAAAGTATAGCTTTATGTCAACTGTATTTTGTTAATTATATATAAAGAAAATCTTTGGTGGAAAACATTTTTAACCAGTTTACACATTCTGTTTTTGCCGATTACCATAATGACAGGTTTAACTAAGTTTTATTTAATAATCAGTTTTTAGAAATTACAATAAACTGCTTTTTGTCATATTTTTTAAATTGCTTTTTGTCGAAACAGAAAGATTATAAAACAATTAACTTTTACAACACCAACACAATTTTTTTTAAATACTGTTTGTCGTTAAACACGATCATTAAGAACGACAAAAACTCAAACTAAAATAACAAAATAACAGCCAATATATAACTTTTTCAACAGATGAATTAAAAGGAAAACCGATTGTGTTCGTAGTGGGTAAGCTGTTTTAACTTTAAAATATATTTTAGGTGTAAACTTGATATTTAAACAAGTATTGTGCATTTTTAACTATGAATCATAAATTTTTGTTTCTAATTTAAAATCTTAAGTAAGTTAATTAATAAAATTTGAAGAATTATTTTTCTAGAAAAAAATTATCCAAACTTTTATTGTGTTTAGAATTTATTGAGATACTATGGCTAATTGTACTGCATTTTCAGCAAAAAACACATAAGATATTAAATTTACACATACTTATTAAAGTTATTTTTTTATACAGTAAAATTATTATAAGAAAAGAAACTCTAGAAAAATAATAAGAACCTAATTAAAATGACAGCTAGATTAATATTTCTTATAACTGGTCAGATTAATGACTTTATAAACTGTTAAAATTACAATTAACTTTCATTTTGGGTCTATATTTAGTAAAGTTTTACAACTTTAATTACTTACCTCTTAAAAACATAGGTAATAAAATAGTAAAAAACATATTGATTTAAATCAAAATTAGTTACAAATATGTTAAAACACAATGTAAAATGTTGATTAACTTTTTCTTCAAAAGTTTTCACTTTATTTTTTATCGTCTACTTAAAAAACTTTTATATAAAAACCAAAAATAAAACTTATTTTAATACTTTAGTACTTTAATTATTA
The DNA here is from genome assembly GCF_965202585.1 of Thalia democratica. NCBI lineage: Eukaryota > Metazoa > Chordata > Thaliacea > Salpida > Salpidae > Thalia > Thalia democratica. The sequence continues at coordinate 24,264,534 of NC_139173.1, forward strand.
CATTTTTTAGAACTAACTTAGTTTTTATAACAGTATAGTAATACTACTTATAGCCATGTAGTAATTAACAAGTTGTTTGTAGAATTCATTTTCAAAAATAAAACGTATCAGCATTATTATAAATACTCAAGTAAGCATTTTGAGACAAATTTATTTTCAATGTTGTAGATTAAGTTATTTACTCTTTAATATTAGTAAGCTTACTTTTAATAAAATGTTGCTAGTATTGAAAAACTCATTCTTAAAGATTTTTAAGTTGATAACGTGAGTTAAAAAAACTAGTAGGTTGATAAAAAACACTAGCTCAAAAATAACTAATAAACGTTAAACTAATTCAAAAGAGTTACAAAATAGTAAGGACTTTTTTGTAAAATTTATACAAAGTTTGTGCTCTAAAATATAAAAATACTTAAATCATAATAATTTTAAGCTAAAGTAAAAATTAACAAATAATTATTAAACAAAAATTTTTCAATAGCTCTCCAATACTACAGCTATAAAACAATTTAAACTAGATAGCTAAAAAGTTTTTTTAACTATTTTATTTGTAACCAGGTGGTCCAGGGTCCGGAAAAGGAACTCAATGTGAGAAAATAGTAGAAAAATATGGATTCACTCATTTTTCATCTGGTGACTTATTAAGAGCTGAAGTTGCTTCAGGATCTGATAAAGGAAAGTGGCTGAAAAGTATCATGGAAAAAGGAGAGCTCGTTCCACTGGTTTGTTAAAAGTATACACAAATGGTTGTTTTAACAGAATTTAAAAAATTTACTCTGTCAATACTTTCCTATTTAAAATTGTTTTACTACAACTATATGCTATCTAAGAATAAATGACTACCCTGTGTTTACAGTACATACTTTTTGTATAAAAGTGTATTATGCGTTTGAATAGAAATAAACTTTTCCTTAAAAATTGTTCACTTTTTACAGGAGGAAGTACTTGAACTGATAAAATCAAACATGATCAGTGCAAGCGGATCTAGCAAGGGATTTCTTATTGATGGGTACCCCCGTGAAGTAGAACAAGGAATTAAATTTGAAAATACGGTTAATAAAATAAATAATTAAAATTAAAAAGTGAACTTTTATTATATAACTTTGTTGTTTTGTTTTTTTTTTTATTTTAATTGATATTTCTTTCAAGTAGTTAAATACTGAAACTTCAAAATATTAAAACTCAAAGCTTTTGTGTAAATAACATGTAAAACTTTTTTTAACTTCTCCCTTTTATTAACTAAAGTTTTTTTATCATTATAAGCTGTTAAGATAATCAAACATTCTTTATCTAAAAGCTGAACAAAATATCTTACATATGTACGCAACTCATGAAAGCTGTTTCAAAACAAAACAACATGACATTTCTAGCTACTTATTTTGACGTAGCATTCATTTTGTCTAATCCTTTTGTTCTAAGGCATCGCTACTATGATGTAATAATTTTATATTATGACGTAACAGATAGCTAGTTGCACGTTTGTGCTGTGGATAGATGCATCGCAGGAAACAATGATGAAGAGACTGCTACATAGAGCTGAAACAAGCGGAAGAGCTGATGATAATGAGGAGACGATCAAAAATCGACTAGATACTTTTGTTAGGGCAACCGAACCAGTTATTGAATATTACAAGAAGATAAATAAAGTTAAACAGGTTTTTCTTTTTATTTTTATTAATAACGCCTGTTTTACCATGTTGTTATATTTTTCAATGTTGAAAATGTTCAATTATAGCTGTCAAAAACTCCCACCAAAGTATTTTAAGACAACTAAAAATATTTATTAAAAATTTCAACTAGTTTATTAAGAAAAAAGTATGCTTTTTATTTATTTTAACTGCGCATAAAGTGTTTCATTGTAGTTAAATAATAACAATAATATGTCGATAATAAATTTTAAACCACTTTTATTCAACTTTTAAGTTCGAAGATACTGTTCAATATTTATTTAAAAAGTTTAAATTAAATTTGAAAAGTTATTAACTTAAGTAGAACAAACTTTTTAGTTTTACTGTTAAAAAAAACCAAAGCAGCTTAATCACATATAAACAGTTAACATAATTCTTACAAAAATTACAGCTTGTTTTCAATAAATATAAATAAACTTTTGATAGGTTTTATACTAGTTAACAAAATTAATTACATTCTACTTAAACATAAAAGGATAATTAAATGATCACCTGATATAAGTTTTAATTGTTATGTAAAATTTACAGAAATATAAAAATTTTAGCCTTACTTTTACCGTTTAAAATACCATTTAGTTTGAAATACCATCGTTATTTATGGAAGTTTAAAATTTTATTAGACTTAAGAATATACTTAATTTAATTAGACTTAATGTACGTGAATTCTAAACTTAAAGTCATAACTAACCTAAGAGTTTACCAAGTTTAAAAGCGCTGTTTATGTATTTTTCCTTGTGATAAATCACATTAGAAAAATTATCAATTATACATAACATATAGAACTACTTCGCTTGTTTTACTTACTAATGCAGATTTTCATATAGTTTCTTTGAATTTATTTTTAAAAAAGTTGAAGTAGAATTTAACCAAATTACTTTTATACAATTTAATAACTAGTAAATTTTAATTGTTACTGATCTGTATATTACTGCTTAAACAAATAAAAAAACTATTTGTGTCTTGAGAAAAGTAGCTGTTAAGAAAAAAAAATTTAATCTTAATTTTTTTAAATGTTTTACAGATCAATTCCGAACAAAGTAAAGATGATGTTTTTGCTGAAGTAGTTCTTGCTATGAATGAATATATTTAATTTATAACTATGCTTAAAAATTTTATAAAGTAAATTCAATTGTGTAAAACTGTGGTATAGTAGCTTTTGTTACATAGATATTAAAAATTACTAATGAAAGACTAAAAGGTATTTAAGTTTTGATTTTTTACTGTTAAAAAAAATAGTGTACCATTATTAAGTCAAGCTTGTTTAAATCCGTCTGTAGTGATTTTTTTTTTTTGAAAAAATAAACCTTATAAAAGTCTAAACTTTTCAATTTTTATAACTCAGTAATTTAAAGTAGAAGTTCAACAAAACAGGTTTTAAAATAACCTTTGCTTCAGTTTCAGTAAATATCAAATGCATTATATGTATTAAATTTGAACTACAAAAAGATTAGTAGTTAATTTGTTTTCTTAATCTCATGTACTGTATTCCTTTGGGAAACTGACTTTGAAAGTTCCAAAAACAAAGTTTAAAAAGGTAGCTTGTTTATTATATACTTTTTCATTTTTTATTTCAATTTAATATTTTAAATCAAATTTAATTGCTAAAAAAGTATTTAAACTTTTTAGTTAACTTTAATATGTAATAAATGCATCGTAATAAGTTTCTATAAAACATAATTGTATTTAGGCTTTTATTTATTATACCAAAATTAAAACGAATTAAATAAATCTTTATGACTACATATTAGAAAAGAAATAATTTTTTACAATAAATAGTTTGCTGAATTAGTATAAACAAGTAATACTTATGTAATCGCAAAAGGTAGCAAAAACTACATTATACAACTTAAACGAGTTTCAAGAACAAATAACTTAATTGTACTTATTAAGCCAAATATCTTTTATACTAAAGTTACATTTTTTGTTCTAAAACCTTAAAGAATGCCTAAAAGTATTTGTGTACAAACAATTTTTTTTTCATTACAATAAATATTTACTTCGTAAGTTTAAAGTAAATCTCGTTTTTATCAGTTTTAGTTTGTTTAATAGCATCATTCGAAACTTGGAACGAAAACATTTAAACAGAATAATTTACAAGTTGAAAACTGTTGCAGTAAAAATGTTGTAATAAAACGAGATATAAATTTTGATTTCGGTCCAAAATTTTTACAAAAATTTTTTACTTTCAATTTTTAAAGTTTATTTTAATTGGCCTTATGAAATCCTAATTTTAAAATTTTTAATTGTATTTTTATACAACTTTGCTTAAGTTTTAAGTTTATTAAGTTTTAAGTAGATTTTGATTGTAAAACAATTGTAAAACAATAATAAAATTTTTTACACGAAATTTAACTACAATTACTTATAAAATCTTAATAACTTATTAAAAAAATAAGTAAGAAGTTTTTTTCTTAATTTATATTACTAAAAAAGTGTATGGCTTTAAATACAAACATCGATTTCCAGTTCATTAACAAAACATTACTTATCAAAGAACAAATAAAAAAGCTTAGCTAAAACATAAATTTATATAAAATGCTTGTGATAGTGCAATTAGTTTAATAAAACAACATGTTTATTGCAAATAAATATTAAATCTAAAAAATGTTTTTAAATTTGTTAAACGCAAAAAAGCGCTTATTTGAGACGTCTTAGCTATAAGAAAAAATAGCTTTTTTGTTGCTATGAACAAAATACTTTTATAAAAAAGCTGTCGCTACATTTCTACATAAAGCATGTGGCTTTAAAACGAAAGCAAATAACGTGAAACTATCTAAAGGAAAAAATAACTTCAGCCTCATAAATAAAAAATATCTTGAATACTTTAGTTGTGTCAGTAGATAACTGTTTATATCAAAACAAATTCGAGAAATCGAGTAAAGCTTATTTATATTTTGTTAGTTTAAACATATTTTGTTCAAAAAAAGTAAAAATAAAAGTATTTAAGAAAAAAAATATGTAAGTGAACTAATTTTTTCACTAATCAGATTAAGTCATTAGGAAAAACTAGTTTGTAGATAGTTTCGTTTTAAAAAAAAACTTATTTATGCAGTAAGCTAGTAAAAACTAAACACTTTTATTTAGTATAAACTACTAAGATATTCCCTTAAAAAACAGTTTTTATTTTCTTAAAACTTTAGAAAAATTTGTAATATATGTAACATTCATTAGTTTTTAAAGTTTTTGGAAAAATAAGTATATAAACTTTAAGAAGGAAACATTTTTTTTTCATTTATAATTAGTGTACAAACATATTCTGATTTTAATATTAAATTTTGACTTAATTTGTAGTTGCTTTTAAGAATTATTCATTTTTATTTTTAGATAATTAAAATTTTATATAGTGCAAATTTTACTTTGCCTTTAAACTAAATAAAAACTGTTTGGTAGTTTATAATTAAATGTTTTTTTGATTAAATTATACTAAAAATTGTTACTATAAAGCAAAAATTATTCTCATAACAGTGTTTAAAAAGGATTTAAAATAAATTTGTTACGATTTAGTTTCTAACTAATAATACAAAAGTTAAGTTTACAACATATTTGGTAATAGTTAAATTTAAAACTTTGTTAAAGGTTAAAAATAACGTAGGTACTTTTAACAAGTGTAATCAAACTTTTCTTAAGTATGCTCCAAAGCTTTACCAAACAAAAGGTAAAATAAACAATAAGTTGAATGATTTTAAAAAGCTTTACTTAGTTTTTCTCAGTTTCACAAACACACATTTAGGTTTATTGAAAGTTTTTAGTTCTAAAAACAGTTTAGTTTTATAATAACTTCGTTAGACGTATTTCGTAGATAATGTTTGTGCCACTAATTTTTATAAGTTTTTGAGTTTATTTTAATTTTATTATTAATTATAAAAAATATTAATAGATTTTATTTTCAAAAGTTCCTAATACTTATAGCACGAAAACCTACATGTACTACTAGAAAAAGATGTTAAAAAATTGTAAAATCTAGCAACCAGTAAATAGCATTTAGTACAAACTTTTCAAGCATTTATACTTTACAAGCTTTTATAATTTATGCTATTTATTTAGTTAATAGTTATTTTTTTCTAAAAAAATACGTTTACAGTTAAGGATCGCATTCTACTATTAAATATTAAAACGAAACAAAGATATTTTGAGTTTATGCTTTTTAATAAAAAAATTAAAAGTATTTTGTTTTTGGGGTAACTCCCAAATGTTTTGATTTACAAACAAGTGACAAATAGAGGAAATAATAATAACAGCATCTTAAATATGAGTTTATTTTTCAAAAATTTATTTTGCAAACTCATTTTGCAAATTATTGCTTAGTTAGCAAAGTTAATGCTTAGTTAGCTTATTTAGCAATAATTACTCACTTTAAAAATTAGTTTGCAAAATAAATTCATTTTTTCTCCTCTAGTAGTTGAGATCTCCTTATTTGTTTTCTTAAAACCAAAACATATATTAGTATTTTAAATATAAAAGAATTATTGATAAAGAAAGTTTACATGAAGATAAACTGGTTTGAGCTAATTTTTTGAAATCGGTTTTGTAGTATATTTAGATTCTAAACTTCTAAAATACTTTTTTATAAGTCTTAGTAAGAAAATAAAACAGTTATTAAATAAAAATTAACATGTAATGTATTAAAAAAGCGCTTTTTAAGTTTCAAATTATTTATATATAATTGTCTAGTGTTGTACAAAAATCTTTTTTATAGTTTTTTTTAACTTCTAAGCTATTTAATTTATATTATATTTGTACAGTGTATGTTATGTCACTATTTTTAAAAATAGTAATTTTTTTTAAAATTAATTTTAAACAATATAAAACAACTAAACAAATGCAATTTAAATAATAGTAGAAATAGAGATTAAGTTTCAAAACTTTAATAAAATTTCAGATAATTGTTATAAAAGAAACTAAGATTATGGGTTTGTCATTATGCAAGGCAAAAGGAACTGATTGCAGTAAGTTTAAAAAGTTTGTTACTAAAATTTTGTTAAATAAAACTTTAGTAGAAAACATTAAACGTATTGTTTAATATATGCATACATTTTTAGTAATTTTTATAATCAAAATCTCTTTTTTTTATCATTTGTTTTTAATTTTATGAAAATTTTTGTACATAACTTATACTCTCTTTTATAAAATCTTAACATTTTAGTATTTTTTGAAACTCTTTTACTAAAAGCAAACTTTTTGAAAACTTGTATGTGTTGTTAAATTAAGTTATTTAGTTCCAATAACTAAACTTAATCACTTTTTAGTTGATCTTCAAGGAAAGCCTATCATTTTTGTTATTGGTTAGTTTGTGTTTTTTTTTGTTTTTTTGGAGGATATTTTCTATAGGTAGAAGAAATTTCTAAAAGTCCAGTATCCAAGTTAAGTTGCTTATGTATGATTCCCTCTACAACAAAGTTATTAAAACAAAAACTTTATTTGTTATACTTTGTTAAATAATAAAACAACTTTGTCTGTTTACATTAATAGTTGGTTTTTTTTTTGTACAAATCATCTTCTTAAACATATTTAATTAATTAATCTTTAAAATCAGTTACTTTTTTTAAAAAAGGATCTGTAATATTGTTTTAACTCCTTAATAAAATCAGAACTAAAACATTAATTATAATGCAACTATAAAGTTCAGACTTCCTATCATTATGGTTATAGGGTTAGAACAAATTATTACAAATTTGAAATACATAGGAAATTATAGAATATAGTAACTTTAATTATCTTTTGAGATTCAGGTTTTCTGTAAAAGGTTTCTATGAACGAAGTTTTTTCATTGCTTATTGTCTCAGAAAATTAATAATTCACAAAAAATTATCTTTTTCATTTTTAACCTAGACACCTCAAATTTTAACGAAATATTCCATAAACAGTTTGAAAGACTTTAAATGTTGAAACTTAGAAAATATAGAAAAACAAAAGTTTTAGAACAAAAAAAATATTAACTATTTTTTTAACAACCAAAAAAGTTTGTGCATTGAAAAGATTTAAATAATATTTATACACTTACTGTGAAAATTTGAAGAAGATTAGTTTCAAATGAAAGTGAAGAAATATTTTTAGTGAAATAGTCTTAAGTGTTTTGTCTCTAATTCTTGAAATCATAAAAATATTTAAAATTATTAGTTTTAGATAAAAAACAAAAAATATAGTTTTTTTTTTAAGTATATTGTTTTTATTGTTTACTACAAAAAAAAATTACATTGAAATTTATGGACTTACTGTGAAAATTTAAAAAAATATTAGTACAAAAATTAAAAGGAAGATGTGTTTTTAGTGAAATAGTCTTTTTTACATTTTGGTTTGCCTTTCCAAAAGGAGCTTAAAAAAATCACTTTGATCTTACTTTAAATTTAAAACATGTCTGATAGCTTAGTTATAAAAATCTACAAAATAAGAACAACTTTCGAAAAACAAGGTGAACTTCCTCTTTACCCATATTATTTTGTATTTGTTTTTGTATTTTTAAAAGCTAATTTTTAAAGTATTTTCCAGTCTTTTATTAAAATATTTTTTAATTAAAACAAATTTGTTGTATAAAAGTGAGAAACTTTACTTAAAATTAGATATAAAATACTACAATTTGAGTTTTTATTATACAAATACAGGACCAAAAAAGTTAAAGACACTTTCTCAAAAGCTTTTATTAGTGAAGACTAGATAGTCTGCTTTTGCATTTTTAATAAGGTCCTTCCATATTGAGCTTATTTGACTCTGAAACTTTATACCTTATGTCTCAAAAACTGATCTTAATATCTAGGTTTACAAAATAATCTTTAAAATGAAATCAATTAAAAAAAAGTCCCTTATCTTTGTCTGACGTTAGCATGTAGATTTTTGACTTAAGAAATTAAAAGTTGTGAATGCTAACAATATCATCAAAAATTTAAATCCAAATAAACGTTGGAAGTCAACAACTGCTAGATTAGTAATCTTTGGATCTGTATAATTATAATTGTGTATGATTTTTTTTAATTTTAACCAACAATATTTTGAACAAGTATGTAATTGTTATACAAGTTAAACAAATAAAATATAAGCACTATTATAAAATAGTTTTCTAAATTAATATTTTTTTTTGCTAAATACTTTTAAGCACTATACTTTTAAACAAGATATATTTCTTAGAGTTTTGTCTAGGGCTCCCCAGAGCAATAATAAAATTTCAGCTTTTACCTAATTAATTTATAAGCTAATACAATATAGCTACTTTTTAAAACTAATAATTAAATTACAAAAGGTTTTCAAACTATAAATAGCCATGTAAACTTTATCTAATTTTAGATATTTGAAAAAATAACAAAGCTTTTCTTACAAAACTTTAGCAAACTTATTAAAGTATTTTCTAAATTAAAATAATTTTTTGGTATTTATTAAATACTTAAAATTAGAAATTAAACTTCCAAACAACTTTTATTTGTAACCAGGTGGCCCAGGGTCCGGAAAAGGAACTCAATGTGAGAAAATAGTAGAAAAATATGGATTCACTCATTTTTCATCTGGTGACTTATTAAGAGCTGAAGTTGCTTCAGGATCTGATAAAGGAAAGTGGTTGAAAAGTATCATGGAAAAAGGAGAGCTTGTTGATCAAGTATGCTCTTTCAGTTAATCAATTTTTGAAGATAAATTTAACAAAACTTTTTTTTCTTTTTTAAAATATCTTGAACATGTTACTACATCTGAAAAGTTATTAGATTGAAAGAACTCTAATTTAAAGTCTTCAAAAAGTACACATATAAAATCTTTGTTGCTCTTTTGTTTACTTCTAAAATATTAGGCCAAGTAATATAATGATATTTTTTTGATGAAATTAAAAATGTTATTTTCAATCAATGTAGATTAAGCAAATGTTAGTGCTTAAAAGGTTTTATGTTTATGATATCTTTTTTTTAATGATGTTTCTTCTTAATATTTACCAATTGTTTTTTTACAGGAAGTAGTGTTGGAACTGATAAAATCAAATATTTGCAAGCATGCAGCCACGAGTAAAGGATTTCTTATTGATGGTTACCCTCGTGAAATTCAACAGGGGATAGAATTTGAAAAGAAGGTAAAACAATATACCTAAATTTTTGCTTTTTTTGTATTTATAGAAATGCGTTATTTAAAATTCTGCAGTTCAAGTAATAGTTATATACATTTTTAAATATTGTCTTTTCTATTGTGGTATTAAAGTAAATGAGGATTATAAAGTGGTTGATATTATATAAACAGCTACTATAATCCTTTCTTTTACAAACAACTTGAGTTAAGTTAATTCAAGATTTTTTTAAATAAAATGATTTTTTTTGTAGAAGCTTTTTTAAATTCAGGGTTGCCGAAAAACCTGGAAAACCCAGGAATTTGACAATTTAGGCAAATAAAACCTGGAATTTGACAAATAAAAAATATATTGAAAATCCTGTATTGTTAAACTATTTTTCGTGTAATGTAACAAAATTTTGAAAAGATACAAAAAAACTGGGAACGAGTCAAAATTGCACAAGGTTACTAAATTGCTCCAAGGGACGAAATTGCACAAAGACAAATTTGAACAAGGGAACAAAATTGCAGGAAGACAATTTTGCACCAAGGGTCAATTTTGCCCAAGTTACATTTTTGCACAAGATTAAAAAAACAGAAAAAATTTAAAATTAAAACAAAATAAAAACTAAATGATAAAAAAAAAGTCACTGACTGAGGGTTAGGGGTAACAGTGATAGTAACAAAAAAGATAATAAAATTTCTAATTAAAAAAAAAAGTGACTGACTGAGGGTAAGGGTTAGGGGTAACAGTGATAGTAAAAATAAAAAAGTTAATAAAAAATTCAAAACGTGCAAAAATTCTCAGTGCAAAATTTTCTGCTTGAGCAAAAATGACGCTTTTTGTAAAGGTATCTTTGTGCAATTCTATCCCCTCATGCAAAAGTGCCTTCGTGCAGTTTTGTCCCCTGTTGCAATTTTTTGTACGCGCGTGCAGATTTGACAGCTACCCAAAAAATCTACCATAAAGACGTTTTTTTTTGTATAAATAAACTTTTTTTTCATTAAAAGATATATTAAAAGTAGATTTACAGTATATTTTTAATGCTGCAAAACTATCTATAACAGTTTTTAAACTTAAGTTTAATTTTATATAAAAACTGACCAAAAAATTGTTTTTAAAAAACCTGAAAGAAATCTACAAAAAACATGTACTTTTTTAAGAAGATTGAATAAGTTATTTCATACAGCCTAAGCCAAATTAACAGTTTAACATTTATTATTTAGTATTTACATTTATTTTTATGACGTGACAGATAGCTAGTTGCACGTTTGTGCTGTGGATAGATGCATCGCAGGAAACAATGATGAAGAGACTGCTACATAGAGCTGAAACAAGCGGAAGAGCTGATGATAATGAGGAGACGATCAAAAATCGACTAGATACTTTTGTTAGGGCAACCGAACCAGTTATTGACTATTACAAGAAGAAAAATAAAGTTAAACAGGTTTTTTATGGTTTTATACATTTTCCTTCTTTTTTTTTTTGGTTTAATCCAAAAAAAAATTTTTCATTAAAATAAAAATTGTATCTAAAAAATTGTTTGGGTAGAGGTGTACAAACTTCCAATAGACTGTTTTTATTTAAATTAAAGGGGTCCAACAATGGGCTATACTTGAAAACTCAAAGTATGAATAATAAGGTACTTATAAGTACACGGGACTTTTGAGTATTCAGTTATAGTTTTTACACAAAAACAAATACCACAAAAACACCAAATATTTAGGTGATTTAAAGAAACTTTCACCATTCAATTTTCTGAAAACCACCACAATACAGACTGTATTATATACACAAAAAAATACAACTGTAAAGTTTTCAGCTGGAATTTATTATTGCAAAGAAATATAGCTGAAAACTTCAAGGTCGCCTTTTTGTAATAAACATTTATGTGCTTTTCATACAAATAAAAATGAATTAATTTTTGAAATAAAGTCTACTTTGTAAAAAGTTTCCAAACATAGAGGAATGATTGTTCTTTTCTGATTATTAAAAATGTGTACTAAAAAGCTATCCCTGTTTTTAATTTTAAGCAGTTTGAGTTAAAGTTTCTGTAAACGTGTCTTGCAATGTTATTTCCTAAACTTGTTTTTAAAGTGCCCCCCCCCCCCCTTTAACAGCAGGCGTTTAATAGTTGCAGGCCAAATTTCAAAAATTAAAAATCTTCTTGAGCCGTGCTGTTGTAGTGTAAGTTACCAAATATCCAGTTGAATACCTAAGACCTGTTTTATTTAGCCATCGTCATAAACCCCAGAAGTAAATTTCAATAATTTTTGGTTACAATTGCATGCTCACGGCTCTCAGGTTAAAACAAATTTATCATTCACGGGTTGCAGAGTTAGCTGACCCCTGCTATTATTAGATACGCCCCTTTACTATTTAATTGCCAATTTACTTTTTTGGCGCCTTGCTAGTTATCACTCACTTATTTATTTATGTTTTCTTACTTGAGCAAAATGAACTTTTTTGTTTAAATCTTACCTAAGGAAACATATTGAATAGCAAAATGTAATTCGTAAAATAGCAAACTAAAAATTATAAATTCATAACTGCTCGAAATTTCGATTCTTTTTTGCCCCCTTGCTATTTATTGTCGTTGTAGAAAGTGATTTTTTGAAAAATAAAGTTATGACTAAAATTAAAAGAATTTTCTTTGTTAAAAAAGAACTACAACAAATTTATAATTCTGTTCCAACAAATTATCTTAATTTTATAATTTTTAGACTGAGAAACTTTAAGAATAATTACTCAAAAACTGTAGGATGAGATAGTTTTTAAACGGCATATTTTTTTTCCTTTTTAGATGTCTTCCATTAAGAACCTATTTAAATTTTTAACCTTTAATTACTTTTATCAACTTCAAATATTATTAATCGTTAAAAACGACTTGTAGCCTAGCTATTAATGCAAAAAAAGCTGAATAAAACTCCTTATGGCCTTAATAAATTGTTATACGTGTACTCCAAAATTTATAAGTTATAGTTTCTAAACCATTATAATAAATAGAACACTTTTGCTTTTGAAACACTTGCTTTTTGTAAATAAATTACGCTGTATTCACCTTTTAATTTTTCAGATAAAAAGTTAAAGAAAATAGTTATGATGTTTTGTTTTAAATTGAACATTTTCCTATAAACTTTGCAGAATAATAAATGTAGTTAAATTAGTTACAAAATATTCAGGCTATAGAACAACATTTTATTTACTTGTTTCTAAAAACTTTCGTAACTTGTATCATTTTCTTTTAAGTTTAAGCTGAGAAAAGGATAATTAAAGCAAGTGATATTTTTAAAGTGCTTAATGTAAAGCAGATTAATTTACAAAAGAATTTAAAATCGTTACGCAACTGCTTTTTGCTATTCATTGTTATCCAAGCTATTTTAGTTTTCTGTAATAAAGTTTAAAAACAAAATAAAAATGTTTCTAATTATTAAAATAGCGAAACATGGTAACATCAAATTAATTGTTTTTTTTAGCAAATTATATATTAAAAAGAATTTATTGACAATAAAAATGGTAAGTTTTTTATTATCATAATCCACTCCATCATTAATTATGCCCAAAGTTTTTTTTTGTAACTGTTTTTCTTCTTTTTTAATAGTAATAGTTTTTTTTTTGTAGACTCAGCACCTCCCTTAAAATGGTTACATGACCATACAAATTCAAAAATTCAAATTCTTAAAAATATGTTTAAAGGACCGTGACTCAAAAAGTAACACATATTTGAAAAAAATAAAAAAGCGGTTGTAGGTCTATTTAATTAGATTATCATAGTAAAAAACATTGACGAAACAAATTTGCTAAAAGATATTTTAAAAGTTACTATATTGTTAAACTTATTTTAGGCACATCTCAAAAAAATGTTTAAAGCTTGCTTAAACAAAAAAACTCTTTTATGTAAATAAGATTACAAACTTATTAAAAGTAGTTTGAAAAAAAAGTTATTAAAATAGATAGTTAAGAAATACTAAAATTTGAATTATTGAACTTGAATAGGCGTGCACCCCTTAAGTTTTATGAGTTTTGACTAACTTGTCTACAATAACGAAGTAAAAATATGTCCTCTAAAATAAACATTTCAACAACTGCTAACAGTTATGCTTTATCAACAAGCTAAACTTTATCAATTATCTACAAAAATTGAAAATAAAAGAACCGTCTTTAAAACCACAATACTTGAGATTTGAACTACTGGAAAATGTCACTAAGTGAATTTATAAGTAGCGATCTACCGGTTCCAGCCAGTTTTGTAAAGAGCCAGTAACTAATGTTTTGAATTAATTTTATTTTTGGCACACATTAGTGTTCATTAAAGTTATTTTGTACACAACTTAACTTTTTTTGTTATAACTTTTCAAAGTCACGCTGCCCGTCAGGGTTTCTTTGAATACTTCACGCCCGAGATTTTTAAGTTAACGACCAGAAAAATCGCCCGCCCCTAGCACAGATTATCAATGCAATAAAATACTTTTTCATAATATTTTTTATTGTTTTCAGGTGAACTCCGAGCTGCCCGTGGATGAAGTGTTCGAACAGGTAGAAGCAGCCATGAAGGAAATATTACCCGAGAATAAATAGAACTTGTGTGTTAAGATGGCAGTTTTTGTGTAAAACTTTTTTCACTCTGCAATTTGATTGCAATCATATTTGTTACTTTGAAAATTTGGTGGTTGTGATTTTTTTTGCGGTTGTTGTTTTCAAATACTGTGTCTTGTTTTTTTAGCCACCTTTGTACGTATGATGAAAAAAGCTGTCGGTTTATGTAATAAAGTATATTCGAAAGTTTTCTTGCTAACTTTTTGATTTTATATGTATAAAAATTAGCATTGGTAATATTTTTTAAAAGTTATTTAAACGAGTATAAATAAAATGGCATTTTAGTTGAAACGTGTGCTAACAGGAAAGTTAAGAATTTAAGTAACTGTTTCATTATAAAATTCGTTTAATATTTAAACTTAATTTTTTATAATAGTTTAAAAATAAGATAATTGGTCTTAAGATATAAAGATTTATGTTTAATTCCCAGTTAATTAATATAATTATTTTTAGTCTATCTTTACAAGGTTAGGAGGAGTAATTGTACATATTAGTTCCATAAGTAAGTTCATATATATATAAGTGAAAATACGAGTCAACCGGAGTAGGTTTTGAAACTTTTTTATTTAAAATATATTGCAAATAAGGGATTTATACATCAATTGATTACTAACTTTTAAACCCCTATCCCAATATATTTTGAAATTAAAATCATAACTCCTACCCTTAAACTACATTATCAAGACATAAAACAAATAAATTAAAGAAGTTTTGTTAGAAACAAACTGAAAACAAGCTTTGGTCAATTATTAACGCTTTGATTTTGCAGCCTGCTGTTTTTAACATCAAGATAGTTCACAACTTTTTTTTTGATATAGATTTCAATCGAAAAGGTGATTAGTTATTTTGTTTAAGCTTGTTAGCTTACGTTTAGCAAATTACCTGAAAATTTTGGTTGTTTTATTACCAATTCTTTGCGGATAGAATTTTTTACCAGTGTGAAGTTTGCTTAAATATTTTTTTTTAAATGTCCAAACTTTGAATCTTATTATTTTCCTTATCTTAATAGCTAATTAAAAGCTTTTTTTTTAATTCTAGAGAACGGTCCTTAGTCTTTAATTTAAAAAATTCATTGGATTGGGATTTGGTTTTTTTAGTTGGGCTCCTTAGAAAAAAAAAATTTTTTATAGTTTTATTTTATGAGTTTGAGTAAAAAAATATAATAACAATCTTTTTTATGAAATCTTCTTAATAACATATGTATAAACGGCTATATGAGTTATGAACTCAAACTCATAAAACAAAAGAATTCATGAAAAAAAATTAGGCCGAATTGTGCAAAATATTGACAGTTAGTAAAGAAATTAAAGCCGTTTATACACATATTATTAAGAAGATTAAAAAACCCAATTTTTTCTAAGGGGCCCCACTCAAAAAAAGAAACCCAATGGATTTTTTTAGTGTTTAGACAAAGGACCATTCTCTAGAATATAACAGTTTTTAATTAGCTATTAAGATAAGGAATATAATTGGATTCAAAGTTTGGACATTTAAAAAAAAAATTTATTCAAGCTAACTTCACACTGGTGAACTTTTTTGCACTGATATGCATTTCGACAAAGTTTTATAATTATGTCATAATCTTTTTTACAATGTAACTTGTGTGCTAAATTATGTGTATTAGATTCATTTTGAGTTTAAACAGTTGTAGATTAAAAGGTAAACCATATATGAAACGGTTGTACTGTTGTTTTCTTTAAATCTTACTTTTTGTAATAAATTATAAATGTATATACATATTGTTTATTGAACGACAAAAAAACACTCAAAAGGTTGGTTCTTAGACCCATAGTACGAAAAAACTTTTCGGTTATCGAGTTGTATACCACTTGGATACCTTTTAACGTCTTGCCTAGGATTTTTACGTATCACTCAAATCATTGTATTTTAGCTTTACAATGTAATTACTATAAAATATAAATAGTAAACGGTAAATTTTGATGGACTTTTTGTATTGTTTTAAAGCAGATGCGTTACAAATGAAGCTACCTTAAACCTGTTTAGTTCTGTTTAGTTTTCATACTTCGTTTTTCAAAATTATAGTCGAAAAGTGTATAAAACTTTCAAAGAAAATTGTAAAAATAAGGTGAAAAACTGTTTTACATTTCAGTTTTTAATAAATATTAGAACTAAAAGTTATGAAGTCTTTTCATTTATATACTTTACAAAAAAATAACCAAATTATGAATAAACTAATGATGTTTATTAAATTTATTTTCTATTTGTATGTATTGAAAAAATATTTTTTGTAGTTTAGTTGCATTATCTACAAACACTTTTTATGCAAAACTATTAATGTTTTTATAAAAATAGCTAAAATAAACTTAAAAATAAAGTAATTTTAATAAGTTTTTTAATTTTTTTCTTAATAATTATTTTTTCAATTTTTGTTCTTTCTTTATATAATTAAATAGACATACTACCGCTTTTTTTTCTTATTTAATTTTAATCACTAATTTTAATATTTTTTAATTGTGGCACTTTAAACATTTTCCTAAGAATTTAATTTGCCTATGTTACTAATGTTTAAAAAAATGTATAAGATAAATTTGTTTAAACACCAATGCTTATTCTTTATTCCATTTTAAATGTTAGTTAACTTAAAAATTATTATATAAAATGCTGAAATATCACCAAACTAAAGGTTTGGTTAAGTAATTAAAATGATGTGATTAGTTTTTATTTAATTATAAGAATTAGTATCATTAATTTATAAGTAATTTATAAGTAATTTATAAGTAATTTATAGTAATTTATAAGAATAAGTTCTTTTTGGTAAGATTTATTTAAGCACTGACGAGGTCCTTGACCGGAACTTAGTTTGTTAAATAAAGTCTTGAAAGAATAAAATTATTATTTCTCCTCTAGTATTTGAGATCTTTTGATTCGTTTTATAAAAATTAAAACATATAATAGTAATCAGTAGTTGAAAAGTAAATAATAACGACATCTAAACCATTAAAAGATAATAATAATATAAAATACCTTGGGGTTCTACTTTAATTTAACTAAATTTTTAGTTGTTTATCATTGAAAATAACAAAAGTTTGCTTTACATACTTTTTATTTCTACAAGCAAGTAAACATAGTTAAAACTTTTGTTGTTAATATTGACTATTTACGACAAAAATTGCTTTCTTATTAAAAAACATGCACAATCATCATTTACTACTTGTTTAATCATTTTCATAGGAACTTTTTAAAAATGAATTCATTATATAATTTATTAAACGACAAAGAATGCTACAAAATACTTGGTCCTAGGACTTGGTAAACGAAAGAACCTTTCGGTTATCGAGTCGTACACCACGGGTATCTTTTAACGTCTTGTCCAGGACATTATGTTATGGCACTACAACTAAATTAAAACTTTATATTTTTTTAAGCTCACAGCTGGTCTGGTAGTACAAACGCAAATGCTGACATTTTATTAATTTCTGAACATCTTATAAATACAACATTCATTTTTTACGAGTTTAGTGATAAACACAATAAATATATCTATATATAGTTTATTGAACGACAATAAAAGACTCTCAAAATATCTGGTACTAGGACATGGTGCAGGAAGAACCTTTCGGTTATCGAGTCGCACACTACGGATGCCTTTCAACGTCTTGTCCAGGACGATAAAATATTTTCACATTTGTAAATTTCTGAAAAATAACGTTTTTAGTTGTTATTGTTTTCTTAGTGTGTGCCAATCACCAAGAAACCAGCGAAAATACGCCCCTGTTGAATTTTAAAGCTTTTTCGATAATATGTTACCGGTTACTTTATAATATAGTATATGACATTATGAGTGCATTACTTAATCAGTATTTTAGAATACGGAAAAAAGTATACCAACTACCAAAAATTTAAAAGTATTGGTATTCAATTAGTTTTAATTAAGTTTTCAAAATGTAGAGAAGGTTTTATTTAACTTTGCGTTTTTAAAATTTAATTAGTTGTAGAAAAATAAACTAAAAAATATTTTTTCAGAGAGTTATTAATAACTGTTTTAAATTTTAGAAAATTAAAGAAAGTTTAAAAAAAATAGTTAAGAAAAATAAGCTAGCTTTGTTTTAAAAGATTGAGCTCTGGTTCAGCGGTTGATTTATTTAAATTTAAGTCTTGACAACACTTTCATATGAAATTTGAAGACAAGTTTACATGAACTTACCTCTAACTTATAATTTAAACTTTGTCTGTTTTTGGTTATCCATGTGTTATGTTTTTCTGCTATCAGAATTAGCTTGAACATCAACGAAAATCTATGAGACATTATGCTACCTGGTTTTATTAGATGTCCATCACCTGATGAGTCCACACCAAAAAATAGTTGCAGAATGGATTGTTCTTGATGGTTGTGTGATTTAAAGCCAATATCATATTAACACAACAAATTTTCATAAATTTACCTGAGTTTTCCAAAATTGAACTACTTAACTTATTGATGTATGTCAAAACTTGCTTAAGTCAACTATAGTTTTTTAATATAAATGCTTTAGTGTTTTAATTTTTGTTGAAGTCACCTAATATATATAATTATATATTGCCGGGTTACCACACACTTTAGCTAGTTTAGCTTAGTTTTATTCTGAAATCTTTGTATTAATTAATGAGTTATAAATATTATTATGAAAGACCCTGTTTTAGACACAAACTAAGTAAACAACAACCAGTTAACTACTTTTATAACAAATAAAGTGTGTTTAAGGGCATAGTTTCATATAGGGTCAAACATTTACTCATATATGAAAGCTATCAATATAAACTACAAGCTAGTTTTTATTTTAATTAAGAAAATAATTTGACTTTCAAAATGTTGTAATTTTTGTAAAAAGTTTCTTCTACAAACGTATGGACTGCAAATTTTTCAGGGTCCATTTTCTTAAAAATCAATAAAATCACTAAAAAAATTATTTTCACCTTCATTTTTTAAGCTATAGACCTCAAATTTTCAGAAAACATTTCTTTTATAGTTTTAAAGATTTTATATGTGGCAAGAAGAATTGGATACAAAAAATTTAGATAAAAAAACAAAAAAAAAAGTGGTACTTTTTAAATAAAATGTTATTTAATGAAATTAAAGAAATCCTCAATAAAATCTTTTCAAATGTTAGTCATGGACTTTCTGTAGAAATTTGAAGAAGATTAGTTATAAAAAAAAGGAGAAGAAAAATTTTTAGTAAAATAGTTTTTTTGTTTTTAGTTTGCACCTTCCACAAGAAAACCTATTGAGCATTGCTTATTTGACAACTTTTATTGCTTATTTGAGTTTTTTTAAGCGGTTGAAATGTTCAATAGCTTCAATAAAATTCTACAAAATAAGATCAACTTCAAAGATTCAAGGTTGACACCCTATGCCCTAAATTTCTAATATTTTTTTTTGAATCAGTGTGTATCATGTTTAGTGTATTCACACTCTTGCTCCAACCTAATGTGATTACATCTGAACATCTTAAACACAAACCAAGTTAAAAGGTTATACATTCTAAAATCATTGTTATAAGAATTATAAAAAAAATTTTTACACAAATTTTAGGTTAAGTTTTTTCTAATTAATTTGCAATACTTTGAATTAGCAAAGTGTGAAGTTGGTTCAATACTATAACTAAATTCAATGAAGCTCAAAATGAAAAGAAGTTGTTATACATTAAAAAATACAAACCAAGATATAAAAAATAGATAAAAAAAACTGATTTCAACAAAAGTACATTTGATTTATGAAATAGAAAACAACTTTAATTATAAAACTAAGTTATATAACTAAAAAATAGTTTATAAACAGTGACAGTGGAAACAGTAAAGTCCTTGGACTGTTTTGTTTATAAAATTAAATATCCTTGTTTATATTTTATTCCCTTTAAGTTAAATTAGCTTTAAAACAAACTACTTTTATATATACTTGTATAGAAAAATAGCCAAAAATTGTATTATGATTAAAGTTTGCTAAAATTAAATCGTAAATAATTTCTTTCCTTGTGTCTACATAAGTTGTGAAGTATCATTGCTAAGTTTAGGACTAAAATTAGAATAAAAAATTGCTAAAATAAATACTTTAATTTAAATAAGGATGTGCATCATTATTTAAATAAGCTCTTTAAATTTCAGTAAATATAGTAATCTTTTCTAGTAAGACAAATAACTACATAGCAGTTCTTAAAACAAAAAAAGAAGTAGTTCAATTTGATGGTAGAAAGGACAAACTCAGAGGTAGTTAAACTCTTGCAGGAGGAATGGTATACTTACGTGAACAATTTTTTTGATCTTAGTCCAACTAACTAAAGACTGCCTAGAAAATAAAAAGCAACTCACACAAAACAAGGTTCTTAAATCATTTTGAAAAATTGCAAGAAGCTGAAAACTAAAAGGTTACTCTGAACATCATCAGTAGCTCTGAAACTAAATTAGCAAAAAATAAAATCAGCAAAAAAGCAATACACTACAATACACTAAAATTTTATAGTAGTTATGAACAAAAAGTACTTTAATTTAGATAAAAACTGCAATAAACTTTTAATTTTTTTAAGATTAAAAGTGAACTATAGCCTAGCTTGCCATCCATAATTAAGTCTAAATATTTAGTGTTTAAGCTTTCTCTGTTATGTAGCATTTACAAAATTTCTTTGTTTATGTAAATACTAAATAAAGTATTGTAACAGTTTGAAAAAATTTTAAACTAAAAGTTTATTTATGTCCTCTATTTGTATTACAGGTGTTTATAAATTGGAAATTAATTGCAGTTAAAAACAACAATGAGTTCAGGTACAATTTTTTTTAGTTTGAGAATAAAAGTTATGTTAATAAATTCCTCAATTAAACATTATTTGCGTAGATATAATTCTTAGTATCATAATTAAATGTTTTAGTAATTTTTTTCTTAGGTTTTTACAAATACAAATTATTCTATTATAACTATTACTAAATATAGGAGGTGAAAGGGACCTTGAACAGGAGTATGAAGTAAGTAGCATAATTTCTTGTTTATACAATAACATAAAGTTAAACTCTGCAGGCCGCTTGACCTAGAATTTGAAACTTTTTTTTATTTAAACCATTAACTTTGAGCTAAAGTTAACAATAAACCTTTTAAGTATTTACCTCACTGTCATATTTCCTTAAAAAAATTGAAATTTATATTTAAAACCATTAAAAATATTATATAAAAGTTAATATACTTTAAGCTTTATAATTTTATTTAAAATTTATCTTTAGATAATAAAACTATATAGTATATCTTTTTTGTTATAAATAGTATTATTTTTTTAACAAAAAAAAGAGACTTACTTAAAATCTTAACTGTTAAACCAAAATAAGTTAAAAAGTAAAATTTTTGAAACTAGCTTTTTAAAGAAATAGCTTTAGTACACAAGTTTATATATATTTTGATCTGAACAAAATACAGCAATACCACATTTTAGTTCATAGCCTATTTTTAAGAACACTTTTTTGATTCATTGTAAATTTTTATTACCATGTATATAGTGCTGTTATAGTTGTAAATATATCTCTTGATAAGTTTTCAACCAATTAAAGTAAATATAAGTCTGTTTATCTTAAGTAATATTTTATATAAATAAGCAAACAAAAAGTAACTGTTTGTATTTTCTTCTTTTCTTATTCTAGATAGCAAAATAGTTTGAAGTTAGGCAAAACAAGTATCGCGGCAAGTTAAGATAGTAAAACTAACATAAATCCATTTTAAAAGACATTTCAAAAGTTAATATATTAAAGCACACTTTGTTTTATTTTTGAAACAAAAAACTTGTTATTTATAACTATAAATAATTTGTAGCTAATTATTTTCAAATTAAAAACAAGTTGAAGTATTTTTTATTTTTTTTCATTTCAATAACAATACTTGAATTCTACTTATTTGAATAGTTAAAGATATGTTTTCAGTAAAAAAAAGGTTAATAATCTACTTGTTTTCTGTTTAAACATACTAGGATTCAATTAACTTTTAAAAATCAAATATTTTAACTTAAATTTGTTTATAAACAGGTAGATACACAACGCTATCAAAATTCTGATGTGATATTAGTAAAAGTTCTGAATGGAGAAATAAAAAGACGGATATTAGACACATGTAATTACTTATAAGTTAAATTAAATAAACTTATATGAAATTTCTACAACCAAATCAGTCTTTTAAATTGACTACTTAATGTTGAAAATACATTGCACTTTAATTTAAATTGAAATGGACTTAGTGCAAAATTTAATCGAAACTTCCCTTTGTCAACTTAAAACAAAATTTAATATTAAATGTCCTGTATTAAAAAAAAACACATATATTAACAAATCTAATTCACATTATTTTTTTACTTATCTAAATTTTTAGTATATTTAATTTATTATTGAAGGTTTAGTAGCCTTCATAAATTACTGTTTTCAAAATGTTGGACATCCATAATCTTATCTAGGGTTGGGCAGCATACAGCCCGCGGAAAGCATGTAAATACGGCCACTAGACCAAGTTTTGAAACTTGCACTATATCTTCTGATATACTAAAGAAAAAAAAAAGTTTTATGTACAATTTACGGAAGATTTGAAACTTACATTAGACAAAGTAAACAAACAGTAACATAGAATAAGTAGTTTGTTTAAACTGTTTGGATAGTTGAGTAATTTTCGTAAATCTGTAGAATAAAAGTTCTTCACCCTGCTAAGTACTAAAGTTTTCATCATCTGGCCCCCGCTGACTGAAAACGTTTCCCACCCTTAATCTACTCTAAAGTATTTACACTGTTTTTAATAAAAAGTTTGAATTGTATATAACTGCACTTAATTAAACACTCAATACTTAAATTTAAGTGGTCTTTCATTTCTTAAACAAGTGCAAAGAAATGAACAAGATTTATCGCTTATTTTTACTAAACACTGCTTCAGAAAAATTAATCTTCATCATGTCAAATCATAAAAGCAATCACAAATTCCTTTACAAATTTCCTAATACATCTAAACTGACTTTTCACCTTTAAATGCTTGGATTAAAAGTTGAACAAACTTTTCAAAACACTCAATTTGTTTCTAACAGTTGATGATCCCGATCCGTACTTGAAGCTGAAAGGAATGGGAACCGTCGGCGATGAGGAGCTTAGAACGGAAACAGTCGACAACAACAAGAGCCCAGTGTGGAATGAGTGGTTCTTCTTCCTTTTTCCTGAAAAGTCAAGTGGAAAAAAATGTCAAATTGAAGTGAGTTTTTTGTTACTTTTCTAGACATATTGGAAGTCTTTTTGAAAATCTGGTTGTCTGAATTTTAAAACTACTTTTACAACTTATAACTTTTGAATATAATGAATATCAAAAGTGTTCAATACTGTAAAATAAGTAATTTTACCTTAAGCTTGTTTATTCAAATTTGAATAAACTTACAATGTTTTATTTTTTAAAGTATAGCTTATTTATTTAGTTTTTGATCTATTATAAATTTTTTCAACACAAAAAACGATTATTCTAAAATTTTTAACTAGTTGAACAACTTTTATATTCTGTAAGTAGTATTCAACGCAAAAAAGTTTGCAGGATGGCCGCGAAAAACCGTAATCCCCAAAATACCTAGAATTTGATAATTTAGGCTGAAAATATTTTTAGAGTTTGAGATATTTTGAATAAAAATCACTAAAAAACCTAAAATTTCAAACAATTTTTACATGTTAAGTAATGAGATATCGATTTGACACAAAGAATCTATCATATAAATAAGAATTTTTTGTGCTTATCAAAATTTCTTTTAATATAAAAACCTATTAAAGAAGCTTTACAGTATCTTTCAATGTTTTCTACTATTTAGTAGTTTTTTACTTTAAACTTAAAGTAGACCCAAAAACGTGTACTTTCAAAACCTGAAGGAATTTCTAAAAACCCAGATGAAATTTTTCAAAAACCATTGGCCACCCTGAAAATGTTTAGTTTTAAAAATTCCTTTATGTTTTAATTTACCACAATAATTTGTAAAATTGAGCGGCTACTAACGGAGCATGATAACTTTTGCTGAATATCTCTGGAGTATAGTTAAAGTATTATTTTTCAGTTCAAACTAAAAGATGAAATGAGCATAAAACCTCAAGTTGGAGACACTGTTGTTTTCGATGTAAACACAGTAGAATATGAAAAGGTTGAAAAAGTTTCTTTAAAATTCGGGGTAAGAAACTGGTTTAGTTATAAGTTCTAAAGTAAATATAATTATTTTTTATATTTAACACTTAAAGTAAATATAATTATTTTTAAACAAGTGAAAATAAATAAATACGTTTTTGTGCACCTATCAAAGTCTTAAAATTTTTATTTTATTAAATACATTTGTTTTGCTTAAAAAGTAACTAAAAAATGGACTAATTTTGTTTTATATTATAATTTTTTTGTAAAAGTGCTTATAGTAATGACTACCCCTAAAGCTTGTTTAAATTTATATAAAAACTTACCTAGTTTTTATATAGCATAAATGACTTCAATTTTTTTAGTAATATCTCAATGTATCTCTTATCAATTTTTAATTTTATGTTTGTTAAACCTCAAATGTCTGATAAAAAAGTTTAACTTACAGCTGAAGCTAGTTTAATAATTTTACATTCATGTCCTAAAAGTTTTTTTTTTAAAGATACCAAGAAAATAAGTAAATAACTAGTAAAAGAGGTCGATTATTTAAAAAATTTCTACAAAGTGGGTGATTGTAAAAACGACTTAAGGAGTTTTAAATAAAAATTCTCAAATAAAAACTTTTTTTTTGCTAATAAAATTTAACAGTGATGTATTTGAAAACTTTAAATGATTTTTAGGAATCAACAATCAACATTGAAGTCACGAGAAAAGCATCAAGGTTAGTAACACTTCAAAATGTGTAAAAGTTTTTACTTTGTATGTGTTGTTGCTTATTCGTGTACAAGTATGCGAAATTAAGCACCACATTTGGTTCTGCAGAGACGTGACCAACATGCGATTCGGCGTGTCTTTGTGCGAAGGCGAGAAGAAGTTCATCGAAAAGAGGAAGAAGAACGCTTTCAGCGCTCTGAAGAAGATTTTGGGTGAAAAAGCTCCTAGAAATTTGAACGAAACCCCGACCGTGGCCGTGATGGGGTCCGGAGGCGGGATTCGCGCCATGGTCGGCTACCTGGGTTGCTTGAAAGCGCTGGAGGACATGGGGGTTTTGGACGCCACGAGTTACCTCAGCGGTCTGTCCGGCTCGACCTGGTTTGATTTCAAATGATTTTTTTTATTTTTAATGTTTATTACGCAAAAAGTTTACTTCCACACTGTAAATTCAAAAGTATTGTTATAGAGATATGACCAGAGATGTAAGACAACTTTTGTAAAGCTAGATAAGGCAAGTTTAAATCGTTTGAAAAATTACTCACCCAGTTCTTAACAAAGTTTTTATAAAAATTTTATTAGCAAATAATTTTAATCTATAAGATTAAAAGTTTTTATCCAGACTACAATTATCTTGGTCATAAATAAACTTCATTGTTTTTCTTTATTTAAATTGAGTTAATGTATTAAATAAAATTGTGCCTATTTACAATAGACGCAAGTTTTTGAAGACCAATCACCATTTTCAAAAATTCAAAGAAGATTAAGGGCATAGGGGGGTGTCCACCTTGATTTTTACAAGTTGATCTTATTTTATAGAGTTTTATCTGAGCTATAAGACATTTTTAACCGCTTCAAAGAAATCAAAGTAGTTTTTGAGATATGAGTGATCAAAGTCTGTCACCTCAATAGGTTTCTAATGGAAGGCGCAAACTAAAAATGCGAAAAAAGACCATTTCACTAAAAATCTATCTCCTCCTTCTTTTTCAAGCAATCTTCTTCAAATTTTTACAGAAAAAGTATTATGAAATTTCTAAACGATTGAATGCAGGAATTTTTTTAATTTTGAAAAATAAAATTACTATTTAAAAAAAATCACTTTTTTTTTTGTTTTTTTTTATCTAAAATTTTTATTTTTTAATATTTTTAAAATTCCAACATTCAAAGTCTTTTAAACTATAAAAGGAACGTTTCCTAAAAGTTTGAGGTTTTTAGCTCAAAAAATGAAGAAGAAGATAGATTTTTAGTAATTTTTAAAATTTCCGAGAAAATTACTCCCAAAAAATTTGCGGTCTATACGTTCGTACTACAATTTTTTATAAAAACTAAAATATCTCAAACGTTATTTAAGATTTTTCAATTCTATAAAAACTGGCTTGTAGTTTGTACTTTAAGCTTTCATATAAGATGAAATGTTATTTTTAGTAAAAAATAATGTCGGACTTCACTTATGCTCTAAATTGGCGCTTATTGTTTATTTATAGAGAGTAACTTATATTTTCAGTAATAATGATTTTTTTGCACTTAGTATACATTTAAAACTCCAGATGTATCTATAAACCGATTGATGCCATTAACATATAAACTTTAAGCAACTGCTATCTAGCAAAGTGTCAAACCAGCTTCTAATAAGGGGTTGCCAAAAAACCTGAAAACCTGGAAAAACCTGAAATTTGACATTTTAGGCTAAAAAACCTGGAATTAGAGAATTTTTGAAGAATAAACCCGGAAAATTCTTGAATTTTTAACAATTTTAACATGTTAAGTAGTAAAACTTGGATTCGACACAAAAATTTATCCTATAGATAAATTTTTTTTGTCATCATCAATTTCTTTTTAAACACGTTTTAAGTAGCTTTACAGTATCTTTTCAATGATTTTATACTGTTTAATACAGTTTCTTACCTTAAGCTTAACTTTATAATAAAAATAGACCCTAAAATGTATACTTTTGAAAACCTGGAAGAAATTTTGAAAACCTGAAGAAAATTTGCCAAAAAACATTTGCCAACCTTGCTAATACCAATAAAAAAGTTTAATTGAAAGCTTGAGTCGGCGAACTGCCCGGATAAGCCTTATGGCTTTACTTATGGCAACTTATATAATACAAAAATTTTAATAAAAAGTCATTAAAAAAAAGTTTGTTAGAAAGGTTCATAAAAGTTTTGTTAGCATAACCGTGCTTAAACTATCTTCAGAAAAAATATTAGTTTGAGAGTAAATATTTATACAAAAATACAAATTTTATGACTTAATAGATTTATAATGCTGATTATGTTTGCAAAAACGCTGTACATTGCATAAATATTTAAATCTTACATTTAATCATACAAATTGCAAAAATATGATTTGCGATAATTGCTGTGCACTCAATAACATTTCAATTTAAACACTAAAGTTGTAATTTTTATAAAACAGTGTTTGTTTTATTTTAAATATAACTTGCTCTGTTTTATTTTTGAAGCACTATAAAATCAAATTCAAACAGCATACCATTTAAACAACAATATATGTTATATTTTTAGCAGTTATCTTTAATTTTTTATACTTTTCTTCTACAATACAAAATTAGTGACACAAAATTTATTACTGAGGTCATTTTTTCTATCTCAAACATACTTTGTTTTAAATATAGTCAAAAGGTAACATTCGATACGCAGCCATAGAGCTAAAACTTAATTTACAAGATGTAATCTACAACAAAATGCTTAAGAAAATTAAGATAAAGTTTAAAATTATGACTAAAAAATTTCAGGGCTCTGTCTTTTGCATACATGAACTCAGAGTTTTCCTCAGAGGGTATTGACCCTGTTAATAAGTTGGCAAGAGAGAGAATTTCAAAGAGAACAGTAGGTGATCATGAAAAGATTCTTAAGTTAGTTTTACGGTATAAAAAAAAAGTAAAAAATAGTACTTTCAGAATAAAATATTTTCGTAAAAAGTGTTACTGCTATGAAATCTGATAAAGTTATAAAAAAAGTTCTTTAAAAGTAAAAAAGTTTATAATATTTTAAATCGTACTTTTTTATTTTGCAAACGTAGTAGTTTTTGAAATAAAAAAGTAATTTTTAATTTTAAATACTTATCCGTTAAAGTACAAAAAATACAAGTGCCGTAATAAAGTTTTGTTAGACTTTATATGTATATGAGTATAAATAAGTTTTGATAAAAGCATATTAAATTCGGTGATGAATGAATCAACATTTTAAATTACTTAAAAAACCTGTATTTTAAACATTTTGAAATATTAAAAACATGTAATCTTTTCGTATTGTAGCTTTTTTTCAGACTTTGTTCGGAGAAAATAAAATGCAGCATATTTGAGCAAGGTCAGCCGGCATCGCTAGTCGACAATTGGGGCTATATCATTGGTAGCATATTGTTCGGCGAAAACGTGAGTGATCGTTTTTGTTTCTGGAACTATACTAGTTTTCTTTGAAAAGTCGGCATTCAGAAACTTTTTAGAAGCTAATTTTTTTGTCGTAAATTGTTGCACTGCGAAATGCTGTAAATTTTGAAAACATCAAAATAATTTAGATGGAAAGCTGGAAAAATCACAAGCTGTCTTCGATGAAAAATATTATCGATAACGGGGAAAACCCTATGCCGTTAATGGCTTGCTTGAATGTTCGGTTGAACGAACCCTCCGTGCAGTTCCACGGTTTGCGTCTCTTGATTTTTTTTATTTATTTTGAAACCAAAGCTTGTTTTCCAATCCCGTAGAAGAAATGTAGTTTACTTTAACATTATTAAGTTATCTCATAAACGTTGAAATTGTTGCTGGCGCGCCATCGTGTGCTATTCAACATCTATCTAAAGTAATAATTTGCAGAATGGGTGGAATTTTCCCCTTACGAAGTGGGCATTCCGAAATACGCCGCCTACGTTCCCACCGAAGACTTCAACTGCAGGTACGCGATGGGAACCAAGGTTCACAACTTCGAGGAAGCTCCCCTTCATTTTCTCATGGTTTTTTTTTTATTCGAAATACTTTTTTCAAATTGTGATTTGTTGGAGTGCTGCGAGTTGTATTTAGATTAAACTTGTTACAGGGTGTTTGGGGCAGCGCCTTCGCCATGATGCCTTCGAGGTTTTTAAACATGAAAATAGATGAATTTAGGAAATTCATCAAAGGTTTGTAAGTTATGTAGCATGGTTTAGTTTTTGAGTGTTAATGTCCGTTTAATATGTCTATTTAAAACAAGTTACATGACAGTTCAAATTCTTAAAAGAATTTTTTAAACGGCCTCTAAAATAATTACTTGAAATTATAAAAAGTCTACTAGATATTGATAAGTTTATGATGATAAAAAAACATTTACTGAACGATAAAATTCATAATTACAAAAATAGCCATATTTTAGTGGATTGTGAAACTTGTTAGCCATATCTCTAAAAGTAAAATAAAATAAATTAAAAAACTAAATAATATAACTAATACGATTAAAGTAGTAAAAAAACCAAAAAACTGTTATATAAAGAGATAGTTCACAGTTTTCGAAACTATCATAGTTTTAAATGTCAGAATTTGAATCATGCCTTAAAGCTTTTATTTTTATCAGAATTAAGAAAATCTTTCAAAAAATCCGCAACAGACTGGCTGCTTAATTCAAGTTCAACTGCGGAAGATAGGCAAGAAATGATTTATCTTTCATTTTATTATTATTTGTAGTTTTATTCCTTTTCTTGTAACAGTTTGCTAAAATTACTGTAGTTTTGAAACTTTTTGACATGAATTACAAAGTAAGCAAAAGAAAATCAACTCAGCATAAAAGCATTTTCAAAAATAGAAGGATTTAAAACCGACGAGACTAGTATAAGTGAAAAAAATAAAACCAACTACAAGTGTGGTGAGAATTTTTATTAAATTTTTTAAATTCTAACCAAACAGGGAGGACGCGGGAAATGATTTTCTTCTACAAAGCAACCAAGTATTTTTAATTTTTGTGTTCAGCTTTATTTAATGACAGCTGTATTAAAAAAGTTTAATAATTATTAGGATAGTGAAGATAACAGAAGCTGGAAAGAGAAGATGTACGATGGGCTTTGCAAAGTGAGATTCAATATTAAATAGTTTTTCGATTAAATTTTTCAGACTACAAATACCTAGTTTATAAAAACCAGCAGCTGTATTAGATAGTGGTTTATAAACATTTTTTTATGGTTAATTTTAATTAACAGTTTCGAGTGTTTGTAACCGGACAATCTTGGAGTTTCATGCAGGGGTTGAGGTGGGCCAATGAAAAACCTTTGAATCCGTTGAGGAAAGGAACCAAGGACATAAGAGAAAGTTGTTATATGATATTTATCTCAGTTAAAATTATTTTCATTTGTTACTTACGAGGTCAGAATAACTCCACCGGCAGTGCAAAAAGTCGCGCTAAATATTCTGCTATGCGCAGGGAAAAATATTTTAATGAATACCTAAAACTGAGAAAATGATCAACTTGTTTCACAAAAGTTGTAATTTATTTGAATAAAAACGTAAGCTAAGAAAATTATTAACTAGTAAAAAAAAGTTTATTTGAATAAAAACGTAAAACTAAGAAAATGGTTAACTTTAAAAACAAAATTATTTAAATAAAAACGTAAAACTAAGAAAATAATTAACTTGTAAAAAAAATTATTTGAATAAAAACGTAAAACTAAAAAAATGATTAACTTTTTCACTAAAAATAAGTTATTTAAACGAACACGTAAAACTAAAAATATTATTACCTTTTTTCACAAAAAAAAGTTGTTTAAGTAAAAATATAAATACAAACTAAATTATCAGAAGAAGAGTTTGCGGACTGCGATGAAGCCATGGACACCTCGGAAGACAAATTGAACCTCGCCGACGCCGGACTGGCCTTCAATTCTCCTTACCCTCTTCTGTTGCGTCATCAGAGGAAAATTGACGTCATAATTTCGTGCGACTTGAGCGCGCGTAAAAGTGACGATTATCAGCCGTTTGAAGTCAGTGTTTATAAAGGAGCATTTAGTATTTGAAATATTTAGATTATAAATTTATATATATAAAATAAGGTTAATATTTAAACTTGAACACCTTCTACTGAGCCCACTTGAAGGGCTTTTAAATAATTTATTGAAATGGCGATTTTAAAAATACTGGAACATATGTTTCATAAAGACAAAAAAGATTGTCTTTAATCTTCAGCCAGTTCAAATTTAAAATAAAAAGCACTTTGGTAAACAAAGATGCAAAATTATACAAAAAAAAAAAAACAATCTGACGTAAGAATTGAACATTGTACATTACAAATATTCAGTACAAAAATCGATCTACCATCTAATTAATCAAACAACTAAAATTTAACGAAAACAACAGTTAATTGACTATAAAATACTTCAAAATTTGTTGTATTTTAAGAGGAGCTTTTTCATTTGTCGACAAGACGATATGAATTCACTCCTCTTATTTAAACAACCTTCCTTTTTTAACGCATACATAACGGCTGTTGATTCTTTTAAGCACAGCCTACAAACAGGGTTGTTACCATCTGCTATTGGCAGTGTTCTTTTTATCACCTCCCAAGTTAATTTAAAATCAATGTTTTTGCGCGTAAGGCCGCAAACATACTTCGAAAGCTCTTAAGCGCAAAAACATTGATTTTAAATTAACTTGGGAGGTGATAAAAAGAGCACAGCCAATAGCAGATGGTAACAACCCTGTTTGTAGGTTGTGCTTAAAAGAATCAACAATCGTTATGTATGCGTTAAAAAAGGAAGGTTGTTCAAATAAGAGGAGTGAATTCATATCGTCTTGTCGACATATGAAAAAGCTCCTCTTAAAATACAACAAATTTTGAAGTATTTTATAGTCAATTAACTGTTGTTTTCGTTAAATTTTAGTTGTTTGATTAATTAGATGGTAGATCGATTTTTGTACTGAATATTTGTAATGTACAATGTTCAATTCTTACGTCAGATTGTTTTTTTTTTTTTTTTTTGTAAACTTTTGCATCTTTGTTTACCAAAGTGCTTTTTATTTTAAATTTGAACTGGCTGAAGATTAAAGACAATCTTTTTTGTCTTTATGAAACATATGTTCCAGTATTTTTAAAATCGCCATTTCAATAAATTAACAGATGTTCTTGTGCTAAAACTTTATTTCAACTAACGGCGTTTCACTGCTCTCAAATAAATTTAAGAACAGATCTACGGAGTCTCAAAAAGCTCTCTCTCTATATATATATATATATATATATATAAAATAAGGTTAATGTTTAAACGTAAACACTTTCAACTGAGCCCTTTGAAGGGCTTTTAAATAATTTATTCAAATGGCGATTTTAAAAATTCTGGAACATATGTTTCACAAAGCTTTAATTTTTCATAAAGCTTTGATCATCAGCCAGTTAAATTCAAAATACAAAGCACTGTACTAAACAAAGATACAAAAGTTATGCAAAAAAACAAAAAACAGTATGACGTAATATTGTACATTACAAATATTCAGTACAAAAATCGATCTACCTTCTAACTAATTAAACAACTAAAATTAACGAAAACAACAGTTAATTGACTATAAAATGCTTCAAAATTTGTTGTGTTTTAAAAGAAGCTTTTTTATATGTCGACAAGACGATATAAATTCGCTTCGCTTATTTAAACAACCTTCCTT
The DNA here is from genome assembly GCF_965202585.1 of Thalia democratica. Lineage (NCBI taxonomy): Eukaryota > Metazoa > Chordata > Thaliacea > Salpida > Salpidae > Thalia > Thalia democratica. The sequence continues at coordinate 24,297,260 of NC_139173.1, forward strand.
TTTTAACGCATACATAACGGCTGTTGATTCTTTTAAGCACAGCCTACAAACAGGGTTGTTACCATCTGCTATTGGCTGTGCTCTTTTTATCACCTCCCAAGTTAATTTAAAATCAATGTTTTTGCGCTTAAGGCCGCAAACATACTTCGAAAGCTCAGTTTCATTTTCGTATACACCACCTTTAAAGGATTTTTTATGGTTGGCATACCGAAATCTGAATTGAGTGGAGCATAGGCCGATGTAGAACTTCTTTTCAAGGTCAGAGTTAACTGTTGCCTTGTAAATAATGTTCTCTGACCGGCTTCAAATTTACAGCCACCGGCGCAATTACACTGATTTTTGATTGAATTACTTTTGTTTAAAATCCTTTGATTATGTGACTTGATTAATCTCTCCAAATTCGCCATACATGAATAACTGATTCGCATATTATGTTTGTTAAATATCTTTGATAATGGGTTATTTTTGTTGAAATTTTCAAAACAAAAATTGAAAACATTTCAACAAAAATAACCCATTATCAAAGATATTTAACAAACATAATATGCGAATCAGTTATTCATGTATGGCGAATTTGGAGAGATTAATCAAGTCACATAATCAAAGGATTTTAAACAAAAGTAATTCAATCAAAAATCAGTGTAATTGCGCCGGTGGCTGTAAATACAATTTGAAGGGGGGCAATTGCCGGTCAGAGAACATTTTTTACAAGGCAACAGTTAACTCTGACCTTGAAAAGAAGTTCTACATCGGCCTATGCTCCACTCAATTCAGATTTCGGTATGCCAACCATAAAAAATCCTTTAAAGGTGGTGTATACGAAAATAAAACTGAGCTTTCGAAGTATGTTTGCGGCCTTAAGCGCAAAAACATTGATTTTAAATTAACTTGGGAGGTGATAAAAAGAGCACAGCCAATAGCAGATGGTAACAACCCTGTTTGTAGGCTGTGCTTAAAAGAATCAACAGCCGTTATGTATGCGTTAAAAAAGGAAGGTTGTTTAAATAAGCGAAGCGAATTTATATCGTCTTGTCGACATATAAAAAAGCTTCTTTTAAAACAAAACAAATTTTGAAGCATTTTATAGTCAATTAACTGTTGTTTTCGTTAATTTTAGTTGTTTAATTAGTTAGAAGGTAGATCGATTTTTGTACTGAATATTTGTAATGTACAATATTACGTCATACTGTTTTTTGTTTTTTTGCATAACTCTTGTATCTTTGTTTAGTACAGTGCTTTGTATTTTGAATTTAACTGGCTGATGATCAAAGCTTTATGAAAAATTAAAGCTTTGTGAAACATATGTTCCAGAATTTTTAAAATCGCCATTTGAATAAATAATATATATATTTATATATATAGATACTACCAATGTTTTAGCTTTACTAAATTTACCCTTATGACTAAAAGGCCCTTACAAAGGCCTTAAAAGGTGCTTATATGTATTTTTGTTTGTGTCAAGACAAAAAACAATCACAAACAGGAGCTTTATTTAGCCGAAAACTGGGCCAAGCAGTACGGCATTCCGTTCCCCACAATCAAAGGCAAAACTCCGGTCGACAGTGAGGGCAATCTTTCGAAGGGCGGCATGAAAGAGTATTACGTGTTCCACGATGCCGACGTGCCGCGGTGCCCCGTCGTCATCCACATACCGATCGCCGCGGTGAATTTCAAAACCCACTCCGAACCAGGTTGAAGAAGCTTTATAGCAGTAAATGCCTAAAAGTTCAATGACATTTTGCTGTGATAACACTTATTCTTTGGCTTTAGAGTTTATATCTATAGGCAAAATGTGTAACACAAACAAACTATGTAAAAGTTTTAATGTGTTTCATTAAATTTTTTTTATCAAGTTTTATTCACAGTGTCTTAAAGGTAACAATTGCACAGAGTCACTTTACCACGAGCTTCAATTTTTCTTATAAATAACTTTTGTGATAAGAATTTTTCCTTTGAAACATTCTTTTCCAACATATAAAAACAAATGATTTGTTCATTAAAAATTGAACTTTTTTGATTAAACTAACTGTATTTAGTTCGTTCTAAAGTGATGCTCCGTGCATTTCTGACGCCCTTAAAAGTATAATATTACTGTTTAAAAAAGCATTTTATTTCTAAAAAAACTGGTAACATTCAATCATCAGGCGTGAAACGAGCAGAAGGTGATAATTCTGGCGACGTGAAACTGTTTGGTATGCATGGAGATTACAAGACCACAAAGTTCGTGTATACCAACGAAAATTACGACAAACTGTTCAATTTGATGCGTTTCAACACTGCTTCAGCTAGACAAGTGCGTATAAACAGTCAATTCAAAACAGATTACTAGATAGTTACATTCGTAACGGTATCTAGAGTTTTTAATTTTTTGTTGTATTTGAAAAGTTTATAGATAAATCACTTATGGTTAAAACAAGTTTAGTTGTGTTATGTATCTTTCAACATTTTAAATTATTTTCAGGCTATTTTTGAAGCTATAGAAACAGCAACTCAATCTCTTCGTAAAAACCCTGATAAATGGAACAAATAATACTTCTGTTAAAAATCAACATACCACTTATTTTAGAGTTTTAAATAAACATTTACTACTTGTTAAAGTTTTTTATACTTGGCTTTTTTACTTACAATATTTCAAAGATATTTTTTGAATTTTGTTTGACTCAGTTCTATTTCAAGGTGTACAATTTTTTTAAGAAATATTTAAAGAATATTTTACATCCTATTTTGAGAATGAACTGGTGTTGTTAAAATATCTTACCCTATTTGGTTTAAACTTTTTTATGCTTTTTTGAGCTGTATATAAAAATGATTTTGTACTGATAGTTTTTAATAACTTGTGCTGGTTTTTAGTGCATTAAAAAAAAAAACTTATGAATAATTTTTAAATTATTTAGTTGCTTTAGTAACAAACTTACTGCTCATTAAGTAGTACTTAATACTAGTTATCAGTTTTTATTCCATCTATAGCTACCAATATTTTGATAATTAAAATTTGTTGTATTTTTTAGTTGCGTGTCACAGTGTGCATCTGTTGCCCCGACCTTGGATTCTGAGTTTAGCTTTTTGTGAGTCGCAAATCATATAAAAAGATAGCACCAAAATATTAGCTAGTTACAGCAAAATACTTTAGAAAATGTTGGTTTTTGTCTGTTTTGAATAAGTTTAACTTGAGGGCGGGGTTGTAAATGTAATATTTATTTTGTAGAGTTTTATCCAAACAATAAGTTTCTTTTAGTAGTTATTTCAAAATAAGCTTACAATTTAAGGTATCAAAACTAAAGTTCAAAATTCATTGGTATCATTTGGAAGATTAAAACTAAAAGAGCTAAAAAAGATTTTTATGGTAAACTTACAAAATGGTAAACAGCTTTTACTTTTATACAAAAAATAGACTAAGTAAAACAACAAAAATATTGTTGATAATTATACTATTTTTATTAAGAAAACAAATACTTTACAGCTTGTAAGTGTATACTGAAGTGTATGGTAACAAATTTAATAGCTTAAATAGCGACAATTAAAGAGAGAAAAAGGGGAGTTTGAAAGAACTTTAGTAAATTTTAAAATTAAAAACGTATAAATAACATCTGACATGTAAGTTAAAAAAATGATCGGGAAGTTTTGAAACGCTGTAGCAAATGTAAATAGAAGTGCTTAATACTTTTCTTTTTTCTAATTCGGGTGATTTATCATATAATAATTTTTTGAAAGCTGTGTAAACGACCGTGGTAAACCTTTATAAGGCAGCGGATTTTGAAATACCGTTTTACTTTTTAAGAGTTTATTGCTTAATGTTTTGCTTGCTATGTTTATACTATATTATAAAATCAGAGAAAGTTATAAGCGCAATAGAATTGTAAAAATTAATTTTGTAAACTCTAACGGTCTGTGCGTGTTAATCATCTTAAAAATTTAAGTTTTGTTAAATTTAATTACCTAACACAACTTTTAATCATACCACCTTGATCGTCAGGCCAAAGTCCGAAGTTCTCATTTAAACTCGTCAGTTAGTCACGAATTGAGAAAACTGTAGTAGTCAACCTACAAACAGCTATTATACTCACAACTAAACCACTGTTTGATAGTGACGTCATAATGTCTAATTGCTGTGCAGTTTCCACGTGCAAGACAGATGACATAATAGTTTGTGATTTTACAAAATATAAATTGTTGACAATAGTCTTTAGAGCCAAACCCTGGACTTTAATGGTCTATGAGACAAGCTTTAACTTTATATCAACACGCTTTTATTATTCGGTCATTAGACCAAATCTCTTGGTAGACTAATACTCGAATATAAATCTTTTCTGATTGATATTTTTTAATTTAAAACTTTAGTATACTACTACCTGTACAATGCTTATCTATAAAAACTGCTTGTCTTATAAATTTATGAGTAACACTTTTCTGGAAGATGATTTCAAAAACCTTGTGTTGAAAAGTTATATTTCATTTTCAAAGTTAAAAACTATTAGATTCTAGTTAACAGTATTTAATTAATTTCAATCTTGTCAAACTTAAACAAAACTATTAAAAACTGTATATATAGCCGTTTATATATACTATTTTTTACCAAGTACGATATTTTAAACAACTCCCAATTTAGTTTCAGAAATGATATTCTACCGCCTTATCTTTTTCTAAATTTATTGAAGGAATTCTATTTTTATTCGACAGAAGTCAAGCTGTATGTACAGTTTTAATGCCTCTAAGTTATAGGGGTTGGCAGGCAATTGGTTGTCACGGGTCAAATTTCAAAATGTTCCGCGGGCCGCAGCTTTATTTTTAGTCAGTTTTTATTTTTATTTCGGTTTTTGTCACACTTAGCAACTTATAGGGGCCTGGCCTGTTTAGGATGTATGTTTGTTTTAGTGTCTATAATAAATATTTAATATAGTACTTTTGTCCTTATATTACTTCTATCATTAGTTATAAATTTGTTTAAATAACATAACAGTTTTGTGTTGAAAAAAATTTAAAAGATACAAAAAAAAAAAAGACGATCAACTACAACTAAATGATGCAATAAAACAATTAATAAAATTTTATATCTGTTTCCTCTTCTAGTTCGGTTTCATAAAGTGTTATTTTTTTCTTTTTCTTCCAGTCTTTTGAATTTTGAAGATAGCCATTTCACGTAGTCGTTTACAAGCAACTCTCACTGACATCTGTAAAAAACTAAGCTCAAAAAACAGATATGTACACTTTTTATATAATCAACTTCTTTATAAGATAAATTAATCTTTATGTATTAAATACATTGCACAGCACATATTTAAAGTTTCAGTTATTTTGTTAAGTTAATTAAAATATAAACAAAACTTTTATTATTGATTTCATTTCAAACAGAGCAAGTTTTTATTTTAAAACCTTCAAATACTTTAATAATCTAATTAACGTTTTCTTGGTTGCAACTTTTTGAAACGAAAAAGTTACAATTAGTTATATCAAACCAGTCAGTGTTTTTAAAAGATAAAAAAATCTAAAAAAGCCAAGATTGATATTTAAACAAAATAATTTAGGAAAAAAAAAATCAGTATTAGTAAATAGTTTTTGACTTATTTTAAATGTTTCTTTACAAATCTAATATAGTGATAAAATAATTATAAAAGAAACATTTTTATAATCACATGTCAAAGCAAAGACCTAAATTATAAAGAACTGACATGTTAGTAAAACACTGTAATGTTTGTACACATAAAAACGTTTATGCTAAATAAAATTACTTATTGCATTGTCAACTTACTGAATCTAAGAATGTTTCCAATCCAAGTACGTAAGCTTTTGTATACACTCCAAGACGTTAGTGTTTGAAATGAAAAGCAAAATCTAAACTTAAAAGAAAAACTGCTAGAACTACTATCTATCTTATTTCACATATTTAAGCTTAAGCAGTGAAGATATTAAATGGTTTTTGAATGATTACCAGGAACTTAAAAGCAAAACTAATAAAAATACTTTTTTTTCGAAAAAGTCAATTTAAAATATAGTTTTGTTTAGCGGGCCACAGCTGGCCCGCGGGCCGTAGTTAGCCGACCCCTTCTATAAGTAAAGCCTTTGTTTGTGTGGATAGATAAATTAATTTAAACATATTAGAATGTTATGCTTTAGGAAAAAAATATTTTAATGTTAAAATCAGATCTCATTGAAAGAAAACGTTTCGTGAGTTTGGAGGACTTGTTTCAACTTATGGAAACATTGATGTTGGTGTTCTGCAAGACTCAGTTTTTAAACCTCTGTTGTTTCCAATACATATAAATAACTTACAGAAAAAAAACAGCTTAAAAGTTCTAAACTTTTAAACAAAATACATATGGCCAAATTATTTTTATCTATAAAGAGTAGGTTTTCTATTTCACAACATATATGTACAAGACAGTGCTAACCTTAGTTTGGAAATTAACAAAATTTAAAACTGGCTATAAAACTTAACTTAAATGTTAACAAAACAAGATGCAAGTTTGTTCTTTCAAAAAGAACAAAATTTGAAAAAAGCATTAATATAAATACAAAAAAAGATATAAAAATCACAAAAAAAGTAAACACAAACAAATACTTGGGTATCTAAATGAATAACAATCTAAATAGACACAATATACAGAAACATTAAAAAAAAATTATCAAAGACAGTTGAAGTTCAGAAAAAACATAAATATGTTATTTCAACTATTTTAAAATTTGTTTCAATATAATAACATTTAAAAAGTAAACTATAGGAAGTAAAACTCACTTTTAATGTTTATAAACAAATGTGAAAATGAAAAAAGTTTTATTTTTAAAAACAACGAAAAGTTCTTTCCTCTTAATGGCGCCATCTTGTTTTTGATCCAATCAAAAAGCTTCCTGCTGGTTCCGCTACAATCACTTGCTGTCTATGGGCCGGTATCCCGCGTCGATCGCTTTTCCACCACTTTCGTTGCTTCAGAAGGTAAAATCTGGCGGGAAACAAGTTTGGTGTTTTTTGGTGGAAATAATGTACTTTTGTACTTACTCGTTTTAGTAATATTATTGTTTATTTTTTAATAAATTTTGACATTTTTTAAAGAATACGAAACAATTTTGGTGTACTGGGCAGTTTTTTATTTTCCACATACTCCTTTTATTAGTTTACAATCAAAACCATTAAACTGTACTATAAAGTATGTTTCCATTTATTTAGTTCAATAAAAAGCTAAGGTAGTTTTATATTTTGTAAGAAAGAGCTTTTATAGTATAAAATAAATACTGAACATTTAAAATCATAATACCCAGACCTATACTAGGCATCATGTGATTTTAGTTTGATGCGTTTGTTAGAATCCATTTTACAATTTAATTATGTTTTATACCTCTAAAACATCAATTGATTGTACAGGTACAAACAGCTTCAATAGTCAAACTAAAAATGACTAAAAACTTATAAAGCATCGACAATTTTATTTTTGTTAACCAATTTTTTTTAATTTAAATAGTAAGTTCAAGTTTACGAGTTTGTATTAAAACGAGAATTACTTTAAGGCGTTTTTGTTGAATGCAATGTAAAAAAAAAATCTTGAATGATTTCCAACTGCGGCTTGTAAATAAACTAATAAATTCGTTAATTAATTTCTTTCTTTTTGATAAAGTAATAATAACGTTGATGTTCGTTAAAAGTCCGAAGTGTCTAACTTAATTAAGCTGTTTTTCTGGTATTTTATCAAAAAAAGCTACGTATTTTTTCTTCGTTTATTCTAAGCTTAGTTGCAACCTTCACTTTTATGTGTTTTTTTGCAGGTTAAAAAACTAAAAAAGCTTTTCAATAGTATTAAACAAAGTTGACATAACTTAATTAATCTTTAATAAACATGTTAATTAATTAAATTACAAATGTACTTTTATAAGGTACAACCATATAGCGGTTAAAATCCAAGTATTTACTTAAGTGCAATGTGAATTAAGTGCTTATTCTTTTAGAAATTCTGTTGTCTTTGATCTGTGAGACTGTGATATTTAAGATTAAGAAATCTATGCAATTAATAGCTACTTTAAACTATAATATTAAGTCAGGCTACAAAAGAATAACAAACGATTTAAGTAAGCTAATGTTTTGCATTATTTAGAAATAGATATTCGAAAGTTTTTATTTACAACAATTATAACCTCAAAGCAATCAAAAATTAATAGTTTTTTAAACAAACGAGTAACTTTATACGAAAATCGCGAATATAATACTTTTATTTTGAATACTCGTGATTTTAGTTTTTGAAACAAAATTTCACTTATACTGCAAAAATCTTAAACTTAAAGTCAATTAAGCTGTTAAAATGTAATATCAAAAAAAAAAAAACTCAAAAAAGCAGTTATTCTAATTAAATAAACAAATTTAACACTCCTGTACTAAGGATTTAGAAAAGTTAGGCATTTTTAATAAAAAAAGTGCTTTTGCTTAAAACATTTATGAAAAAACAAGTCAATTGGTAATTCTAAGTTGCAAAAAATTTACTTATTGAAGGCTAAGTAGACTTATTTTATTTATAATTTATTTCTATTGATTTGTGTTGTATTAAGTGAATTTACACTTGTTATAAATGTAAGTTTTATTTTATTTTTAAACATAACTAAATTTATACTAATTAAAAAATTGTTAATAAAATCTAAGCTTATTTAACGCAAAATTTAAAAGTAAGAAACATAGTTTTGATTTAATTTTGTTAACGTTAAGTATGTATTTAAAATTTACTCTACTTGTAGTTTAGTCATAAGTGTCAGTAGTTAAACTATTCAATTAGTTAAATATTTTTATTTGTTTGAAAACTTTAACTAAGTCCTGCCTAATTTATTATTACAATCCTAACTGCTTTCAAATTTGAAACACATTTGTTTTGCTTTTTAAGGTTTATAATTAAGCTTCACTTCATAAAAGTGTACTACAACAATATTATTTTGAAGAAAATTTTTATGCGGTTGTTTTTTTAATTCGCTTAAACTAAATAAGTTTAAGTAAAAGCAAAACGTTCAACAAACTTTTCAGTCCCTAAGAATGAAAACTCATTGTTTACGAGGCTCAAAGTTCAAAGACGAAATAAGTAGGTTATTTTGTTCATACTTTAAATACTAAACATTTATTAATTTATTTTTGTTTAAATGACCAAACGAGAAATGTATAAATAACCAAGTAACTGTTACAAACAAATGTTAATAAAATTTTCTATCTAGTATTATACAAGTTTGTGGTTTTTATTCAAGTTTAAACGAACTCGTAGCTGGTTTTACGCTATTTGCACAGTTTTAAGTTTATATTCAATGAAACATTTTAACATACGAAAATGAATGAAAACTTGTTCTATAAAAGTTAGAAGTAATTGAATAGATATTTAGCATTCATAAACCTGCTTATAGTTTTTATGTTCACAATTTATTATTTAAGACCAGATATTGCAAGCGTTTTTATCTATTATAGAGATTAGTTTAATACAGCTTGAGAATTGTAAAACGAAATTCTTTTAAACTCAGAAATCACGACATAAAACAATGAAAATATGTTTAATCACCAGCCATAAAGCACAACCAAAAACTGAAAACAATAAAAGTAAACAAAGTGTGTAAATATTTGATGTTTATTCTAACTGACTATATGCTCATCACTACACAATTTCACCATAAAACTTACATCAACTTTGCACATGAACAGTACAGTTTAAACATTATGGCAGTTTTTTTTTGGTTTTTATTGAATGTGTTTGTTTTAAAGCGTTTAATCAATTAATCTTTTATTCCATTACGTTATTTTTATGATAGCATTGTTTTAGTAGAAAAAGTTTTTAACTAAAAAAGGATTGTTTTTTTCTTTTTTTTTTATTAAGTTATGATCCTGTTAAAAAAAATTGTAACAAATAAACTTTATCAATTATTAGCTAATTAGCGTTGATGGTATTAAACTTTGTATATTGAAGGTTTGCACAATATTTTCTCCATAAAGCTTACTTTGAGGTGCACGTAATAAACATAGTTCTAAATGGTTCTAGTCTAGTGAACAACTAAAGGTTTTGGTTTTTTCGACTTAATTTAACTTATAAGCTAATAAACTTCTTTTAATTAAAAGAAGTTTATTAGTTTATAAGTTAGTTAGCATTAGTAGTGTTGCGACTTCGTACATTGGAAGTTTTTTTTTTGAATTGCTTGTTTCTAAAAAGTCTGTTTTTTTAACTAAATAAAGTATAAATTTATTTTTTATCAATTTTGCAACAATATCTAGATTTAACTTTAAATTAACGAATAAACGCTCTAGATTTTGAAAGATTGTTAATCTAACTAAATTATTAGATTTAATTGCACTTCAACTGCTAATGGACTTTAAATTACATAATTATCAAAAAATTACTTCTAGAATGATTTTTTCTTTTATTTTCAAAGCTGCTTTTTTGTTTTAGTTTTATAACATTCAAGTAGTTCCTTTAGTTTACAGTGAACTCTTTTTAACTCTTTTAGTAACATAAGATTTCAAAAACGAGATTAGAAACAGTTCTTTAAGACTAATCTGAACTTTTTTAGTTTGTATTTAAAAACTAGTGTTTTATAACACAGTTGAAGAATAGCTTGAAGGTTTTTTATTTAATTTTTAGAAGCTAGCTAACGTTTATCGTTTATTTTACGCTTATACATCGTATGAACTAAAAATAATACAAACTTGAGTTTAAAGTTATTTAATACATGCTTTGATATCTTAAGTATATGGTTATTATTATTATTATTATTATAGCTTTTTTTCTTTTACAAAACTATACTAAAAAATAATTTAATTGTTTATTAACAATTGATTGAAAAATATCTTTTATCACTCTAAACTATTCAAGTTGACTTTAGATATTTAGGCTTTTGTTATTTGTTTAGTGCTTTATAAATTTAGACATACAAGTTGCTGGAAAAACAAACAAGTTTTCAAATTAATATCAACAAATGTATAATTATTAACAAATAAATTAGCAATATGCGATATCTATTTAAAATTTATATTTTCAAAAAAATTTATACACTGCTTAAAAAGTTTTAAAAAACGTTATGAAAATACACTGTAAATTGAAAAAAGAAATATTGTATTGATTTAAAGTTTAAGCATTAACACTTTTATTTTTAAACTAAAATTATTCTTTAAATGCTATGACTTTAGTCTAAAAAACTTTAAATCACATATATTTTATTTGTTTACAACTTCAAATGCAAACATTTCTAAAGTAATATCTCGACTATAAATGTTGCTTTTATAGAATTTTTAACACTTATCGACATATACAAAACAATTTTATATATTTATGTGTTTTGCACAAAATGCTTTTTTTTTTTTTTCATTTTTTAAAACTTGATTTTTTTTACACTATTTTAAAAACCTAACTTTTTACTATAAAGTTAGCACTGCTTTAGCTGGTGAAACAGAGTTTTATCTTGGAAGTCCTTCTCACAACGTCAAAACCAACGTCACTAAGAAAGGGATTATGATTTGTGGGAGCAAAAAACACCGTCGTTTTGTGAAGAAAGTTCTGAATGAATACGTTTTTAGTGCCAAACTTTTCCTATGTATTTAAAACTCAAGTTTCTTCAGCGACCTTGTGGTAGAAGCTCCACTTAGTTGAAGACTTGCTCAAAGACAACAATCTTCCTTTCCTTACCTCGTTGCAAAAACAAATATTGAATAAATTTTTAAGTGAAACGTTTTCAGAGAACGTTTTAAGTTTAAAGTTGTATAAACATTTTATATTATTTTAATTAAACATTAATACATATTTTTTTACAATAAGCTTACTTTTTCTTAATCAAAACTGTCTTCATTTAGTGATGTTTTAAATACAGTTTTATACAAAAATTTAGGCTTTTATACTTCACAAATTATTTTACATGTAAACAGTCTGCAAAAAAAAACAATTGCTGTAATCTTCTACTTTACAATATTATTTTTGGTTAAATTTAACCTACGACTTTTTCGAGTAAGAATAATTGTTTATTGTTTTTATTTCAGTATAATTTTCTAAATTTTAACTACTAATGAACTACAAACTTCTCCTTCTGATCCTGCTAGCGTCCGTGCACGCTTCCCCCGCCCCGCAACACGACTATGACGTCACAGAGGAGGAAGTGCTGATCGTGTGCGGTTCGGAGGAACGCAAGGACTCGGTGTACAACATCATGTCGAGTCACGTGTTCAGCGGGGAAATCCCTTTCATGGAAGCAGTTTCGATACAGTCGGCGTCAGGGACGCCTCGGGAGAAATTGGAAATGATCCTGAAAATTTTAAAGGACAACGACCTTCCCACCCTCCCGCCCTGCGTGAACGTGACTGGTGATTCCAGGGAGGTCGTTTACTTTGACAACTACTTTGAAAATGTAACTGCAAGTGCGAACGGAACTGAAAAAGTTCCTGTGAACGGAACTGAAGAAGTTCCTGCAAAAGTTGATGAGATTATTGAAAGTACTGAAAAAGTTCTTGCGAACGGAACTGAAGAAGTCACTGCAAAAGTTGATGAGATTATTGAGAGTACTGAAAAAGTTCCTGCGAAAAAGACCTTGCCGAAGCTGTCAGCGGAAATATTGAACATGAGCCCCGAGGAAAGGAAGCAGGTTCGTTTGATATGAATCTTTTATTTAAATTTGTTCTGTTTGAAACGAACACAATATTTTATACTAAGTTAAGTTGGATTACAACTAATAATTATTAACTGTATGATTGTTTACAAAACGTAAAATAGTACTCGATGCCTCAATAAACTAAAATAAACTAATTTCTTAATGAAAAATAACAAACAATAAGCACTTTTATATAACTTGACATGACAAAAGCAATTGCAAACTATTGCATTTTTTAGGTGAATTTTATGTAAAGTAATTATAAAAATACATTTTTTTATTATATTTTTTTATTGTTTTCTTAAAAATTATTACACTTAAGGTATGTACAAAAACATTGACTTTTACTTGACACTTAAATTTATAATCATTAATTAACTTTCATCAATTAATTCTTGAGAATGCTACAACAATTTTATCTGAAGCAAAGTGCTGAAGCTCTTTTTATTTATTTATTTATTTATTTATTTTTCTCAGCAAATGAAAGTGCTTGGCAACGCCATAAAAGAGGGCCTCCTTCCACCCAACACCGCGCAACTAGTGGCAACCGGAATAATCACTCCTGATTGGCTGAAAAAGAACCTGACAAGCAACAAAGAGTTCATGATCAGCCAGTTACCTGACAGATTAAGGGAGAAAATAGCAAAAGGTGAACAAAAAAGTTCATTTAGAATGTTTTTTGCGACCTCTATAACTAATTTAATGAAAACTGTTTTTATTTATTTAATAATAAGTTTATTGTTTATTAATTTATCTGAAAATTTTAACAATGTTCTTTACCACTTTTTTTTATTTTAATTTTGTTTCCGATAGTTTGTAATTATAATTTTTTAACTTTTCAACATAATGTGTCAATTCTATTAAAGCTCAAAACATTTCACAGGGGAGATGGATGAAAAGTACGTCAATTTGTTCACAAGCGGGAAATCCCGCAAACAGATAGAAGACGAGTTGGTCATGGACGATCAGTTTTTCCTCCCCAATTTCCCGCCAATATTCAGGGATGCTCTACAGGTTTGTATTATTTGGTGTTTATAAAAAATTTAAACGTTTACGCGCTTCGCTAGGTTTATTATTTTAATATTAAGTTACTCGACTGAATGACTTAAACTATATACTATCTAACACTTTTTCTCAATGCTTCAGGAATTGCGAGCGTCTTTAAATTCGTTACATAATGATAAGAAGTCCAGTTTCGATTGATTTTAATGTTTAAAATAAAGCAAGAAAGTACTACGTTTACTAACCAAATCTGCTGAAAATATAGTTTTAAATATTTTTTAAAACGCTAACTCAATCAAAAGGAAAACTTTATGTTAAACTATATTCTAGAGCTCAAACAATTATTTCAGATTAACATGTATTAACAATTTGAACCAATAAAACAAACTAAAGCCTTTTTTCAGATCTTTAAACCTCATTTTCGTAGTAGTTTATTTACAACAAACATTCTCATTCAAGGGTAATCCCCTCCCGATGTGGCTGAAGAGGATGTCGTTCGAAGTGTACAGCAACCCGAACGCTTCGCAGGATGAAATCAAACAAGCCATACTGACCAACATGACGCTGTGCTCGTCCATGTTCCACCAATCAACGTGCGGGATTATGACGAAAATGCAGGACGAAACCAATCAGAAGCTCAATGAGGTGATGAACTATCTCATGTATTTGTTGCTGATCAGCATCATGTTCACTATGGGTTTGTTTGAATTGTAATTTTTTAAATTGATTAGTTCATCATTGGCTGGTTGTTTATTTAGAGTTATTTTTTCTTAAGTCTTCCTTCAGCCTACTAGGATCATGTTTGCTACTTGTTGATTTTAACTTAATTAAAGAAGTGTTTTTTTTACAGTTTATATATATATATTTTTTCTTATTATTAGCATGTTAACTTCAGGCCGCTTTTTTCAATTATATGACTGTTACTTGTGAATTTTTATAGTTTATTAGTATCATGTTAACTATAATTTGGTTATTTTGTCGGTTTTTTTTTTATTCTACGTTTCTGGTAATAAAGTTTTTCACACGATGGTTTAAGCAAAACTTTTTAGACAACAAATTAGTTGGAAGTTTTAACTGCCTTGCTTTAAATTTTTTTGTTCTGCTTACAATACGCTCACTACATTCTGTTTATTTAAATATCGTTTCAATGTTGTACCTGTAAACTTACCTTCCAGGCCTGACAATAGAGTATTCGAAGATGGTGCTGCTGATGAAGCAACCGAAGGCAGTGATGATCGCCTTCTTCTGCCAGTTCGGCTTCATGCCGGCTGCTGCCTTCCTGCTCACGAAAATATTCGGTCTCGAGAACTACGCGGCGCTCACCCTTCTCCTGATAGGGTGTTCCCCCGGAGGGAATATTTCCAACTTGCTGGCTTACTTCTTCGACGGCGACATGAACCTGAGGTGAGAAAATTTTGTTGTAAGCTTTTTGTTAAATTTGCATAAAAATTATATTTCGGTAACTTATTTTGAACTCAAAGTACGAATCTAAGCTGAGATAGTTGTTTTAATTCTTTTATTGCTCATTTCGCTAAACTTCACTTTGATAGTTATTTCAATGATAAAGTTGTTTAGGCATGTGAGAAAACTATATAAGATTTGGTTGTCTATCTGATTTATTATTATTATTTTAGTGATAATTGTCATTTTTACCCCAATTTTGTGGCCAATTAAATTTTTTTTTTGAAAAACGAAGCTGCTGTAAATTCGTCAAAACTAGTATGTTAAAAGAAGTTTATAGCATTTATTACTTTTAAATAAACAAAAACCCAAGCTATAGCAATTTTAGCTTTTATACTAAAACCAAATTATTCTCTTACGATCTATATTTTCTAATTGTAAAACTAAATCCATTGCTTAAGTAGTTCATTTCAGAGTAAACATTTTTACCAGTGAAAAAAAATCCTCTGAACTGCATCAACATTATACATGAAATAAAACTGTTTATCAGTATTATTTTAATGACGAGTGTTTGGATCTTTTTATCTATAACCTCGAACTCCATTATTGTTAAAGAATTTAAGATTAGTGAACTATTTGTTTAAAAATCCTCTTGTATCAGTTAAAAAACAAACTGAAATAAAGTTATTTAAGCTAATAATTACAGCGATGAGAAATATTTAACTAAACAACAAATAAATGTTTGTTGTTACACACTTTTTCAACTATAATCTATGGAAAATTAAACTGTTCTGCAAAAAACACAAATGAAAGCTAACATAATTTTAAAGATTAAAATTTATAAACTGTTAAAAAAATACTTGGCAAAAAGGATTAGACTTTATAGTTTTATGAAGTTGAGTAACAGTTATTAAATTAATTCGATTGGTTAAAATTATTATAGCTTTAGAATACGATAGAAATTTGTTTGTTAAAATAAGATTCATAGTTTAAGTATAAAACTGCTGCATAGAGAATTAAAAAAACTATTTTATAGGTTTAAATATTATCAAAACAATAGCTTACTTGTTATTAAAAATAAAAAAAGTTTTATAAAAATAAAAGTCAAGATAGTTTTACCTAAAAAACCAACGGTATACTTTCAGTAAAATGTTTATTGAAAACCTTATTAACAAGCAAACAAAATAAAGTACAAACAACGGAGGATTAAACTTACCATTAGTTTAAACAGGTTTAAATAATCTTTTTACTAACATAGTTAATGTTAGGGCTAAGTAAATATTGGTTTTGAGAACATACACTTTCAAATATAATCAATATCGAAGGATGTTGTTCTGGGCAAAACAATAAACTATTTTAGATTTTATTTATGTATATTAGAAAAAAATATATTTATTAATAATTATGCTTATTTAAATTGTTGATTAGTTCTTATTTTTGCCTTTATCATAGTTAAAAAAACATACTTAGTATTAATTTAGATCATAAAAACATCTATAAAGTAAAAGTTATTTGAGAGTTTATAAGTATAAAATATCTATTAATTTAAATAAGATTTTTATTTTTCAAAACAGAAACTGATTTTTGTATGTGTTTTTTTTTAATTACCACAAAGAAGTATTTAAGTTAAAAAAAAAAAACAATGGTATAACTGTATATTTAATAATTTAAGTTTTAAAAAAACAATAAATCTTTTACTGATAGAAAAGTTAATAAAAGCAATAAGTTAAATACTAATCTTTATTAGTAAAATTTCACAATTACTATTTATTGATGTAAGCTTTGTGTAAAGCGAACCATAAATAAGTATTGGAATTCAGTTTGCAGTTTTTTAGCATCGATTTTTTTTCTATAATTGTTCTTATTTGCAAGTGTTATAAGTAAAAGCAAAGATACAAAAGTTATGTACTGTTTTATTAAAAAGTTACCTACAGTAAACTCTCGTATCTTTACGCACTCGTGACGTTACGCACTCTCGTTTAGTTACGCAATTTAGAATTCTAAAAAAATTTAAAAAAAATTTTTTAACTTTTTTTAATATTGCACAAGTTAGGTTTATTATATATTATCAAATTAAAATATGTTCTAAATGCTAACTCACCTCTCTATATCTTTAGACTTTGTAAACGTATGTTTCTTGACAAATTGATAAATATTTCGTTATACCATGTATATTAGAAATTTCATTAAAAATAACTGATTTAATTAAAATTCTTAAAGAAAAATGGCTGTGTTAAATAATGAAAGTATAATGAAATAATGACAGTTAAAAACACAAATAAGTAATACAGCACTCTTGCCCTATATATGAATAAGCATCTAAAAAAGAAATCTAGTGAAACTTAATAGCAAAAATATATAGCTACACTGAACACAAATCTCAATTGTTTTTTCGTAAACATATCATAAATTTTTCTACAAGTGTTATTATTTTATATAGATTTAAAACATTTTTTTCATATATGTATAGTTTTATACTTTGTATTTATATCTATAAATAAAGTAAACAAATTGTTAAAAGTGGGAAAGTTCCCAAACTGCTTTTAACTAGAAGTAATATCAAAATACAGCCATTATAGTAAGTATGTTTGGTACCTCTCGTATCTTTACGATCTCTCGTATCTTTACGCATTTTTTCTGTGGACACAGTGTGCGTAAATAAGCGAGAGGTTACTGTATATTTAAGTATCATTGTAAACTGTGTCGACAAAATTGTATATAAGCCATAAGAAATTTTTCTTGATGTTTGTTAAGAAAATAAAATGGATTTTTTTTTATAAAATTTCTAGTTTTGTTCGTTTGAATAAGGCTGGTAGTTAATACTTTGTAGAAAATCCGTTTTTTTTTCATTATTCAAGAAGTTTAAAGCAGTTAAAATTTCTTAATCTTATAAATAACTTGTTTTGATAGATTTTTATGTAACTTGTTATGTTTAAAAAGCTTGTAACTAGAAAAGGTGTAACAAAATTATTTACTGTTTAAACTTGGCTTTATTTTATGTTCGAGTGATAAAAAAAAACCAAAACAAGTTTTTGATAAACTTTTATCAGAAATGTAAATATTTTTTATGTAACAACATACCTAAATTTAAACTTACAACATCAGATAGGTTTACAAATTATTTTTAAAAGTTTTATTCCGTTAAACAAGTGTATGTTACAAGTTAAATTTGAGCAAGTTAATTTTAATTCATATTTTAAATAAAATCAATCAAAGAAATTGTAGGTTTTGTTTTATTAGAACTAGCAAAAAAATAGTATTGCAAATATTCATGCTTTGATGTTAGTAGACAAAAACAAGCTTTTTACAACACACCAACTTCATTTTAATAATCAAAAATATTTTTGAAATATTTGTTTAAGTGCCCACTTGTTAGTTGTAATTTAAAATTTGTTTATTAAGTTTAAATGTTTACTGCTTGAGTTCATAAACATAACTTTAGATCTTCAAATATTTATTTAGATCTCTGATTATGATTAAAACTTACAAATTTAACTATTATCCGTAAAATATAACAGTCAATAATAATAATAAAAAAATTCCCAGCATTCTCCTGACCTGCTGTTCGTCAATCGTCGGGGTGGGCCTGATGCCTCTCAACATCTACTTGTGGTCATTGTTGCTGACCACCCACAACGACCTGGTGATCCCATACGGCAGGATCATGGTGTCCATCGCCATCACCATCATCCCCGTCCTGATCGGATCCTACATCAGCAACTACAAGCAGAAGTACGCCAAGGTCTCGCAGAGGGTGAGATGATATCTTAAGTTGTTTTATTTTATTATTTGTTTGAAATTATGCGAGTTTATAATGAAACATAATATACATTTATCTGTTGAAACTAACGAAGGTTTTGATGGTTGTACAGTTTTATTTGTTTTCTTGTCGATCTCAATGTAACTTTTATTTTATTGAAAAAATTGAGATACAACTGATTTTAGTTTGTGATAAAGTTTCAAGTAAAACTACGCGTTGAAAATACTTTCGCTTCATGCGTTTGAGTCTAATAGTTCAAAATACCAAAAAACGCAAAACAAAATAAAGAATTATCGATTGAATTTTTGTTTTGAAACTCAATGTGTAAACTTATGTTAAATCTTGTTGTGTTAGTTTTAAAATTCAGTCTGGTTTTATTAATCATATTTTACTCTTTAAACTCAACAGACCGTTATGGTTAGTTTCAAGTTTAGTAAAAGCTTACTTTAGCACGTTTTAAAGTTTTTTTTTTTTAGTTAATTTCTACACTAATGAAACTAAATATGATGCCCCAAGTGTTTTGTCCTAGAACCTGATGCACGAAGAACCTTTCGGTTGTACCGATTCAAGTGTTGTACACAAACAAATCAAACAACTAATTTACAGATCGGTATGATCGTCGTCGTGCTGGTGTCGTTCGTTGTCATGGGTATGGCAATATATTTGTTTGGGGACCTCCTCGTAAAGTACTTCCCCTTCGACCTGGTGGGGGCGTGCGCGATTCTCCCATTCGTCGGTTACTGTGTGGGGTTCACGTCGTCTTACATGCTGGGTTTGGAGCCGAGATCATGGTTAGTAATATGTGGATTTTTTATAAAAGTTTTTCTAATTAGTTTCGACAAGTATATTAAATTAATCTGTTTTTCGTAAAAAAGCATAACAACTATTGGAAATTATTTATTTATTTTCTTACATTTTTTAAAAGAGTCTAGATCATGGTTAGAATTGTTCAATAAATTTATGACGTGTAAACCTTGACTGTACTACAATATATCAGAGTTTGTCTGCAAAATCTTTTTACTATTATTATTTTGTTTTATTATTTCTGCGCGGTTGTATTTTTGCAAGGCTGAGCGTGCTTTAAACCCGTTGTATGTCAATTGGTAATTGTTTTTTTAAATAGAAACATTGAAGTTTTTTATTAAACATTAAGAGATACAAACTAAAAACTGTCTTAAGTATCAAGCGTAATAGTGATGATAAACAACACAACAACTGAATCTTATGTTCAATACGTTGACTCAACGAACATTTTATATTCAAAAGAGAAACTATTAAAAGTATAGATAGATCTCAACAAAATAGTGTTCAACAAACAAACCAACTAATTTAAGAGCCGGAAATCATGATAGTATAAACTGAAATTTTATTCATAACAAAATCAAGTAATTTTCAGCCGAACCATAATGATAGAAACGGGATGTCAGAATGCCCAGATATCCGCATCGATCCTGAAACTTTCCTTCAGTCCCTTGTTAGTCGGAGTGTACTTCATCGTTCCCCTCGTTTACATGTTTCTGCAGGTACTTTTTGTTTACATGTTTCTGCAGGTACTTTTTGTTTATATGTTTCTGCAGGTACTTTTTGTTTACATGTTTCTGCAGGAACTTTTTGTTTACATGTTTCTGCAGGTACTTTATGTTTATTTACATGTTTGTTTTTATTTATGTTTGTTGTTTTTTTGATTGTTAACTAAATTACAAACAACTTTTGTAGGCCATTTTATGATTTAAAAAATGTGGATTATTTCTTATAAGCATATGTGTTTTAACAACAACTGATTTTGTACGCAAACCCTTTGTTAGACTGAAAATGTTTCAAAAAGTTAGTTCATAAACAATGAACTCTGTAAGTAATAAACTAGTGGGAACGATTTATTCCAAAATAATCGCCTGAGAGTTTAACTTACTATGTTTAATTTTTTGTATTTTTAAGATCATTCCTTAAGTGATGTAAAAATTAAGTTGAAGGGGTGGTAGTATAAAGTTGTATTTAAAATTTGTAAAAAATGCTTAAATACCAAAAAGTGAGTTATAAACGTCTTAATGTAAACATTTTATATTAATATATTGCCCTGGACAAAACGTTGTAATCCAAGTGGTACATTTTGTAACCAAAAGGGTTTTTTGTACATCAGGTCCTAAGACCAAATATTTTTAGCGCTTTTTTTGTCGTCCACAAAAACCAATGTTATATAATTATAACCTTTTATAAAAAACCTTGTAACTTGAAAATCTTTAAGATGTTTTTAAATCAAATAGCTTAACAATATATAATCACACAGATAGGAGAGTTGTTTCCGATGAAGCTTATTTGGACGTACATGTGCAGTACAAACAAAAGTGCCAATTATGTTATTGCTGACCAAGACTTAAGTGACTCTGACTCTGGTTTGTAATACTGAGTTTAATTTTTTATTGTAAATTGAGTAAAAACAAGTTAACAGAAGTTTAACTTTGTCAGAAAAATCACGCAAAATTTAAATTAAATAAGAAAAGTTTATATTTATCATAAAAATTATGTAAATTTTAAAACTTATTATCAAGTACCTTTTTAAACAATAACAAATGAATTATTAAAGATATTTATTAGAAGCTGCTCACAACTAGGTTAATAATTAAACAAACTTATATGACTACATTTATTTACAGCATTTTTGTAGAACACATAGACATTTTGTAAAACTGATTTAGCTGTTTCATAGTGACGTAATATTTCTCTTAGAAAAGATAACGAAAAAGTTTTCAAATGTATTTTGAAAATAAACCCACATGATTGATCAGATAATAGCTACTTTCTTCCTTGAGTTACTATGGTAATAAACAAATAGAAACTTAGGTAAACAAAGTCCTTTTTTACGTCATCATTTTGGAAAGATCACAAAAATGCATTGTCTAAAAGCTTGCGTGGTGGTATTGCAGACGTATTGCGTATAAATATTATTAATACAAAGTTTACGAGTTGAAGCTTTGTGCAATTAAGTTTATTTGAATGCATTTCTTTATACAAACAGCTTTAAGTTTAAATAAACTCAGTACGATTTTAAACAATAATTTTTATAACCATCTATATTACACAAGTTTCTGGTAAAATCCTATTAACTGCTGGACCATAATTTCTTACAAGCAGAATTTTGGTTTATATTCATTTGAGCTCTGAAAAACAAGTAACTAAATCTTAAAGTTTAAAAAACTCAAGTATTTTGCTTTCACCCTTTTTGGAAAATTTTGTAAATTGGGGGCACTAACTAATAACATAGTACTATCAGCCTTAAAAGCCATCCTAGAAAAGACTTCCTTAAAGTCCTTAAAAGACTTCCTAGAAAAAGCTGCTCGCTAGCTGCATTAGGTATAAAAAAGTTCTCGATCCGAATTTATTCAAAATGACGTTAGTTATCAATGAAAACAGCTTTTTAATCAAAAAATTGATTAAATATGGTATACTAATCACTAGTTGTCAAATTAAACACCTAATTCTAAATTTTAACACGAAATTTTTTTTAATTTTCAAACACTACGTTTTTTATTAAAAAGTATATCACTGGTCACAAAATTTTTGCTTTATGGGCGGCAGCTTTACATGATTTTTTAAATACAAAAAGCAACTTTTATTGTGAATTACAATTAGTAACAAGTACACATAAATATTTCTAAACAACGTGATTTTTACGTGACAAATAATAATTATAATGTAGCGTCTGCTTTCAAAAAGCTGCAAGAGAGAATTGCAGACAACTTACAAAAAGTAAAACAAAGCTTACGAAGATAAAAACCCACAAACTTATTTGTTTGCATAATGTTTTTGTTTTTCTTAAAAACGAAACAGAATTTAGTTTAATAAAGTTTTAAAATTTGCACAGTTTTTATATTTTTTTCAAAAAGTATCTAGATTTTGCAAGGAATGTGAAGAAAAAAACTTGCGAAAATTCTGTTAGTTACTGCAAAGTGTGTAAAATTTTAAATTTACATATATTAAATGATTAGCATTATTATCATCACTTGATAGTTAACATTTGGCTGAGCTTAGAAAATATAAAAAATTAAGCTCTAAATGTTAAGAAATATTTAAAAAAAGTTTAAACTGCTTGATTTTGTCATATATAACTGAAGTAAATCACTTTTATATCATTAATATAACCAAAGTGATAAAAAAAAGCAGTTTTAGTTTCAATAAGTAGCAAAACTCCTGTTATTAAAGTTTTTGTGTTTTTAATGTTTCTTTTTATAGCTTCTTAACCAATTCTATTAAAGAGGTTAAAAAATTTAACTAAAGAAGATAAAATTTAAATGTTAAAACTGCTTTTGAATAGTACTGTACGTTAAAAACTAGAACTAATTATAACAATTCTGACATATCTGAGTCTCTTGTACTATTTTCTTGTTTATTCAATTTTCTTAAGAATTCGATTGTCAATATTTTAAGCTTCTCAATACTGAAATACCATAATAATTTGTTTTTATTTTGTTTGTTTAAAAATTAGATAGTAAAAGTCATTACAAAAGCTGAAATAAATTTGTTTGAAAATGTTTTTTTTTCATTTTATAATTTCTTAATTATTTTTAAATTCTTATCCTAAACAACTTTTAGTAGTTGAAAATATATAAAGCTAGTAAATCAAATTAACGTTGTGCAAAAAAATATCAAAATTTGTCCTATTTTTTTAATCAGTTGAATTG
This sequence comes from Thalia democratica, assembly GCF_965202585.1. Lineage (NCBI taxonomy): Eukaryota > Metazoa > Chordata > Thaliacea > Salpida > Salpidae > Thalia > Thalia democratica. Next base: position 24,320,672 of record NC_139173.1, read on the forward strand.
ATTACATACCTTTAATATTCAAGTATAAAAAAAGAAATTCTACCGTAAGTTTTAAATAACAAGAACATCATAGTTGCGTTTAAATATTCGAGCAAAGTCAAATACACGGAATTTAGTCAAAACAATTCAACAACTATATGGTATCATTTTTGTTAACAAACAAATTAAAAAAACTTTATCGAAACAGCTCAAGGTTTTTTGTTTGCACACTCGTTCATAATATTTCGGGTAATTTTATTTAAAATTTAAACTTTGCAAGTTATTTCTTAAGAACTAGGCTAAGATCAAGAACAATTTTGTTTAAAAGGTCTTTAAAACGTTTAGTAAATTTAATTTTAAATTTTAAATACTTTGTTTTATCTTTAACACAAACAAAAGTTTTATTTGGTATTATCGTTATACTTAGTCTTAAAACTTATTTTAAATTGTCTTCAAATAAAAACTGATTATCTTATTTGTACATGCTTTTTATTTACTAAATAAACTTGACTTTTTAACTGAACAAAAACACTTACTGTGTTTCAGTTTATACATTCAAAAGATTAAAACAGCTTATTTCTTATTATAGCCAATAGCTTGAAAAATAAAATTTAGTTTAAGACTATCTACAACAAATAAAATAAATTTACAACATGCTTTATTGGTTAAGTTATATTAAAAACTATTTAAACAATTGTAAAAAAAACTCAAAATCTTGTTTTTTTCAAAGTTTTATCTAAGTATACACGAACTAATTTTTATAAAACATTTTAAATATTAATCATTGCAAACAATCGGTTCAGTTTTTATCAAAAATCTTATTTTTAAAATTTATTAAAAAAAAATCAAAAAAGGCGTTAACAATTGAAAACAAAAAAAAACTCTTAAAAGCTGAAACAACTCTTTTTATTCACGTACTAAAAACTAAAACTACCTTTTCACAGATTTTTTATATTTTAATTACATAATATTTAATAAAATATTATTTTACTTCGTAAATATTCTAAATTTTAAATTTTTTTTGTCCACAGACAAGCTCACCATCGAGCTGAACCGCAACGAGGTGAAGATGGTTTCGAGCAGGGAGCGGCCCAAGAGCGTCCTGCAGGACATTCAGGAGGCGTGGCCGCTTGATGGCAGACCCTCGAAGTCGTCCCTGAGCTCGTTCCAGAACGCCGACTCTGAGAGGTTCTGCTGAATATCCAGCTGGAGCCGCGCGTAAAATTTTCCAGTAAAAAACCTGTTTAGTATTGTGTGATTAAATATGTCATTTTGTTATCTAATCGGAGCTGTTGTTTATTTTTTAACTTGTTTTAGATGGTTTTATTTTTTTGATTCGAGGGCATTATCTAAAAAGTAGGTTTTGAATTAAAAAGCAACTTAATAGAGTCCGTCATCGCTATTTAATCAGATCTCTGAGAGATTCTGTCGATTATCAAACTGGAGCCGCGCGTACTACTTTCCAGTGTATAAAAACAAGTCTGATTGAACCTGGCCGCCTGTTTGTTATTGTTTTATATTTAGTCTTTTATTTCTAATTCTTTTACCCGAATAGACTGCGTGCAACTACAAATTTACCATCTTTTAATAGTGTAGATGTTTGCAAAAAAAAAAACGGTTGTTTATATTTTTATGATGTTCTTTTTCGGCTAGACACTTTATATTTTTTATTAAAAAAATAAATTGTTTGGTTAAACTTGTTTTTTTTTTGTTATCGACTTTGTAGAAGAACTTATGCTTAATGCTATTTCTATTCTGAATGCTTTTTATGCTCGTAGTTTATCTTTGAGACAATTAATCACAAAAACTGTTAATATCTTTGAATTTCTTAGCCGCTTTTATTTTGTGTTCTGTAATTATTTTTTATTCTCTTAATCGTTTTTATTTGCATCACTGTATTTTATTATGGTACTAGAGTGTCTCCAGACAAAATAAAAAATAGTTAAAAGCTTTCAAATAAATATTTTAGTTTTATCTGTTTATTACTTTGTGCAACTAATACTAACAAAATATTAAAAAAAAATCAAATTCAACAAGAGTAACTACAAACTATATAAAAGTTGACTAAAGTTGATAAGTATAAAATATTGTTTTTATTTATAAATGCAAGTATTTGTTTAATTACATTATTCATTTCATAAATGTTGAACGAATTCAAAAATAATAGTTAGCTAGAAATGTAGATTTGTGGAAATGTTTTAAAAATGTTCTACAGTACTTAGTTTGTACCAAGTTTTACTAAGTTTTCTGAGGCTTTAGAGTCTCCCGTTGGTATCCTAGACCGAATACTAATGAGAAAACTATTAATAGTTTCTTGATAGCTCTATTAAACATATCTATACAATAAAAATTTAAAAAAAGTATTCATCTAAAAACTATTTTAAAATATTTTGAAAACTTATAATGTTAGACTAATAGTTTACTGATTGAACTGCTTTTTTACTGTTCTGCGGACGTTTTTGGCGTTTTGAAACACATTATTTTTTTATTAATATTTAGACTTATAAAAAATCTTTTTATTAAGATAGTTTTTACTACAAAAACTCATAGCTTTTACAAGCTTATAAGAGTCGCAAGACAAAAACGGGTAAAAAATTTACATTTTTTGGATAAACTTTTCAATCAGCAAATTTAGTCAGAGTCTAATGGCGACGCGTGGTATTTTTGTTATGGGGAGTATAAAAGTTTTTAAGGAACCCCTTAGTTTTATACTTTAAAAACTAAAATAGTATGACAAAAGAACTAAAATTACCACAATTCGTTTGCGGCCATAAGTTTGTTAAATAAAAATAATAATAAGTTTTTTCTTTATATTGGTCCATCACACGCGACCGCCATTTAGAACTATTTTGATTAAGTGAAAACAAGACAGTATTTTTTCACTGTTGTTCATAACAATTTAAAGCCAAAATGCAGTATTTTACAAAGGGTGTCAAAATATGTACAACATGAATATGTAAAAACAAGTTATGTTTTCTAATACTTAAAGAAGTATACACGTGAAAATTTAAATTTAACTTTAGAATTAATCTAACTATAGATTTGAAACCGTTAACTAAAATATGTTTTTTTATAGCAATGTGTTGTTTTGAAAATCAATTGGTTAAAATAAGTAAGTAATGGTTATTTATTATAGAAGTTAAAGCCGAAAAAAGCTAGCTATTGTTAGTCAGTGTTAATAAAATCCTTAAATAATAAAAGCCTTTATACTATTATTTTAGTTAGAAACAAAATCTTATAACAAATCTTAACAAAAATTAATAAAATGTTTCATACTTATCAGCTCTTATACCCTGTATTATAACGTAAATATAGTTATTTAATATTAAAATTTGCACATCAACTCGCAAAGTTTTGTTATCAAACACCAATTTTAGTTGTTTGATAAAATTTATTATTAAGTAGCATCGAATTAGTCCTTGCTTTGAAGTGTTGTTATTTCTTTGATAATTTGTGTTATAATAAAATGTATTAAAGTTCTTTAATTTTTTTAAAATGTAACTTTTATTGTATTAAATTAAAACATTTCATTTTAAGTTTTGAGTTTATATATTTTAGATATAATGTTTACATTAGAAAAAATATAAAGTTTTTGTATAAGTTATTAAACTTGTAAACACTCTTTGATGCAACTGTCTCACTTTAAACTAAGTTGTGAAAAAAAATAAAAAAAAAACGAATTAAAGTTTTATATGATGAAGTTTTTTAAATGGAATTTTTCATATATAACTTAATTTTAATTTACGGTAAAGGGCTAGTCTCATAAAAAAGCATTTATTTTTTTTTTAGTTTGTATATTGTGCCCAGCAAAATTATACTTTTAACTATTAATTCTGTTGCCTGATAGCGTAGGGGTCTAATAACGACTTTAAAAACTTTAGATTAAACTAGAAATGAATGTTGCAAGATCACACTCAGTGTTCGAAATATGTTTAAAAAAATTTCCTAGACAAATTGTTAACATTCCGGAGGAAGTTAAAATTTAGATACTAAAAAAGTTATACTGTTGAAACAAATCAAAAATATAAATATCCGTTAATATTTATTGTTGCAACAAATTAATGAATGCCAACTTTTAAACGAACGCCTCAAACAAAGAACATTTATCTCTGTAATTTTTTTTTACTATAAAACATACTTTGATAAAAATAACGTTTTTGTTAAAGCGACTAATGTTTTAAACTTCTTTTAATCTTCAGAAGGTTGTTTTGATTTTTTTTTGCTGAAAACGGGTAGAAAACAGTTTTTAAATTTTCTTTACTTTTTCTATATGTTATATTACACAAGTTTGTTTTCTATGTATTTTTCATTAAGTTATACATTTTATGAAATTTAAACTACTTTTATTTATTTTTAGATTTCCAGCATTTAGTTCGTTTTGTAAGCCTTGGTGTTGTTGTTTTTAGACTTGTTTAGAAGTAGCATATGTTTTATATTTTAGTCACCTAAACACCACGAGTATTTAACAAAATGGGTCAATCATGCATGAAGGGTCAATTATGCACAAAAGGAAAAATATGCGCGAAAGGACAAATATGCGCAAAAGGAAAAATATGCTAGAAGAGTCACTTATGCACAAGTGTTTACTTTTGTACGGAGGGTCACTTTTGCATGAAGGGTCATTTTTGCACGAGAGTAAACAAAAAAAAAACAATTAAAAAATAAAACAAGGAAAAATTTAACAAAAAGATAAATTAATAAAAAAATAAGTTACCAACCGAAGATAAGGGTTAGAGGTAATAGTGATAGTAAAATTTAAAAAAACAAACAACAAAAATAACTAACATAAATTATTAATAAAAAAAGATGATTAAAAAAATTGAAAAAGAAAAGATTTAAAAAAAAAAAGTTACAACCGAAGGTAAATGTTTGGGGTAACAGTGATAGTAAAAAAAAATACTTATTAAAAATAGTCTGAAAATTTAGAATTAATAAAAATTAAAACAATAAAAAATAAAAAGTTACCGCCTGAGGGTAAGGGTTACGGGTAATACTTATAGTAAAAACAAAATAAATAAAATATAAACTATTAAAATAAAATTCGACCCGTGCAAAAGTGAACCCTTGCGCGAAATTGACCCTTCGAGCATATTTTACACCTACCCATATTTAACACACATGTACCAAATGCGCACTATCCATACTTAGGTTTTACATATGGGGTAGCACAGATTTCACTACTAGAAAAATATCTATCATTATATTGATGGATTATATAAAATTTACTTAATTTTTCTAATTTTTTGATATATATTTTTTTAAGGACCAATAGTGTTTATTTAAGTTGTATGGTTTTTTTTTTAAGTTACCTATATTACTCAAACTAAACACATTAAATAATGTATACATCATAAAATTAAAAAACAAAAGTGATTTTTTATTTGCAACTAGTTTAAATATAAAACATACGTAGATAAAACTATTAAAAAGTTTATCTGTAGAAATTGTAATTGGGTTTTTAAACTTTTCGTTCTTTTATCAGTCACCATTTTAATTTGAAATCATACATAACAAAACTCTCTTTTATACTCACGTCACAGTAAAGCTTACCAGTAATAGTTTAAACTGCAACTCGAACAACTATTAATAAGCATATTATGTTGTAATCAAGTGTAACTAAATTTTAAAGTATCACCGCAAGTGATACAGTATGTGGGAAAAAAGCTTACAAAAGCTTACAAAAGCTTTCAATTCTGACAAACTAAATGATTAGTGATCCGAATTCGTAGACAAAGTAGAATTTTCTGATATAATAAGCTAACATATTTTTTAGTCAAAATAAGTTTCAATTATAGAGTAAACAAAACCAGTTATACTTATTTACTTACCTTTATTGTGAATAAAAGTTTTTAGCAGGTTACAGTTTTAATCAAAATATTACTTGATTAATTAAAATAATTATAACATTGGAATTTTTTACTCTAAAATTCATTACATAAAGCCTTAAAACCTTTTTTTTTTGATTTAAACAAATGCATGACAAAATAAAAATGTGTAAGATTAGAAACTTGTTTTCTACATCTTTGGTAAACATTTTGCTTTGGTCAGCAGTTTTTTTACTACTGGTAAAAACAGATAGTTATCTAGATTCTATTTGATCCTGCCAGTAGTCATAGTTAAAGGTGAAGACATGCAAGCTTAAGTACGAGCTCATGTACAGTGAAACTTTGAACGGCTCATTAAACTAATTATGGCTCTTTTAATTCATATAGATATTTTTAATTTGTATACATAATCTTTTAATATTAATAGTTAAATATACATGGATAACTGTGGCAACTTTATAGTTAACACATGCAAATTTTTCAGACCTATACTTATTAGCATTCAAAAAATCAAAATGGTGACTCTGAATATCTTGGCATAGTGACAACTTAACAAAGCAAAAAAGACCTATAAACTACAGACTACAGAGCTATCGGTTGCAAGTAACTATATAGATTTTATTTAAAGAGTATTGAGATATTATACAAAACAGAAAGAATTACCAATACATTAGCTATGGCAGTGAGACCAACAATAATGCTTTGCGATTTTAACATGTATGAGTTGATGCTAAAATTATCAAGTTTCACCTAGGTCCACGACTACTTGGATTCTGACAGTTCAAATTCTAATAACTTTTAAAATCTAATAAATAATGATAATTAATAACAATAATAAGTTGTTAGGGTGAAACGACATTGTCTTTGTGTAAATAAAGTTAATATTATTTGTTAAATTCTGTAAATTGTCGTTGATTTTATTTTTCTAGTGCTCCTGTTTATCAAATAGATTGTACATGAGCGTTTGTTTTCAACTGGAAAAAGGTTTTGAGAAATGGTTTAAAAATATTTCAAAGCTTACTAAAGCATGGTTTTTTTTTTGGACATTATGATTTATTTGTTGAAATAATTTTATTTTAGTTTATTTTAATCATCATACTATTATTAATTGGTTGTTAGTCATTTTCTTTTAATTTTAACGATGTTTAGAGATTTGTACCTTTAAATTTTTAATAGAATTTTAGTTGTCGAAATTTGAATATTCATGTAACTTAGCCACTAATAGCACTTGAGCCAGAAATCCCTCGAATTTTGTAAGTTTATGTATAACTTGTAAATATGTAAATTTATGTAAATACAATAAAAAAATTAAATTATTATTTCTTTGATATAAAACTTAATTCAATAAAAATATTAAAAATAAATATTATTTTAAAAATACTATATATTTGTAGTAAAGCCATAATAAATTTGAACATTTTTGAAAATTTTATTTAGGGATATTTGGGGATATCTTAAAAAAAGTTTAAGAATAAAAAAAAAACATCATAAAATTTTTAGTTTAATAAGTAAGTTATGAAAAAGAAAATTCTTATTTTAAATTTGAAGAGAAGCTAAAATAAGTTAAAAATTAAATTATTAAAGGGGTCCCACTACTAAGTTCAAACCTCAATCTAATGGATTTTTTAAAATTAAAGGCAAAGGAGCGTTGTCAAGATTAAAAAAATCTAATTTAGCATTAAAGATAAGGAAAATAATTAGATCTAATAATTGGACATTTATCAAATGTTGCAAAAAATGCTTTTCGACCTAAAGTAACCCTCGTATACATTTGTATCTGTTTTAAAAGAAACTTAATTTTATTTATTAAAGTATTTCAAGGTTCAAGCGTGTTATCTTGGTAATAAATAAAGTTATCAAGTTTTATTACCAATTGTAATCAAATGAAAAAATGTATATTTAATTAAGACAAAATATTTAAATTTAAAAAACAAATTAACTTTTCAAAAAACTTCTAAGTTAAGCTTGATATGCTTCATAGTGATATAAATTAAAAGAACATTAAGTTGTTTTACATACTTTAATGGTTTAAAAAATAATAATTTTTACACATTGTTTAAAAGCTATAGAAACTTTAGTTTTACTTTTAATTAATTAAAAAATCTTTATTGTAAAAATTAACATTTGCTTTTCAAAATAAAATCGAAAAACTTTTAATTATTCTTAGCTTAAAAATATGTCTTAAGTTATACCGGTTTTATAAGCATAAAAATTGTCAAGTTGTTAAACTAAAACATTATAAACTCACATGCCTGTTTAACTTTTTTTGCAGAAAATATCTTAGTTTTGATATATGTATATAATATTTAACATATCAGGCTAAATTTGTGGCTTTTTTTGTTTTTGTTGTTGTTTTTTTTTTCTGATATTACATGGTTGTTCTATACTTTGCTAGTTTTAGACTTTTGAAGTTAGTAGTTGAACTCAGGTTAGTTTTTTTTTTCAGCTATTTTAAAGAGCTCAGGCTGACTAAGCTAGTATTAAGATTTTTTGAAAATCTTACCCCAGTTTTTCTTGAACTTTAAATAATTTTGAGTTTACTCAGTTGTAAACATTTTTATTTCTTATTTAGTATAATATTTTAGTTTAGCTTTTCATATTTATTTTATTAATTTTACACTGTTGACTTTAATTATATGTAAAATGTTTTGCTTGGACACTAGCTTTTTATAGCCTTTTGTATACAAAAAGCGAATGTTTAAACTCCTGATTTATGTCATATAAAATGATCAACATAAAATTTATGTTTGTACATCGTATGTTTGTATTAACATAAAACAGAAGTTCTCAGAAAAAAAACTTTCCAAAGTTAATCACACAGAAATATTTTGAAAAGCAGATAATTTAATTCTGTTTATTGATTAGTATAACTTTTTGAGTTATAGTTATCTAAATATTACACAATTTTATTCAGTTAGTTAACCATGTAAAATAAGCTAAAAAATACAAAAATATTTTTGCACATATTTAAACATTTTTTATTAGGCTTAGATTTTTTGTTCACACTATAATGTATAGCAATGGTTGTCAAGAAACTACACTGGTCTACACGAAACTTATTTTAGGGTGCATGAGTTTTTCAGGTTGCGCTGAAAAAAAACTAAAGTTTTATTTAATTTAATAATTTTTTCTGATAAAATTTAACAATAAAATTAATTAAAGTTATCATAGCTAAAATATTTCTCCTTTTTTTTGACCATTTTGTTTAAAACGTAATACTTCTAAAACTTTCAATATAAATAAATCAATAGTGTAAAATCTTTTCTCTTGGAAAACTTCTTAAGTAAAATTCATAGACATTCGTATGAAAAAGGTTTGTCTACAAGTTATATTTCACTTCATCAAATTTTTCAGTTTAAGCTTTTTTGCTAGAATTAAAATAATCAAGTACTATTATAATGAAATATGTAATAAACTAATCAGTAGTTCAATAATACTTTAACATACGGAATCATTTTAATAAACTAAAACTAAAATGTCAATAAAACTACCAGAGTTTTCCTATACTTCAGATTAACTCAGTGTAGTCTTTTTTTTTTGGGTTTTAACATCTTCAGAGTAACAGGATTTCCAAAAACCTGAAATTCTGTAAAAATATAAAATTTGACTATTTAGAAAGTTTAAGAATTTAAGATGACTTAGTATAACTCAGGAAACTTGACTATGTTTTTTAAATTCGGATAGTTGATTTAAAAAAAAAATCAGGTTTACTGCAAAATCTCAGAAAGTCTCAGGCTTTTTTTTTTACACTTTGAAAAATATTTAGTTAATATAGTTCTAGTATTTTGTTATTTTATAAACAATTTTGTTGAAAAACTTGATTTTGAAAAGCTTATAGTATTTTATTTAAATCATAAAATAAACACAATGACTTAGGACAGTTTAAGGTCATTCAGGACTTAAGGTTTCTTTTTTAATTTGGCTTGTTAACATATTTTACTTTAAATTGGGAAACGTTCAAAATCCAAATTCGAGAACCGCCGGTTGACGGTAACAGTGACATAGAAAAACAAACGAAAAATAACTTGAAAAAATGCAAAAAATATATACAAAAAAATAACAAATAAAGAAAAAAATCGGATGGATTTTGAGCGCGGGTGGATTTAGATAGTATACCTTTAAATTTTGTGAAAATATTTAAAGGCTGACATATGCTTGTTTTTTTTTTGTAAAAGACAGGTTAGCTTTGATGTTTTTCCTAAACATCCTAAAAAGTTTTTATTGACTATTTTTCAATTTTGCATGTATAAAGTCCTGTTTTATTGTATTCAACAGCAATAGATATTAATAGGACTTACATATACACTTTTTATATTTGAAAAATATGCATTATTTTTCAAGTTGTGGCCCTTTCAATTTTTTTATAAGAATTTGAATTGTCCGAATTTGAATAGTCGTGCACCCATAAAATAGTGGCTAAATTCTAAAGAAGAAATTGTTAAAAATTTCTTAAGTTTTGTAAATATATTGATTTTACAAGTAATCTTTTCCTTACAAGTACTAAAGTTTTAAAATTATTTAATTTGTTAAAATTTACTTTTATTTGTTTACAACTTAAAATTCAATAGTTATAACACCTAACAATTAGGATACGGATTGAGAAGTACCATATCAGTGCAAAACCAAGTAAACAGAACTGCAGTGAGCACAAGAAAAAATGACCAATAGTTACAGCTATCAATAAACTCAATTTTTTTAATTGCATTAACTCTGTCTTTTTTTTTTTCGATTTTTTGTTTAAATCAATTAATAATCAACAAAAGAAAGTAAATACAAATTAGATGCGTAGTAGTTGGTTTATTATGCATACTAAGATGACTAAGTATAAGTTTAGCTGTTGAAATGTTTTTGCTAAAGTAATCTTAAGTTAGAGGTATGCAGCCTTTTTATTCAAGATGTGGAAGAAAATAGTTATTGGCTGGCTAAAACATTTAAATCTCGTTCAACACACGAAAATACTTTAGCTCCTTTTCCAAATTGTTGATTCTGTATGACCTTTTTTTAATTATGAAGTTTGGTATCTCTTGCAAATAAAACCCAAGATTTTTTTTCGTATACAACTTAATTCCTTGAATTTTTTATGTAAGTTTTTTCTCTCGCAGGCCCTGTAGATATACTCAGAGTGGTCATTTTCTCTCTGTATGCCCTAAAGTAAGAATTGAGCGATAAAAATATTATTGTGAAAATAAGAATAATGAAACAACTTTTATTGAAAACATAAAGAAATGTATAATTTTGTGAGAGTTTACAATGAATACTAAGCTAGTTCTAACAAGCGCTGAAGTTACTGTAATAACCTAATAAAGAAAATTATAGTTATTTACGTGTTTATACCGCTAGCGGCGCAATTAAGGGATACACAGAAATTATTTTTTGCAGCTTAGTGTGCATTGATTTTTGAACCACTGATTTATAGTATGGACTATGGAGAGTTGCTTATTTCTCCAAAAAATGTATTGAGAAATTGTAATAAACTAAGGCTGGTTGGCTCAAAGAGTGACAACCCTTTTTACAAATTGTATTTTTTGAAATTTATTTGGGTAGTTATGAAACTTTGGATACAATTAAATAATTAAAAATTCACTTCTACACTTAGCTTATTCTTTAAAAACTCACTATTGTATCAAAATTAATTGACAAGTAGGTTCTAAAGTTCAGGTTATAGGGGTCCAACATTTTTGTACAAAAAATTAACATTGGCTCATATATGAAAGCCTAAAGTATAAAACAAAAATAATTTTCTCTAAACTTTGAGGTATTGAATTTTTTTAAGAAAGTTTCTAAGTTTAAGAAAGAAAATTATATATGTAATTTAACTTTCTACTAAAGAAAATAGTTTCAACACAGTTATAATAACATTAAGTTTAATATTAGAAGCAATAGTTTACAATGTATAAAAAAAGTAAAGTTACCATTTTTTTCAATATTTAATAAGTTTGAAATAAATACAAGTAAATATAGCTTTAAAAAGTTTTTGTAGTACAAAAAAAAAAATTTTTAATTAGCTGCATAGGATACTTTTTTTCATAAAAAAAAAACATCTTCTTTAGAATTTATTTTTCTCAATTTTATCTTTAAAACTCAAACCATTTTTTCTTTTATTTGCTGGTTTTATTTTTGACCTCACTATGCTTAAATTAACTTATTACTCCCAAGTTAGTTTCATTTTATTAAGCAACTGCTACTGAAAATTCTGTAAAATGAGAAAAAATCATAAAAATAGCCTACCCTCTCACCTATTGTTTTCAGCTTATTTTAAATTACAGTGGAAACTTTTTTTGTTTGTAATAAAATTACAAAAAAAAAAAACAGTTACTGTCACTGTTAAAAATATTCTTGTACTCTTATAACATGATGTACACATAGAAAATTATATTTTAAGCTGTAAAGGTGAAAAAGATATTTAGCACTTTTATTTATTTTTTAATAGCATTTGTGAAACAATCCAGACTAAATCAATTTTGATTTATGAAATTGTATATTTGAATCTTAAAGTTTTATTATTTATATTTATTTATAAATATTTACTTTTATTTGGTCGTTTGAAAAGTTCAAATCAAGTTTTTACTTTAATGTAACTTTTAATGATATTGTTCAATGTAATTTTATGCTCAGTATAAAATTATTTCATCTTTTGAGGTTTTATAAACAATAAAAAATATAATAAAAATTATCTCGGTTTAAATAAAGACTGATGAAAACTTTATGAAACTTTACTAATAGTCTTTAAGCTTGTTTATATTTTTTCCAGATATGTAAAAGTAATCTGTTGTTTAAATGTTTAATAAAAATAGTTGTCAATTTTAAATAACCTTAAGATCTTCTTCTTAAGATTATTTATAGTTTCTGCATTAACAAATGTTAACAATTTTTTGTTATTTTGCTATTTCAGACATGAATTTGAAATAAAATAAATGTTTAAAGAAAGTGTACTGAGTTCTCCTGCATGGATTTTTATAGTAATTGGACTTACTGTGTTTGTTACTTTTTCATGCCTTGGAAAAAAGAAAAAGTTTGTTATTGTTTTGTAAATACTTTAAACATTAATGCCATAAGGGGTATAAAATTAGCTTTTAACTAAAATTGACTATAAATTACTGATTGTATTAGCAGTAAAGGAGCCACAGGGGGGCCATGAGGTCATAATTTGAAACTTATACTAGATATTCTGGAGTTGCTAATGAAAAGCAAAAAAAAAGGTCTTTGGTGTTTTTTATAGTAGTTTTTGAGTAATCTTGGTATAAGGAGGCCATAGCTGTTTAAATTTCTTTAAAGAGGGCCATTTGAAAAAAAAGTTTGGGAAACCCTTTACTAGACCATCGTTAAATATTTGAAAAGTAAATTTATGAAATAAGTATGGAGTTTTGTGTTACTTGTAATGGGACTTTTTTCATTGCATTAAGTGTCTGGCTTATATTTTTTTATAAAAAAATATCTAAAAATATTTTTAGCAAAGCCAACATATTGAACTTTTTCAGTTTTATTTTAAATGAAACAGGCACTAGTTGTACAGTTTCTTTTATATATCAGAACGTTTAAAAAAGCTTTAAGTGCGTTCTTTTCTATCAGTTTTACAAGTCATACAACTTCAAGTTGTTGATTCTTTATTTGTGTTATAATAATTTAATATTATAGTTGCTTCTTATTTGAAAACTAGTATGTTTAAAATATTATTTTAAGAATGTTTTTCAACAGTTATGTCTATTTTTTGGTAACCCACCTAAAGTTTTAAATGAAACTAAAATATTATAAACTAACCTGTTTTAGTCTTAACAGTTTTCATAAAACTAGTTGGCGTAAAATTTGTTTTACAATTAATTTATTATGTACTCAAAAAGTTTACAGGTAATATAATTAATATTATAGCTTTTATTAATTAGTTTTTTTTTTAATTAGATTTTTTTTTATTAGTTCTTAACAGTTTTTACTAAACTTAATTAAATAAAAGGCAACTGTAATAATTAAAACTGGTTTTATAAAATAATTTAAAGTCTAGCGAGCTTTGTGCAGCAAGTGTATTTTCCTAATGTAATTTAATGTGCTCAATTAAAAAATAATTACAAACTTGATTTAAACTATTTATATACTTATTAAGCATAATTCTTTACAAATATCAAAAGCTTAAGAAATAGTTGTGTTTTTTTTTAGAAAAGATATATCAATACTAAACTAATAAAAAAATAACCATATTTATAAGCAATTTTTCTAAAAAGTATCTACTGTATTCTAAGTTAAAGACCTCAACTTTTCAGTAAGCATTCTTTAAATAGTTAAAATTTAACAAACTTAAATTTTAAAACTATGAAAAACTGAAATTAGTAGTATAAAAAGTATTCTTCATGTGAATTATTTACATATTAATAGGAATAGAGGGAGGTGAGAAACTTTTTTTTTTTTTAATTTTAATCTAATTTTTTACATAATTAGTAAAGTAACCAGCTGCTTTTCACTGCATCTTAAAATTGGAAGTAAATTTTGATATGTAAACAAAGTTAGGAAGTTTTTTATGGAAAGTGCAAACTTAAATTGCAAAAATAGACTATTTTATTAAATTTATTTTCTTTCTTGTCCTTCATTTTTTGAGCAACTTTTTAAAAACTTTTTCTTAGTTTTTAGTGATTTTTAATAAATTTTCAAGAAACAGTAATAATCAAATTTTATAATTGCTTAAAAAATGTATAAAAAATAAAACAAAATAAATAATTTTTTTAAATGTTAGTCATAATTTTTTCATATATCTTTTTTTTCAAAAACCTGCGTTGTAAAAATTGTTTGTAATACTGAAAAACACATTTCTTTTAAAACTGAAGTAAAATTCTTTAAAACTAAGAAGCAGGTGATTTTTTTTTTATTCAGGAAAAAACAGCTTTGAAGATTTTAGATTTCATACAGTTGTATCAGATGTTATCACAAAACTGGTTATTTTTATCAAAAGTAAAATGATTTTTTCTACAAAATTAATACTATAGTATATACTCTAAGCTTTCAAATTAGAGTCAATGTTATTTATAAACAAATTTTGGACCTCCTGTTAATAACTAAATAACCACAAATAGTTTATTAAATAATTACAAAAAACAGAAAGATTGTGTTGGTCCGAGTAGAAAGTTTTAATCATTTCGAACCTGAACTTGAAAAATTTAAAAAAGAATAGTTTTTTAGTAATTTTTTTGTTTATAAAAAATCACTCAGGCATAATACTTAAGGGCATAGGGAGGTGGGGGTTCCTACATATTTTTACAAAAAATAACATTAGCACTTATTTAAAAGCTTAGAGTATATTCTATAAGATACTTTTTATAGAATAGAAAAATTTCAATCAACTTTTGAGATATAAAAAGGTTTGTAAAAAAAAAAACAACTCTTGGAATCAAAAATTTTCAAGACCAATTTTCTAAGATTTTTGAAATATCTACTAAAAATCTATCTCATCCTTTGTTTTTAAGAAATTTAATTCAAATTTTCAGGAAGTGTAGTTTTCAATATTATAAATAACATATACCAAGCAAATTTAAAAAAAAAACGTCAAAAAATAGTTTTATGACCAAAAAAAAAATTTGTTTTTCTATTGTTTTCATTTTCAAAAGTAGATTTTTTTTAAAATTGATTAAAGCTTATTCTGGAAAAGTTTTGAAACAATTGCTCAAAAACTGAAGGAGAAGATAGATGTTCAGTAAATTGTCTATTTTTGCCCTTTTAGTTTGTGCCTACCATAAAGAACCTATTGAAAGCTCTAACTTTGATCGCTTATATCTCACAAGTTAATTAGAATTTTAACAAGTGGTAAAAAATAACAAGTAGCTTATCTAATTATATAAAATTTAAGAGTAAATTTAAATTAAAAAATATTTAATTCCTGCCCCCAAATGAACTTAAAAATAAGTAATTGGTCAGCAATTGGTTGTATATAATAAACATTCAAATCAGGAAGGTTGTGCTGGATAAGAGTCCGAGCAAGAAAGTGTCAACCAGTTCGAACCAAACGTCGAGGCACCACAGCCATGAGAGTGAGATCAACGAGGATATGGCTGATGGTTACGCCATGGTCAATTTGAACAATGTTTTGCAGGAAAAAAACATGAACAGTTAGTTTTTAGTTTTTTACTATTTTAAAGTAATTGATGAGAGCTATGGTGAACAATGTTTAAGTTTTGAGGAGAAAGAAGCATCAATAGTTAGGAGTGCTTTTTACATAAGTATTTTAAAGTAAATAATGTGAGCCATGGTGAACATGAACAATTTAAAGTTTTGGGAAGAAAGAAACAACAATATCAAGCAGTGTTATTTTAAATAAGTGTTTTAAAGTAATCAATATTAGCCATTGCTAATTTGAACATGTTTAAGTTTTGCAAGAAAAAAAAAAACAGTAAGAATTTATTATTTTTCATATAAGTATTTTAAATGAAATAATATAAGCCATGGTTAATTTGAACAATGTTAAAGTGTTTTTGCAAGAAAAAAGCACAAACATTGAGCTTTTTTTAGATAACTAATTTTGAATAAAATTAAATAGTTGAACATATTTACATTTTAAAGCTACACTGGTCTGTATTTTGAATTTTTACTTGTGCATGAGGTTATGTTCATAATTTAGATTAAAATTTATTCATTATTATAAAAAACCTTCATAACTATTCCCTTATTTAAAAAACAACTAACAGGAACATGAACGTTTTATAAATAACAGTTTGTATTAAACATTATTGTTTAACTTTAAGACAAAATTTAAAAATAAGTTTGTAACATAATTATTTCAATAAGAAACTTTTATTTCGTGTGCTAATGAATAAACACACTTTGATTCATAAGTTTTTTATTTAATTTTTTATTTAATTTTTATAAGATATAGCTTAAAGGAAGTATCTTGGTTTTGTTATTACAGCTTAATTAAAATTCAGTTTTAAAGATATACATAATTGATAATATTAATTTAGTCATATTCGAAAAACTAACTTGTGTTTAGCAAATTAACACAAGTTGTATTCTATTAAACTGTGTATACAGTAAAAAACATACTACTCATATTTATGTTTTTTTACAAATACTCAACAAAAACTAATAATAAGTTTGAATTACAGCATTTTTTGCAAGTTTTTTGTGAATAACCACAAATTTATTACAAGTATAATTTTTTTTTGTACTTTTTGAGTACGACTTATTTACTATACACAAGACAACCTCATAAGGTTTTCAAATAAAAGTTGAAAACACAAATCAAAAACGAACAAATTGTACTTATTTTATTCTTTGTGTTTAAGTAAAAAGTTTATTCATAATTTTGTATCCAACTTTATGTATACCAAAACCAAATAGTTTAGAATACTTGAAGTATAAAAGTATTACTTTCTTTCAGATAATTCAGAAGCAACTCAAAGTATTTTTACCAATTTTATTTCAGGTGAACCAAGTGTGAACAAGTCAAGTTCGGACAACAGTCCGAAAGGCAGGAGTTTGCCCCCACCACCTGAGAAAAAACCTAGAGATGAAGAGGTTTGAAATAAATAATAATAAACATGAATAAATATGTATAATATATTAATATAACATATAAGTAAAATTAATTTAGAAACTCATATGATTATAATATGAACAAACATGAATAAAACCACATGAGATTTTTTCTAAAATTTTCTTAACACTTTTATTAAAACCAAGCAACATTTTTCTTGTTACAATTTTTATTAAAAGTAAATTTTTAGGTACATATAATCAAATTTAGTGAATCAATGGGTTCCCAATAAAATGGGAGAATTAGAAAGGAGAAAAAATGCTATAATTGCTAAAAAGTTATGTTCCATTACAGTTTTTGATCAATAAAAAAAATGAATTAGATCTTTTTAGAATCAAAAAAATGTTGGAAACAATTTTAAAGTTTCTAACAAACTAATATTTTATTTAAAATACAAAAAATAGTAAGCTGTTTCTGCTTTTTTGTAAGTTTATCAAAAATCAATTGGTAGCTTAGTTGTTAATTTTAGAATAAATACTACCTCCATGACCATTCTTGGTTAGACTAGTAGATAAATTTACTTACATAAAAATTAGTCAAAATAAAAAGTTTTATGTATCTTTAAAAAACTTTGGAATTGTTTAGTTATAATGTCAGAAAAATAAAACTGCAATTACTAAAGTAATTGGTTTTCAGATTAAAAAATATACTAGGCTGTTATAGTATCAATGATAAAAGAGATTCTAAAAAGCTGTCTAAAAATGGATCTATGGACAATCCCTTTTAAGATTAAACTGTAGGTTATTTTTTACAAAAAAAAATTGAGCAAGTTTTGGAGAAAACTTTTTTACAAACATATAAAACAACTTAAGAAAGTTGTCAAATAGTTTTTTTGAAGTTATAAATACTTTTTTTTATTTCTATTTCAGCATAAATTTTAAATTATTTTTCATTAATTTTTAAGATATTTGTCTATAAACAACAGAGAAAACTTTAATTGTAAAGAGTCATAAAATATATTATAAATTTATACAATTTATAAATTTATACAATTTATAAATTTAATTATAAATTTAAATTTTTTTAAAAACTATTTTCAAAATGAATTGAAATCAAGATGAATTTAAGTCTATGAAAAAAATGGTTAGATATTATAACTAAATAACATATCTAATGTTTATGTTATGTTTAAAACAAGTTAAAGTATTGGAAAAACTAGTTTCACCTACTTATGATTAACTCATATACAAGTTAATAATAACTTTAATGACTAAAGTTTTACAAATAAATTTTAGTGCGCAATGTCTAATTTTTAGACCAATAAATAGCAATTTACTTTAAAAATTTCATTACCATTAAAGCTACCCTATTTAAAGTAATTGATTTAAAAAAGACTACATATTTTAAAATATAAGCTTTAAGAAATTGTTGATAAGAATAGAATTTTTCAATTAGCTATTATGATGCTGCTAGTTTTATAAAAAAATTCTAATTCAAACTACTAAAAGAATTTTTTTATGGTAATTTAAAAAAAAACTTAAAAATTATGTTTTCAAAAATATTTTAAAATGATAAAAAAGTATGTTGTAGCATTTTATGACTAAATGAATAAATAAGTATATATATAATTTATATTTAGTTATTTATAAAAAAAAAATTAAAAAAGGAAATTTCTGTTAATAATTTTATTTTATAACTAAGACTCCATTGGATTATTTAAAACGGATTGATTAAAACTGAACAATATTGATTTTTAATAAAACTGTTTTAAATTACTTGTTTCATAAGGAACCTTTTGAACTCGCTTACTTTGATTGTTTATCTCAAAAGCAATTTTGAATTAAAAAAAGGGGTGAAAAGTAACTGGTAGCTTACTAAAAGTTTTGCAGCATAAGAAAAAGTTGTAGATTTTTTTAATACTTTTTCACACTCATTTAAAGTAATTTGTTCAAAGCTAAACAAAAACATATAAAATGTTACACAGAATGCATCACATGAGCCGTCTGAAAATAATAAAAAAGAGCTGAACTTATACGCCAGTGTTGATGAGAATAAAAAGAAGAAAAGTTCAAACTACCAGGGAGAAAGCGATGGTTCGACTCTTTACGCAAAAGTATGTTTTGTGAAAAACTTGGTTTTAAATTATGAGTTAATTAAAAATCACTAAAAAGATTATTAAGCGATGTGTCATTGGATAGAAAAAAAATACTAGACAGTTATTCTATTAAAAATAGATATAAAAAGTTTTGAAAAGTTTTTCAAAAGCTTCTTATCTTTTGCCTTAGTTAAAAAGTTAAGTAAAAATTAAATTTTTACAGCTAAAACAACTAAATATTGATAAAGTTATAGAGCTTCAATTGCAGATAGTAGCATAAATGTTTTTTGAATATGTAGTTTTCATTTTTTACCTAAGTTATTATTCATGTACTTAATCAATATAAAATTGCTGTTTTTGTACTAAAAATGAGTTTATATGACCTTGAAAATGTATTTTTTAAAAATCAAGTCTAAGTTTGTATAAATTTATTGTAACTAAAGTAGTTGTATATATTTTTATACATAAAGGTTGGAAAACCTGGAGAAGATTCAGAAGAGGATCCTTATTCAAAAGTAAAAGAAGATCCTTATTCAAAAGTAAAAGAAGATCCGTATTCAAAAGTAAAAGAAAATCCATATTCAAAAGTTAAAGAGGATCCGTATTCTAAAGTTAAAGAGGATCCTTACTCTAAAGTAAAAGATTGCAATGAAAATAACCAAGTATGAAAATTTATAATAGTGCTTTTCAAATTAAGTTTTAAATCTACATTACCCAGTTGAAAACGATAAATTGGTGGGTTTGTTTTTTGAAAGTGTTGATTTTTTTTTAGTAATGAAGGTCTTAAAACTAACACAAAAAATAATATTTTTTTTTCTAAAGTTTTAGAATTTCAATTTAGTTGTGTTATATTTGGTTATTCTCATGAATAAAATAAATACAAAAGAAAACAAAGTTCTTTTAAAATTAATAATTTTAAACATAACTTCATTGTTTTGTCTTTGTTCGTTCTAAGAAAGACACATCAAGGTGTTTTATTCTTGCTTAAATTTGAATTTAAATTTAGAAGTACATTTCGTTATAACTGTTAAGTTTAAAAAAAAATCAAAGCTATTAGTTGTTTACTGCTATCTACATACAAAGTTTAATTTTGAATAAAGCGAATTGTATTCTATAAACTTAAATATGTTTTACATAAAATATTATAAAAGTTTGTCTGTAGGTTAAATATTTAAAACATCAAAAGAAGTTTTTAAAAATATATTAAAATTTCTATTTAATACCTATTTAAGCTTTATTAATAGTTTTCTCCATAGCTTTATACAAAAAAGCAAAAAACATCTAATAAGTGTATTGTAAAGCTTTTTACAACAGTAACTATTTTATTTAACTATTTTACTCCATCGTTTTTATCTTATAATTTAGTAACTTAAAAAATTGAAATGGTTTGAACGATTAAAATTTATTATAGTGTCTTTTCTGTTTATATGTCTTTTCGGCAGCACGAAGCAATATATATGTCTTTTATTTAAAAAAAAATCTATGTTTATTGTTTAAAACTAATTTAGACTGGATGATTTTATTAAACTTATAAAAGTTTTTTTTTTTCTCACGCAATTTTCTTAGTTGTAAAATTACCAACAAATTATAAATCAACAACTTTTATACTCTTAATTTATTTTGTTGATGCATTTATTTTTCATTCATTATACTCCTGTTTACATAACTTAAACATTTTGCTTTTTTATAATTACGTCGTTACGAAATGATTACTTCTAAAAACGCTTTTAATTGATTTACAACATAAGATTGTTTGTTTAATAACTATTTATATTATTGATTTTATTACCACAGAGTGGCCAGTCCAAGCCACCAGATGTGCCTCCACCAAACCCGATAAAAACACTTTCGCCCAACACAAGTTCGCCCACTGAAAACAATCAGGGGCGAGAGGACGGTGGTCCGGAGTACGCATCAATCGACAAGGTGGCGAAGAAAAACAGCCAGTCGGCTGACAAAAATGGTAATTTGTTAATTTTGTTACTAAATTAAGTTGAAGAAAATTTCAGTCATTTGTTTTATCTTTCTTTTGTATTGAATAACATACAGTTTCCCATAAGTAAAGAGCTAGGTATCCAATGAATCGCTTATTATATATATATATATATTTAAGAATTGTCATTGGTTTGTTTATTTATTTTGTATATAATTCTTTTATCATAATGTTATTTAACATTATAATTTTGTGCTACAATAAACTTTATCAGGCACGGGTGTCTAAAAATAAAGAAAGTAAAGTTTATGTAAATTTTGGTTATTTGTTTGAATAAGTAATTTATTGAAAGTTTTAACACGGTGTAATTATTTTGGTGCGAATTTTTAAAGACTATCTTACTAAAACAATGTATTGAATACACAATTTTTCAAATCAAGTTTCATAAAATTGAAAAATTTAAATTTTTTTTAACTTGACTTGAAACTTGAAAACAGTAAATTTATAAACACAGATAAAATTAAATTTTCATCTTTGATAGTAGAAAAAATTGTTTTATATTTTCAACCTAATTCACTTATTAAGTTTTCATGTGTGTTAATACTTATAGCGTGTTGTCAAATAGATTTTATTAATAGTTAAAAATGTGGTTTAAGAAGTAAGAAAATATTCATCAAAAGATATCATAGATCAAGTATTGGTTGAAGTTAGTATTAAAAATATCGCTATGTATTAAGTTGGTGTTATGTTATTTGTTTATTTATTTCGTTATACTTTTTTATTGTCTATTTCTCTACTGGTTTTATGCTCATATTAGTGGTTAAGATTTTGAGGTGTATTTTTTGTAAATGTTTCATAATTTGAAAAAAAATCATCTATAAAAAGATCCAAGCTAAAATATACTATAAACTTAAATGATTAACTTAAAACATGAAAAACTGAATATTATTCACCAGCGAAATTGTAAACACATATTTTACTGCTATTTACATTGTTTAAATACAGTTAAATAAACCGAATTAATATTTGTTTGAAGTCCAAATTTCAGGGTTGCCACTCGGTCAGGAAAAGTCAGGAAATCAGGAAAAGTCAGGAAAAATTTGAAAAAATTACAAAAGTCAGGAAAAGTCAGGAAAAAATGGGGGGTTTTGAAAAAAAGTCAGGAAAAGTCAGGAAATTTGATAAAAAAAAAGTCAGATTTTGTCAGTTTAAATTTACAAAATTCCTTGTTATCCAAAGCCTTCAAATGGTAAAAGTTAATTGAAAGTCCTTTAAAGTCAGAAAAAAATTCCAAAATTTTCCTAGAAATTTACAAAAATATTTAATTTTATTTCCAATGCCTTCAGCTGGTATAAATTAGTAAAATATCCTTTAATAAACTGCAAAATGTTCCTTATATGTCATTTGTTTATCTAGATACATTTATGCTAGGATTTGCTAAAAAAATGTTTCTTTTTTCAGACAAGCTGTGTTTATAAGGTAATAATACAAGTATTTTGCTGATAGGGCTGTTTATTACAAACATCAATCATACACAGATGGTTGAAGTGATGTACTGGAAGTTTGATGATAGAATTCAGCAAAAAACTATTGTTTATAACCTGTATTAAAGTTAGATTGGAAGCTTTATATAGTTTAAAGTGTTAGATTATGTATTTTAGAATAAGTTTAATTTAAGAGCTTGATTTAGAAAAGTCAGGAAAATTTTGGTAAAAAGTCAGGAAAAAGTCAGGAAAAGTCAGGAAAATTTTCTTAGCTTGATGAGTGGCAACCATGAAATTTATTTGGTACCTGAAATTTTTTGCAGAACAAGAATCGAGTCATAAAGATTATATTTTTATCAAATATCGACTTAATCGCTTTAACTTTAAAATCGCTTTAACTTATGAATCTTCGTTGTTTTTGAAAAATTTACAGAAGGTTACCAACATATGCATTTAATAACTAATAAAAATTAGAGACTTGTTTTATTTATTATTCAAATTGTATTCATAATACTTGATGAAATAATTTTGTAAACTTTAAATTAAAGTTAGCAGCATGACCCTTGTTAAATTTTAAAATTTTTTTTAAGAGTGTTTTTATATAATTTTTTATAGTATTAGAAATGCTTATGTCCACTAAAAACTGTAAAAACATATGATAGAGAATTAAAATATTTAAATAAACCAATCATAAAACGTCACGAAATAGTGCTGCAAAACTTGAGTCTCGTCTCATGATTTTGTGTTTTTTATTTCTGCCAACAATAAGTTTATCTTTAAAGACTTTGGTGTTATTTCAACTAGCAATATTGTAAAAAATACTAAATAAACTGATGTAATTAAATGTTTCTGGTTTTGTTACCTTTTGTTTGTTCTTGAAAACTATTTGATTTAGCATTTTAAGAGGTACTGTATGAAGGGCAAATGTTTGTATGTATTTCAAAGTTGTTAAATTATGTCATATGTTTGTTTAATTTGAAAGTATTAGACTTTTATTCATTTTTATAGCCCAAACAGTTTGTTGTGTTATAATTCTTTTTATCAATGTTTTCTTTCTGTCTTAAAATTTAACACTTAATCATTTTGATTTAAAAATTGTTTGCTAAATCCATTTAAAATATTTAAATAACATTAAAGCGTTGTTAATAATATGTAAGTCTGGATATTTGTTATAAAGATTAAAACATTAAAACATAAAAAGATAAAATGAAACATTTTATATCTTTAAAATAAATATATTTACAATTTTAAAATTAACTAATAAAAAACAATCTAAGTATTTAAATTTGTGTAATATGCGGAACAAAATACACTGTAAGGTTAAAAGAACTAAAACTATTACAAATAAACAAAGTATGTACCAAGAAAATTAAGGAAATAAATAAATATAGATAAAAATAAAGTGTGTACAAAGTTTATATTGCCTGTTAACAAGGAAATAAATAGAAATACAACAATTGTATTTACTTAAGAACTAAATTAGTTTAATCTGTCTACTTGCATTAAGTTTGAAAGTTTCACTAAATTATAATTAAATAATTTTGTAAAAATAATTAAGATATGAAAAAAATTTAGTTGTGCTTCTGTTTTACACGCATTGAGTTGTAAATACTAGGTTTATTTGTTTATTTTTTCAAATTTTTCAAGCTGTATATATACATATTCTTTTCAACTGAATATGTTATTTAACTGTTATTAGTATTTTATTATTCAACGTCAAATATTGTTTTCTAATATCTGAAGTAATAGATCAAACCAAATCATTGTTTTAAATGTTATTATCTAATACTTTTTTATTATAACTTATAATTAATTTTAATTTTTTATATCAAATATATCATCCATGTGTGAGAAGTGTTTTCTTATTCTATCATAATTATAAATTTATCTTTAAAAATATAAAATAATATTTTATTAATAATTTTTTTCAGCAAGCGGATCCACCTCATCAGCGCCACCGGTTCCGGATCGCAACTTTCTCCTCGACGAAGACGATGACGTCATAGTCAACGACGCGGCACGAGGTTCGCGTGACGTCATCGATCCTTCCCCGCCCATGAACCACCGTCACCAGGTTGAAATTAATAAAGTTTAATTAAACAAATTGGTAAATAAGTCATTACTTGTCTTAACTCATAGATTTGGCATAAAAATTAGTTACTCGTTAAAAAGTTGCTCAAACTTGTTTGCAAGTCACTTTTGCACAATACTAATGCACTTCAGTTTAATCAAAACAAATTTAAATTGAATTAGCAAACTAAGTGTAAAACTGGGTAAATAAATCATTACTTGTCTTTTCAATTTGTTTGCCTCTTATTGTCACTTTTGCACGGATACTAATGCACTTTAATAAGAAAAGTTTTAAATTGAATTAGCAAATTAAGTGTAAAGCGTGGTGGGCCAATTTATAATAAAACATTATGTTAGCATACATAGTTTTAAAAAAATAAAGATGAAAATATTGTTGATGTGTAGATAACATAAGATTTTAAAAAGAGTGCTTAAATCAGGTTTCCATTTTCTAAACTCCGGAGACTTCAAGTTTGTTATATTGTTTCCATATTTATAATTTAAGTTACATTTCAGCACGCGATGATGCTGGGACAGATCCAACAACAACAAAACGAAGAAATTGATGTGGAAGGGCCCACTTACGATCAGGTGTTTGTTTGTTTATATCCTATATATGATCAAATATATAACTTACGATCAGGTATTTGTTTGTTTATCCTACATATGATCAAATATATAACTTACGATCAGGTATTTGTTTGATTATATATATCCTACATATGATCAAATGTATAACTTACGATCAGGTATTTATTATGATATTAAATATATCTAACATATGATCAAATATATGATATTAAAGTTTGATTACCTATATACGATCAGGCTAGCTTATATATACATATCACTAACATAAATACAAACATATCATTATCACATAATTATTTGTTTATTATCTTTTAAGTTTTGTGTATACACAAATCACTAACATAATACTACATAAACAAATTATTGTTACTAAACAATTTTAAAACTTATTATCATATATTTCTAATTATTTTACTCATTATGTAAAGTTTGCGTATAGTTTTATGTATGTTTTTTTTTTCATTATTTTATTCATTATTATAAATTATATATATTAAGGTTTGCGCGAGGGAAACTATTTTATTATGTAATTCTAATTATTTTACTCATTATATTCAGGATTGCGTATAGTTTTACATAGGTTTTATTTTTAATATATATATATATATATATATATATATATATATATATATATATATATATGTGTGTGTGTGTGTATATATGTATTAAGGTTTGCGTATACACATATCAGTGACATAACATTACATAAACAAATTATTATTAATATATATTATTATTTAATTACCATATATTTCTAATTAATTTACTCATATGTATTAAGGTTTGCGTATATGTTTTTTTTCATTATTTTATTCATTATTATAAATAATTATATTAATTATATATATTAAGGTTTGCGTGAGGGAGAGTCTGGACCATATGAGGAGGAGAGAAGAAATCGAAGAAGAAAGAAAATCCAGGTAATTAATTATTTGTTGCATGTTTGTTTCAATTATTATTTAATTATTAATACTTGTTTGCTATTAGGTGCTTTTATACTTTTCTTATGATATTTGTTTATAATTTTGTAGCTTACTGATTTTTCAGGTACGTTTCAAGTAAATACTAATTATTTAATTTATTATATTTTCAGGTACATGAATATGCAGAAGGACAATGCAGGGGTGTACGCGCAAGTTTGTTTCTATTTATTGTTTTGTTGTTTAAAAATAAAACTTAACCATACTTTTTGCTTAACAAATATCTTATCTTTATACCAGTTTATATCTTAAAATTTCTTACTAAAAAGAGAAAAATTGGGTCACGAGCATAAAGGAAACTTACTTAAATTTATTTATTTATCACCAAAATAATTTAAATATATTTTTGCTTTTTCTTATATTTTTTTAGAGTATTTAGTTATTTATTAGTAATGAATCTTGCTGTATTTGCCGTGAGTTGTCTTGTGCTGTTGCGAGCATTTGACAAATCTTGTGAGACAAATATTATAAGATAAATCTTGTATTAGTAAATATGTTTCCCACAGATCGAGGGTGATGTAGAAGAAGCTGTATACGAGAGCGTGCGAGGTTCAAACGAAAACATCCAACCGCTTGAAGGCGATGAAGAGCAGCATAACAACGAGTACAGTGTCATCGGAAGTGTTGCTATGTGATCAGTTGCTATGTGATTATGCAAATTGGTTTTATGTAACTATGGAAGTTCAAAATACAAAACATATTAACTTTTTGTGCTCAAAATACTCTTGATTTCAAAAGTTTAATAACTAGACTTCTCAACTTGATGTCTATTTGATTTTAATTTACAGAATTCTAATAAATCGAAGCATTGTTTATATGGTGAAATTTTTTGAAATTTAATATATGTTAAATTTACAAAATACAAAATATTTTTTGTGCTGAAAATTTACAGCGCACATTTTACTTTTCGGCTGAAAGTCTTTAAAAATTTAGCTTTATGGTTCATTCATGGTTGTCATGTGTCAGGAAATTATTTCTACAAAACTGTAACTTAATTTGTGACCAGTGGCAACTGTTTATCTTTCTTGCTCTCAATCGCTTAGTTTGAATCTTTCAATTGTGTTGAATCAATCTGAGTAAACACTTAAGTATTTTTTGAAAAGTTTGATGATTAAAGATTAAATCATTTTCCAATCGTGTACTAAATCATAGTGAAGGTCGATTTACAAAATCAGTGATGATTATTTCAAACGCTTTTAAGCTTTTGTCAAAAATAATGCAGTTTTATTACAATTATTACATTTGTTGATGTTTCTCTAAAAATTTTGCTAAAATTTTTTAACATTGTTTTTTTGATTGTACTAATATTTTCGTTGAATAATAAATGGCATATTTTGATATTGTTGATAAAATTTGTTGAGTTAGTTATTTATATATACTAAAACTAGATAGTTTTTAAAATAAATAAAATAATATTTTTTTACAGTCTGATAAGTTGATTTAAATATTTGTGTGTATTTTAACAATAACTTTGTAATAACTTTTAAAAAATATGAGCTATCATAGTTTATATAACTTTTAAACTAAGTAATTTACCAAATAAGTACCAGTCTAAATCAAAAATTGTATGAGCAAAGAATTTTTAGCTAAAAACCGCATACTAAAAAGCATACTTAAGTGCTAATTACTGTGTAAAGATAAAATTTATGATTTCAATGCCCTTAGGATACAACCTAAGATTTAACTTCAAATAACTGATTTGATAACTTAAAAATAATAATGGTAACTAATTAAAATTAAATGTAAAATTCACTATAATATTTACTTAATGCAACTAAGACTAAAGCTTGATGAGCAAATACAACTAAATCCAAAGTTTTATAGATGTTATTACTTTACAATTGTTCCATGCTTTCGCAATGATCACAAGAAAATAAATTCAGAAATCCTGACAACTGGAGTATGAGCTCAACTACTGACCTAGCCAGGCTCTTATGTAAATTCATAACTTGGCTTCTGTAAATTTTGTTATAACTACAATTAGCAACAAAAATTTTAAATAAAAAAAAGTTTTGATAGCACAAAAATGAAACGGAGAAACACAATAAAAATTAAATTTATGAGATTTTGCCTTGCAAAAACAAAAACATACATGTATCTTAAACTTAATCTTCTAGAAAATAATTTACAAAAAAATAAACCTGACATAAGATTCGAGCGTCTTGTAATTGTTGTTAGTTATAAATTAAAAAAGCAAGTTCTGTAGCAAAAAAAATAAAACAGTACTAAAACATTACTAAAAATAAACTTAATAATTTTACCTTGTAGCAGCAAATGGAGCATGTTGTGTTAAACTTTCTTGAAAGTGATTGAAAACGTAAACTTAAGATGGGACTCGAACCTCATATAACTGAATTCGAATTCAAATGCTCTACCAACTGAGCCATACAGGCTCTCAAGCAGAATGTAACTTGGCTTTTGTTAATGTAGTAGAATCTGTAAGTTAAAACATTAAAGGTTAAAGAAAAACAGTTTCTGTAGCAAAAGAAAACAGTAAAAAATTATATGATTCAATAACAAAAAGGAGGATGTTTGTTACATTAATACAGGGGTTCCCAACCAGGGGTGCTCGCACCCCTTGGGGGTGCGAGGCAGCATTCCAGGGGGTGCGAGATAGCTTTTTATTTTTTGTATGATAAATAAGGAGAATTTCACTCTCTGATAAAAATTAAAAAGTACATTTTGTTATAAAAAGAAGTTAGCGCTAAATTTCTGAAAAATTTTTTTTTATTAATACGTCATAGAGCAAAAGCGCTTTTCTAGAAGTAAATTCATTTTACTAGTTTCATTTAATAGCTGTAAATTTAGAATTAACATTTCAATAAAGCTTTCTTAGAGTTTTACACCTGTGAATTTTAATCATCTGTTCTTTAAATGTTTTATTTTCTTAACTGGACATTAATTGTTTAAAACAGTTTATGAGCTAGCATCTATTTTAATTGAAGTACTTAGATAAAAATTAGTATCTTCAGCAGGCTTTTTATTAGCTGTTAAGAACAAGTTCTGTTAAGTCTATTACATTTATAATGTAATCTTTAATTAAGCTTAGTTGTGCAGAAAAAGTGCTTAAAGATTTAACATCAGTCAATTGTAAAGTTCACAGCAATTCCTGTATGTTATAACATTTAAGAAAGCTTGTTTTTAGCTTTAGTGAAACCAATTTTTATAGATCAGCAAAAGTATTCAATGCATCAACTTTATTTCTATTCATTCCTTTTTTGAACTTAAACTGTTTACCTTTTTCAATCTACATTTTTCTATTTATGTTGTAAGCATACAAAATTTTCTTGTATTTGCTTTTATACATATCTTTGTACAATTTAAGACTAAATATTTTTTAACTTTTTAAAATCTTAACTCAAATCTTTATTATTTTGAAACCTCCTAGCTGCTAATAGTTTTGAAAATAAAACATTACATAAGCTTAACTTAGAATAGCTAATTTTTATTTTATAAGTACATAAATTCATAACAAAATGTATAAAAAGTTTAGCTTTAAGTTTAAGCCTAATATTTATTACTTTTCTAGTGCTTTTTCCTCATTTCTAATATTTTTTTAAATCTTAGAAATCGTTTATCATTGCAGAAAGAAGAGTGAGTTCAGATGTTTTCTACCTTATAAAAAATAAATAAAACTTGCTCGAATATAGTTTGTTATGTTTTTAAATTTCCAAGTATCTTATTTTTGTTAATATAGTACACTATCATAAAAATTAAAATATAAATTATTAATTAATGAAATCAATGATTTATAATCAAATTATAAATAAATAATTATAGCATGTCGTGTTAGGGGTGCGAAATCAAATAAAGAGACTTTAGGGGTGCGGGGCATCAAAAAGGTTGGGAACCACTGCATTAATATAAAATGTTATTTTCTAATAACTAAAAAAAAAGGTCATTAAAAATATGACTCGAACTTCATACAGCTGGATCTGAATTCAAATGGTCTACCGACTGGCTTTCGTAAATGTTGTAGAAACTAAAAGTTTTTTTTTAAAGTGAATTTTTAGAAAAAAAAAAACGTTCTAGCATAACTAAAAACCAGGGAAAACATGATTTAAAATATTTGTATAAATTTCTGACCTTGCAACAAAAAAAGGAGTATGACTGTTGAAATAAATTTTCTAACAAAGTAATTGAAAAAAATGAATCTGAAAGGGGAATTGATCCTCTGATAACTGGATCGAAATTCTAATTTTTTGTTGACTAACTAGGCTCTCAAGTGAATATGAGACTTGACTACAGTAAACGTTGTAAAAGCTAAAATTCACATCAAATTATTTTTCTTAAACTAAAAACAGTTTCTAAAGCAATAAAATAAATAGGGAAACCTACTTAAAAGTAAGTTATTCAAACTTAGTCCTTACAACTTCAAAAAGGAGCTTGCTTTTTGAACTAAATTTTATAGGAAAAAATTTGAGAATAAATTAAATGCTCGCTATCGGCAGCGATAACAATCGTGAACCGCATACCATTAAATTTAAATTTAGCTCGTTGGCTGCTGGTTTACACTTCATGGGCTGCATTTCCCGACCCTTGCTATAAGTATTTTGTAAAACTTAATATATACATTGTGAAATATCTTATTGTCTAGGACTGTTTCCAGTGTAAAAAAGCTAAAGTAGTTTAATATTTTATTGTTTTAATTTTTTGTTTCAGTTATGGATCCTTTTTAATTAGCAATTGCTAGCCATTTAATAGTATGGAAAATAGTAGTTCTTTAACAAAATATTTAGTAGATATAAAAAGTTGATAGGCACTTTGTAGTCACATTATTTGAATTTTTGTTTCAAAAAAAATGTTTGTTTTAATGTTGGTGTTTATTATACGTTTCTATTTTATAACCAAGACTATCGGTGATTAAAGCATATAATAGTTTATTGTTTTAAAGAAAAACAATTACAATGTTTCACCGCAAAGCGGATTTTCAAATAGTATAAATGTGATAAAATAATGAATGAACAATAAATTAAAATTTGTGTGAATAGCTAAAATAGTTTATTGTTATAATAACTTACAAAAATTTTTTTCATGATAATCAATAATTAGATAAAACATAAAAGTTAAAGAAGTAGTAGTTACAAAACAGTCGTTTATTGAGATGAATTTATATTCTTAAGTCTTTTTACATCCATAATCTTACTGATTTTCCACGTGGTGTTATAAAATAGCCCTTATATGAGTAATAGTATAACAAAACAAAAAAAAATATTTTATAAATTTTTAACTTATTTACTAATAAATGTTTCATAACTTTAGTATTTCTAGCAATGTATTCTTTTTTTAGCAGTGAATAAAATAATTATAGTACAGTCTAGTGCACGGGTCGGCAAACTGCGGCCCGCGAGTAGGTTTATTTTATGAACTGAATGCGGCCCGCGAAATGTGGCCGGCAAGCATGTTAATGTGGCCCGCTGAGAAAAAAAATATTTTTGTATAATTTTTTTCAGTAGTTTGATTTAATTTGATTTATTTTTTTTAAGTCGCTGTATAGCATTCGAAAAAATAAAAAGACTCTACTGCTTTGACTTAAAAAAGTGAAAAATACAGATAAGCATTTGACTAGTATTTTTTCACAGTTTCATAATGACTTTCTTCTTACAACAGCAAGTTATTATCAGAAACAGAGTGTAAAGAGTGCTTGTATTTAGTAAGTTATATATATAATACTCATTTAATAAATAAACTAAATACAAATGTTTTCCATTATGTCCAAGAGTAATGCACAGAAATTAATTAAAATTTCTTTCTTTACAAATTAAGTATTTAGTTTAACATGTAGTTTACACCTTGTTTCTCATAAAGAAGTTTTTTAACTATATGTTATATTTAAGTATACACAAACACATTATAAATTACATAATAATAAAAAACTTAAGTTTATTATACTTTCGTTTCGACAAATTTTGAATTTTAGAAGTTTTCTGAGCACTTTAAATTAATTCCTATGCACTTAAATGTACTCAGATGCTCATTTTTTGAACCACTTTTTTATTTAATACTTAGTTAGATTAAGTTAAGTTTCAAAATATTTAATTATTATTGTTTTTATAAGTAATATCTAAGTGTGTACAGACACACTTAAAATAATATATATGTCATAAATTAAAATAGTTTTTGTTAGGTATGTATTTTAATTTTTCCAAAAATAATTTTTACTAAATTTTTGTTTCTTTTGCCATTTTTTCGCATTTTTTAATAAATTACAATAAAAAAAATTTCAATCAAGCTATCGTACGTATTAAACTTTGGTTATAAATGTGTGCTACACTTCAACAAAAACTTTTTTTGTGGAAGTTTTATAGGATTTGAATTTATTTTCTAATAATTGAAGGTCAGAGAGTCGTGTGGAAAGTTCGTCTGCTAAGATTTTAATTGCTATAAAAAGTCAAAATCTGTTTTTAGTTTAATATTTTTAAAGGTTTAGGAATTTTGTATAGTCCTTTTTTTTATCTGAAACCCCCTTAGTTTTAACTTTGTTTAAAAGTCATAATATTTTACCATATCTCATAAAATAACTTCATTCCCTTGTAATACCAAGTTAGTTTTTAACTTGCTATGAAAAAAATAGCAGAAATGCTAAAAATAGCATTAAGTTTTTATATTTATAAGCAGTAATATTTATATATTTACTTTTAAGAAAAGATCCAATTTCGTTTCTTAACTCATAGACTCGTTATAACATCAAACAAAAACTTAACCAAAGAACAAGCCAAAAGTAAACGTATTTACTTTTGGTCAACGTATTTAATTTTCGTTTTTCTACTACTTTTCGAAACTGTCTGTGGTAAAGTTTCTTTGACAAAATTGTGTTTACTACTGAAATTGTTAATTTCATAATATTTTAAGCTTGTTGTCTTCGCTCATAATACTTCCTGGTTTATTACTAAATGAAGTTAACTGATAAATAACGTAAGTTCAAGATCTGGTATTAAACAAAATCATGTTACCATGAATTATCTAGCAATAATTGCAGTAGCAACATTGTTTACAAAAACTTAAAATCAAAACCCATTATACTGGCGTATTGCACATTTGCTATTAAAATATATGTATCTATTTTTGTGCTTTGCGCTGGAATTTAACCTAGTAATTCTTCTAAAATTTCAAAGTTAGTGAAAACACTTCTTATAAAAATTCTCAGATAAGCAGTATCTGTTGTATCACTGTTCTTATCTTAACAGATTGATTAACGTCCCAATTTGATTTTCGCGGATTTATAATCTTCAGACTTCTAAACACGAATTCTTATTGTCATTGAAGAAATTATCAAAATTATTTTACTACCGCCAACACATTTTTTTCAAGAAGATTTTCGATTCTAAACGGTATCTCCTTTTTAGTAATTACTTTTGCTACTTTATAACTTGCCTTAACAACTTTTTATTGGTCATTCTGTAATTACAAGAAGATAATCATGTGCTTTGTTTATACTAACGTAGGCAATTTTTTTATTTCGTTTCTCGCAATAAATCCTAACTAACTTTTTTTAATTCTTATTGCTCGTTTTATATTTCACATTCACTTTTTTTGAAAGCAAAATTTTATTACAGATAAAGAATTGCTATATGGCTTAACAAAAAATATTTTTTCTACTTCATTAAAAGATTAATGAATTTTATATTTTAATTAAAAACTTTTAAGCAACTTTATTGTCCATTCAAGCTGACTTATAATATATATATTTTCAATATATTTAAATAATAGTTAATATAATTTTTTTATCTCTTTATTTTGTTAACTTTATTCTAAACAGGGTTGCCAAACAAACAAGTTAGCTTAAAAATTAAAAAACACAGACTAGGTTAAACCTGTTTAAGAAATTTTTTAAAACTCAGGTGTGTGTTATACTTTTATTTTAAACACTTTGAATAAATCCTCTAATTCTCATAAAAGTTTTTATGACTGTATTGTAGTTTATTAATTGGTTTTTTTTTCTAGCGTACTTACATATTATGTATTTTTTTATAATGATGGTATTTTAGTTAGGTACTTAGTTTTTAGCTTTTTCAACTTTTAATTTAAACTTAGACTGGTTTGATACAACTCAGTCATTTTTGCTTTTTAAGTGGCAACCATGTAAAAGACTAATTTATTATTAATAAGTTATTTTATCAAAGTATTTGAGTATTAATTATGTTATAATTTTTTTTTTTGTGTTTTCACCATGGAATAGATACAAATTTTATTTAACTTATTACTGAATTTTTTAAGGGTAAAAACTATTCAAAACGCAAAAGTTATTTTTAAAGTTAATATTTTTAAAAATATGTAAAAGCGGTTCATTATATAAAAAATGTATAAAAGTGCCTCAAAATGTTTTTCAAGCTCGGTTTTTATAGATAACTACTTTGTAAGTAAAAAAAAATATGTTAAACTTATTAAGTGTTCAAGACAATACGTAGTTTGTTAGGACTTAAATATATTAGTCAATGTAGATTTTATTCCGATTAATATATATAATTTAAATTGGCGCGTTATGTGTAGCTAAAAGTCACTTGAAATAATAAACTGAATAAAAGTAAAACTTTCTTTAATTGACTAATACTATATTATTAATTAAAGGTCACTAAAACTAAAACTGCGGCCCGTGAAGATTTGGAAACTTGAAATTTGACCCGCGAGCACCATCTGCCTGCTGACCCCTGGTCTAGTGTGTATCATAATTTACTTTTCAGTTACAATTTGTTAGATACGTTGAACTGTATCCAAATAGCGTACGACCTGATAACCGAAAGGTATTTTTGTGCATCCGTTCCTAGAACAGGGGTCGGCAAACTACGGTTCGCAAGCCAAATATGGCCTTAAAATTGAAACCTTAATCCACGAGATACTTTTCAGTAGAATTTATTAAAAGAAAAACTTTGTGGTAAAATTTTTAATTAAGTTCTCAAGACAATGATTACTCTTTATCAATGCTCGTTTACTGCTTGTTTTATCAGACTAGTGTTTTAACGAGTCTTATTAATAATTGTTTTTGTTATTGTTAAGTTAAAGGAACTACTTTCTTAATTATAAGAAACAGACTCAAAAAAAGTTTTTCTATGTAATTTAATTGCCATACTATTCTTAAAAGCTTTAGCTTAACTTATGTTCGTTTTGACGCATGATCTAAAATATTATCTTTTCAAAATTCTGATTTATGAACTATCTAATTTTAAAATTAAAGGAAATAGTTGAATCAAACAAAACAAAGGTTTAAATTAATATTAAATACATTTGTATTAATTTATTTAAACGTATTTCGTTTGACAACTAACCTATAAAAACGACAAATTCTTCAAATAAACTTGAACATAATTAATACACTATTTTCTAATATTTCTTGTGAATAAACTCTCTATATTTACAAGGAACAAAAAGTTGAAAGGAGAAAAACTTAAGAATACTTAAATTTATCAGTCTTTATCCTATAAACTTTTGTTTTAAGTTCTTGCTTTTTAACTTTTTTTAAATACATATGTTTGGTAATCGCTAAACTTTACTGAAAGTATAGTCTCCATGTTCCAATGAAGTTGAAAATTTTATGAATGAAAAAAATTACACTCTTATCAAATTCAATTTACCAAAACATGTATAAAGTATTACTTATTGTTAATTAAAAAAGAAATCTAAATTAGTTTAAATTTATCAAATAATAAACTTCTTTAACCACGTTTGAGCACTGAATTTGAAAGCTTATGTTTAATTCTTAGCACCAGCAATTAATAATTAAAACACCATTTGATATTTGAAATAGTTTTCTTATTTAATTCACCTAAAATAAAACTTACGAAGAATATAATACTATTTAGATATTTAATAAAAACCAATGAAATAGACTTTGGAATGCAAAAAACACAATACTTTATTTTTCGCCATAAATAATGTATGTGATACTATTTATTTCGTATAAGAAAAAAGTTACTGTAAATTCGTTATAAATTAATAAATATTTTTTAAACTTCTAAATATTAGAAAAAGACTTGAGATCCACAGAAAACAGTTAAATTAAAAGAAACTTAATCTAGTTTTGCCAGCTTTACCAATCGTAACAAAAAAATTGTAAATCACTACTTAACTAAGAGTTTAGAAAAAATTAAATATTTAAGTTTTAAAGCTACATTAAGAAAAAATTAATCGAGTTTTAAACGAAATAAAAAGCTTTATGAAGTACGATAAAAACTTGAAGAACAACTCACTTTAAAAAACAGCACCGTTTATATCTAAAACTTTATGTTAGGTACAAATGTGCATCTCAAGAAGTGTTTGTGTTTTTTGGCGTTGAACATTTCTTCAGACCATTGATTTTTTTCTACGTCGTAACATAAAGCTGTTGATGATTCGTGACCAATTGTAACAAGTTTACTTCCGATAAAGAAAATATAGGGTGCAAAATTCAAATTGAAAGTCAATGTACTCGGAAATTGTTTCAACAAAACAAACTTTTTACAAGTAGAATCATAAACTTCACAAGATTTACTTTTGCTCAATTCACAATTTCCAATAACAAACAACTTATTTTTCCTAGCAGTTGATGAATTACCACATTTTCTTTCAATCATACTTGGCATTAACGACCATGTATTTACTATTGGATCATATGCCTCAACAGTTTTTGATTCTTCAAAATTAACATTCAGTCCACCAGAAACAACAATTCTTCCTTCGTATACGGTACAAGCTGCATAAATTTTCGCTTCGTTCATTCTTCCAACTTCTTCCAAATGGTTGTTGAGAGTGTTAAATCTTAAACAAATATATAAAGCTTCATAATTTTCGTTCCCTCCACCTATTATAAAAACTTGATTCATAAACGAACATGCACGAAATACATGACGAAATTCGGCCATTTCAGCTACATTTTCCCACGTGTTGTTCAACAAAGAGTATTTCTCAATAGGTTTCACAAACTGAGAACTTTCATCGAAACCTCCAAATAGATAAATCGCCCCTTTACAATAAACTGATTCGTGAAATGTTCTTGAAAACTTCATGGAAGCCAGTTCTTTTACACCTTCAAAGTTCCCGCCACCAATTTGTTGTACGTTGGAAACTGTTGTTTGTTTTTGAGAATTGAAACCACCAGTGGTTATGATTTCAAAATCGTTTTGACCGCAGTACCTAGCTAAACGAGGGAAAGTTGATTTATTCTGAGGAATTTTTTCAATATCTTTCGAGAGATTTCTGAGCATGTCTAAGACTTTAAATAAATCATTGCTTGCGCATTCAGATAAAAAACTAAGACGAACTTTTGATAGAAGACTAAACGCGAATTTGATTCTTTCTTCACAATTGTAGCTCACCCAACTGTCAATTACATTCATAACCTCAATTTCAGAATCAATTTTTAGTTCAGAACTAGATATAACTTTTGCAATTGGTGTGAAGCCTAACTCTAAAAAGTTACCACTTTCACAAACCAATGGAAAACAACGTTCAATGTAGCGTAAGGCTAGTTTTACAAACTCTGTAGACCTAAATATACTGGCTAGTTGGTAAAAGGCAGTCACATTGCGAAGGTTGACTCTGTGCTTGGTTTCTAAGAAATATTTGTTGTATAGGTTTTCGTGCAAAAAATATTCATCAGCTTTTAGGATCGAGATAAATTTGTTGTCATCTAGTTTTTCATTACCTTAAAAATATATTTTAATTTTAGTTAAAATTAATATTAAGTATACTAATCTTAAAAATAACTGCTTAAATGGTAAAAAATGTATTTTTTATTTTATTTACTTTTGATATTTAAAATTTTATAAATCCTTAGCATGTTACAATACTTAATAAAAAAAAAATTACACACTGTTTATTCAAGCTGATAGATTAAGTTAGCAGAATGTAATACATTTTTTAATTGAGAATTATTTATATATGGTATATATAGAGATTTATGTATTTACATTTATTTATTTATTCAAATATCCATCGTGGGACAGTAAACTTGTAATAACAAAATTTACTTAAAATAGTTTTTAACATAAAAACTTATATATTAGTAGATGTTGCAGTAAGAGAAACAAGAGATCATACAACGTTCAGTTAATGTAATAATAACTTAAAAATTATTAACTTTTAACACAAACTCAAAAAAGTTTCAAACCTTTTGGAAGAAATACAACATTTTTCCTCAGAAGTTCATCATATTTAGATGACGTATTTTTACACAAGTTGATAAAACTGTTGTTTGCACTGTTATTACTACTTTTATGACGTTTTAGTATTTTTTGGTTGGGATTTTTCAGTTTCATCTTTTTTGCAACATTTTGATAAGTTTCAAATGACAAATCTTCGTTAATTTTTGACGAAGTTATATCCATAGCTTGTTATTTTAATGCTGTAAAATGTTAATTACTAAAT
This sequence comes from Thalia democratica, assembly GCF_965202585.1. NCBI lineage: Eukaryota > Metazoa > Chordata > Thaliacea > Salpida > Salpidae > Thalia > Thalia democratica. Next base: position 24,359,417 of record NC_139173.1, read on the forward strand.
TTTGATACATTTTTACCGTAACCGATAGGTTTAATTTTCACAAGTGTAAAAAATTATAAGCAATTCAGATTAGTTCAAATAAACTTAACATGCATGAATTACAATTTAAAATGAGAAAAGTCAAAAAGTAATAGAGTATACCAGGAACGTAACTAGCTCGAAAAAGTTACGATTAGAGCAGTTTAAACTACCTCTGATGTTATTGTATTAAATATTTAAGTATGCAGTTATGTTAAAACTTAAAAAATAAACTGAATGTTGAAGTATGAGCAATAATTGTTTACAAGGCAACTTATGTTGCTCAACACCCCTTATAATATGTTGCCACTTGTGAAAACCAATGAAAACTTTCATTCAAACTAAGTATAAGAAAATGACAATTTACTTCTAAAAATAAGTACGAGCATAAAGTTATTGTTATAGGAAAATTTATTAATTTTTCAAAAAACATAAAACTTTAATGTCAATTATTTTCCTTATCTTAAAAGCTATCTAAATTTTTTTTTTTTTATTTTAGAGAACGCAATTTTGCCTTTAATTTAAAAAAAAAGTTATTTAATTTGGGGTTGGAATTATTTCATGGGGTCCCTCCAAAAATAAAGTTTTTTTTTCGTTTTTTTTCATCAAATGGTATTAGAACCAAAAATAAATATTTTTTTTTAATTTTTTTTTTTGATTTCCCTTAGTTTGCATGTTATAAAAACTCTTAAATAGTTATTTTATAAATAATGTTAATATCTTTTACGATTTGGCCCAAAATCAAAATGTAGTATATTACACTATCATTTGCCTTGGCCATTTCCTAGATAAAAAATTGATAAAAGGAAAAAAAAAGTTAATAAGAATGTGAATATACAACAAATTTAATTAAATTATTTTATTTTAATTTAGTTTGATGTAATTCACATTCTTATTACCTTTTTTTTTCCTTTTATCAATTTTTTATCTAGGAAATGGCCAAGGCAAATGATAGTGTAATATACTACATTTTGATTTTGGGCCAAATCGTAAAAGATATTAACATTATTTATAAAATAACTATTTAAGTGTTTTTATAACATGCAAACTAAGGGAAATCAAAAAAAAAAATTAAAAAAAAATATTTATTTTTGGTTCTAATACCATTTGATAAAAAAAAACGAAAAAAAAACTTTATTTTTGGAGGGACCCCATGAAATAATTCCAACCCCAAATTAAATAACTTTTTTTTTAAATTAAAGGCAAAATTGCGTTCTCTAAAATAAAAAAAAAAAAATTTAGATAGCTTTTAAGATAAGGAAAATAATTGACATTAAAGTTTTATGTTTTTTGAAAAATTAATAAATTTTCCTATAACAATAACTTTATGCTCGTGTTTAATTTATAAATCTTGACATTTTTATCAAATCTGGGTTTTTTCAGATGTACAATTAGTTTACTGTAATCAAAAATAGTTTGTAAAAATATGAAGAGTACATATCTTATTTAATATTATTTCTAACTATAGTTGCATAGATTTTTTTCTGTAAAATAAATCAAACATTTTTAAACTAAAACTTAGTTTTTACAGTCTTACAAATAAATAAATTTATTTATGGTTGCCACTGGTCAAGCTGAGAAAAATTTCCTGACTATTCTAAATCAGTTTTACCTATATAAATTGTTCACTTAGTTTAGTAAAATAGTTCCAAAACTATTTAATATAAAATCATTAAATTAAAAATATATTAAAAAAGAATATACTTAAGTAACTGTAAAAAAACGACATAAAAAAGTAAACTATATATCTGTTGTATAAAACATTTCCTCTTATCATTTAGTATAAAACTTGTAACAATTAAATATACTCTTATTTACTTTAAAAACTTAAGTTACTCTACAAAAAATACAAACAATAAATAAACTTAATCTTGGCATATACCTCTCTTATAACTTAATTTATAAATTTAAACAACTTTGAAAAATTATGAAGAGGTAAAGTATACACATTAATTTGTTAAAAAAATACTAAACTAACTGCTTAGTTATAAATAACACAACTATTTATGAAAAAAACACTTTGATTCTAAAATTATGCTAGATAAACTTTTGTGTATATACCACAGTTTCACTATGGAAGTGTCCTTGCTACAGATCATCAATTCTAAAAAGCTTACAAAATCTGCTTGTTCAAGTAGGGTACTTGTTCAATATGTTAATAGAAAATTTTTGCAGTTTTATAAAGGATATTTTACTAGTTTATACCAGGTGAAGCCATTGAAAATAAAATTAAATATTTTTGTGAATTTATAGGAAAATTTTGAAATTTTTTTCTGACTTAAAAAGACTTTTAATTAATTTTTACCATTTGAAGGCTTTGGAAAACAAGGAATTTTGTAAATTTAAACTGAAAAAATCTGACTTTTTTCTTAAATTTTATCAAATTTCCTGACTTGTTTTCAAAACCCCCCATTTTTTTTTGACTTTTGTTTTTTTTTAAATTTTTCCTGACCTTTTCTGATTTCCTGACCGAGTGGCAACCCTGTTTATTATTACAAAATAATAAAGAAAAAAACTACTTTAAGATATTCTCAAAATTATCTTTGATTTACAATTTTTAGGACACAAAAAATAATAAATAATTTTAAACAAAATTTTTCACATTCAACTTATAACAGGGTTGCCACTAGTTTTTTCCAATTTTTTTCCAGGTTATCCAAATTTCTTTCAGGTTTTTGAAAGCACATCTTTTTTTGATAGTTTTGAGTTGTAAGTTATTGTAAAGCTTAAAAAACTGCGAGTCAAATGATATAAACTACTTAAGAGTTACTGTAAGTATTGCAATTTATTTTATTATGTTGGAACCTGTACTAAATTCTTCTAAGATGGTTGTTCAAAAGCCATTATGTTGGTTTCATACAAACAGCTAAAAGTCTACTTAAATTTTTCGTAGTTTAAGGTGTTATCTTTTATTAATTCTTGTTAAACTATTTAATCAAATGATTATTTGATATTTTATAAGTTGCAATAACTAGTTAAAATATTATACTTTTTTTAAAACAGGAACTAAGTTTTAGAAGTAAGTGCTAGAGCTGAAATAAAATTTAAAAAGTATGCAGAACTAAAATTTGTTGTAACTTACTATTTTTTGATTTCTACTTGCTTCTATTGACACTTTTCTTTCACAACATTTTTTAAAGTAAAACTTAAATTTTATCTTTAATAGGTTTATTAACTTCCGTAAAAAACTATTAATTTTAACGAATGTAGTAAAATAGTTTATTTATTTTTTATTTATATTTAAATAGTACAACTTGTTCGTTTAACAACTCACACTATAACAGTGGAAGAAATATTGACTAATCTACTCAATGTTCCAAAACTGCTATTTCATTTAAATATACGTAGATTGTAACTAATCTAAATAAAACTTTTTAAGCTCTATAAAACTATAAAAAAAACATTAACTTGTCTGATGTATATTAAATTCATCTTGTGCTATAATAGAAGAATGACAACATACATGCATTGTTTAGTTTACTATATTTTTAGTTAAAATAAATTTAAAGAGTTTTGTGTTCACTTCATATTTTTATGTAAAAAATTTGTAACATTTTTGTTACATGTACAAAGTAGTGTTTTTTAGTTTTTTTCCTGATGACTTCAACTCACTAAAAATATTAAGAAACAGTTACTGATTCCAGAACAACAAAGTTAGCTAAAACTACAGAATTATAACTCATTAAAACTATAAGTCTTTTATTTTATATATTTTATAAAGATTTGCAAAAACTCAAACTTCAAAAATTTAAGGTTTTTCTTCATTACAGGTTTTTTACAAAATTTCTCAAATTCCAGGTTTTTCCAGGTAAAGTGGCAACATTGTTATATGTAAAAATCATAAAATATAAAACAAAGAAACTAGAAAAAAACTTAAAAAAAAACTTTTTATCATTTAATAAGAAAAGTAAACACTTGTTCATGTTTAAAAACGTTTTACGTTATAATTCTTGATTGTAAAAAAAAAACATTTTACAGCTGCAACCTTAAAACAAACATTAATTAAAAAAATACACTGATATATCTATCTTAATACAAAACTTACAACTAAGGTGTTTAAGATTAACAACTTCAATTTTTAGAAGTCTTGACTGAATAATCTAAGATTGTATTTTCATTTTGAATAAACAAATGGTAACTAATAAGTTTTTATACATAGAAGTATATCTTACTAATAAAAAAAAACTAAAGCTTTTATAACTTTTGTAATCCACTCTAAAACTTTTAATCTAATATAAAACAACTGAGACAAGTACATACCTTTTGAAACGTTATAAATAAAATGAAATGCAAAAAAAAACCTTCATACTTAAACAACATTACTTAATAAGAAAATATTAAAAATACAATCTGAAACAATTTTTTGAAAATTATTTTACACCAAACTTAAGTAAGCTAAATCTATCAAAACATAAAATTCTGCAAAGCAAGCAGGAAGCTGGTAAACTGTGGCCATGTTTGAGATCCTGAAAGTATTGGAGACTTTCTTCAGATGCCGCCACTTCGAGGTCATTAAAACCACGTATTTTAAGGTTAATTCACACAAGTGGGTGATTTTACCTTCAAATGATACTTACATTGCATCATTTTAACCTTAAAAATACTTAACAGCAAAGGTCTAAAATAAATCTATAAAAACATATAGTTTGTTTAAAACTAAACATAATGTGCTAAGTTTACAGTAGTATAACAAAATAAACTCATAAACTAATTTTTAAAATGAAAAGCTAATTGAAAAATAAAAGGAATGCTAGTTTAAAATTTCTATAAATTTGGCAATTCATCTTAAAACAAGCTAATAAAGTAGATGAAAAACTGAGATATTTCAATCAGAAAATAATTGAAAGTCAAGAATCAAAACAAAACTATAAAGAATTAATATAATAAAACAACATGCATAGAAAACAAACTGTTTTTATACAAGTTATGTGAAATTATAAATTAAACAAATTTTTTTAAAAAGCCAACACCAATTCAAGGAAGTTTTTTTGAATTCTCCTTTTTTTTCCTAAAAACTGTTGTAAACTTTTTTACTAAAAAAAGTCCTTTTCTGCTTTAACCTTTTCATTAACCAAGAATTGGTAACATTGAAAATAAAATTACTTAACAAGCAACATCTCAAAAAAAAAAAATATTTATTTTTTTTAATAAGCATTTCATGTTTTAAAATTTTATCATTGAATTAAGGGTAAACTATTGAAAAAAATGTATTAATTCTTTTATGGCCATTCAGTGTTGCTTAAAATAAATATAAATTTTATATAAGTCAACTAAAACTGCACTACCAAATTTGATGCTCTGAAATTAGCTCTGAGGTTAAAACATATCTAAATACGCAGGGTTTCCACTTTTTAAGTCCAAAAAATCTCCTGAGTAACTTTAAACTGTCCTGAATCATTCTTAGTATTTTTAAATATTGTAAAAGACATTTGTTTAGTTTTTCAAAACTAATCAAAATTAAGTTTTTTAACCAAACTAGTTATAAAACAACTAAATGTTGAAACTAACCCTATTAAACCTCATAAAAAACTTACAAAAAAATACTTCCTGAGACAATCAAAGACCTAAATTTATCCTGTTTTTTTCATAGAAAAACAGAACTATCCTGAGTTGGCCTGAGTTTAAGAATAAAATTCAAAATATAATGAGTTATCCTGAAATATTCATAAACTGTAAAATATCTTGAGTTATCCACTGTACCCTGATTTTAAGGCAACCCTGTACAATATAAATGTTTCAACCAAGCTTATAGTTCTATTAATAACTTAAATAGGAAAAATTGAAATTTTTAAAACAAGTTTCAAAGAAGAAATAAAATTCTCAAATACTAAAGAAAAAAACTATAACTTATGTTATTTCAAAAAAAAATTTAACTTTTAAATTTGTCATTCATGTTGCAAGCTATTTGTCATGTGTTATATACATTTCCTGATTTTATAATTTAAATAAAGGTCTATACAGGGTTGCCACTAACTTTCTGCAAATTTTCTCCAGGGTTTTTAAATTTCTTCCAGGTTTTTTAAAGTACTTGTTTTTGGTTTTTTTTAGTTTAAACTTAAGTTTAAGGTAAAAAACTGTGATTAATAGTATAAAAACGTTGAAAAGATTCTTTATAGGTACTTTAAATGTGTTTTGTACTAAAACGTTTTTGTTGATGGCAAATTTTTCTTTATCTATATGGTAGATTTTTAGTTTCAAATGAAAATATTTCTACTTGCAATGTAAAAAATATTTAAAAATCAAGGTCTTTAAGTGGTTTTTGTTCAAGACTCAAGGTTTCTCCAAGTTAAGTGGCAACTCTGTCTATATAATCAAGTTTTTTGATAAAACTTCCAAAATTATATCATCACTGTTTGGAATGTTTTCTTTTTATATATGTGACAACCACAGGCAAATAAAATCTTGCAACACTTAACTCAGAAAGTTAATTGACTTAAACCAAAAATTGATGTTTTTTGTTAGTTAACTTTGAAAATTTTCTATTTTAAAAGTCAAATTGTTGCTTTTTTTGTTTGTTTTTTTGTGACACAAAAAAACAATGAAGTTTTCAAAAAAAAAAGTTGTTTGAGCTAAAAAAAAAAGTTCAAAATAGAAAAGCCTTTCTCTTTTTATACTTTTTTCCTATTCTCTCATATTAAAACAAAACTTACAGGTTTTATAAGTTTAACATAGGCAATGCATATCAAGAAAAATGATGAATAAAACCAAATATCAGATAATTGTATGCAATTAATATGTACGAGTGTGAAGTTAGCTTAAAGAAATTTTAAAAAATGTTGTGACTTTGGATCTAAATTTTTTCCTTATCTCAATAGCTAATTAAAAACTTTTTTTTCTGTTCTAGAGAACGGTCCTTTGTCTTTTATTGAAAAAAAATTCATTGGATTGGCGTTTGGTTTTTTGAGTGGAGCCCCTTAGAAAAAATTGGGTTTTTTATATTTTTATATTTTATGAGTTTGAGTAACACAATAATAATATATATTTTTAAAACTATCTAAATATTATGTGTATAACAGGCTTTAATTTTTTTTACTAACTGTCAATATTTTGCACAATTTGGTTTTTTTATGAGTTTTTTTGTATTATGAGTTTGAGTTTATAATTCATAAAATTCATAAAAAAACCCAACTAAGGCCAAATTGTGCAAAATATTGACAGTTAATGAAAAATAAAATTAAAGCTTGTAATACACAAATTATTAAGGAGATAAAAAATGTTATTTTTTGTTTTTTTACTCAAACTCATAAAATAAAAAAATTATAAAAAACCAAATTTTTTCTAAGGGGCCCCACTCAAAAAAATCAAATTCAATCCAGTGAGTTTTTTTAATTAAAGACAAAGAAACGTTCTCTAGAAAAAAATATTTAGCTTCTAAGATAAGGAAAACAATTAGATCCAAAGTTTAGAATTAAAAAAAAAGTTCTTCAAGCTAACTTCACACTCATTTAAGATTTATTTAATTCGTTGAATTTTCACGACACTAGAAGTGCTAAAAAGTACTTATATGTCAAAATTACTTCTCACGAGTCCAAAAATAAGTAATATGTAGAATGAATAAAGAAAGCAAGGTCTTTATTAGCTGAAGGATTGAAATAAAAGCAATTTTTTCGTGCAAAAGTCTACGTTTCTACACATTTGCTGAAAGGTACCAAACTACAAAGCTACGTGCCTGGAGTATACAATTAGTGTTGAAAAGTTTCAAAATAAAATACATATAAATTTGACTTACATAAAAATATGTAAAAACTTTCAATAAATAGTACAACATAAAATTTAATAAACAATAAAACCACAACAATTTATCTTATTTCTTGTTCAAAAAACTCAACTTCATAAACATTAGTGGTTCTTATACAACAAAATTAACCAAACAATATAAGTAAAAATACCTAAGAACAACAACAAATATTATCCTAAATTAAAGTCTTAGTTACTTGAAACAATTAACAGTAGCTTTAATTGAATGATGTTTTGTTCATTCAAGCATAATAATGTATTGTTATCTTACGTAAAAAAAAAAACTTTAGTTTACCTTGTTGGTGTTAAATGAAATATAAACAACAGTAAAAAGGGATATTTATATTATTAAACAATATTTCTGAAATAATTTTAAAAACAAAAACTTTAAAACAAACAGTTTTTGTTTTATAAAATTTAAATGAAAGAAAATGTATAACAGTCATCATAAATTCAATGCACTTATATTGAATAATCAAAAAAATGCAAATAAAATAATAAATAGCTTAGTTTGCAACAATAGTATAATCATTTAGTTGATATGATAAAAATAAGTAGTTCATTAAGTTAAAAATTGTGTAATATTTACATGTTTGAGTGATTTCAAGAGTCCTTTACTCTATTCGTACTAAAATATTATCTAAAAATATTAAATCACTATTTACTTTATATATTAGTTGCTATTATAAAAGCTTTATAAATTTAACTTCAAATAACGAAAAAAAATATTTTACATACAGTGACTTTAAAAAAATATAAAATACTATTAACCTACAAATACAAGATATTTTATAAAACAAAAGTTAAAAATTACTAATATATATTTCAAAAACAGAGAATTAAACTTAATTCTTTTTTGTACTTATGTTATGAAAAATAAATATTAAGTTATTTTGTTAAGACCTACTTTACTCTTTCAACCTGAATAGTTTATGGTTTGATATATGTTATGAAACATTATATCACGTTGTTAGTTTTTGCTATTGTTTGTAATTAGCTTTTATTTATTTAATATACTTATTTATTAATGTTGTATTTATACGAAATAAAGTATAAATTTGACTTGTTGGTATTTTTAGGTCTTGCCTTATCTAACGGTAGACAAAAACTTTAAATTTGAGCTAATTTAACCAAACAAAGATTTTTTTCCACTTTAATTAAAACTTAAGAAAAAAAAAACTAGAATCTAATGAGATTTTAAAAATGTGAACCGTTTAAAAGCTACTAGAAAAATGGTTATTTTACGTAATTGAAATCTACTGTTTTTTTTGTCATAATCAAGCTAGAAAAAATAAATAAAAAACAAAATTGCTCAGTTTTTAATGTAAAGCTATCTTTAATTTTGTTATTGTTTAGTTATATTTTGTATAATTTTTACCATTTTAAAATTCCCGTAATATACATCCACGAAATTAAATAAATAGTATTTAGGAATATATTTCTTTGTTGTTTTTCATTGAACTTTGTTTAAAAACAAAACATAATCATAAAAAAAGTATGATTTTGCTATACTAATAAAGATTGTTGTGTAATAATTTATGAATTTATTCTTTTAAGAGTTTATTTTACAAACTAAGTTTTGGTCAAAGACCTCGTCAGTGCTTAAATAAATCTAAAAATATATGTAACAGTCATCATTTAAACATTTAAATAAAAACAAACTTTTACTCAAAATTTTTACTTAAAAAACTAAACAAATTAAATTTTTATATTAAAGTTAAATTTAAGGTAAAGTTATAATTTCAGTAATTTCTTTATTTGTTTTCTTAAAACCAAAACATATAATAAAGTAATAATTTTTGATCAATTAAGAATTATATTTTTTTGAAGGTTTGATACAGTTGATAAAGGTTAAATGTATTTTTCATATATACTGTTTTACAGTTTGACTCAAGTATAATAATAAAGTGTTTATAATTTCTTTATATTATTAATAAATTACTTTTCACAATTAAAACATAATGTTAGTAGTAAGCGGTAAATACAATAAATTTTTCTTAATAAATTTTTTACGTAACATAATAGATGTTTTATTTTAGTTGTATAATTTATTAACATTTTTTCAAGTTATGCTAACAAGATATATGTTTGAGTTATTGAATAATTAAAAGAAGATGATTTTACATATTTTCAAACAAAAATATAACTTCCGATTAGTTTATATACCATACAAGCTGGTATTGATCAGTGACGTCAGCATTGTCTTTTGCTGTGCAACGTTTAATACATTGTCCACTAGGCAAGACATCTGGTACGCTCGTATTATATATAATCAACAAAAACACCTGAAGAGCAGAAGCCTGGACTTTCGTATGCCGTAAGACAAGCTCAAGTTTAACAAAAGGGTTTATTATACCAAAGACAAAAGTGCTTTATTCTATATTAAATTTGGACTATAAAATGATGTGTACTTTAAGCTCCTTGCGTAGCTTAATGTGACTAAAACTAAAACTGGGTAAAAACAAAACTGACTAAAACTCACCCCAAAAATATTTAATTTTTGAAAATTACCCGCGAGGCCTGTCGATTCCTGATTTACGCTAAGATTATACAAATGCAGTTTAACTGTTTCATTTATTAAAAACATGTTAAAAGCTTTTTAAACATCTAGTTTTAAAATCTTTACAATCTCAAAACAGATATATAAAAAGTTATTAAAACAAAAAACAACTGGTATGGTTTAAAACAGGGTTCGGCAAACTGCGGCCCGCGGGCCATATGCGGCCCTCGAAGGATAAATTTGCGGCCCGCGAGCACATTATTTCTTTGAATGGAATGCGGCCCTCGAAAGAAATTTTTGCGGCCCGCTAGGCAAAAATATATTTTAACAATTTTTTTTGTTATTTGGCTTAATTTGTTTAATCTCGTTTTATCCCCTTTATAAAATTTTAAAAGAATTAAAATACTTTATTACTTTAGTTTAAAATGTGAAAAGGACAGATTAGCATTCCATCAGGGTTTTTTATCAGTTTTATAATAATTTTCTTCTTACAACAGCAAGTTATTATCTGAAAACACAGTGTTAGAGTGCTTGGTTTAAGTAAGTTACTTATATAATACGTGTTTAGTAAATAAACTACGTGCAAATGATGTCCATTTTGTATGAAAGTAATGAACAGTAATTAACTACAATGTCATTTATTTACAGTTTAGATATTTTTCTAGTACTTTATTCATAAGTCTATTTTATAGATGTTTTATTACTAAATGTTATATTTGAGAGAGCATAAAAACAGTTAAAATTACATAGTTTGAAGAAATAAAGTATATTTTATTTTGAAACTTTTATATCTTTAGAAGTTTTCTGTGTACTTTAAATAAATTCCTATGCACACTAATGTACAAAGATGCTTTAAAAACATTTTTTATTACATAACTAAGTTAGATTAAGTTTAATATATGCATAATTATCTAAGATTGTTGTTTATGCATGTAATTACGAATTGTGTACAACCACATTATAAACAATGTATAAGACTTAAATAAAAATAGTTTTTGTCTGGTGTATATTTTCATTTTACAAAAAATATTTTTTGCAAATTAAGTTAGTTTTTATGTGTTGCATACTGATATACACAGTTGCTGTTTTTTAGAAGTAGCTATTTTATACAAACTAGATTTGGGTATGGTAAATTTATTAAGTTTGTACATTGTTAATCAAAATAGTTTAAATTCAAGCTAATAAACAACTAAACATTGCAAAAAACTCAGACTATGACTGTTTGAAGATTTCAAAACTCAAGTCACTTTATTATTTTTTTAGTTTTTGATTGAATTGCCTTTTGTATACTAAAATATCAGGCTAGTTTTTTCTCACTCAAGCTGGCTCTTTTGCTTTAAAAAGTGTCAAATTAAACTAATGATGTATGTTTTGTTCAATCTACAGTGTGCGTTTTCATTATGATATATGTTAAATTCAAAAATTTGCAGCTGATATAATTTGAAATATTATTTAATTAATTGTATACACATAGGTGTGAACAATCAGTGTTGCTAAAAAACTTAAAAACCGGAAAAGCTTAAAATTTGACAATTTATGCTTTAAAAATTTATAAAAACCTTGAATAAGAGACTTTTTTGAAAAAAACCTTGAGTTTTAAACGTTTTATACATGTAAAGTAGTGTATTTTCGTTTTGACACATAAAATCTACCATAAAAATATTTTTTTATTAAAAAACACATCTAAATTAGCTTAACAGTATTTTAAATATTGTTATGTTAATTAGTTTTATTTTGTACTAACAATAGAAGCAAGAAATTGTACTATTTAAAACTTTATATTAGTGCATCGCACCTTTGCTTTTAAAATTTCTTTGCCTATTGTTGTGCTTTGAATTCAACTAAACCTAAAAAAAATTCTAAAATGTCAAAATTAGTAAAAACACCTCTAAAAGAACGTTGGTATTTTTATAGAATCTAGAACTAAATGAACAATTTTTGTTGTATCATTACTCACATCTCAACAGAGTTATTAAAGTCCTAATTTGATTTATGCGGCTTTATAATCCTAAGACATTTCTAAACAAGACTTCTTGTTGTCATTGAAAAAATAAACAAAATATTTAACTACCGCCAACACAAGTTCTTTAAAAAAGTTTAAAATTCTATAGGGTAACTTCTTTTTTGTAGCTAATTTTGTTACTTTATAGTTTGTCTTAAAAAAATTTACCGATCAGTCTGTAGTTACTAAAAATAATAATGTGCTTTGTTGGAACTGACTTACGCGATTTTTAACTTTGTTGTTTTTACGAATACTCTTAACTAACGTTTTTTAGTTCTTTTATCTCGTCTTACATTTCACATTTATTCATTTTAAATGCAATATTTTTACTGCAGATATGGATTGATATAATGCTTAATAGTTTTTTTTTTAAATCTATTAATGGCCTAATAAAATTTTTATTTTTGTTAAAATTATTTAGTAACTTAATTGTCCATTTAAGCTGAATTACAATGACTTTTTTTGCTATATTTTTAACTAATTGTGAATAAACTTTGTTATTTCTTAATTTTCTGAATTTTATCTTAAACAGCGGTGCCAAACACACAGGCTAGTTTAAGAAATTTAAAAACTCAGTCTATTTTAAACCTATTAAAGATATTTTTTAACAACTCAGGTGTGTGTTAAGCATCTATTTCAAACACTTTGAATAAATCTTTGAAATCTCAGAATATTTTTATGTCTGTAGTGTAGCTCACTAATTGTTTTTTTTTTCTTGTCTTCTTAAATATTGTGTATTTTATATGTTGATTTTAGATAGGTATTTAACCTTGATTAACAACAAATTTTTAACTTTTTTAACTTTAATAAATTTAAGCTGGTTTAATAAAACTCTGAAATTTTTTGCTTTTAAAGTGGAAACCATGAAAATAAAAATTAATTACTAATAATGTACTTTATTAAAGTATTTGACCATTAATTATGTTAAAGAATTTGTTTTAGATTTTCTATAGTATAAATAGGTATTAGTTTATTTACTTAACTAACTACAAATTTTTTCAAAAACTGAAAGCGAAAATTTTAGACGCAAAAAATTATTTTCAAATAATAATATTTTTAAAAATGAAAAATTGGTTCATAATATAAAGAATGTTTTCAAGCTCAGTTATTATAGATAGTTAGAAATGTAAGAAAATAAAAAAAAACATTAAGTTAAGCTTATTAAGCTTTTAAGAAAGTTAGTATTTTATTAAAACTTAAGTATATTAGTCAATGTAAATTTATTTCAATAAATATTTAGAATATAAACTTAAACTATGTTTAGCTAAAAGTTATATATAAATAATAAAGTAATTAACAGTGAAAATTTTGTAGAAAGAATAAAACTAAAACCAAATGTCACTAAAACTAAAACTGTGGCCCGCGAAGATTTTGTAAACTTGAATTTTGGCTCGCGAGCACCAACCGCCTGCCGACCCCTGGTTCAAAAGAATGCATATTTAAATTATTTATCAATGTATATCAAGTTAAATTAAGAGAGTTTTGAAGTAGTAAGCTTGTTTGGTGGTGATTTATAACTCAAGAAAACGAAGACATCTTTTGACTTTTTATTTTTTGATCTACTATTAAATATAGTAGTAAGTTTCTAAAAAGAATTTTTTGCTTTACTGCTTCTAATAATTATCTTTATACAATTCTTACAAGCATATAGCTTTGCTTGTATAATGAGTTATTTGGAACTTAAAATAACAAACACATTTAAAATAAAACTACATTAGGAAAATATCTAGTGCAGCAAATGTCATTAACAAACACTAATGCTATACAAGTTAAACAATAACAACTAGATATACGAAGAATGAAAATTTATTTTTGTTTGAAAATGTTAAGAAATTTAAATAAATTTAGTTATTAAACTAAAATTGCTTGTATGTAGGCATATAATTAAAGCTGTTTAAAGGACAAAAAGGTTAAAAATATATAAAAATGTTTTATAGTTAGTATAGAAATACTTTTTTATTAAAATAACAGTAAGCATAACCAACTTAATAAACAACACAAGCGAATCGAAAATCGCTACTAAATGTCATGGAGACTTTAAAAAGTAATAAAAGTTAAGTTACTTTTTTATTTAAACGCTTACTATGAACAGGCTGTAAAATGTAAGACTCAATAAAATGCTTTTGAAAACAAGAAAAAATCAAGAAAATTCCTAAGAGTTAATAAAATTATTATATTCAAAAATTCATCTTAGGTATTAGCGTGGAACTAAAGTTGATATTGTATTCTGTTACATCGAGTGCTTCTTCAGACCATTCCTCTTTTTCTACGTCATAACATAAAGCCGTTGATGATTCGTGACCAATTGTGACAAATTTGTTTCCGATTGAGAAGGTGTTAGCCACGTAATCAAAGTTAAATTTTAATTTATGTGGGAATTGCTTTAAAGAAATAAATTTGTCTGAAGCGGAATCGAAAATTTCACACGACTGTGTTATATGAGTTCCATAACTTCCAATTACAAACAACTTATTCCTCATGGCAACTGAACAGTGACCAAATCTCTCTTCAATCATGTTTGGCATCGGTGACCACGCATCAGCTGCATGATCGTAAGCCTGAACGGTGTTCAAACCACCCGGGTCGTCATTGTTACGCCCACCACAAACAACAACTCTTCCTTCAAAAGTTGTGCAAGCCGCACACGATCTCGGACAGTTCATTGTTGCAATTTTTTTCCAACTGTTATCTTTAGTGTTAAATTTTAAACAAGAATTTAGTTGGCCGTTGTCAAACCCACCAATGATGTAAACTTGGTCGATAAACGCACAAACGGTAAAGTTCAACCGATCATCAGACATTTCAGCTACTATCTCCCAACTGTTAGCCTTCGAAGAATACTTGTCAACAGTTTTTACCAGACGGTCATCATTATCTTCACCTCCGAACACATAGATTGCTCCTCTGCAATAAACTGATTTGTGATATTGTCTTTTTTATTTCATCGGAGCAAGGTCCTTTACAACGTCAAAATTTCGACCGTCAATTTGTTGAGTGTTAGAAAGTGTTCTAACTAAAAGGTAACTGTAAATTAAACTGCTTTTATCCTGTAGGGAATTGTAACCACCACTTATTATTATATCAAAATTATTTTGACTACAGTATCTACTGGAGCAAGTAAAACTTTGTTTGTTTTTAGAAATTAGACTCCTATATTTTGAAGCATCTCTATGTGTTGAAGTTATATCATCAATTTCGCTAAATAGCAACATACTTTTTGAAATGTTTTCGATAACATGAGCTGATAACAAATTAAAACGGATTTTCGTTATAAGAAGTTTTACAAACTTTTTTCTTTTCTCATAATTGTATCTTAGCCATCTATCAGCTGCCTCTATCACTTGAACTTCGGAATCAATATTTAATTCCGAACTAGCAACAAGTTTTAAAAACAGGTTAAAATCTAATTCTAAAATAGAGTTTTCTTCACTAAGTAATGGGAAATGTCTTTCAATATAAGATAAAGCTTGTTTAGAAATTTCAGTAAACTTAAATAGACTTGCTACTTGGTAAAAAGTAGCGACGTTTTGATTTTTTAAATTACTTTTGATGTTCTTCAATTTTGTTTCATCCATGTTATTGTGCAACAAAACATTGTTGACCTTCATGAACCGTACAAAGTTGCTTTGGTTTAATTGTCTTTTTTCTGAAAAATAATTCTAGTTAAATTTTCTATAGTGTATATATCTTAATTGGTATTATTTAAAAAAATCATTTTATTTTTATTTTGTAAGCTATTTTATAAATATGAAAAACAAACTAAACAGAAAATACTTTAAAAATCATGTTTAAGAGATAAATCAAACTTTTTGTTACTGTATAACTATACAAAACTAGTTTGTTCAGTATTTATATTATCTATCCTATTTATAGAAAGAAGACAAATGTTCATATAAAAGTTTTAAAAATTGAACATGTGTTGGGATTGCAATGCAAAGTAACTAATTTTAAATATATTAATTAGTAGAAATAATATAGCAGTGTTTACTACGTATTTATTCAAACTAATGAATGGACTAACATTTATGACATCATAAAACCACCGAAATTAAGTATAATGGTATTGTTAAGTTTAAAATCTCAAATGTAAAAACACCTAAAAATGAACAATACGGTAAAACAATAAAATTTAGTCTGCGCAAAGAATTTTACCCGATTTATATGTGATTTTTGTGATGTATCCAATACAACATATAATAATGGATTAATTAAACTTGGCTTAAAACTCTTTACAAAATTATTTATGGCAAATATAAGCTTTAAAAAAGGTTTTCTTGTAATAACTAAGAATTAAGAGGAAATTTCAAAAAATATAATTTAAACACAAATTCAATAATGATCACGGCAAGGTTCATTCTTAAACAGAGCAATGACTATGAGTATTCAGTTATCACATGATTTGGTATCGAAAACTTTGTTTAAAATTCAAGTATTTAGTTTGAGTTTTATAAATATCATGAAATTTATTTTTTTCCATAAAAATAATAAAAACTTGTTTTTATAAATTTGTCTTATCTAAATTAACTACTAGTTTTGTTTTCATTTATAATATTTTTTTTACAGCCCCCATTAACTAAACATTAAGTTAATGTTAGTACAGTGTTTTTACCAAAAAACTAAATTCTGTTGTGCGAAGTCAAAAACTACTTCTGTTTGTATTTATGTCCAATGTATTATCAAACAACTAGTTTCGTTCTAGCTGTCTTATCAATCTTAAAGAGTTACCCATATTTTTTTTAAACAAAAACATAATAAAACTAATTGCTCTGATTAATCAATTTTTAAATTGATTAAAAACTTTACCTGTCAGCGCAACTTCACGATATATTTCCAAATACTTTTCATTATCTGCAGCATTCTGTTTGCACAAGTTTTTGAAATTACCATCTGAATTGACAACAGAATAATTCAATGTTTTCTTGATAATTTTAAGCTTTATTTTCTTTGCCACGTTTCTACTTGAGGTGACGCTTTGTAAACTTGAGTTGCTCATTTTTAATTGTAATTCTGAAAATTCAAGTAATGTTAGATATAATAATATTAACTAACATTGTTAATTGTAATAACATTGTATATTATTTAATCCAATTAAATGATTTTTACAATTTAATTTAGCTTTAAAATGACTAACAGCAAACATGAATAAAAAACTTTTAAAACAAAAGTTTAACTAAAACTTGTTTTAAAGGTAGAAATTGATTTTTAATAAGGAAATTTTTAATAGGAAATGTGGGTTACTTCACTAACTAGCAAGCATGGTTATAGTATATTTACATACCACACTATAAATAGTAGCAACCTAATTAATACTGATACCAGTTTTTGATATTTTTGAATTTTTATTTAACTTTTCTATACTAGTTAATTTGATCACGGATTAGATTTATACTTGAGTTTTATAAATAACGTTTTAGTTAACAATTAAATTTATTTGAAGTATAAAACTTAAGTAGAACTAATATAAACTTTGATTTTATAAAATAAATTAATAATAGTTAGATAATTTATTTAAAGTTTAATTTCGTGACTCACAGGGTGTTTATGTTTATTTTTTATTTTGAAATATTAGCTTTTTAAGTGGTTTTTAATTGAAAAACTAAATGAAAAACAGTTTAAAAAAATGGGAAAAAATGTTATTAGTTTTCAATCAAAGTTTAAGGATTTTTACTAAATTTTAGTAATAAAATTCTAATTTTACTATTATATTACAAATCCATATCATAAAACTGAAATGATACTTTTGTAGGTGCATAATAAAACATGAGATTACTAGTTTTAGCAGGTTTGCTATACTTTGAGTAAAAAACTGTCCTGAATGACCTCATTCTTAATGCTATGCTGGAGTCTTCCTAATTATTTTTTAAGTTCTAAAAAAAAACTTTTAAGAATCAATAAAAACCTTGCAATAAAATTGCTTATAAAAAAACAAAATATTGAAACTAAACCTCATTAAAAATCTTCTCTGGAATCTTAAAAATATTTTGAGTTAAAATAAAAAAACTATTCTGAGTCAGCCTGAGTTTAAAAACCTAATTAAAAAATTACTTAAGACCAGCTTCAGTTACACTAAGCTAGCCTTTGTTATCTTGAGTTTTTGAATAAAGGAGAAAACTTAAGCTGAAAATGTTTATAAACTACATTAGTCTATATAAAACTTTTAACATTATGATATTTACATAAATAAAAATCTTTAAAAAAGAAGGATATAACAATAAATCTAATAAATAAATGTATTCCGGGACTTAACACAAATATCCAAACTAGCCAAACTTTTACAAAAAAAAACCTTAGTCAGATTGTATTTTCAAGAAAAGTTCAAAGGCTGTGTGCAGCCTAGAGTATAGAACTGTATTATAGTAGGCAGCAATTTTTTAAATCAAATATCTTAGTTGAGAGTTAACTGCATCTTACCTAAGTTACATCAAACAACTAGCATTATTCATCAAGTTTTTGAATAGGACAATTTAAGAAAGATATTAAGAGACAGATTTGAAAACTTTAAAAATTACAATTATAAAAGGTTAAACTTTTTTTTTTGTTAAAACAACAGAACTAAATAACTAATAAAATAAATAGAATAACTAAAAGAGTAAACTTTTCAAAATCAGAAACTAATAAATATAACTATCTCGAAATTCATCAATAAAAAGTCTAACTAACCTGATATTTACAAAAGTCATAGAAGAACCTGAGCCAGCCTGAAACTTTCAAAAAACCTTTAAAAAGCTCAAAGTTCAAGTAAGCCTCAGTGTGTGGTAACTCTGTATCAATTTAAGCCTATAAGTTTTTTACTTTTTTTATGTACTATTCAAATTCTACATAAATACACTCATAAATGTATAATTTTTTGATAAAAAAAAAATGATGATGTGATTTATTTTTATCTATATGATAGATTTTTTTGGGTCAATTCAAAATTTTTACTACTAATAATTTTAAAATAGTTTAAAATTCAAGGTTTTCCACGTTACTTTTATTAAATTTCTCAAATTCCAGGTCTTTCAAGAATTCTAGGTTTTGGGGCAAGCCTGTTTTTATCTTGTTTAAACATCTTTTAATATTAATATGAGTTCTTAAACTTTCCTGTGAGTATAAAAAATTCCTTTTAATCATAACTGTTACAGAACTACTTTTAGTATTATTATAAAAACAGTTATTTAGTTTAAAATGTAAATATTATTAGTTACTTTAATTTTTAATAAGGAAACTCGCTTTACTAAGCATAATATAGTAATTTCCTAATATTACTAGATGTAAGAAAAGTTAGTCTTTTAAATTTGAACCTTTAAACTCATCATCATAATTGTAGCTGGATTCACGGAAGGTTGCTTGATTCGCAACAATCCATGACAACAGTTGTAATGTGAGCATTCATATTAATTACAGCTACTCAAAAGTGTTGCAAGATTATTCACAAATAGATAATATTTAAGATTTAAAACCAAAATAAAAGTGAGTAAAATGGCTGATTTTTGAAGCGTCAAAATAAACACCAGGGATGAATATAACTTTAGTATTGACTATATGTTGCTTGAAATAAACAAATATTTTAAAAAGTAATAAAACTTTTTTTGTGCACCCTAACAATACTTCCTGTACGAAATGAACCAATACTTTTTACATCAAAATTTGCCTTTTTATAATGTTCTGTCAATTCTTCATTAGCAATTTTAAAAGCTTGATGTTTTAAAGCATATAATTTTGAACACTTCATTTTATCTCTCAGTTGTTGTTTATTTGATTTAAAGCAAAGCAGTACTTTTAAATATGTTGGCAGTTTTGAACCAGTTATACTTATATAGGGCTGACCAGGCGATGTACCATACAAACGTTGGTATGTATTCCTGTGTCCTAAACTTATATTAGAAAATCTAAAATGAACTGTCCTAAGTTATCCTGAGTATACTAAGTGTGTGGAAACGCTGTACTGTAGTGTTACAATAACTAACTAACTTAAAATGAATTAATTTAATTTTGATGAAGCCATTTTCGTTGGTATATTTTCGTAGGTCCTTTTTCAAAAAACCATTATTACCGCTACTGTGTCATATCTTAACAGGTCAATTTTGAGCCATTTTATTCAGTTCGACATTCAACTGAATAAAATGCACTTGCACTGCACGCACACAAAAATTAATTTTCATGTATGTTGTTGGAGAAGATAAATTTAAAATTAAACATCATTTTATATTGCGTTTTTAGTTTGCTTCTACTATAATAAACCAATGAAATTAGAAACTTTGGTTCATATTTTAAAAAATAATATTGTAACTAAATAACTGTTATAAAAAACTTATAGCTTGGATAAAACTTTATAAAACAAAGCTTACTTAAAAAAATGAACCCTCTTTATTTATCTTCGAAAATAACGATATACACCAAAACTTCAAAAGTATTTATCTCCTAAAAGCTTAAAGCTAGGAAGCTAATTTTTTTTGTATTATCTATTTATGTGATTCCCCACCTGAAAACATTGGACTAAGTGAAATTCAAAGATCGGGCAACAGAAGCACCTTAGTGTGCACTTTGACTGCTCTAAAGGTTTCTTTTAATACATTGGTAGTTTTGCTTATTAACTTTTCATAGAGACAATACCTAATAACTTATGTAATACTAAAAAACAATAAGAAATATCAAAAATACTAAAGATAAATCATAAAGAAGTTGAAAGTAAGTTTTTGATCTGAATAAAAAACATATAGTAAAATAACCCATTAGTTTTGTCAGTTTTAAAAGTTTACAAGTCTAAGACTCATTTAAATAATTTTTCACAGAAGATTTTATTTTAAAACAACTAAAGGTTATCAAGTATACAGCCAACATTAGAATTCTCGCCTATTTAATAACAAGACGCTAGGAAATTACCACACAATTACTCAACTATAAAGTTTTATGTTAAATTTTTGTTCAGTGTTCAGAACTATCTGTTTTTCTGCTGTTAACTTTATTTTGTCCTCTTCTTGGTATTTTGCACTTTTATGGCAGTCAAATTTGATTTATTTTAAGTAGCAGAAAATTCCTAACTTTATTTAGTATGTTTGATAGTTATCTTGACCTGCGTGTTATCTAATTACTTTTATCTACTTAGATTTTATTAGTAACTTGTACACTTTCATATCTATCTATAAATTAATTTGCTGTTACATTTTAAAAAAGTGAATTTTTAAAAGTAATATTATTAAATTATTAAAATGAAATATTTACAAACAGGTTAACTTATCTGAAATTTTTTTTATTACATATAATAATTTTATCTACTAACATCAAGTTTTTGTAAAAATTTTATTTTTTCATCTTGGTTATCTTAGTTTATCTAAGTTACGTTTTATAGATGTTTAACACATGAATTATAAATGCTAGAATAATTGATTATAAAATATATAACAAGCATCTATATTTTCCAACTAAACTTTATGCTCTAGTAATTTTTTGTCTAAAACGAGAAAAAGGCATCTATGTAAAAACTTAACTAACTGAAGATTTAGTTTGTGAAGTAGTCTTTGTATAAGATTAAACTACTAGCTAGAATGAGTGACAATTAAAATAATTTTTTAAATTTTTCCTAAAGTTTTTCTATTTTCGTAACTTTTAATAAAACTGTTTTAATTTAGTTATAACTTTCAAAATTAAAATATACGAAAACCAATCAAATTATTTAATGTATAATATTATTTAAAGGTTAAAACTTAAATATCAGTTTAATACAAACCAGAGTATCATAAAATTATTTATATACGATCTGTAAATAACTGTTCACATAATAAAAAAAAATCATATTAAATATTAAAGCTTACGTGAATGAGTAATTGTTTTAATTAGATGGCAAAAATGGCGCTCAAAAATGCACGAAAAAACCTTTCTTTAAATAAAAGGAACGAATTAATATGTTCATGTGTACATTTTAAAGGTTTTATTTTAAAATTTAAAGTTTTATTTTAAAATAAAACTTTTAAAATTAAGAGCAATCTAATAAACACATTTGATAAACTGTTTTAACTTGTTCAAGCAAATACTTAAACCAATTTCGAAGTTTAAAATTCATAACGCCATTAGATTTAATAAGCTTATTTTATAATTACGTCAAAATAAGATAATCAATTTTTTTAAACAGTAAATTAGTTCTAATGCTTTAGTTGCAAGAGTTGTTTTCTTTTTTTAATTTTCACAAGTTTTACAAGGCTGCTAAATGTAAGTATGTTTATTAATTTATTTAAGGTTTACGATTATAATACTATTAAATAGCTTACATTTTTCAAAAATTAACGTAAGCTAACCTGATAACATAATGATTTTTTTATATTGATATTTTTAAGCTATAAGTTTTATTTGGTTTTTTGTTTTAGTTTTTTATTTCAAGTTTACCATAATGTCTTATTGCATGTTATTGTGAAAAAAAAATTACGAATTTTATTTAACTGATTAGTTTGTTTGATTTGGTTTAAGCGAGTGAAAAATTGTTTTGTTAATAAAAATAAAAATTTTGAATTGATAATTCTGCTAATCGTTATGTCGAGAACTTTTGTTGTTATCTATAAAGTAAAAAGTACGCAATTTTTGTTTGCAGAATTTAATGACGCATCTTTAAAACAAAGCAGTTATTTGTAGTTTACTTACAATACAAACTAAAAAAATAGTTTAAGATATTTATAACTAAGCTTGTTCACGTAATAGACTAGTAACATTTTCTATTTTAAAACTTTTTGAATAAATTAATTAAAAAACAACACAATTTATTTAAAGTCGATAAAACTTAAATACTTATTAATTGAAACTATTTCTACTAGCCTTGGTTCTATGAAAAAAATTTCAAACGTTTTATTAATTAATAAATCTTTTTTGTTAAAAGAAATATTTACGGTGTTTTAATTATATGTACATCTTGAAATAATAAGACGCCTACAAAAACACCCGTATCTATAAGTAGACGGATTAAAAATAATTTTTGTTTTATTTAAAACTGTATTACTTTAAATATATTTTTTTACCTAAAACTGTTTTTGTTGAGTTTACTATTTTGGTGTTACTTTTAAATAGTAACAAAATTTTTATATTTATAAATATTTTTTTGTTTGTTTGCAATTTATATCAAAATCACAATTAGAGTTACACTATTACTTATTAAATAAAAACTTAACCATTTTTTAAGATATTAAAAGTTTTGTTTGTTTACAAATAAAATATTTCGTTTTTCTTTGCACATGCCAGTCAAACTTTTGTGAGGAGATCTTCTACTAAGAATAAAATATTTTTGCTTGTTACGTAAACGATTTTAATATTGAATTGGTTGTAAAATTTTCTTTTATTTTATACTAAAACATTTACTCTTATACTTAAGTTTTGAATATAATTAAACTTTTTTATACACTAAATTTCACTTTTGTAAGTATAGGGTTCAAAATAAAAGTTTCACAAACATCTTGTTATAACAATAACATTTTATTTCTAAAAAAACTTTGTTCTAAACTGTTAAAATTCTGGATTTTCAGATTTACAGTGTTGTAATTTTATCTAATGTTAAAACAAATAATAGTTTGCACTTTTTGCAGGCTTTAAACACTACACACAATGATCACGTTTAATAATTTCTACAGTTTATAAAACCTAAAACGCTAGTGTTACTTAATTTTTAAAATGACTTGAAAACAGCTAGTTTGTATACACTTAATAAAAAAGTATTTGATTAACTATTCGTCATTTCTCAACCAAATAGACTTAGCAAAATGAAACAGTATAACAAAAAATTGTTTGTATTTTAGATACTTCACCTTAAATTCTAACAAACTTTAAAAAATAAAATTTTGAAATTAATTTTATATAACGTTTTGACACATAAAAGTTTTAAAATTGTTTCAAAGATAGCGATAGTACAATTTGGTTTAGTTTTTACGAAATTAGTAATAAATCTTAACGTATCAAACTTTTAAACTTATTTACTTTAACTTTACGTATAAATAAACAACACTAACAATATTTTGTTTGATTTAGTTTTAAGTGGTCAATGCTTCATAAACAAAGAAAAGCACATGTTAGATGTATTAGCATATTAGATGTACGTTATAAAATTATATAAGTATATCAATAAAACAACTAGTAGAGTAAACACCATTAATATAGTATTTTGAAAAAGTTAACAACAATAAAAATCTGAAAATAGTTAAAAGAATTATATGACATCATAAAAACTAATAGTATTTTTTAAATATTACATGGTTTATGTGAATTTTATATGCTTAACTAGATCAAGACCATATACGTACGGTTAAGAGGGAGCTTATCTGTAAGGGTTATAGAAATAATATTATATTTCCTTTGTTTATATAAGATTTTTATTATTTTATATTCGAGACTAAAATGAATGATTTATGTAAGCAAAAAAAATTGTTAATAGAACTATTTTGAACTAAAACAAAAAGGAATAATAGTAAAACTTTAGGTATGGCGTATGTTATCCCTTAAAATAATTCAAAAAAAAACATATAAACTTGAAACTAACATGTGTTATTATCCAGAAATAATCCTCGTTATATAAAAATTAGGTTAAATACAGCACAAATTGACTAAAATGCTGAATTAATTCTTAAAATAATTCATAATTAACGAGTTCCATCTGTTCCTTACGTATATGTGCGTATATTGACAGATTAAAAATTTGCAGAATAAATTGATGTTAATTCTAAATTATTATATTTAAAACTTTTTTTTTAGCTGGTTGCTTAATTTTGTAATGAGTGGTTGACACGCGTAAACCAAAACTGTTTACGTTTTTGTATTGAAATCATAGTAGATGATCTACTCACAAAAGTATGACTGATATGTGCAAAGAAAAATGAATTATTTTATTTGTAAATAAACTTTTAATATCTTAAAAAAATTGGTTAAGTTTTATGTAATAAATTTGAGTGACTCTAATGGTGATTTTGATATAAATTGCAAACAAGCAACAAAACATTTATAAATATAAAATTTTTGTTACTAATACAAATTAGCACCAAATTAGTAAACTCCACAAAAATATTTTTAGGTTAAAAAATATTTTTAAACTAATAAAGCTTCAAATAAAACAAAAATTAATTTTAATCCGTCTACTTAAAGATATGGGTGTTTTTGTAGGCGTCTTAGTATTTCAATATGTAAATATAATTAAAACACCGTAAATACTTCTTTTAACAAAACAGGTTTATTAATTACTAAAACGTTAGAAATTCTTTTATAGAACAAAGACTGGTAGAATTAGTTTTAATAAAAAAGATTTTAAGTTTTATCGATTTTTAATGTTTCTTGTTGTTTTTCAGCAAAGTTATTTTAATAAAAAAAAAGAACTGTTAGTAGTCTTTTACGTGAAACAGATCAGTTTTAATTACTTTAAATTATTTTTTAGTATGTATTAAAGTAAATTATGAATAACTGCTTTGTTTTATAAACGCGTCATTCAGTTCTGTAAACAAAAACTTAATAAGTTTCTTTTGAATACATTAAATATATCTTATACTGTGTAATCTACTTAATTATACTTTTAAAGTATAAAATATAGATAATTTTTGGTAAAATTCGATTTAGAAGTTAAAGTAAGTGACTTTAATCACTTATTATTTGTATTATATAAGTTTAATAATAAGTATTAATGTTATCATCTAAAACAAATCGTTCAAAAAAATGAGATGTTTTTTGATACGTTGTCATTTAAAAATTAATTAATTTTCAAATTAATTCTAAAAAATACTTTATATTTACTTATTATTATATTTAATTTCAGAAATGAAACAAAGTATTGTTGATTGTGATTAAGTTTCTTCTATTTCAAGTGATTCAAATATATAACTCGTTTTAAAACATTTAACATTAATTTTTATCACAATATTAAATATTATAAATAGATTAATGTTAAAAAAGTAGTGATTCTAGTTATAGCGTCTTTTATTTATATAGTTTTGAAACATACTTTTAGATATATAACTTAAAAACATTGGTGATGATATTCAGTCGAGTTGAGGATAATTTACATACAAAGAAATTTATTTTTTGCTGAGATAGGAATTTATTAACAATTATAATCAAACAGTTTATTAAATGCTACTAAAAAAAATGTTCAAAATTGAGATTTAAGTAGGTTAATTAGAGTTTATACATTTTAAAGTAAAATAACAGTAACATAAAATTAATTAAAGGTTTAAACTTATAAAAAAACTATAATTTAAATACTATTTTTAAATATTTTAGTTAGGTAATCGTTTTTTAATGATATTTTTTTAGATGTTAAAAATATAAAAAAATTATAAATATGTTTCTGTTTTTTAACTTTTCATCTTAACAGTCAATTAAGCTTTTCTTACCTTGTCAATCTTTTTTTACTTCAACGAGACAGAGTACATAAAAAACTTTAAAAAAATAATAATAATCAATGCTTTTTATTTGGATTCAATTTATTCTAATTTATTTAAAGTAATAATTGTACATACCTACCAACAGTCTTTAAGAATTGTTCAAGTTATATTCTAACTAAGTTTAAATGGTAAGTGATTTTGTTAAATTTTATTCAACTGATTGTTCATAAAGATTACCAATTGAAACTTTTTTTTTAATAGCTCAGATTATACCTGTTTTTAGTTTCTTAAATCGTCTTTTACGTATATTAATCACTCTTTGTGATTTTTTAATTGCGATTATTCTAAATGCTTACTGACGAAGTTTTGAAAGTACACTACGGAATGACAATGAAAGTAAATAAAAACCTTTTTTAAGTGACTTAATATTATTTTGTATGTAGCAGGTGTTTTATTAACTAAAATAAACAGACATTTACCACTTTTAAAATTTCATTGAAATAAATTAAGAGTTACAGAGGTTCAAACACTAAAAAAAAGATAAAGTAGAATCTGTATGTAAGTCGCGAACATTGTTAAATTGTAATATATGTTTTGCTTACATTAAACTTAAAGAGTTACAAACTTAAAATAAGTAGCTTGTTATTTTATGCAGTCAATAATAAAAATTAATAGAATGTTTTTACTAATTGAATTCTTAAGTTTACTTTAGTTATAGAAATATTTTAATTATTTTCGTAGCACCTTTATGACTTTAAAACAATTTCATATTGTACTTTTTATCAAATTATTAAAAAGGTTTATAACATTTTTGAGTATTTGTGCATAGGTATACCTAACTTATATACGTTGCTTTTTTAATAAAGTTTGATCTCTGTAAACCAGATTATAACAAAAGAAGATAAAATTTACTTGTTTAGTTTAAACTAGTTTAGTATATACATTTATTTAATAAATGTGTGTAGAAATTTATTATGTTACCATCTTAATTATAATTGTTGTAAACGAAACTAAAATCTATAACACTTATCTTTTGAATAGTGATTGAATTTTCTATGTGTAAACTTATTGCAAAAGAATTTTTTTTTAAATAGATTGTTTTATTATTTTTGTAACAACTTTATGTTTCAATTAATTCACAAAGTGTCAAACGTTTATTATCGAAGAAATTTATGTTCTGAGAATGATGATCATAATATTTGGTCTTTTAAACAGTTTTTTTTATTTTACTTTGGTTTTATCAAAATAGTTATTTTAATTCAAAAGTTATGTACTAAAGAACTCATACTATAAAAAATATATTTTGTTTAAAAAATAACAATTTTAAATAAAAATAAAGCATAAACATTAACACAACGATCGTAAATAGATTAAAACTTTTACATAAGAGTGGATGGTTTACATCCAATATTAAAAGGGAAGATAAATTGTTCCTATCTAAAGTTTTGTCCTTGATAAAAAAGTTTTACTTCAGCATTAGACCTTGCTAAGAAAAGTTTGATTGATATTGGCATAATTGAATTATATACTTGAAAATAAAAATTATCAATACCTGAAGTAAATAAAATGCTTGTGTAACTTCAAAAGTAAATTCTGCATTTTGTAAACAAACACGGAGCAAACAAAAAAAGTTTGACTGATATTGGCATATTTAAAAAGCAAAAAAAATTATCAATTTAGGAAGTAGGTAATTGATAATGTAATGGTATTTAGAGTAAATTTTGCATTAATAGCAAATGCGATAAACAACAAAGCATTATGTAAACAATCACCGATATCTCCTTTTCTTGTATGCCTCTTTTTTCTATACTCTCGTTTTTCATGTAAAGTTTCACGCTGTTAGCAGACTTTTATCATATCACAAAAGTATGTTGGCTCAAGCAAGAAAAAACTCTGTAGATGTGTGCGACAATATTCTCAAAAAATTGGACAAAATTGTCAATGAGGTCAAAGTCGTAATGATGCAGAAAAACCATGATGAATTTGACTTGAATTGGAAGAAAGAATTTGTTGGAAAAGTTGATGCAAATCAAAAGTTTGAAGATAAAGATTACAAATGCAGGTATGATTTTATTTATTTAGAAAAAACAAACTTGTATAAAACATTTTTTAAAAACTGACAATACAAAAATTAAAAGTTCTTTAAGTTTAAAAAAAGTTTTATTACATCGAGTAATATTTCAACAGGTTTTTCACAGAGTTTCAAATTAACAAACTCAAGCCTGTAGACTGTTTCAACCACGTTAACCCAATGTTGAATAATTTGAAAACGTTCAAGTGTCTGAATAAGGTTCAAATGACAGTCAACCAAGAAGAAATAGTAGTTCCATCAAACAGCATACAAACCAATTCACAAACAAAACCAGTGGTTAAAAACAAAAACTATCTATACAGCATTTTTAATGCATTTAACAAACAGAAAACAATAGATAAAATAAACAAAAGTGCGACTATTTTTTTACCATCACAAGTTAACACAAACGTTATTCCAATAAACAAAATAGTTTACTGTAGTACAATACCTGGCCATCAAAACTCCATACTTCTAGTGTGGAAACATCAAAAAGGACTGTTGTGTCGAGTTTACGTTTTTTCAAGAATTTTCAAATCTATCCAGTTTAAAAACGAGCTTGCTATGAGGTTCGAACAAAATTATCGAGCCTGGCAATTTCACTTCTGCAGACAGTCTTTCACTAAGTATTCAAGAAAAACACGAAAAGTTCGAGTTCCTTTCCGCACACCTTCAATGTGTAAACAGCAGCTGAAGAAGCAATCTTCTAATCCGTACTAACTGTTGTTTGTTAGCATATTTCGATTTTCTTAACTTGTCTTCCAGTAATACTTTTGTAATCCAAAATACCTTGCTGCCATTTATTCTACAAACAATGAGAAAAATCAAACCGTTCAATTTTTACATGATGAAATAAAGGCTATTTTTTAAAAGAGCGATATCAATACTTAAAAATGTGCTTAATA
The DNA here is from genome assembly GCF_965202585.1 of Thalia democratica. Lineage (NCBI taxonomy): Eukaryota > Metazoa > Chordata > Thaliacea > Salpida > Salpidae > Thalia > Thalia democratica. Next base: position 24,388,971 of record NC_139173.1, read on the forward strand.
ATCATTTTATGGACTAAGAAAAATCATAAAGATTTTTAAGTTTTTATCTCTTCTCAAAAAATTACTATTTGTTATAGTATAACTTGTTAACATTTACTTTCCTAGTTTATTTGTATTCATAACAAAAGTTTTTAAACTACTTAAAATGTTTTCTTAATGTTCGGTTTTATGTTAATTGGTTTGTAGTGTGTACTTATTTAAGTTTATTTTCCCTGCCAAATATAACAATAAATAAGTTAGTAATGATTATAAAAATGCTCTTTGTACTTTGTCCTTTGTTATTTACTAATCTTTGTGGCTTTTTTGAGATAATTTTTTTATTTAAAAAACTTTAATTCTCTTTTTTTAATATTTTTCGGAAAAAAAAAATTAGTTGAACTTATTATATCGTTCTAAATTAAATAGATGATTATATATGTTTTTATATTTTAGAGAAATTTTTCCTGTATGTATTTTAATAAAAGATACAACTTTAAACTGTTTTTCTATATATCGTTGTAATATAAAACAGTCATTTACTTTTATAATTTAAGTTTATCTTAAGTGTTAAAATAAGTAAATAATAAGAAATTAATAATGATATAAATACTATTACTTAATTTTTAATTATTTGTCTTGTTTAAATAACTTAATTTTATAATAAATAATGATTTAAAAAACTTCACATTGATTTAAAACTATAAGAAAATTTTTTTTATTGTTGGTTTATCGTTAAAGCTCGAAGTTGTAAACTTTTGGATTGATCTAGAGAGAATTAATTTATTAATAAGCGTAAAAAGCAGATGACCTACACTAATATCACAAGTTTTATTTCAAGTTATTTAAAGTATTGAAAGTTTAAGTTTATTAAAACAAAATTAGAATACTAAGTATTTTTTCTGCCTTTTATTTTAGACTTATATCGACTTTTAACAACTATTGTAAAAAACAAAAGCTGCTAAGGATTTAACTTTTAACGAAAAAATAATAGTTAAAAGTATTTTCTTATTGTAGTTACACTAAAACACTTAACTTAGTGTTTATTTTTTATTAAACGTTTTTCTTAGCTTATGAGCATTTAAATTATTTTGAAATAAAGTTCACAAGTTTTTCGTATCAACCATAGGATAAATAATCATTAATAATTTATAAAAAAGGAGTCTAAGTTTTTGAAAACTAAAGATACATTGTTTTAACCAACAATTCATAGCTTAGTATATCAATATATATATATATATATAAGTTTAGACTAACTCAATAAGCAAGTAATTATGCTTGAAAAATTTACAGTTTAAACAAGATGAGTCTGTTTTCTCTACAAGGCAAAAAAGTTTAAACGAGAGAAGTAGAAGCCGATCGATTGATGTTTACCATTGTTTTTGTTTTCGAATTTTCATAGGAACTTAAATCTATTTGAAATGTCACGCCCTTTTACAGTTACGTAAATTGTTTACAATTACTTGAAATGTTTAGTTTTACTAATAATAAAACACAGTATCTACGTGGTATTGTAAAAGTAAATAATATTAACAACTACTGACCTAGCCAGGCTCTTATGTTAATTCATAGCTTGGCTTAATTAGCAATAAAAAGATTAAATAAAAAAAATTTTGATACCACAAAAATAAAACGGAGAAACACAATAAAAATTAAATGTATGAGATTTTGCCTTGCAAAAACAAAAACATTCATGTATTTTAAACTAAATCTTCTAGAAAGTAATTTATAAAAAATAAACCTGACATAAGATTCGAGCTTCTTATAATTGTCGTTAGTTAGAAATTAGAAAAACAAGTTCTATAGCAAAAAAAAGAAAACATTACTAAAAGTAAATTTAATAATTTTACCTTGTAACAGCAAAAATGGTGTTAAACTAAACTTTCTTAAAAGTAGTTGAAAAAGTAAACCTGACATGGGAACCTCATACAACTGGATCCTAATTCAAATGCTCTACCGACTGAGCCATTCAAGCTCTCAAGTAGAATGTAACTTGACTTTTGTTAATGTAGTAGAATCTATAATTTAGAATATTAAAGGTTAAAGAAAAAAAGTTTCTATAGCAAAAGAAAACAGAAAAAAAAAAATTATAATTAAATAACAAAAAGGAGGATGTTTGTTACATTAATCTAAAATGTTATTTTCTAATAACTAAAAAAAAAGTCATTAAAAATATGACTCGAACCTCATACAGCTGGATCCAAATTCAAATGCTCTACCGACTTTCGTAAATGTTGTAGAAACTAAAAGTTTTTTTAAAGTGAATTTTTAGAAAAAAAACGTTCTAGCATAACTAGAAACCAGGGAAAACATGATCTAAAGTAAATTGTATAAATTTCTGACCTTGCAGCAAAAATGGGAGCATGATTGTTGAAATACATTTTAAAAGAAAGTAATTGAAAAAAATGTATCTGAAAGGGGAATTGATCCTTTGATAACTGGATCGGAATTCTAATGTTTTGTTGACTAACAAGACTCTCAATTGAATATGAGACCTGACTACTGTTAAAGTTGTTGAAGCAAAAACTTACATCAAATTATTTTTCTTAAATCAAAAACAATTTCTGAAGCAGTAAAATAAACCAGGGAAACCTAATTAAAAGTAAATTATTCAAACTTAGTCCTTACAACTTCAAAAAGGAGCTTGCTTTTTGACCTAAATTTTATAGGAAAAAATTTGAAAAAAATTTACATGCTCGCTATCGGCAGCTATACCTTTCGTGGGCCGCATTAAATTTAAATCATGCTCATTGGCTGCTGATTTAAACTACATAGGCTGCAGTTTCCCGATCCTTGCTATAAGTATTTTGTAAAACTAAAAATATAAATTTTCAAATATCTTATTGTCTAGGACTGTTTCTAGTGTAAAAAAGCTAAAGTAGTTTAATATTTTATTATTTTAATTTTTTGTTTCAGTTATAAATCCCTTTTAATTAGTAGTTGTTAGCCATTTCATAATATGGGAAATAGTAGTTCTTTAACAAAATGTTTAGTAGATATAAAATCTAGATAGGCACTTCGTAGTAAGATTTTTTAATTATTGTTTCAAAAAAAATGTTTGTTTTAATGTTAGTGTTTATTATACATTTCTATTTTATAACCAAGACTATTGGTGATTAAAGCATATAATAGTTTTAAAGAAAAGCAATTACAATGTTTCACCGCAAAATCGGATTTTCAAATAGTATATATGTGATAAAATAATGAATTAACAATAAATAAAATTTTTGTGAATAGCGAAAATAGTTTATTGTTTTAACTCCCAATTTTTTAATGATAATCAATAATTAAATTAAAATATAAAAGTTAAAGAAGCAGTTACAAAACAGTCGTTTATTGAGATGAATTTATATTTCTTAAGCCTTTTTACATCCCAAATTTTACGGAGTTTCCACGTGGTGTTATAAAATAGCCCTTATATGAGTAATAGTATAAAATAACAAAAAAATAAATATTTTATAAATTTTTTAACTTATTTACTAATAAATGTTTCATAAATTTGGTATTTCTAGCGATGTATTCTTTTTTTAGCAGTGAATAAAATAATTATAGTACAGTCTAGTGCAGGAGTCGGCAAACTGCGGCACGCGAGTAGGTTTATTTTATGAACGGCCCGCGAAATGTGGCCGGCAAGAATGTTAATGTGGCCCGCTGACCAAAAATTTATTTTTGTATAATTTTTTTGAGTAGTTTAATTTAATTTGATTAATTTTTTTTTAAGTCGCTGTATAGCATTCGAAAAAATAAAAAGACTCTACTGCTTTGGCTTAAAAAAGTGAAAAATACAGATAAGCATTTGACTAGTATTTTTTCACAGTTTTATAATGACTTTCTTCTTACAACAGCAAGTTATTATCAGAAACTGAGTGTAAAGAGTGCTTGGATTTAGTAAGTTATATATATAATACTCATTTAATAAATAAACTAAATACAAATGTTTTCCATTATGTCCAAGAGTAATGCACAGAAATTAATTAAAATTTTATTCTTTACAAATTAAGTATTTAGTTTAACATGTAGTTTACACCTTGTTTCTCATAAAGAAGTTTTTTAACTATATGTTATATTTAAGTATACACAAACACATTATAAATTACATAATAATAAAAAACTTAAGTTTATTATACTTTCGTTTCGACAAATTTTGATTTTTAGAAGTTTTCTGTGCACTTTAAACTAATTCCTATGCACTCAAATGTACTCAGATGCTCATTTTTTGAACCACTTTTTTATTTAATACTTAGTTAGATTAAGTTAAGTTTCAAAATATTTCATTATTATTGTTTTTATAAGTAATATCTAAGTGTGTAAAGACACACTTAAAATAATATATATGGCATAAATTAAAATAGTTTTTGTTAGGTATGTATTTTAATTTTTCCAAAAATAATTTTTACTAAATTTTTGTTTCTTTTGCCATTTTTTCGCATTTTTTAATAAATTACAATAAAAAAAATTTTAATCAAGCTATCGTACGTATTAAGATTTGGTTATAAATGTGTGCTACACTTCAACAAAAACTTTTTTTGTGGAAGTTTTATAGGATTTGAATTTATTTTCTAATAATTGAAGGTCAGAGAGTCGTGTGGAAAGTTCGTCTGCTAAGTTTTTAATTGCTATAAAAAGTCAAAATCTGTTTTTAGTTTAATATTTTTAAAGGTTTAGGAATTTTGTATAGTCCTTTTTTTTATTTGAAACCCCCTTAGTTTTAACTTCGTTTAAAAGTCATAATATTTTACCATATCTCATAAAATAACTTCATTCCTTTGTAATACCAAGTTAGGTTTTAACTTGCTATGAAAAAAATAGCAGAAATGCTAAAAATAGCATTAAGTTTTTATTTTTATAAGCAGTAATATTTATATATTTACTTTTAAGAAAAGATCCAATTTCGTTTCTTAACTCATAGACTCGTTATAACATCAAACAAAAACTTAACCAAAGAACAAGCCAAAAGTAAACGTATTTACTTTTGGTCAACGTATTTAATTTTCGTTTTTCTACTACTTTTCGAAACTGTCTGTGGTAAAGTTTCTTTGACAAAATAGTGTTTACTACTGAAATTGTTAATTTCATAATATTTTAAGCTTGTTGTCTTCGCTCATAATACTTCCTGGTTTATTACTAAATGAAGTTAACTGATAAATAACGTAAGTTCAAGATCTGGTATTAAACAAAATCATGTTACCATGAATTATCTAGCAATAATTGCAGTAGCAACATTGTTTACAAAAACTTAAAATCAAAACCCATTATACTGGCGTATTGCACCTTTGCTATTAAAATATATGTATCTATTTTTGTGCTTTGCGCTGGAATTTAACCTAGTAATTCTTCTAAAATTTCAAAGTTAGTGAAAACACTTCTTATAAAAATTCTCAGATAAGCAGTATCTGTTGTATCACTGTTCTTATCTTAACAGATTGATTAACGTCCCAATTTGATTTTCGCGGATTTATAATCTTCAGACTACTAAACACGAATTCTTATTGTTATTGAAGAAATTATCAAAATTATTTTACTACCGCCAACACATTTTTTTCAAGAAGATTTTCGATTCTAAACGGTATCTCCTTTTTAGTAATTACTTTTGCTACTTTATAACTTGCCTTAACAACTTTTTATTGGTCATTCTGTAATTACAAGAAGATAATCATGTGCTTTGTTTATACTGACGTAGGCAATTTTTTTATTTCGTTTCTCGCAATAAATCCTAACTAACTTTTTTTAATTCTTATTGCTCGTTTTATATTTCACATTCACTTTTTTTGAAAGCAAAATTTTATTACAGATAAAGAATTGCTATATGGCTTAACAAAAAATATTTTTTCTACTTCATTAAAAGATTAATGAATTTTATATTTTAATTAAAAACTTTTAAGCAACTTAATTGTCCATTCAAGCTGACTTATAATATATATATTTTCAATATATTTAAATAATAGTTAATATAATTTTTTTATCTCTTTATTTTGTTAACTTTATTCTAAACAGGGTTGCCAAACAAACAAGTTAGCTTAAAAATTAAAAAACACAGACTAGGTTAAACCTGTTTAAGACATTTTTTAAAACTCAGGTGTGTGTTATACTTTTATTTTAAACACTTTGAATAAATCCTCTAATTCTCATAAAAGTTTTTATGACTGTATTGTAGTTTATTAATTGGTTTTTTTTCTAGCGTACTTACATATTATGTATTTTTTTATAATGATGGTATTTTAGTTAGGTACTTAGTTTTTAGCTTTTTCAACTTTTAATTTAAACTTAGACTGGTTTGATACAACTCAGTCATTTTTGCTTTTTAAGTGGCAACCATGTAAAAGACTAATTTATTATTAATAAGTTATTTTATCAAAGTATTTGAGTATTAATTATGTTATAATTTTTTTTTTGTGTTTTCACCATCGAATAGATACAAATTTTATTTAACTTATTACTGAATTTTTTAAGGGTAAAAACTATTCAAAACGCAAAAGTTATTTTTAAAGTTAATATTTTTATGTAAAAGCGGTTCATTATATAAAAAATGTATAAAAGTGCCTCAAAATGTTTTTCAAGCTCGGTTTTCATAGATAACTACTTTGTAAGTAAAAAAAAATATGTTAAACTTATTAAGTTTTCAAGGCATTGCGTAGTTTGTTAGGACTTAAATATATTAGTCAATGTAGATTTTATTCCGATTAATATATATAATTTAAGTTGGCGATCTATGTGTAGCTAAAAGTCACTTTAAATAATAAACTGAATAAAAGTAAAACTCTTTTTAGTGTGACTAAAACTAAAATATTTATTTAAGGTCACTAAAACTAAAACTGCGGCCCGCGAAGATTTTGGAAACTTGAAATTTGACCCGCGAGCACCAACTGCCTGCTGACCCCTGGTCTAGTGTGAATCATAATTTACTTTTCAGTTACAAATTGTTAGATACGTTGAACTGTATCCAAATAGCCTGCGACCTGATAACCGAAAGGTATTTTCGTGCATCCGTTTCCAGACCAGGGGTCGGCAAACTACGGCTCGCAAGCCAAAATTGGCCTTAAAATTAAAAGTCTGCGATCCGCGAGACACTTTTCAGTAGAATTCATTAAAAGAAAAACTTTGTGGTAAAATTTTTAATTAAGTTCTCAAGACAATGATTACTCTTTATTAATGCTTTCTTACTGCTTGTTTTATCAGATTTGTGTTTTAACGAGTCTTGTTAATAATCGTTTTTGCTATTGTTAAGTTAAAGGAACTGCTTACTTAATTATAAGAAATAGACTCAAAAAAAGTTTTTCTATGTAATTTGTTTACCATGCTATTCTTGAAAGCTTTAGCTTAACTTGTGTTTGTTTTGACACAAGTTCTAAAATATTATCTATTTAAAATACTGATTTATGAACTATCTAATTTTAAAATTAAAGGAAGTAATTGTATCAAACAAAGATTTAAATTAATATTAAATACATTTGTATTAATTTATTTAAACGTATTTCGTTTGACAACTAACCTATAAAAACGACAAATTCTTCAAATAAACTTGAACATAATTAATACACTATTTTCTAATATTTCTTGTGAATAAACTCTCTATATTTACAAGGAACAAAAAGTTGAAAGGAGAAAAACTTAAGAATACTTAAACTTATCAGTCTTCATCCTATAAACTTTTGTTTTAAGTTCTTGCCTTTTAACTTTTTTTAAATACATATGTTTGGTAATCGCTAAACTTTACAGAAAGCATAGTCTCCATGTTCCAATGAAGTTGAAAATTTTATGTATGAAAAAAATTACACTCTTATCAAATTCAATTTACCAAAACATGTATAAAGTATTACTTATTGTTAATTAAAAAAAGAAATCTAAATTAGTTTAAATTTATCAAATAATAAACTTATTTAACCACGTTTGAGCACTGAATTTAAAAGCTTATGTTTCTTATGTTGCACCAGCAATTAATAATTAAAACACCATTTGATATTTGAAATAGTTTTCTTATTTAATTCACCTAAAATAAAACTTACGAAGAATATAATACTATTTAGATATTTAATAAAAACCAATGAAATAGACTTTGGAATGCAAAAAACACAATACTTTATTTTTCGCCATAAATAATGTATGTGATACTATTTATTTCGTATAAGAAAAAAGTTACTGTAAATTCGTTATAAATTAATAAATATTTTTTAAACTTCTAAATATTAGAAAAAGACTTGAGATCCATAGAAAACAGTTAAATTAAAAGAAACTTAATCTAGTTTTGCCAGCTTTACCAATCGTAACAAAAAAATTGTAAATCACTACTTAACTAAGAGTTTAGAAAAAATTAAATATTTAAGTTTTAAAGCTACATTAAGAAAAAATTAATCGAGTTTTAAACGAAATAAAAAGCTTTATGAAGTACGATAAAAACTTGAAGAACAACTCACTTTAAAAAACAGCACCGTTTATATCTAAAACTTTATGTTAGGTACAAATGTGCATCTAAAGAAGTGTTTGTGTTTTTTGGCGTTGAACATTTCTTCAGACCATTGATTTTTTTCTACGTCGTAACATAAAGCTGTTGATGATTCGTGACCAATTGTAACAAGTTTACTTCCGATAAAGAAAATATAGGGTGCAAAATTCAAATTGGAAGTCAATGTACTCGGAAATTGTTTCAACAAAACAAACTTTTTACAAGTAGAATCATAAACTTCACAAGATTTACTTTTGCTCAATTCACAATTTCCAATAACAAACAACTTATTTCTCCTAGCAGTTGATGAATTACCACATTTTCTTTCAATCATACTTGGCATTAACGACCATGTATTTACTATTGGATCATATGCCTCAACAGTTTTTGATCCTTCAAAATTAACATTAAGTCCACCAGAAACAACAATTCTTCCTTCGTATACGGTACAAGCAGCATAAATTTTCGCTTCGTTCATTCTTCCAACTTCTTCCAAATGGTTGTTGAGAGTGTTAAATCTTAAACAAATATCTAAAGCTTCATAATTTTCATTCCCTCCACCTATTATAAAAACTTGATTCATAAACGAACATGCACGAAATACATGACGATATTCGGCCATTTCAGCTACATTTTCCCACGTGTTGTTCAACAAAGAATATTTCTCAATAGGTTTCACAAACTGAGAACTTTCATCGAAACCTCCAAATAGATAAATCGCCCCTTTACAATAAACTGATTCGTGAAATGTTCTTGAAAACTTCATGGAAGCCAGTTCTTTTACACCTTCAAAGTTCCCGCCACCAATTTGTTGTACGTTGGAAAGTGTTGTTTGTTTTTGAGAATTGAAACCACCAGTGGCTATGATTTCAAAATCGTTTTGACCGCAGTACCTAGCTAAACGAGGGAAACTTGATTTATTCTGAGGAATTTTTTCAATATCTTTTGAGAGATTTCTGAGCATGTCTAAGACTTTGAATAAATCATTGCTTGCGCATTCAGATAAAAAACTAAGACGAACTTTTGATAGAAGACTAAACGCGAATTTGATTCTTTCTTCACAATTGTAGCTCACCCAACTGTCAATTACATTTATAACCTCAACTTCAGAATCAATTTTTAGTTCAGAACTAGATATAATTTTTGCTATTGGTGTGAAGCCTAACTCTAAAAAGTTACCACTTTCACAAACCAATGGAAAACAACGTTCAATGTAGCGTAAAGCTAGTTTTACAAACTCTGTAGACCTAAATATACTGGCTAGTTGGTAAAAGGCAGTCACATTGCGAAGGTTGACTCTGTGCTTGGTTTCTAAGAAATATTTGTTGTATAGGTTTTCGTGCAAAAAATATTCATCAGCTTTTAGGATGGAGATAAATTTGTTGTCATCTAGTTTTTCATTACCTTAAAATTATATTTTTAATTTTAGTTAAAATTAATATTAAGTATACTAATCTTAAAAATAACTGCTTAAATGGTAAAAAATGTGTTTTTTATTTTATTTACTTTTGATATTTAACATTTTATAAATCTTTAGCATGTTACAATACTTAATAAAAAAAATAAATTACACACTATTTATTCAAGCTGATAGATTAAATTAGCAGAATGTAATACATTTTTTAATTGAGAATTATTTATATATGGTATATATAGAGATTTATGTATTTACATTTATTTATTTATTCAAATATTTATCGTGGGACAGTAAACTTGTAATAACAAAATTAAAACTGGCTTTAACATTAAAACTTTTTTATAAATAGACGTAAATAAACAAGAGATCTTACAACGTTCAGTTAATGTAATAATAACTTAAAAATTATTAACTTTTAACACAAACTCAAAAAAGTTTCAAACCTTTTGGAAGAAATACAACATTTTTCCTCAGAAGTTCATCATAGTTAGATGATGTAATTTTACACAAGTTGATAAAACTGTAGTTTGTACTGTTATTACTACTTTTAGGACGTTTTAGTATTTTTTGGTTGGCATTTTTCAGTTTCATCTTTTTTGCAACATTTTGATAAGTTTCAAGTGAAAATTCTTTTTTAACTTTTGACAAAGTTATATCCATAGCTTGTTATTTTAAATGCTGTAAAATGTGAATTATTTAATTTTGGTCGTAATCAATAGATTCGTTTACAATTGTAAAAACAATATAAACATTGCAAAATAGTTCAAATAAAACCTAACATAACATGCAATAATTACAATTTAGCAAGAAAAGTCCAATGTAATAAAGTATACTAGTAACGTAGCTAGCTCGAAAACCTACGAATCTGCAAAGAAATAAAACATCTAAAATGATGCGTGATGACGTCATAACAGAGATAATATAGCAGTTTTAACTACTTCTGATGTTATTGTGTCTAAATTTTAAGTATGCAGTTATTTTAAAACTTAAAAAATAAATGGAATGTTGAAGTATGAGCAATAATTGTTTACAAGGCAATTTATGTTGCTCAACACCCCTTATAATATGTTGCCACTTGTTTAAACCTATAAAAACTTTTATTCAAAAAAAGTATAAGAAAATGACAATTTAGTGCTAAAATTATGTTTGATAGGCTTAGAATTTATAAATCTGATTATACTTTTCACAATTCAAAAGTTATTTGAAAAAAATGTTGCTTTTTTAGATCAAGGGTCAACAGCGTTTTTAAAGTTCCGGGCCAATTTTCTCAGAATAAATAGCTCGCAGGCCGAACTATATAGAAAAAGTCTTCGCGGGCCGCAGTTTTTATAAGTTAACTGCAATAATCAATACAAAAATACTATTTCAAACCAAAAATGTGATAATTTAAGCTTTAAAAAAGCGCTAGTAATGAGTTATAGCTTACATAAGAGCCTAGTTGAAAGTTTTTACAACTAAAATTTTTTTTTTTCTATTGCTTTGAAAAAATTTGTATTTAGCTGTAAAGTACTTCGCGGGCAACAAACATTTGCTTTGAGAGGCGCATTTGGCCTGCAGGCCGCAGTTTGCCGACCCCTGTGTTAGATAAACATTTTACACTTTTAGGACTGTTTAAAAAACAAAAGAGTTTTACAAAATACATTTAAACACATTTAATTATGTTGTTTAATTTATAACGCTTTATAAATCTTTACATTTTCATCAAACCTGGGTTTTTTCAGATGTACAGTTAGTTTACTGTAATCAAAATTGTTTGAAAAATTTCTAACTTTAGTTGCATTTTTTTTTCTGTAAAATAAATCAAACATTTTTTAACTAAAACTTAGCTTTTACAGTCTTACAAATAAATAAAGTTGTTATAAGAAAATGTTAAACAAAAAAATACCTTAAGATATTCTCAAAATTATCTTTGATTTACAATTATTAGGACACAAATAATATATACAATTTTAAACAAAATTTTTCACATTCAACTAATAATAGGGTTTCCATTACATTTTTTCAATTTTTTTCCAGGTTTTTGAAAGCTTATATATTTTGATAATTTTTAATAGTAAGTTATTGAATAGTTTAATAAACTGCTAGTCAAATGATATGAACTACTTAAGAGTTACTGTAAGTATTGCAACTTATTATGTTGGAACCTGAACTAAAATCTTCTAATATGGTTGTTCAAAACCAAAAGCCATGGTGTTAGTTTAATACAAAAAGCTAAAAGTCTACTTAAGTTTTTCGTAGTTTGAACGTGTAATATTTTATTATTTCTTGTTAAAATATTTTGTTAAATTATTATTTGGTATTTCAAAAGTTGCAATAACTACTTAAAATATTATACTTTTTTCAAACAATAACCAAGTCGTAGAAGTAAGTACTAGAGCTGAAAAAAAATTTATTAAGTATGCAGAATTAAAATTTTTTATAACTTACTAATTTTTGATTCTATTGACACTTTTTTTTCTCAACATTTTAAAGGTAAAAGTTAAATTTTACCTTTAAAAGATTAGTTAACTTACGTAAAAAACAATAGATTTTAACGAGAATAGTAAAAAAAAGTTATTTATTAATATTTTAAAAGTATAAATTGTTCCTTTAACAACTCAAACTAAAACAGTGAAGAAAATATTGACTAATCTACTAAATGTTCTGAAACTGCTATTTCAATTAAATGTACTAATCTAAATAAAACTTTTCAAGCTTTATAAAACTTAAAAAAAATTAAGATAAAAACTAGTTTGTCTGAAGTATATTAAATTCATCTTGTGCTATAATAGAAGAATGACAACAAATAAAATGTGCATTATTTAGTTTACTATATTTTGTGTTAAAAAAGAATTAAATAGTTTTGTGTTCACTTCATATTTGTCTGTAAAACATTTGTAACATTTTTGTTACATGTACAAAGTAATGTTATTATTTCTTTCCTAATGACTTCAACTCACTAACATTATCAACAAAAAGTTACTGTTTCCATAACAACAAAGGTGGCTAAAACTACAGATTTATAAGTCATAAAAAACTATAAGTATTTTAATTTTATCTATTTTATAAAAATTAACAAAACGTCAAACTTAAATAATTCAAGGTTTTTGTTCATTCCAGTTTTTTTTCAAAATTTCTCAAATTTCAGGTTGCCTAACTTGCAAATTTTAAGTTTTTCTTGGTAAAGTGGCAGCACTGTTATATGTAAAAATTATAAAATATAAAAAAATGAAATAAGAAAAAAATTAAAAACTTTTTATCATTTAATAACATAAGTATACACTTGTTTATGTTAAAAAAACTGTCATTATAATTATTGATTGAAAAGAAAATCCATTTTACAGCTTTAACCTTAAAACAAACATTAATTGAAAAATTACACTGATATATCTATCTTAATGCAAAATTTACAACTAAGTTGTTTAAGACTAACAACTTCAATTTTTAGAAGTCTTGACTGAATAATCTAAGATTATATTTTTATTTTGAATAAACAAATAATAATTAATAAATCTTAAACATATAAGTATACCTTACTAAATAAAAAACTAAAGCTTTTATAACTTTTGTAATCCACTCTAAAACTTTTAATCTAATATGAAACAACTGAGACAAGTACATACCCTTTGAAACGTTATAAAGAAAATGAAATGCAAAAAATAACCTTCATACTTAAACAACATTACTTATTAAAAAAAGATTAAATATACAATCTAAAACAAACTTTATTATTTGCACAGTTCTCCAACAACACCATGTTAAAGGAGCTTTTTTTTTTGAAGCTCCTTATCTGCAATTATTTTGCACCAAACTTAAGTAAGGAGCAGCTAAATCTTTCATAACATAAAATTCTGCAAAGCAAGCAGGAAGCTGGTAAACTGTGGCCATGTTTGAGATCCTGAAAATATTGGAGACTTTCTTCAGACGCAAGAACTTTGAGGGTTGGCTGATTTTGTTAATGACTTTGAGGTCATTAAACCACGCATTTTAAGGTTAAATCTTTCAAATGGGTGATTTTACCTTCAAATGATACTCACATCATTTTCACCTTAGAAAAACTTAAAAGCTTGGGTATAAAATAAATATTTAAAAACTTATAGTTTGTTTAAAACTTCACTTAATGTACTAAGTTTACAGTAGTATAACAAAATAAACTCATAAACTAACTTTTAAAATTGAACATTGAAAAGTTCATTGAAAAATAAAAGGCATGCTAGTTTAAAATTTCTACAAATTTTGCAATTCATCTTAAACAAGCAAATAAAGTAGATGAAAAACTGAGATATTTCAATCAGAAAATAATTGAAAGTCAAGAATCAAAACAAAACTATAAAGAATTAATATAATAAAAAAACATGCATAGAAAACAAACTGTTTTTAAACAAGTTATGTAAAATTATAAATTAAACAACTTTTTTTTAAAGCCAACACCAATTCCAGGAAGTTTTCTTGACTTCCCCCTTTTTTTTCCTAAAAATGTTGTAAACTTTTTTACTAAAAAAAGTCCTTTTCTGCTTTAATCTTTTCATTAACCAAGAATTGGTAACATTGAAAATAAAGTTACTTAACAATCAACATCTCAAAAAAAAGAACATTTGTTTTTTTTAATAAGCATTTCATGTTTTAATACTTTATCTTTGAATTAAAGAAAAACTTTTATAAAAAAATGTGTTAATTCTTTTATGGCCATTCAGTGTTGCTTAAAATAATTTTAAATTTTATTTAAGTCAACTAAAACTGCACTATCAAATTTGATGCTCTGAAATTAGCTCTGAGGTAAAAACATATCTAAATACGCAGGGTTTCCACTTTTTAAGTCTAATAAATCTCCTGAGTGACTTTAAACTGTCCTTAATCATTCTTAGTATTTTTAAATGTTTCAAAAAACATTTGTTTAATTTTTCAACACTAATCAAAATTAAGTTCTTCAACCAAACTAGGTATAAAACAACTAAATGTTGACACTAACCCTACTGAAAAAATTTCCTGAGACAACCAAAGACCTAAATCTATCCTGCTTTTTTTATAGAAAAACAAAACTATTCTGAGTTGGCCTGAGTTTAAAAATAAAATTTAAAATATTCTCGAGTTTTCCTGAAATTTTCATAAACTGTAAAATATCTTGAGTTATCCACTGTACCACGAGTTTAATGCAACCCTGTATAATATAGATTTTTTAGCCAAGCTTATAAGTGTATTAAAAACTTTAGTAAGAAAAATTAAATTTTTTAAAACAAGTTTCGAACAAGTAATAAATTTCTCAAATACTAAAGAAAAACCTATAACTTATTTTAATTTAAAATTTGTTAAAGTTTTTAACTTTTTAATTTGTCATTCATGCTGTAAGCTATTTGTCATGTGGTATATATTTTTTCCTGATTTTATAATTTAAATAAAGGTCTATATATGGTTGCCACTAACTTTTGGCAAACTTTCTCCAGGTTTTTTAAAGTACTTGTTTTTGGGTCTATTTTTAGTTTAAACTCAAGTTTAAGGTAGAAAACTGTTTTAATAGTATAAAAACATTTAAAAAAACTTTAAAGATACTTTTAATGTGTTTTCTAATAAAACATTTTTGATGATGACAAATTTTTCTATATCTATATGGTAGATTTTTTGTTTCAAATCAAAATTTTTCTACTTGCAATGTAAAAATAATTTAAAATTCCAGGTGTTTAAGTGGTTTTTGTTCAAAGCTCCAGGTTTCTCCAGGTCATTTCTGTCTATATAATCAAGTTTTTTGATAAAACTTCCAAAATTATATCATCACTGTTTGGAACATTTTTAAAAAAATATTATTTTCAACCACAGGCAAATAAAGGCTAGCAACACTCAACTCAGAAAGTTAATTGACTTAAACCAAAGATTGATGCTTTTTGTTAGTTTACTTTGAACATCATTTGTTTTAAAAGTCAAATTGTTGCTTTTTTTTTGTTTGTACTTTTGTGACACAAAAAAACAATGTAGTTTTCAAAAAAAAATGTTGTTTGAGCTAAAACATAGAGTTCAAAATAGAAAAGCCTTTCTCTTTTTATACTTTTTTCATATTCTCTCATATTAAAACAAAACTTACAGGTTATATAAGATTAAAATAGGCAATGCATATCATGATAAATGAAGAATGAAACCAAATATAAGATAAACGTATGCAATTAATATGTTCGAGTGTGAAGTAAGCTTAAAGAAATTAAAAAAAAATGTCGTAAATTTGGATCTAACTATTTTCCTTATCTTAATAGCTAATTAAAAACTTTTTTTTTATTCTAGAGAACGGTCCTTTGTCTTTTATTGAAAAAAAAAATCATTAGATTGGCGTTTGGTTTTTTGAGTAGAGCCCCTTAGAAAAAATTAGGTTTTTTATATATCTTTGTTTTATGAGTTTGAGTAAACTGTCAATATTTTACAAAATTTGTTTTTTTTATGAGGTTTTTTTGTTTTATGAGTTTGAGTTCATAATTTATAAACTTCATAAAAAAACCCAAATAAGGCCAATTTGTGCAAAATATTGACAGTTAGTAAAAATTAAGTTAAAGCTTGTAATACACATACTATTAAGGAGATTAAAAAAAAAATATTATTATTTGTTTTTTTTACTCAAACTTATAAAATAAAAAAGTTATAAAAAACCCAATTTTTTCTAAGGGGCTCCACTCAAAAAAGTCAAATCCAATCCAATGATTTTTTAAATTAAAGACAAAGAACCGTCCTCTAGAAAAAAAAATAATTAGCTATTACGATAAGGAAAATAATTAGATCCAAAGTTTGGACATTTAAAAAAAAATCTTCAAGCTA
The DNA here is from genome assembly GCF_965202585.1 of Thalia democratica. Lineage (NCBI taxonomy): Eukaryota > Metazoa > Chordata > Thaliacea > Salpida > Salpidae > Thalia > Thalia democratica. Next base: position 24,405,575 of record NC_139173.1, read on the forward strand.
ACTTCACACTCATTTAAGATGAATTTAATTCGTTGAATTTTTACGACACTAGAAGTGCTAAAAAGTACTTATATGTCAAATTATCTTATATGAGTCCAAAAATAAGTATGAATGAAAACTAGAAGCTAAGAAAGAAGGGTCTTTATTAGCTAAAGAATTGAAACAAAAGCAAGTTTTTTCGTGCAAAAGTCTACGTTTCTACACATTTGCTGAAAGGTACCAAACTACAAAGCTACGTGCTTGGAGTATACAATTAGTCTTAAAAATTTTCAAAATAAAATACATATAAATTTGAGTTACATAAAAAGATTTAAAAACTTTCAATAAACAGTACAACATAAAATTTAATTAATTATAAAAACACAACAATCTATCTTATTTGTTGCTTGAAAAACTCTACTTCATAAGCAATAGTGGTTCTTATACATTAAAACTAACCAAACAAAATAAGTAAAAACACCTAAGAACAACAACAAATAATATCTTTAATTAAAGTCTTAGTAACTTGAAACAATTAACAGTAGCTTTAATTGAATAATGTTTTGTTCATTCAAGCATAATAATGTATTGTTATCTTACGTAAAAAACTTTAGTTAAGCTTGTTGGTGTTAAATGAAATATAAACAACAGTAAAAAGAGATATTTATATTATTTAAAAATACCTATAAAAGAATTTTTAAAACAAAAACTTTAAAACAAATTGATTTTGTTTTATAAAATTTAAATAAAAGAAAATCTATAATAGTCATCATAAATTCAAAGCACTTATATTGAATAGTCAAAAAAATGCAAATACAATAATAAATAACTTAGCTTGCAACAATAGTATAATAATTTAGTTGATATAATAAAAATAAGTAGTTCATTAAGTTAAAAATTGTGTAATATTTACATGTTTGAGTGACTTCAAAAGCTCTTTACTCTGTTCTTACTAAAATATTATCTAAAAAAATTAAATCATTATTTATTTTGTATATTATTTGCTATTATAAATGTTTTATAAATTTAACTTCAAATAACAAAATATTTTGTTTTACATACAGTGACTTTAAACAAATATAAAGTACTATTAACGTACAAATACAAGGTATTTTATTAAACAAAAGTTTAAAGTCACTAATATATATTTTAAAAACAGAGAATTAAACTTAATTCTTTTTTGTACTTATGTTATGAAAAATAGATATTAAGTTATTTTGTTAAGTTACTCTTTCAACCTGAACAGTTTATGGTTTGATATATGTGATGAAACACGTTGTTAGTTTTTGCTATTGTTTGTAATTAGCTTTTATTTATTTAATATACTTATTTATTAGTGTTGTATTTAGACGAAATAAAATAAAATTTTGACTTGATTGTACTTTAAAGTCATACCTTATCTAAGGGTAGACAAAAACTTTAAATTTGAGCTAATTTAGCCAAACAAAGATTTATTTTTACTTTAATTAAAACTTAAGAAAATAAAAACTAGAATCTAATGAGAATTTTAAAATGTGAACCGTTTAAATACTACTAGAAAAATGGTTATTTTACGTAATTGAAATCTACTGTTTTTTTTTGTCATAATCAAGCTAGAAAAAATAAATAAAAAACTAATTTGTTCAATTTTTAATGTAAAGCAATCTTTAATTTTGTTATCGTTTAGTTATATTTTGTATAATTTATACCATTTTAATTACCCGTACTGTACATCCACAATAAATTTTATTTAGGAATTTATTTCTTTGTTATTTTTCATTAAACTTGATTTTGCTATACTAATAAAGATTTATTGTGTAATAATTTATGAATTTATTCTTTCAAGAGTTTATTTTACAAACTAAGTTTTGGTCAAAGATCTCGTCAGTGCTTAAATAAATCTAAAAAGATATGTAACAGTCATGGAAAATAGCATTTAAACATTTAAATAAAAACAAATTTTTCCTCAAAATTTTTACTTAAAAAACTAAACAGATAAAATTTTAATACTAAAGTTGAATTTAAGGTAAAGTTATAATTTCAGTAATCTCTTTATTTGTTTTCTTAAAACCAAAACGTCTAATAAAGTAATAATTTTTGATCAATTAAGAATTATATTTCTTTGAAGGTTTGATACAGTTGATAAAGCTTAAATGTATTTTATTTATATACTGTTTTACAGTTTGGCTCAATTATAATAATAAAGTGTTTATAATTTCTTTATACTATTAATAAATTACTTTTAAAATTAAAACATAATGTGAGTAGTAAGTGGTAAATATAATAAATTTTTCTTAATCAAATTTTTACGTAACATAATAAATGTTTTAATTTAGTTGTATAATTTATTAACACTTTTTTAAGTAATGCTAACAAGGTATATGTTTGAGTTATTAAATAATTAAAAGAAGATAATTTCTACATTATTTTCAATCAAAAATACAACTTACGATCAGTTTATATACCATACAAGCTGGTATTGATCAGTGACGTCAGCCTTGTCTTTTTCTGTGCAACGTTTAATACATTGTCCACTAGGCAAGATATTTGGTACGATCGTATTATATTTAATCAACAAAAACACCTGCAGAGCAGAAGCCTGGACTTTCGTATGCCGTAAGACAAGCTCAAGTTTAACAAAAGGGTTTATTATACCAAAAAAAAAAGTGCTTTATTCCATATTAAATTTGAACTATAAAATGATATGCACTTTAAGATCCTTGCGTAGCTTAATGTGACTAAAACTAAAACCGGGTAAAAACAAAACTGACTATAAAAATTCACCCAAAAATAATTAGTTTTTTAAAATTACCCGCGAGGTCTGTCGATTCCTGATTTACGCTAAGATTATACAATTGCAGTTTAACTGTTTCATTTACTAAAAACATTTTAAAACACTGGTTCGCTTTTTAAACATTTAATTTTGAAATTTTTACAATCTCAAAATAGATATATAAGAAGTTATTAAAACAAAAAACAACTGGTATGGTTTAAAAGAATGCATATTTAAATTATTTATCAATGTATATCAAGTTAAATTAAGAAAGTTTTGAAGTAGTAAGCTTGTTTGGTGGTGATTTATACTAGAAAGTAATTCAAGAAAACAAAGAAATGTTTTGACTTTTTATTTTTTGATCTACTACTAAATGTAGTAATTAGTTTTTTAAAAGAATTTTTTTGGTTTACTGCTTCTATTAATTATCTTTATATAATTCTTACAAGCATATAGCTTTGCTTTTAAAATGAATTATTTGGAATTAAAAATAACAAACGCATTTAAAATAAAACTACATGGGAAAATATCTAGTGCAGCAACTTTTTTTAACAAACATTAATGCTGTACAAGTTGAACAATAACAACTAGATATACGAAGAATGGAATGAAAATTTATTTCTGTTTGAAAATGTTAAGAAATTTAAATAAATTTAGTAATTAAACTAAAATTGCTTGTATGTAGGCATATAATTAATGCTGTATAACGGAAAAAAAAATTAAAAATATATAAAAATATTTATAGGTAGTATAGAAATACTTTTTTAATAAAAATAACAGTAAGCATAACCAACTTAATAAACAACATAAGCGAATCGTAAATCGTTACTAAATGTCATGAAAACTTTAAAAATAATAAAAGTTAAGTTACTTCCTTATTTAAATGCTTACTATGAACAGGCTGTCAAATTTAAGACTCAATAAAATGCTTTTGAAAACAAGGAAAAATCAAGAAAATTCCTAAGAGTTAATAAAATTATTATATTCAAAAATTCATCTTAGGTATTAGCGTGGAACTAAAGTTGATATTGTATTCTGTTACGTCGAATGCTTCTTCAGACCATTCATCTTTTTCTACGTCATAACATAAAGCCGTTGATGATTCGTGACCAATTGTAACAAATTTGTTTCCAATTGAGAAGGTGTTAGCCACGTAATCAAAGTTAAATTTTAATGTTGGTGGAAATTGCTTTAAAGAAGCAAATTTGTCTGAAGCGGAATCGAAAATTTCACACGACTGTGTTATATGAGTTCCATAACTTCCAATTACAAACAACTTATTCCTCATGGCAACTGAACAGTGACTGAATCTCTCTTCAATCATGTTTGGCATTGGTGACCACCTATCAGCTGCATGGTCGTAAGCCTGAACAGTGTTCAAACCACCCGGGTCGTCATTGTTACGCCCACCGCAAACAACAACTCTTCCTTCAAAAGTTGTGTATGCCGCACACGATCTCGGACAGTTTATTCTTGCAATGTTTTTCCAACTGTTATCTTTAGTGTTAAATTTTAAACAAGAATCTAGTTGGCCGTTGTCAAACCCACCAATGATGTAAACTTGGTCGATAAACGCACAAACGGTAAAGTTCAAACGATCATCAGACATTTCAGCTACTATCTCCCAACTGTTAGCCTTCGAAGAATACTTGTCAACAGTTTTTACCAGACGGTCATCATTATCTTCACCTCCGAACACATAGATTGCTCCTCTGCAATAAACTGATTTGTGATATTGTCTTTTTAATTTCATCGGAGCAAGGTCCTTTACAACGTCAAAATTTCGACCGTCAAGTTGTTGAGTGTTAGAAAGTGTTCTATCGGTAAATTAAACTGCTTTTTTCCTGTAGGGAATTGTAACCACCACTTATTATTATATCAAAATTATTTTGACTACAGTATCTACTGGAGCAAGAAAAACTTTGTTTGTTTTTAGAAATTAGACTCCTATATTTTGAAGCATCTCTATGTGTTGAAGCTGTATCATCAATTTCGCCAAATAGCAACATACTTTTTGAAATGATTTCGATAACATGAGTTGATAACAAATTAAAACGGATTTTTCTTATAAGAAGTTTTACAATTTTTTTTCTTTTCTCATAATTGTATCTAAGCCATCTATCAGCTGCATCTATCACTTGAACTTCGGAATCAATGTTTAATTCCGAACTAGCAACAAGTTTTAAAAACAGGTAAAAATCTAATTCTAAAATAGAGTTTTCTTCACTTAGTAATGGGAAATGTCTTTCAATATAAGATAAAGCTTGTTTATAAATTTCAGTAAACTTAAAAAGACTTGCTACTTGGTAAAAAGTAGCGACGTTTTGAGTTTTCAAGTTACTTTTGATGTTCTTCAACTTTGTTTCATCCATATTATTGTGCAACAAAACATTGTTAACCTTCATGAACCGTACAAAGTTGCTTTGGTTTAATTGTCTTTTTTTTGAAAAATAATTCTAGTTAAATTTTCTATAGTGTATATATCTTAATTGGTATTATTTAAAAAAATCATTTTATTTCTATTTTGTAAGCTATTTTATAAATATGAAAAACAAACTAAACAGAAAATACTTTAACAATCATGTTTAAGAGATAAATCAAACTTTTTGTTACTGTTTAACTATACAAAACTAGTTTGTTCAGTATTTATATTATCTGTCTTATTTATAGAAAGAAGACAAATGTTCATATAAAAATTTTAAAAATTGAACATATGTTGGGATTGCAATGCAAAGTAACTAATTTTAAATATATTAATTAGTAGAAATAATATATTAGTGTTTACTACGTATTTATTCAAACTAATGAATGGGCTACCATTTATGACATCATAAAACCACCGAAATTAAGTATAATGGTATTGTTAAGTTTAAAATCTCAAATGTAAAAATACCTAAAAATGAACAATACGGTAAAACAATAAAAGTTAGTCTGCGCAAAGAACTTTACCCGATTTATATGTGATTTTTGTGATGTATGCAATACAGATATAATGATAGATTAACTAAACTTAGCTTAAAACTCTTTACAAAATTATTTATGGCAAATATAAGCTTTAAAAAAGGTTTTCTTGTAATAACTAAGAATTAAGAGGAAATTTAAAAAAATATAATTTAAACACAATTTTAATAATGATCAGGGGCAAGGTTCATTCTTAAACAGAGCAATGACTATGAGTAATCAGTTATCACATGATGTGGTATCGAAAACTTTGTTTAAAATTCAAGTATTTAGTTTAAGTTTTATAAATATCATGAAATTTTTTTTTTCCATAAAAAAAAAAAAAAAACTTGTTTTTATAAATTTGCCTTATCTAAATTAACTACTAGTTTTGTTTTCACTTATAATATTTTTTTTACAGCCCCCATTAACTAAACATTAAGTTAATGTTAGTACAGTGTTTTTACCAAAAAACTAAATTCTGTTGAGCGAAGTCAAAAACTACTTCTGTTTGTATTTATGTCCAATATATTATTAAACAACTAGTTTCGTTCTAGCTGTCTTATCAATCTTAAAGAATTACCAATATTTTTTTTAAACAAAAACATAATAAAACTAATTGCTCTGATTAATCAATTTTTAAATTGATTAAAAACTTTACCTGTCAGCGCAACTTTACGATATATTTCCAAATACTTTTCATTATCTGCAGCATTCTGTTTGCACAAGTTTTTGAAATTACCATCTGAATTGACAACAGAATAATTCAATGTTTTCTTGATAATTTTAAGCTTTATTTTCTTTGCCACGTTTCTACTTGAGGTGACGCTTTGTAAACTTGAGTTGCTCATTTTTAATTGTAATTCTGAAAATTCAAGTAATGTTAGATATAATAATATTAACTAACATTGTTAATTGTAATAACATTGTATATTATTTAATCCAATTAAATGATTTTTACAATTTAATTTAGCTTTAAAATGACTAACAGCAAACATGAATAAAAAACTTTTAAAATAAAAGTTTTATTAAAACTTGTTTTAAAGGTAGAAATTGATTTTTAATAAGGAAATTTTTAATAGGAAATGTGGGTTACTTCACTAACTAGCAAGCATGGTTATAGTATATTTACATACCACACTATAAATAATAGCAACCTAATTAATACTGATACCAGTTTTTGATATTTTTGAATTTTTATTTAACTTTTCTATACTAGTTAATTTGATCACGGATTAGATTTATACTTGAGTTTTATAAATAACGTTTTAGTTAACAATTAAATTTATTTGAAGTATAAAACTTAAGTAGAACTAATATAAACTTTGATTTTATAAAATAAAAGTTATTATTCCTTTCTTGATGATAAATTTAGATAATTTATTTAAAGTTTAATTTCGTGACTCACAGGGTGTTTATGTTTATTTTTTATTTTGAAATATTAGCTTTTTAATGGGAAAAAATGTTATTAGTTTTCAATCAAAGTTTAAGGATTTTTACTAAATTTTAGTAATAAAATTCTAATTTTACTATTATATTACAAATCCATATCATAAAACTGAAATGATACTTTTGTAGGTGCATAATAAAACATGAGATTACTAGTTTTAGCAGGTTTGCTATACTTTGAGTAAAAAACTGTCCTGAATGACCTCATTCTTAATGCTATGCTGGAGTCTTCCTAATTATTTTTTAAGTTCTAAAAAAAAACTTTTAAGAATCAATAAAAACCTTGCAATAAAATTGCTTATAAATTAACAAAATATTGAAACTAAACCTCATTAAAAATCTTCTCTGGAATCTTAAAAATATTTTGAGTTAAAATAAAAAACTATTCTGAGTCAGCCTGAGTTTAAAAACCTAATTAAAAAATTACATAAGACCAGCTTCAGTTACACTAAGCTAGCCTTTGTTATCTTGAGTTTTTGAATAAAGGAGAAAACTTAAGCTGAAAATGTTTATAAACTACATTAGTCTATATAAAACTTTTAACATTATGATATTTACATAAATAAAAATCTTTAAAAAATAAGGATATAACAATAAATCTAATAAATAAATGTATTCCGGGACTTAACACAAATATCCAAACTAGCCAAACTTTTACAAAAAAAAACCTTAGTCAGATTGTATTTTCAAGAAAAGTTCAAAGGCTGTGTGCAGCCTAGAGTATAGAACTGTATTATAGTAGGCAGCAATTTTTTAAATCAAATATCTTAGTTGAGAGTAGTGATGTACCGGACCCGGACCCGGACTTTTTTTTCAAATTAGGGTCTGGCCGGAACTGGACCCGGACTTTTTTTTCAAATTAGGATCCGGCCGGAACCGGATCCGGACTTTTTTTTCAAATTAGAATCCGGCCGGAACCGGATCCGGACTTTTTTTCAAATTAGAATCCGGCCGGAACCGGACCCGGACTTTTTCAAAATAGGATCCGGCCGGAACCGGACCCGGATATTTTTTTCAAATTAAAATCCGGCTTCTTAATACTCTAAGTTATTTGTAATGTAAGTAGTATAAAAACTACTATGTACGATAATGCAATTTTATATAACTAACTACTAACTAAGCATAATTGTGTGAAGTTTATCTTTTATGTGTTATATCTAACTAAATCCTTTTGAAATTTGAAAAATTATAGTTTTAAAAAAATTAAGACTATAAAATATTAATGTGCTGCTAAAATTATTAAATAATAAGAGAGTTTATGATATTTTATTAAGGTCTAGTTAAGATTAATAGTTAAAAATAATAGCTGGTACGTCTGCTAATTTTCTGAACAATATTTACAATTAGATTTTATTAAAATTGAAAGAACGAAAGAAAGACTTGAAATTAAAAGAACAGTTAAAAGTTTGAATAAGATTGCTTGAAAAATGTAGGAGGAAATAGATTTTTAATGAAATGGTTTTTTTTCGCCTTTTAAGTTTGCCCCTTCTATAAGGAACTTTCTGAGCTAGCCGGCTTAACCCCTTGTATCTCGAAAACTACTTTGAAATTGAAAGAACAGTGAAAAAACTTCAAATTAAAAGAACAATAAAAAATCTTCAAATTAAAAGAACAGTTAAAAAATTTGAATAAGAATGCTTAAAAAATGTAGGAGGAAATTTATTTTTAATGAAATGGTTTTTTTTTCGCCTTTTAAGTTTGCCCCTTCTATAAGGAACTTATTGAGCTAGCCGGCTTAACCCCTTGTATCTCAAAAACTACTTTGAAATTGAAAGAACAGTGAAAAAAAATCAAATTAAAAGAACAATAAAAAACTTCAAATTAAAAGAACGATAAAAAACACTAAAATATTTATTTTGATAAGTTGTGGTGTAGAAGTATTAACTTTTCCCCGGTATTTGGAAGTAAGCGATTGCGCTTATTTTCATATAAATTGCCAGCTTCAGAAAACAATCGTTCTGAATATAAAGAAGATGGAGGTGCAGACAGATATTTCCTTGCAAAGCTTGCGAGATAGGGGTATTTTGCTCGGTTTAGGTTCCACCATTCTAAAACATCGGCTTCTTTGGCATGACTATTTAAATTTACTTCGGTTAAAAAGCTGTTAATCTCAGCAACAACCTCGTCTTTTTTTATATTTTGTTGCTCGTTCTGTGTTTCTTCTTCTTGTTCAGTAGAGTAAAAGCTGAGAAAGTCATTTGGATCAAACGTTGAAGATTGTGACTTTGAACTCTCTAACGCTTTATGTGTATGAGAGTCACAACGTTCATTTGCCTCACAGCTGCTATGCTTTTTGACCCCCATTTGCAGCAGTGTCTTAACTTTTTCCTTCAATTCAGAAGGAAAAACTGAAAGGCGATAGCGCGGATCAACAGCCGTTGTAGTTAACAGTAAACTGTTTTCATTCAGGTTTAAATCCGAGGAGGTACTGTATAACCTGTTTTCGCACGCCTCTTCCATTTTTTTTGCTAGGTTTGTAGCAGCATTTGAATCGAGCACACAACCTGCTTGGTGACCGACGAAGTTCTTCAGTGCTCGTGCATGCGGAATTACACTAGAGAGTAGAGCACCATTTTTGCTACAATCTTTAGTAACTAATTGAAAAGGTTCAAGAAGCTTTAGTACCTGACATACCAATTGCCACTCTTTTTCTGTAATGATAAGAGCTTGCAAATGGCTAGCTACATAGTTCTGGACACTAATTTTTAACTTATTTAACCTTTTCAGCATTAGGTATGTCGAATTCCACCTCGTTGAGATATCTTGGACAAGTAACAAGGCTGTTTGCTTTGTTTTTGTTGAATCTAGAGCAACTTGAATTAATTTAAGCTTTTCACAAGCTGAGGAGGAATGGCTGAAATGGCCGACAATTTTTCGTGCTTTTGATAGCAACACTTCTACATCCACGTCTGCAAACAATGAATCCTTTATAATTAATTGTAATGTGTGAATAAAGCAAGGAATTGATTCTATATTCGATAACACCATACCAAGCCTCATATTGTAAGCATTATCTCGCACAATCAAGTGCACCTGATTGTGGTTTATTCTCAAGTTTTGGAGCATATCTTTAATGTCAGCAGAAATATTGAGTCCAGTATGGCGACCTTCAATTTCTCGGCAATGCAAGACTCGGTGATAATAAACAAAACTTTCATTCAACCAATGCGCCGTCAGTAAAAGGTATGACGTATTGGTCTTTGAATTAGTCCATATGTCTGTCGTAAAAGAAATATATGAAGACTTTTCCAGAAGTTTAGAAATACCAGACGTCAAATTTTGGTAAGCCCGTTGAAGCATTACCTCGTTAAAATATTTTCTGCTTGGGATCAAATATCTTGGCTCTAAATGTGCCAAGAGTTCAATGAACCCTTTATCATTTACTATTGAAAACGGTTGGTTGTCAATAGCAATCATATTGATGATTTTTTCATTAACCTTTATTGTTTTTGGATCATCTTTGCCCCAAGGCTTAAAGTTTTGAAAATCATTCATGGTTGATTGTTTCATAGCAGCGAGCTTTATTTTCTTTGGAGCTGAAGGCGAACTAGTGCTACCTCCTACCTTTTCTGCTGAAGTTTTTTTCGCTGCTGTGTAAATCACATTGTGCTTAGCAGATAAATGTCTATGTAAAGGAGTAGTACTATAACTTTTAGGATTATTACCCCTTTTGATTTTGTTGGTGCAAATTGTGCAAACAGCAATAGTATCATCTTCTGAGCTTACGGTAAAATAACTCCACACAAATGACATAGTTAATAATAATTTTAGACAATAATGAACACTGTAAATAATAATATTAAATGTATGCATTAATTTTAATTTCTATATTTTTGATTAATCTAACTAATATTTTATCCTCCTAGGTTTCTTAAGCTAGGTACCTCAAATTTTTAGGAAATATTCCTTACATAGTTGAAAAGCTTTTGAGGGTTGGAATTTCCAAAAAATTGAAAAAATACTAGTTCAAGGTCCAAAATTCAAAAAAAAAACATTTTTTGAAAAAAGGGGACTTTTTCTCAAAATGAAAAAATTCCTACACTCAAATAATTTAAATTTTAATAAAAAGTAAACTGTGAAAATTTTAACACGATTGCTTAAAAACTGTTGGAGGTGTTAGATTTTTAATAAAATTTTCTTTTTCGCCTTTTTAGTTTGCCCCTTCTATAAGGAACCTATTGAGCTGGCCGGCTTTAACCCCTTGTATCTCTTAATCTACTTTGAGTTTTGTTAAGCTGTAAAAAGTATCTAGTAGCTAAGATTAAAACCTATTAAATAATATCAACTTGTAAAAATCAAGGAGGATCTCCCTTATAGCCTTACCAATCTAAAATAAGTTAAAATCAATTTCTTGAAAAAAATTAACTAGAAAATCACAAAATATTGAAAACTGGATCAGCTCAAAGTCATTCAAAATCTAAAAGAAAATTAGTCTGAGTTTTTCAAAAAATCTTAAAACTAGCCTGAGTTTTTATAAAAAGCCAAACTAGCTTGAGTTGAGACAGCTTAAGACTTTTAAAAGTTCCCAAAAATTTTCAAACTAGCAGGGTTGCCACTGTTTAAGTCAAAAAAATAGCTAGAGTCAGGGTTCCCACCAAAATTTCAAAAAAAAATCTCGGGAAAAATTATCTAAAAAATGTGTCAAAAATAAAAGAAACCTGTAGTATTTCCTTAATTTTTTTCTACTTTTTGAAATTTGCTTTTTTAAACTTGAAACTCTCAACTATAAATATACTCTATAAAAAAAACTATGTTACATTGTATATATATCATAAAAATTGGTCCAGCACTAAAAAAAAATCTAGAGAAATCTAAGGAAATTCATGGTGTTTTCAACTTTATTTAGGGAAATTAAGAGTTTTTTTTTTTAGAAAATTGCAAAAATCTAGGGATATCTAGAGAAATATAGGGATTTTGGAACCCTGTAAAGTGAGTATAAACTAGCCTGAGTTAGAATGAGGTTTTTGAAAATTGAAAAAAAAACTTTAATCTAATAATAAGTAGAATAGCTAGCCACAAGGTTGAAAAATTTAGGTGTTATTTACAATAAAAAATCTGAAATCAAGTTCTTGAACAAAATTAACTAGAAAATCACAAAATATTGAAAACTTGATCAGCTCTAACTTATTCAAAATTTAAAAGAAAACTAGCCTGATTTTTTATAAAAAACTAAACTAGCCTGAGACAGTCCAAGATTTTCTAAAATTCCCAAAAATTTTCAAACTAGCAGGGTTGCCACTGTTTAAGTCAATAAAAGTAGCTAGAGTGAGTATAAACAAGCCTGAGTCAGAATGAGGTTTTTAAAAACTGAAAAAAATACTTTTATCTATAATCAGTAGAACAGCTAGCCAAGGTTGACAATTTGGTAGTAAAGTTGTGGACTGATTGTGGTACACTTAACTTATTAGTACTATCCATCATAATTAAATCCTACCTTATTTAATTTATATCTAACATGTACTAAATTCTAACTGACACTACTTTCTAAAATTAGACACGACAGTTTTGAGTGATGAATCTTTTATATAAAACACAACAAGAAATACTAGCATATACAAAATTATTAATTACTTTGGTAACACTTTAAGAACTTGAAGCTATTTAAATCTATATCAAAAGACTTAAAGTATATAACAAAGAATTAAATAACACTTATAGTAAACAAGAAACTGTAAAATTTTTAATAAACTATTAAACTATAAACCTGGCTTAATTATTTAAACAATTAAACACCAGTTGAAATATTCATTTTTAAAACAAAACATTACTTACAATAAGCATTCACAAAAAAGCTTCAAGCTGAACACCAAATTAAACTAACTACTTACATATAAACTGCCTGTCATATTCTGTTGCTTTGTTGCATCAGTATTTAATTTGAAACATTTGTCATATGATTCTCATTGGCTCGTACATTCAACCGTATTAACTCTAAATATTCTCTGAGCTCAACTTTAAACAATAAATAGTGCAAGTATTCATTCCAAAGTTTTCAATTTTAAAACATATGTAAAGAGTTGCATTTCTGAAATGTTTATTTCATAGTTTAAATGTAAACAATAAAAATTAGTCACATGTACAACATGAGCCAACCACGGTAGGTGTTTAATTTTAATTGACGAAAATGACTCTTTTTAATTTACACAGGGTTCGTTTTTTAAAAAGTACTTTTCAGTATGCTCTTTTTTACTAACTAGATCCGGGTCCGGATTTTTAATTCAAATTAGAATCCGGCCGGAACCGGATCCGGACTTTTTTTTCAAATTAGAATCCGGCCGGAACCGGATCCGGACTTTTTTTTAAAATTAAGATCCGGCCGGATCCGGATATCAGACAAAAATGGCAATATCCGGCCGGACCCGGACCCGGATAGTGAGTCCGGTACATCACTAGTTGAGAGTTAACTGCATCTTACCTAAGTTACATCAAACAACTAGCATTATTCATCAAGTTTTTGAATAGGACAATTTAAGAAAGATATTAAGAGACAGATTTGAAAACTTTAAAAATTACAATTATAAAAGGTTAAACTTTTTTTTTTGTTAAAACAACAGAACTAAATAACTAATAAAATAAGTAGAATAACTAAAAGAGTAAACTTTTCAAAATCAGAAACTAATAAATATAACTATCTCGAAATTCATCAATAAAAAGTCTAACTAACCTGATATTTACAAAAGTCATAGAAGAACCTGAGCCAGCCTGAAACTTTCAAAAAACCTTTAAAAAGCTCAAAGTTCAAGTAAGCCTCAGTGTGTGGTAACTCTGTATCAATTTAAGCCTATAAGTTTTTTACTTTTTTTATGTACTATTCAAATTCTACATAAATACATTCATAAATGTATAATTTTTTGATAAAAAAAAGTGATGATGTGAATTATTTTTATCTATATGATAGATTTTTTTGGGTCAATTCAAAATTTTTACTACTAATAATTTTAAAATAGTTTAAAATTCAAGGTTTTCCACGTTACTTTTATTAAATTTCTCAAATTCCAGGTCTTTCAAGAATTCTAGGTTTTGGGGCAAGCCTGTTTTTATCTTGTTTAAACATCTTTTAATATTAATATGAGTTCTTAAACTTTCCTGTGAGTATAAAAAATTGCTTTTAATCATAACTGTTACAGAACTACTTTTAGTATTATTATAAAAACAGTTATTTAGTTTAAAATGTAAATATTATTAGTTACTTTAATTTTTAATAAGGAAACTCGCTTTACTAAGCATAATATAGTAATTTCCTAATATTACTAGATGTAAGAAAAGTTAGTCTTTTAAATTTGAACCTTTAAACTCATCATCATAATTGTAGCTGGGTTCACGGAAGGTTGCTTGATTCGCAACAATCCATGACAACAGTTGTAATGTGAGCATTCATATTAATTACAGCTACTGAAAAGTGTTGCAAGATTATTCACAAATAGATAATATTTAAGATTTAAAACCAAAATAAAAGTGAGTAAAATGGCTGATTTTTGAAGCGTCAAAATAAACACCAGGGATGAATATAACTTTAGTATTGACTATATGTTGCTTGAAATAAACAAATATTTTAAAAAGTAATAAAACTTTTTTTGTGCACCCTAACAATACTTCCTGTACAAATGGAACCAATACTTTTTACATCAAAATTTGCCTTTTTATAATGTTCTGTCAATTCTTCATTAGCAATTTTAAAAGCTTGATGTTTTAAAGCATATAATTTTGAACACTTCATTTTATCTCTCAGTTGTCGTTTATTTGATTTAAAGCAAAGCAGTACTTTTAAATATGTTGGCAGTTTTGAACCAGTTATACTTATATAGGGCTGACCAGGCGATGTACCATACAAACGTTGGTATGTATTCCTGTGTCCTAAACTTATATTAGAAAATCTAAAATGAACTGTCCTGAGTTATCCTGAGTATACTAAGTGTGTGGAAACGCTGTACTGTAGTGTTACAATAACTAACTAACTAAAAATGAATTAATTTAATTTTGATGAAGCCATTTTCGTTGGTATATTTTCGTAGGTCCTTTTTCAAAAAACCATTATTACCGCTACTGTGTCATAATTTAACAGGTCAATTTTGAGCCATTTTATTCAGTTCGACATTCAACTGAATAAAATGCACTTGCACTGCACGCACACAAAAATTAATTTTCATGTATGTTGTTGGAGAAGATAAATTTAAAATTAAACATCATTTTATATTGCGTTTTTAGTTTGCTTCTACTATAATAAACCAATGAAATTAGAAACTTTGGTTCATATTTTTAAAAATAATATTGTAACTAAATAACTGTTATAAAAAACTTATAGCTTGGATAAAACTTTATAAAACAAAGCTTACTTAAAAAAATGAACCCTCTTTATTTATCTTCGAAAATAACGATATACACCAAAACTTCAAAAGTATTTATCTCCTAAAAGCTTAAAGCTAGGAAGCTATTTTTTTTTGTATTATCTATTTATGTGATTCCCCACCTGAAAACATTGGACTAAGTGAAATTCAAAGATCGGGCAACAGAAGCACCTTAGTGTGCACTTTGACTGCTCTAAAGGTTTCTTTTAATACATTGGTAGTTTTGCTTATTAACTTTTCATAGAGACAATACCTAATAACCCATGTAATACTAAACAACAATAAGAAATATCAAAAATACTAAAGATAAATCATAAAGAAGTTGAAAGTAAGTTTTTGATCTGAATAAAAAACATATAGTAAAATAACCCATTAGGGTTAGTTTAAAAACTTTTGTCAGTTTTAAAAGTTTACAAGTCTAAGACTCATTTAAATAATTTTTCACAGAAGATTTTATTTTAAAACAACTAAAGGTTATCAAGTATACAGCCAACATTAGAATTCTCGCCTATTTAATAACAAGACGCTAGGAAATTACCACACAATTACTCAACTATAAAGTTTTATGTTAAATTTTTGTTCAGTGTTCAGAACTATCTGTTTTTCTGCTGTTAACTTTATTTTGTCCTCTTCTTGGTATTTTGCACTTTTATGGCAGTCAAATTTGATTTATTTTAAGTAGCAGAAAATTCCTAACTTTATTTAGTATGTTTGATAGTTATCTTGACCTGCGTGTTATCTAATTACTTTTATCTACTTAGATTTTATTAGTAACTTGTACACTTTCATATCTATCTATAAATTAATTTGCTGTTACATTTAAAAAAAGTGAATTTTTAAAAGTAATATTATTAAATTATTAAAATGAAATATTTACAAACAGGTTAACTTATCTGAAATTTTTTTTATTACATATAATAACTTTATCTACTAACATCAAGTTTTTGTAAAAATTTTATTTTTTCATCTTGGTTATCTTAGTTTATCTAAGTTACGTTTTATAGATGTTTAACACATGAATTATAAATGCTAGAATAATTGATTATAAAATATATAACAAGCATCTATATTTTCCAACTAAACTTTATGCTCTAGTAATTTTTTGTCTAAAACGAGAAAAAGGCATCTATGTAAAAACTTAACTAACTGAAGATTTAGTTTGTGAAGTAGTCTTTGTATAAGATTAAACTACTAGCTAGAATGAGTGACAATTAAAATAATTTTTTAAATTTTTCCTAAAAGTTTTTCTATTTTCGTAAGTTTTAATAAAACTGTTTTAATTTAGTTATAACTTTCAAAATTAAAATATACGAAAACCAATCAAATTATTTAATGTATAGTATTATTTAAAGGTTAAAACTTAAATATTAGTTTAATACAAACCAGAGTATCATAAAATTATTTATATACGATCTGTAAATAACTGTTCACATAATAAAAAAAATCATATTAAATATTAAAGCTTACGTGAATGAGTAATTGTTTTAATTAGATGGCAAAAATGGCGCTCAAAAATGCACGAAAAAACCTTTCTTTAAATAAAAGGAACGAATTAATATGTTCATGTGTACATTTTAAAGGTTTTATTTTAAAATTTAAAGTTTTATTTTAAAATAAAACTTTTAAAATTAAGAGCAATTTAATAAACACATTTGATAAACTGTTTTAACTTGTTCAAGCAAATACTTAAACCAATTTCGAAGTTTAAAATTCATAACGCCATTAGATTTAATAAGCTTATTTTATAATTACGTCAAAATAAGATAATCAATTTTTTTTAAACAGTAAATTAGTTCTAATGCTTTAGTTGCAAGAGTTGTTTTCTTTTTTTAATTTTCACAAGTTTTACAAGGCTGCTAAATGTAAGTATGTTTATTAATTTATTTAAGGTTTACGATTATAATACTATTAAATAGCTTACATTTTTCAAAAATTAACGTAAGCTAACCTGATAACATAATGATTTTTTTATATTGATATTTTTAAGCTATAAGTTTTATTTGGTTTTTTGTTTTAGTTTTTTATTTCAAGTTTACCATAATGTCTTATTGCATGTTATTGTGAAAAAAAAATTACGAATTTTATTTAACTGATTAGTTTGTTTGATTTGGTTTAAGCGAGTGAAAAATTGTTTTGTTAATAAAAATTAAAATTTTGAATTGATAATTCTGCTAATCGTTATGTCGAGAACTTTTGTTGTTATCTACAAAGTAAAAAGTACGCAATTTTTGTTTGCAGAATTTAATGACGCATCTTTAAAACAAAGCAGTTATTTGTAGTTTACTTACAATACAAACTAAAAAAATAGTTTAAGATATTTATAACTAAGCTTGTTCACGTAATAGACTAGTAACATTTTCTATTTTAAAACTTTTTGAATAAATTAATTAAAAAACAACACAATTTATTTAAAGTCGATAAAACTTAAATACTTATTAATTGAAACTATTTCTACTAGCCTTGGTTCTATGAAAAAATTTCAAACGTTTTATTAATTAATAAATCTTTTTTGTTAAAAGAAATATTTACGGTGTTTTAATTATATGTACATCTTGAAATAATAAGACGCCTACAAAAACACCGGTATCTATAAGTAGACGGATTAAAAATAATTTTTGTTTTATTTAAAACTGTATTACTTTAAATATATTTTTTTACCTAAAACTGTTTTTGTTGAGTTTACTATTTTGGTGCTACTTTTAAATAGTAACAAAATTTTTATATTTATAAATATTTTTTTGTTTGTTTGCAATTTATATCAAATTCACAATTAGAGTCACACTATTACTTATTAAATAAAAACTTAACCATTTTTTAAGATATTAAAAGTTTTGTTTGTTTACAAATAAAATATTTCGTTTTTCTTTGCACATGCCAGTCAAACTTTTGTGAGGAGATCTTCTACTAAGAATAAAATATTTTTGCTTGTTACGTAAACGATTTTAATATTGAATTGGTTGTAAAATTTTCTTTTATTTTATACTAAAACATTTACTCTTATACTTAAGTTTTGAATATAATTAAACTTTTTTATACACTAAATTTCACTTTTGTAAGTATAGGGTTCAAAATAAAAGTTTCACAAACATCTTGTTATAACAATAACATTTTATTTCTAAAAAAACTTTGTTCTAAACTGTTAAAATTCTGGATTTTCAGATTTACAGTGTTGTAATTTTATCTAATGTTAAAACAAATAATAGTTTGCACTTTTTGCAGGCTTTACACACTACACACAATGATCACGTTTAATAATTTCTACAGTTTATAAAACCTAAAACGCTAGTGTTACTTAATTTTTAAAATGACTTGAAAACAGCTAGTTTGTATACACTTAATAAAAAAGTATTTGATTAACTATTCGTCATTTCTCAACCAAATAGACTTAGCAAAATGAAACAGTATAACAAAAAATTGTTTGTATTTTAGATACTTCACCTTAAATTCTAACAAACTTTAAAAAATAAAATTTTGAAATTACTTTTATATAACGTTTTGACACATAAAAGTTTTAAAAGTGTTTCAAAGATAGCGATAGTACAATTTGGTTTAGTTTTTACGAAATTAGTAATAAATGTTAACGTATCAAACTTTTAAACTTATTTACTTTAACTTTACGTATAAATAAACAACACTAACAATATTTTGTTTGATTTAGTTTTAAGTGGTCAATGCTTCATAAACAAAGAAAAACACATGTTAGATGTATTAGCATATTAGATGTACGTTATAAAATTATATAAGTATATCAATAAAACAACTAGTAGAGTAAACACCATTAATATAGTATTTTGAAAAAGTTAACAACAATAAAAATCTGAAAATAGTTAAAAGAATTATATGACATCATAAAAACTAATAGTATTTTTTAAATATTACATGGTTTATGTGAATTTTATATGCTTAACTAGATCAAGACCATATACGTACGGTTAAGAGGGAGCTTATCTGTAAGGGTTATAGAAATAATATTATATTTCCTTTGTTTATATAAGATTTTTATTATTTTATATGCGAGACTAAAATAAATAATATCTGTAAGCGAGAAAATTTATTAATAGAACTATTTTAAATTAAACAAAAAGGAATAATAGTAAAACTTTAGGTTTGGCGTATATTATCCCTTAAAATAAATAACAAAAAAAAAACATAAAAACTTGAAACTAACATATGATATTATCCAGAAATAATCCTCGTTATATAACAAGTTGACTAAAATGCTGAATTAATTCTTAAAATAGTTCATAATTAACGAGTTTCATCTGTTCCTTACGTATATGTGCGTATATTGAGAGAAAAAAAATTTGCAGAATAAATTGATATTACTTTAAAATTATTATATTTAAAAGTTATTTTTTTAGCTGGTTGCTTAATTTTATAATGAGTGGTACACACACGTAAACCAAAACTGTTTGCGTTTTTGTATTAAAATTTTTAAACTTTAAACAACTTTAAACATTTTCGTTTTTCTGTTTGTATGTAGATCGACAAATAATATTTTTAACACAAATTTTACCAATGCGTTGCCTACAATAGACATATATACAGTTTTATATGTAGTCGACGTGATAGAACTAGCACTAATAAGCTTAAATACGTAAATTAATTATTAGTGTGACATAACAAATATGTAAATAAAGAATTAAAACAGATATTAAAATAGTTGTAAAGAAACAAAACTTTTTTTTTGTAAATTAAAAACAGTTATTTACTATCAAACGACATCAAACACTAGGTTTTTTTGTACTGTTGTATAAAATGTGTTAATAAGTTTAAAAAGTATTTTTATTTCAGTTACTGAAAAATAATCTAGTTTATTTGATCTAAATAACTTATTTTTATATGTTTTGACTCACTAATGAAAATATCTATACAGTTATTTTAGAAATTTGAAAAATGTTTTATTAAACGTCGAAATACCAAAATACATTAAAATGTTTCATGAAAATTTACTATCGGTATAAATAAGCTATATAGTTACCATTCCAGTTATACTTTGATATTTTTTGTTCTCACAAAGCTAATTTAATATAGTTAAAGTCAACTTATTTCATTTAATTGTGTAGTATAGACAATTTTAGAGTTGTAGTAAAAGTTTATGAATAAATTTAAGTGATATTTCCACTAATGTCTACTAAATTAATATTTGGTCCTTTTTATCTAATCTTGATTAACTTAATGTATAATAAGTAATAAAAACTGCAAACAATCCTTCGAAAAATTTTAAATGCTGCAAAAAACTTACTTTCTATCAAAATAGATAAATCTCGCAAACATAAACAAATAACATTTATATAAAAGTTGTGTTTATTTTTTACATAGAGATTCGTTTAAAAATTCTGCACAAAAATCTTGTTGTGAAAATAATTTTTAAAAGTTGTTTTTTTAGCTAGTTTTGTTGCCAGATACTTTAAGTTTGTTCAAGTTTTAACTTTTTCAATCAGAAAATTGCTGACTTCAAAAAATAAAAAGAAAATTCTTGGTAATATTTGTACTAGTTTAAACGTTTAAAAGTAACTTTAGTTTTTGCTTTGCTTATTTTTACATTTTGTTTAACTTAAGTTAATAAAAAGTACTTAAATGTTGAACATAGGTTTATGCTCAAACAAAAGGACGATTTAAGTCAAAAATGTATCTTCACAAAGCTATTGATAACTTTAGTAAATAACTAGATATTTTATATAAAATAGAAATTAACTTTTATGATTCCGGTAATATATAAATGTTTACGAAAGTACACAAATGAATTATGTTTTTAACCTAAATTTAAGTTTTATTTTCATCAAATTTTTTCACTTTTAAACTAAACAAAAAGTTTATCATTTTAGATATAATAAAACTTAGTATTTTAAGGTTTTATTGATTGTAAAATGTTAAAGCAGCTGAAAATGTTTCGAAATTTTATATAGTTTTTATTCTTAATAAAATTATAAAAACAAGAACAATTAGTAAACATCAATCGATCGGTTTCTACTTCTTTCGTTTTAGTTTATACTCTCTCGTTTTAAACTTTTTCTGCGTTTTGAAAATAACAGACTCATCATGTTTAAACTGTAATTCTTATACCATAAAAACTTCTACTTCCTTATTGAATTAGTGGAATTAATCTAAATTCATAAAATTGTATGATTTTGATCTTTGAAGAAAAAGCGACAGCTTTTATTAGAATCAATTTAAAATACATAGCTTAATGAAATATCTTGATGAGCTAAATGTATACAATATATTCAAATGTATCTAATTCGTTTAATTTTTACGACACTATAAAAACTAAAAAGTCGGTTTGTGTCAAAATTATCTCTTAGGAGTGCAAAACTATGTTTAAATTAATACTAAAAGCTGAAAATTATAAATAAAGGCAAGTTTTTTCGCAAAGAAGTATACGTTCACGCAGATTTACAGAAACATACCAAGCTACGTGCCTGTTGTACTTGCTTATCGAATTAATTTAAACTCATCTAATCATGGACTATACTATATAAGTTATGAATATACTGTATCATTAGGTTTCGATACTTAAGCTACTTGTTTTATAACTTTTTTATATTTTAAAGACTTTCAAAGTTCGTTTAAGAACTGTTTTGCATATGCTTATAGAATATGAAAAGTTTTTAAGTAGAAATTGACATTAATTACTTCAATTTTAGTAATTTATAATTAATAATCGTTTAAAAAGTTCTTTTATTGTTAAAAAGTTAAAGCATTAGAAGTATTTAAATTTTGTGTTTTTTTTTTAATAGTTTTTGTAAATAAAAGGGGCAATAAAATTACTTAAAACTTTTTTTTTATTAAAACAAGTTAAATTATTGATACTTTCAGTAAATATAAATTTAAGGGTAAATTTTAAACAAAACTTTTTGATGTAAGTCTTCTGCTGCTTTTTTTAAGCTAAATAATTTTAATAAACTCTAGTTTAGCTTCAGTGTTAACACTTTCTAGCTTCAACGATAAACTATCATTAAAATCTTTATAAAAGAGTTTTTATTATGTTAATATTAATCATTTTTAGGATTGTTTTATTATACACATAGGTATTTATTAGCAATATAAAATGATCAAAAGTTTTAAATTTTCATATTTTGTATTTTAAACTACTTTAAACAAATTTTTCAAGTTAAATTTAAATTATAAAAGTAACACACTAGTATTTTTTAAAACGATATCCAAAACAATTGATAAATATTGTACTTTTTATTTAAGATAAACAATCAGTACTTACAGTGAAACAATTAAAAAAAAACATATACATATATACTCATACTGCTTGTTATTAGTACAGTTTAGTAAGAGCAATAAATTATTATCTATTATCTTACATAAAAAAATAAAAGATTTGATTTTCAAATTGAGTGTTTTAATTATAAAAAAATAAAAATATATTACAAAAATTAGAAGAAAAAGTTACTTTAAGTCCTTTTTTAAATCTTTAGCTTTTAATTAAAGTTAATTTTGGTAGAAAATTGTACTCAAAGAGTAAACACCTTACAAACCGATTTAATATAAACAAAAAATTAATACAATGTTTCAACTTTTAAATTTATGATAAAGTTTTGTTTCGAATAAAAATTACAACATAAGTCGACTAAGCTACTAAATCTTAACAGGCAATATCAAAAAATACTGTAGTGAATTTAAACAAACTATATTTCATTTAACTATGTTAATATAGTACAATTGTGTTTTTTCATTATAAAACAGTAAATTTTACACACATATTTTCGAATAAAAAAATTACTGCAAACAAAGTTACACAAAAAAAGTAGTTAATAAACTAATAAACAGTATTGTGAAAGGGATTATACGGTTGCATTTTCAGCTCTTCTTTACACAATTTAAGTGTGCAAAAATGAACGGATTTTTTTTTGTTTTTCTCGAATAATGCTCATTTAAAAAATAGTCTTTATTTCATCGTGTAAAATGTGAACGGTTTGATTTTTCGTATTGTTTGTACAATAAATAGCACCAACGTATTTAGGATTACAAAAGTATTACTGCAAGATAAATTAAGAAAATCGAAATGAATGTGTTAATAAACAACAGTTAGTACGGATTAGAAGATTGCTTCTTGAGCTGCTGTTTAAATATTGAAGGTGTGCAGTTGTGAACTCAAACTTTTCTGGGTTTTCTTGAATACTTAGTGATCGACTGCCTGCAGAACTGAAATTGCCAGGCTCTATAATTTCGTTCGAACCTCATTGCAAGCTCGTTTTTAAACTGGAAAGATTTGAAGATGCTTGAAAAAATGTAAACTCGACACAGCAGTCCATTTTGATGTTTCCATACTAGAAGTATGGAGTTTTTATGGCCAGGTATTGTACTACAGTAAACTATTTTGTTTATTTGAATAACGTTTGTTTTCACTTGTGATGGTAGAAAAACAGTCACACTGCTGTTTATTTTTTCTATTGTTTCCTGTTTGTTAAATGTATTAAAAATACTGTATAGAAGGTTTTTGTTTTTAACCACTGGTTTTATTTGTGAATTGGTTTGTGTGCTGTTTGATGGAACTACTATTTCTTCTTGGTTGACTGTCATTTGAACCTTATTCAGACACTTGAACGTTTTCAAATTATCCAACATTGGTTTAACGTGGTTGAAACAGTCTACAGGCTTGAGTTTGTTAATTTGAAACTCTGTGAAAAACCTGTTTAAATATTACTCGATATAATAAAACTTTTTTTTAAACTTAAAGAACTTTTAATTTAATGTATATGTCAGTTATTTTTATAAGAGATGGTACAAATTTGTTTTTCTAAATAAATAAAATCATACCTGCAATTGTAAATTTTATCTTCAAACTTTTGATTTGCATCAACTTTTCCAACAATTTTTTTCTTACAATTCAAGTCAAATTCATCATGGTTTTTGTGCATCATTACCACTTTGACCTCATTGAAAATTTTGTCCAATTTCTTGCGAATATTGTCGCACACATCTATAGAGTTTTTTCTTGCTTGAGCCAACATACTTTTGTGATATGATACAAGTCTGATATCAGCGTGAAAATTATACTTGAAAAACGAGAATATAGAAAAAAGAAGCATACAAGAAAAAAAGGTATCGGTGGGTGTTTACAATATGCTTTGTCGTTTATCGCATTTCCTATAAATGCAAAAATTTTACTCTTAAAACCATTACATTATTAATTACCTACTTCCTAAATTGATAAAATATTTGTTTGTATTTTCAAATGTTTTATTTAATTATGCCAATATCAATCAAACTTTTTCGACAAAGGTCTACTGCTGAGGTAAAACGTTTTTATCAAGGACAAAACAATAAATAGGAAAAATTAAGTTTTACCTTTATACATCCACTACTATGTAAATAATTTAACTTATTTCTGGTCGTTATGTTAATGTTTATGCTCAATTTTTATTTCAAACTGTTATTTTCAAATTAAAATATATTTTTTACAGAAGAATTTCTTTCGTAATCTATTTAGTAAACTAAAATACTTATTTTGGTAGAAATTTAAAGTAAAATATAATATTTTTTTTTAAAACTAAAATTTTTGACCATTAAGAACATAATTTTTCTATAAACTTTTTTTTTCTTTCTTTGATAACTCTATATGAACATAAAATTCTTTTAAAATATATAAAACTATCACATCTACTGAGTTATTTTTGTATCAAATGTATACATGGAAAATTCAATCAATATTCTAAAGATAACTGTTATAGATTTTAGATTTGATTAAAACAATTATAAATAAGATGTTAACATTATAAACTTCTAGACACATTTATTAAAGAAATGTATATATTAAACAGTTTTAAGCTAGATACGTAAATATTAATTTTAATTCGTTTTAATCTGGTTTAAATAGCTTAAAGTTTATAAAAAAACCACATGTATAAGTTAGGTACAACTAAGCACATATACACAAAACTTTATTAAACATTTTCAATAGTTGAGTAAAAAACACTCTATTTGAAAATATATTTAGGTACATAAAGATGCTACGAAATAGTCGAAAATATTTTATAACAACAGGAAAATTAAGGCTTTGACTTGGTCAGCCTATTTTGTTTTATATAGTGCTTAAAACAACAAGTTACTTGTTTTAAGTCAATAATTTGTTAAATTTAGATAAAGAATAAAAAAGTTTATATAATATTTTATGGTATATGTCTATAAGAATATTCTTTTACTTAGGTCGTAGGTTTTGTTATATTTTAGCAAGTAGGCAATTTCAAAAACTCATCATTAACTTTTTGTACAATTTAATCTTTAGCTTTATTGTTAGCTATACAATCGTTTATTAAAAAGGATTAGTTTGTCTTAAAATTACTAAAACTTATAAAAATATGTGTTAAGTACTAGCTTAAACAAGAAAAAAAATTATTCTATAAAAATTTTCCGATAACTTAAAAAGTAGTCAGAAAAAAGTTTTAAAATTGATTTAATCACTAAATAAGTTATTGATAAATGATATTATAAATATTTCGTTACCGTCAAGTGTTAAGTAACTTAACTTTTGCGGCAATCCTGTGTTTAATAAACTTATTTATTAGATAAATTTGATACACACTTTATGGTAAATTTGTATAAAACTTTGTTTTTTCTTAGTATAAATATTTATTATTTTTATATCAAATTTACAGTAAAACAAAATTTTAAAATTAATTAAGTAAGAAAAAATTATTTAAAACTTTTTACCTATTTCATAAAAAAATTGAAAACTTTAATAGAATTGTCCTTTTCTTAAAATTAGCATGTTTATATACTAAAACACTTTGGTCTACCTATTTTTTTATAGTATAGTTACTTGTTCATGTAAAACTAATTTACAAACAATCAACTTTGTGATGGTTTCTTAATTCATGTTTTTTTTTAATGATTGCGTAGTATACTTTTCTAAAGTAAATTTTAAATACTAATAAAAATCCTTCATAAGTAAAACTTTTTATAAAATACGTTTTATTTTTTATACTACTTTTCATCAGATTTGGAGGAAATATATTGAAAATTTTTCTTATCATAAAAGTTATATAACTGATATAGTTGTTTTAGATAGATAATATTATTTTAAAAACAACCTCGTAAGCAAGCATTACAATAATTGCAACAAAAAATCACAAAGAATAACTTAAACACCTAAAAGAATATTTTAGAAACTAAAAAAGTATAATATTGTTGCTTAGTTATCATAATAAAAAAATCTAATAAATAACGTAAATTAATACTACTATTAGATATTAAGATCAGATGAATAATTTTTAGCAAAAAGACTTACCATTTAAACTTTGATTAAACTATCAACTTAAAAGTTCTTAAAGACTTTTGGTGGATTTGTACATTTTAAGTACTTTAAATTATTTAGAAGAAAAAGAATTATATTCAGTTAGACAATATTGATTGTTATCTAAAAAAGTATTACTTTAGTACCTTGTCTGATGTGAAATATACAAACATTTTGACTAGCTAAGAAAAGCTTAAACGACTGTTAACATGAAAAATTAATAAACAAAACCAAAATTCCAAAATTTAGTTTTTTTAGTTAGGTTTTAAAGATTTAAAAAGTTCACTATAAAACAATTTTCAACCAAAATATTTAAGTAAAATATTTAAAATATTGTTTTTAATTTTCAAGATTAATACTTTAAATCTTCATTCGTTTAGTTTTCTTGTTATATATATTGTTTAAATCAATCTTTAAAAAGTTTGATATATATGAAATATGAAAATTACAAGAATTTGAAAATTTCGTTTACATCGTTGTTGTTCAAGCTGTTTGAAGATTTAGTTTTTTATTGAACGCAGTAACAACAAGTATTTTAACAACTGTATCAAATTGAAATAATTAAATAATATGAATAATTGTTTTTATAGGAACTGCTAGATTGACACTGTATAGTTGTTGTAAGACTCGTACGAGTAAAATAAAATAGACTGCCTAGGTGCATATGAGTAGCGAAAATCTTTCTAGAATTCATCATAAAAAATACGTATACAGTCTCTTTTAACAACTTACCTTAAAAAACATCATCACTAAATAAAAATTGTTTTCTAGAAAAACGTTTTAAAAGTAATTTGAACATGTTCTTAGAAATACGTATCTTTACACAAAACTCGTCAATCAAAGACTGTTTTGTAATTTAACTACATACTTTCGTCAAGTCTGCTATAGTTGTTATTATTAATATAAAACAAGGCATACTTCTAGATAATACAATGTTTTAAACTATAGTAAATATTGTTTATTGAACGATAAAAAAAGCTTTAAAAGTTCGGTCTAAGGACCTGGTGACAAAGGAACCTTTCGGTTATCGAGTCGTACACCTCATGCTTATATAGTTTGTTACGAACTATTACCCATAGTTTTTTTTTTATTATTTAAATATTTAGATCTTTAGTAATGAACGATCAATTAAACAAAAAGAAAAATAAAAGAAAATAAAACTAAACGAAAATTAACTGAATTTTGTGTTTAATAATGTACTATGAATCTTATTTAGTAACATACAAACTAAAAACTTAAATACAACTTTAAATTAACTTTTAAAAGTAGACAAACAACACTAATAACTAACGTGTGAATACTTGAATTATAGGTTACAACTTCTTTAAAGAAAGTGAAATGTAATACGCTGAAATTTTTTACAAATTTTTTTTTATAAGTTTTCTAATCTATAATAAATTAATAACTCTAAATTCTTACTGACGAAGTTTTGAAAGTACATTACGGAATAACATTGAAAGTAAATAAAAATTTTGCTTTTTTAATTA
Source organism: Thalia democratica (assembly GCF_965202585.1). NCBI lineage: Eukaryota > Metazoa > Chordata > Thaliacea > Salpida > Salpidae > Thalia > Thalia democratica. The sequence goes on from NC_139173.1 coordinate 24,433,775, forward strand.
ACTTAATAGTAGTTTGTATGCAGCATATGTTTTATAAGCTAAAATAAACAGACCACTTTTAAAATTTCATTGAATTAAAATTAACAGTTACAGAAGCTCAAGCACAAAAAATATAGAGTAAAATCTGTAGGTAAGTCGTAAGTTAAATTGTAATATATGTTTTGCTTACATTAATCTTAAAGAGTTACAAACTTAATATAAACAGGTTGTAATTTCAAGCGTTAAATAATTAAAATTTAATAAAATATGTTAACTAATTCAATTCTTAAATTTCCTGTTTTTATAGAAATTTTTTAATTATTTTCGTAGCACCTTTATGACTTTAAAACAATTTCATATTGTGCTTTTTATCACATTATTAAAAAGATTTATAAAATTTTTGAGTATTTGTGCATAGGTACACCTAACTTATACATGTTGCTTTTTCAGTAAAGTTTGATCTCTTTAAACCAGATTATAACAAAAGAAGATAAAATTTACTTGTTTAGTTTAAACTAGTTTAGTATATACATTTATTTAATAAATGTGTCTAGAATTTTATTATGTTACCATCTTATTTATAATTGTTGAAACGAAACTAAAATCTATAACACTAATCTTTTGAATAGTGATTGAATTTTCTATGTGTAAAATTAATGCAAAAGAAATGTTTTTAAATTAGATTGTTTTATGAGTTTTGTAACAACTTTATGTTTCAATTAATTCACAAAGTGTTCAACGTTTATTATCGAAGAAAATTATGTTCTGAGAATGATAATCAAAATATTTAGTCTTTTAGACAGTTTTTTTTATTGTACTTTTTTTTTATCAAAATAATTATTTTAATTCAAAAGTTATGTTAGTAAAGAACTCCTACTATAAAAAATATATTTTTATTAAAAAATAACAATTTAAAATAAAAATAAAGCATAAACATTAACACAACGACCGGAAAAAGTTAAAACTTTTACATAAGAGTGGATGGTTTATATCCAATATTAAAAGAGAAAAGTAAGCTGTTCATATATTTATTGTTTTGTCTTTGATAAAAATGTTTTACTTCAGCAGTAGACCTTGCTAAGAAAAGTTTGATTGATATTGGCATAATTGAATTATATACTTGAAAAAATAAATTATCGATACCAGAAGTAAATAAAATGCTTATGTAACTTCAAGAGTAGATTCTGCATTTTGTAAACAAACACCGAACAAACAAAAAAAAGTTTGATTGATATTGGCATATTTAAACAAAATATTAAAAAAGACAAACAAATATTTTATCAATTTAGGAAGTAGGTAATAATAATGTAATGGTTTTAAGAGTAAATTTTGCATTAATAGCAAATGCGATAAACAACAAAGCATTTTGTAAACACCCACCGATATCTAATTTCTTGTATGCCTCTTTTTTCTATATTCTCGTTTTTCAAGTATAAGTTTCATGCTGATAGCAGACTTGTATCATATCACAAAAGTATGTTGGCTCGAGCAAGAAAACACTCTGTAGATGTGTGCGACAATATTCGCAAGAAATTGGACAAAATTGTCAATGAGGTCAAAGTCGTAATGATGCACAAAAACCATGATGATTTTGATTTGAATTGGAAGAAAGAATTTGTTGGAAAAGTTGATGCAAATCAAAAGTTTGAAAATAAAATTTACAAATGCAGGTACAATTTTATTTATTCAGAAAATCATATTTGAACAAAACTTTTGAAAAAACTGACAAATACATAAAATCAAAAGTTTTTTGAGTTTAAAAATTTTTATTTTATAAAGTAATATTTTAACAGGTTTTTCACAGAGTTTCAAATTAACAAACTCAAGCCTGTAGACTGTTTCAATCACATTAAACCAATGTTGGATGATTTGAAAACGTTCAAGTGTCTGAATAAGTTTCAAATGACAGTCAACCAAGAAGAAATAGTAGTTCCATTAAACAACATACAAACCAATTCACAAATAAAACCAGTGGTTAAAAACAAAAACCTTCTATACAGCATTTTTAATACATTTAACAAACGGAAAACAATAGATAAAATAAACGACAGTGTGACTATTTTTGTACCATCACAAGTTAAGACAAACGTTATTCCTATAAACAAAATAGTGTACTGTAATACAATACCTGGTCATCAAAACTCCGTACTTTTAGTGTGGAAACATCAAAAAGTACTGCTGTGTCGAGTTTACGTTTTTTCAAGAATTTTCAAATCTTTCCTGTTTAAAAACGAGCTTGCAATGAGGTTCGAACAAAATTATAGAGCCTGGCAATTTCAGTTCTGCAGACAGTCGATCACAAAGTATTCAAGAAGAACCAGAAAAGGTCGAGTTAACTTCCGCACACCTTCAATGAGTAAACAGCAACTGAAGAAGCTATCTTCTAATCCGTACTAACTGTTGTGTGTTAGCACAGTCATTTCAATATTATTAACTTGTCTTCCAGTAATACCTTTGTAATCCAAAATACGTTGGTGCCATTTGTTGTACAAACAATGAGAAAATTCAAATTGTTCAATTTTCACACGATTAAATAAAGACTGTTTTTTAAATAAGCAATATCAGTACTTGAAAATGTGCTTAATACTAATTTTTATGGACTAAGAAAAATCATAAAGATTTATAAGTTATTATATTTTTTAGAAAAAATTACTACTTATTACAGCATATTTTTTAAACATTAACTTTCCTAGTTTATTTGTAATCATAACAAAAGTTTTTAAACTACTTTATTGTTTTCTTAATGTTCAGTTTTAAGTTTAACTGGTTTTTTGTGTGTATTTATTTGAGTAAATTTTTCCTGCCAAATATAACTTTAAATAAGTTGGTAATGATTAAAAAATGCTTTCTGTACTTTTCTCCTTTGTTATTTACTAATCTTTGTGGCTTTTTTAAGATAAATTTTTATTATATAAAAAAACTATCTCATTGTTTATAAAATAATTTTCGAAATAAAAAAAAATTGTTGAACTTACTATATCGTAGTAAGTTAATTAGATGAGTATATATGCTTAAATATTTTAAAACAATTTTTACTGTGTTTATTTAAATAAAACAATACAACTTTAAACAGTTGTTCTATATATCGTTGTAATGTACACATTAATTTACTTTTCTAATTTAAGTTTCACTTAAGTATTAAAATAAATAAATAATAATAAATAATTAATGAAGTATTACTATTCAAAACAGTTATTAACACTTAAACTTTAAATTTCGTTGTCTTGCTTAAATTACTTAATTTTAAAATAAATAATGATTTAAAAACTTCACATTAATTTAAAACTATAAGAAAGAATTTTCATTGTTGGTTTATCGTTTAAGCTCGAAGTTTTAAACTTTTGGATTGATCTAGAGAGAATTAATTTATTATTAAGCGTAAAAAGCAGATAACTTACACTAATAACACAAGTTTTATTTTTAAGTTATTTGAAAAATTGAAAGTTTAAGTTTTTGAAAACAAAATTAGGAATTTAATTACTTTTTTTTTGGCTTTTATTTTAAACCTAAATCAATTTTTAATAAAACTAGTAAATATCAAAAGCTTCTAAGGCTTTAACTTATAACGAAAAAATAATAACTAAAAGTATTTTATAATTGTAGTTACACTAAAATACTTTATTTAGTGTTTTTTTTTTGAACTTTTTTCATAGCCTATGAGCATTTAATTTATTTTGAAATAAAGTTATACAAGTTTGTCGTATCAACGATAGGAAATATATCGTCAATTGTTTATAAAAAAGGAGTCTAAGTTTATTGAAAACTAATGACACATTGTTTTAACCAAAAGTTCATAGCTTAGTACATAAGTATATATATGAATTTAGATTAATTCAATAAGCAATTATCTAAGCTGGAAAAATTTGCAGTTGAAACATGATGAGTCTGTTATCTACACAATCGCGAAAAAGTTTAAAACGAGAGAAGTAAAAAATAGAACGAGAGAAGTAGAAACCGATCGATTGATGTTTACCAATTGTTTTTGCTTTCGAATTTTCATAGAAACTTAAATTTATTTGAAATGTCACGCCCTTTTACAGTTACGTAAACTGTTTACAATTACTTGAAATGTTTAGTTTTACTAATAATAAAACACAGTATCTACGTGGTATTGTAAGAGTAAATGATATAAACATATATTAAAGTTTAAATTAAAATAGAATTGTAGTTGTTTTTTTGTTGCATAAATACTTTATATAATACAAAAACTATTAAAATATTAAATTTAACTTATATTAAACTTCAGTTTTTTCATCAATGATATATTAAATGCCAAAAAAACTGTTATTTAAATTCAAGAACTTACCAAAAAAAAAAAAAAGATTCCTAAAAATATAATATAGATTTTGAAAGTAGAACTTAAACTTAAAAAAATTAAAACAAGCTCAAATTACCGGGTGGGTGTCAGAATGGCACAGCGACACTTTAGCACGGGTCGTCACCTTTGCACGTCGTCATTGTAGCACAGTGGGTCACTTTTGCACAGTGAGTCACTTTTGCACAGTGTCTTTTTAGTATGGGGGTCACTTTTTCATAGTGTCATTTTATCACTCTGGGTCAATTTTGCACAGAGCCTTATTTTTGCAAGAAATAAAGCTTTACAATAGGAGGATTTATGAACCTTTTTATTTAACTGGTGAAAAATAATTGTTTATAATCTAAGTTTGTAGGATTTTTATGCTTGAATTATTTTTTTTTGTCTATTCATTTTTTAAGAAAAACTTGCTTTATATTTTCTAGTACTTTGTAGATATGATAGGTATTTCAACACTATTTAATATAAAACCTAGAAATTTTTAAGTTTGTTACTTAAGAATTATATACATTTCAAAGAAAAAAAAGAAAGCATATTAAAGATAATAACTAATCAATACGATAATAAAAAATTAAAAGAAAGCTGAAATTTTTCAAAATTTTGTATAAACAAAGTCAAGAATACAAAGTAGCAAAATTGTCTAAAATTAAATTAAACTCTTTTTTTTTGGAGACTTTTAGTGTATTATTAAGTACTGATTTTTCAATTGAAGTATATTGTTTTATTATTTTTTATACTATTTTTTAAATTAATAATCTTAACATTCTAAAGTTCTAAATTTCTATTTTTAGGCTAAAAGTTTTGTAAAACTAAGAAAAGCTTTCAAGTATTAACCCTATTTAATTAAATTAAACATTATAAGTTTAATTAAATTGATCGAAAAACTTTAAAACTATATACTATACTTTTTGAAACAACTATATTTTTTTAAGTATTGAGTTTAGTATCATACAACAAAAACTTGTTTTAGATTTAATTTTACTTAATACTACATTTAAAAAATTATTAAGACAGTTCCATAATAATATTGCAAATTAAGTTTAAGTTTTTATGAATTTAATGTATGTTTACTTTTAATTTTTAATTTAGTTTTTTAAAACGTGCTTTATATATAACCGAGTTTTAAATACTTATAATTAAAAAGTATTATCAAAAAAATTTAAATGAAGGTTTAAAAATGCTTTGCTTGTGCAAAATAAGGCTCAGTCAAACTTTTTTTCAAGACGGCTCGAGCAAAGTAAGAAAAAAAAAGTTTAGTGCAAAAATGACGCTCAGAGCTTAAGTAACACTGTGCAAAAGTGACACACCGTACTAAAGTGAAGCTGTGCAAAAGTGACGCCGTGCTATTCTGCTCGGCTACCTATATTATCTTCAGTTTATAAAGTTTAAACTTTTTTTTTTGAACATGAACACACTTAATTTTTATTTTTCATATAAACTGCAGTTTTTAATAATGTTTTTAATGTAAGTCTACTTAATCAAAAAAGGTATTTAATAAGTTTTTCAATATATTTTTTTTACCTTAACCTCTAAATAAGATTGATTTATTCTCTGACAATCGGAAAAAAAGTAGAAAGTCTTGTTAATAGCAAATAATTATTACAATGTTAAGTACTGCAGTTCAAAATAGTTGTAATAATTTCTTAATTTACTTTCACAAATTTGCGTAAACAACATTATGCTGATACCTAAATTTATTAGAACAACTTGTTAGTAAACTATATTTAATTTTTTTAAAACTTATCTAATCAAAAATAATTTATACAACATAAGTTATTACTCCTAGCACTCTTTTATTTTAACCGCCACCTTTTAAAAATGAGCATGTAACAAACTAGATTGATAATTATTTGGTAGCTAATTATTTATGTAACAAAGCATTTACTATCTATCTGCTTTGCAAGCCAGCCTTATCCAACTAAAACTGGGAACTTTATGTTTAAAAAATTTTAAATAAAAATGTTTATAAGTTTATAATCAAAAATAAGCTACTATTTGCTTTGGTTTACTATTTCTTGGCTAAACACATGAACTTTTAAGAAAATTACTAAAGAAAACAACAGTAAATGAATGGCAGTTTCTTTTGTTAAATGAGTTAATTCGTTATAAGCTGTTACAAAAGAAAGTCGAAACAAAGTCCGATGCTGTTTAAATTTCCGATCAAAGCATTAGGGCTTAATAATTAAAAAAAAAAAGCATTTTCATATTATTAAAACAATTCTTTTTTAATTATGTTTATAAACTATCTCAGCTTTGTTTGTGTCAATTGAAGAGTGTAAAAATATTAAAATATTATAAATTTTATTAAATATTAAAACATTTAGAAAAACACATTTAAAGGTGAAACAACACTATACTATCATATGAATAAAGTTAAATACAAGTTAACAAAAGAAAATTAATATAATAACTTTTTGGTTCAAGTAACTTGCATTGTCTTTTATCTTTTAAAGTTATGCTCAAACTTCTAAAAACCAATATAACTCACTTAGTTAAAGTATATTTGCCTCAAACTATGCATGATTCATAACACTGTTGCATTTCTTTTTATAGACGTTAAGCACTTGAATTTTTTTTTTTTTTTGAGAAGTTAAAACAACAGTTTTTTCAATAAAATTAACTCTCGGATGGTTAAAAAAAACGAGTTTACAAATTATTGTTAAGAAAGTTACGTCTAACACTTCATTAATTCAATTTAAACTTTTAGTAGTAGTAGTTCAGCAAATTTTTCAAAGTGAATTTGGTAAGAGATCATCTATAAGTGCAACAAAATTAATACTATAAAATTAAAAGATATATAGGATTATTTAAAGTAAAAATTTTCTTTAACAATTTTACCTCTACGAAATAATATTCTTAGTTGAAACTTACTACTTTAAAACAAAATGTTATTTTTTAGAACCATCAACACTATTTTAAGTTCTTTACAAATCTATGTTTATCTATGTTTACAAAATCATAAAAAACAAAAAAGCTTAATGCGAGGTACGATAAACGGTAAAAGTTATTAAAGTTTAGTTGCTGATAGAAGTAAACTTTTTACTATTTGGTTTACATCTCAGTCATATGAAGTTTTTGAGAATGTTAGTGAACAGTTTGTGATGCAACATTCCTTTTTGGTATAAAATTATTATCTTCCATTCCCGCACAGTTTGTTATGATGTTGACAAAAATGAATGGTTAAACGAATCAAGGAAAGTTACAAAATATCAAAGTTAATTTTCGTGTGTAAAATTTCTTGCTATTAAAACAGTTTGTAAAATGGAAAATGGTTCAAAACATAATTCTCAATTTTCATTTACCGAGAGACATGATCACAGTTTATTTACAAAAACATATGAATGTTACAACGTCGATAATCAGATCATATTTTTTTTATTAAAAAGCGAACCACATGCTTATACATTATTTTTATTTTTCACGCCACTTGACGTCACGGATAAAAACAAGAATCGTTACTAGTAAAACATAATACACATTTGTAAACTTAACACTACAGTCTTTTCGGCAAAGACTTACTAAAAAGATTCAACAAGAATAAAACTTTAGTCTACAGAAAATTTTCGTCTGACGATTGAAGCTATATGATCAAAACTGGTAAAAACTTGATATTTTCTCAACATAGATAAAAGTGCAAGCCTTATAACTGAATAATTTCGAAAATAATTTATTATTGGTTTATACTATTTTTTAATAGATTTTAATAAATAAAAATGATTTAAATATTAAAAATAATTATAATAAGAGTATAAAAATAATCAAAAAAATATATATGTGTTTGACACGTATTTTTTAAATTTCTTTAAAGTTTCTGAAAATTTTTGAAGTTTTACAAATAAAAATAGTCTTGTTTTTTAAAAACAAAAATTATTTTTATATTGTTTTTTTTCTTTGTAATATACTATTTGAACTTTTTGTGTGGTGTCTAAATGGGTAGCTGTTTAATTGCACGATAGGACTCAATTGCACGAAGATACTTTTGCACGAAGATTCTTTTGCAAGAGGGAATAAAATTGCACGAAGGGTCGAGAAGACGATTTTGCACGGAGACAACTTTGCACGGATTAAATTTTTTTACTTACATTTTAATTTGTTTTATTAATTTCTTTCATTTGTTATTTATTTTTTAGTTTTTTTTTATACTATCACTATTACACCTAACCATTACCCTCGGTCGGTAAGTTATTTTATCTTTAATTTATATTATTTATTTATTTTTTTATTTACAATCACTGTTACCCCTAACCCTCGGTCGGTAAATTTTTAACTTTTGATATTTATTATTATTATTGTTTATTTAATTTTAGTTGTAGTTTTAATTATGTATAAATTATAAAATTATTATTATATTATAAAATTACTAAATATAGTGATAAGTATTATAATTTTAATTAGTTTTCTAATTATTATTTATTAGAAAACCTTCTATTTTTGTTTTACTTTCACTCTTACCCCTTCCCTTACTCACTTACTCACGGTCGATAGCTTTTTTTAAATTATTATTATTTTTATTTTCTGTTTATTTTTTATTTTATTTTTACTCACGTGCAAAAATGTGACTAGTGCAAAATTGACTTTTTTTGGTGCAAAATCGTCTTCGTGCAACTTTGTTCCTTCGTGCAGTTTTGTACCCTTGTGCAAATTTGGCTTCGTGCAATTTTGTGCATTCGTGCAATTTTGTTCTCGTGCATTTTTATCTTCATGAAATTTAGACACGTTCTGCCTAATTAGTGATAAATGTTTAATTATATTACACTAAATTTATTATTTAATATCTAACTAACTTAGATAGCCTAGAATAAAATTCTCAATCAGTATTTAATAATTAATGAACTTTAATGCAACATCAACAACAACAACAGCATCCGAGACAACCTACGACCGGTTTCGTCATTATTAGGACTTATCAGGCAGGCATAGTCGCGTAGCTGTTGAGATCTTGCGGTAAAGTTCATTAATTGTTATTGATGACGCGAAACATCTTAACTCTGTTGATGGCAGTAATAACTAATAAAATAATATCTAAAAGTATTTCTACTCTTTTTACTGATACACTGAATATATATTAGCTATAAAGGTTTTAAACTAACAGAAAATTCCTCATATACTTATTAAATTACGAAACACTACAGTACAGTCAACATAAACAGATTATACATAAACACTTTTTCTAGAGATGGTTTTAATATTAACAACAAAGATTGTTATACTTAACAAAAACTTTAAAGATGCATACAACTCGTTGAAACGCCTTTTTTGATAAATTTACTTTAAAAGTTATTACCCGGTTAATTTTTTTTTAGTAGTTCAAACATTAAGAAAAGTAGCTTATTATAAAACTTAATGTCATATAGATATTTTACTGGGTAGTTATTTAGTGCTAATTGTAATACCATGTAAACTTAATAGCTATGAAGCATATTTTTAATCAAATTTTTGTGTATTTGTGCTTAGTTGTACCTAATTAATACATGTGATTTTTTATAAAGTTTAGGCTATTTAAACCAGATTAAAACGAAATAAGATAATATTTACGTATATAGCATAAAACTGTTTAGTATATACATCTATTTAATAAATGTGTCTAGAAATTTTTTATGTTAAAATTTTATTTATAATTGTTTTAAACAAATACAAAATCTAAAACAGTTATCTGTTGAATATATATTGAATTTTCAATGTATACATTTGATACAAAAATAACTCAGTAGGTGTGATAGTTTTATAAGTTATAAAAGAATTTTATGTTGATATAAAGTTATAAAAGTAAGAAAAAAAGTTTTTCGAAAATTATGTTCTGAAATTGATAGTCAAAAAATTTAGTTTTAAAACAAATAATTTTACTTTACTTTAGTTTTCTATCAAAATAAGTACTATAGTTTACTAAATAGATTACGAAAGAACTCCTACTGCAAAAAAATATATTTTAGTTTGAAAATAACAACTTGAAATAAAAATTAATTACAAACATTAACATAACGACCGGAAATAAGTTAAATTTTTTTCATAGAAATGGATGGTGAAAGAGTAAAATCTAAATTTTCCTATTTATTGTTTTGTCGTTGATATAAACATTTTACTTCAGCAGTAGACCCGACTCGAAAAAGTTTGATTGATATTGGCATATTTATATAAAACATCTAAAAAATACAAACAAATATTTCATCAACTTAGGAAGTAGGTAATTGATAATGTAATGGTTTTAAGAGTAAAATTTTTATTAATAGGAAATGCGATAAACAACTGCGATTGCCATAATTAAATGAAATACTTGAAAACAAGTATTTTATCCATACAGATAATAAGTAAAACGCTTATGTAATAAACAGAGGTGTGGTTCAAGAGTAGATTCTGCATTTGAATCAATTGCATTAAACAACAAAGCATTTTGTAAACACCCATCGATATCTCCTTTTCTTGTATGCCTCTTTTTTATATACTCTCGTTTTTCAAGTATAAGTTTCACGCTGATAGCAGACTTGTATCATATCACAAAACTATGTTGGCTCAAGCAAGAAAACACTCTGTAGATGTGTGCGACAATATTCGCAAGAAGTTGGACAAAATTGTCAATGAGGTCAAAGTCGTAATGATGCAGAAAAACCATGATGATTTTGACTTAAATTGGAGGAAAGAATTTGTAGGAAAAGTTGATGCAAATCAAAAGTTTGAAGATAAAATCTACAAATGCAGGTATGATTTTATTTATTTAGAAAAATAAATTTGTACAAGACTTTTTAAAAAAACTTCAAAATACATTAAATTAAAAGTTCTTTAAGTTTAAAAAAGTTTTATTATATCGAGTAATATTTCAACAGGTTTTTCACAGAGTTCCAAACTAACAAACTCCAGCCTGTAGACTGTTTCAACCACGTTAAACCAATGTTGGATAATTTGAAAACGTTCAAGTGTCTGAATAAGATTCAAATCACAGTCCACCAAGAAGAAATAGTAGTTCCATCAAACAACATACAAACCAATTTACAATCAAAACCAATGGTTAAAAACAAAAACCATCAGTACAGCATATTTAATAAATTTCATAACCAGAAAACAAAGAATCAAATAAACAACAGTGTGACTGTTTTTGTACCATCACAAGTGAAAACAAACGCTATTCCAATAAACAAAATAGTTTACTGTAATACAATACCTGGCCATCAAAACTCCATACTTCTAGTGTGGAAACATCAAAAAGGACTGTTGTGTCGAGTTTACGTTTTTTCGAGAATTTTCAAATCTTTCCAGTTTAAAAACGAGCTTGCTATGAGGTTCGAACGAAATTATCGAGCCTGGCAATTTCAGTTCTGCAGACAGTCGATCACTAAGTATTCAAGAAGAACCAGAAAAGTTCGAGTTCACTTCCACACACCTTCAATGTGTAAACAGCAACTGAAGAAGCAATCTTCCAATCCGTACTAACTGTTGTTTGTTAACACGTTTCGATTTTCTTAATTTTTCTTGCAGTAATACTTTTGTAATCCTAAATACGTTCGTGCCATTTGTTGTACAAACAATACGAGAATTCAAACCGTTCAATTTTTACACGATGAAATAAAGACTATCTTTTAAATGAGCAATATCAATACTTGAAAATGTGCTTAATACTCATTTTTAGGGACTAAGATAATTATAAAGATCTAAAAATTATTATCTTGTCTAAAAAAATTTCTACTTACTACAGTATATTTTGTTATCATTAACTTTGCTAGTTTATCTGTATTCATAACAAAAATTTTCAAACTACTTAAAATATTTTCTTAATGATCAGTTTTAAATTTAATTGGTTTGTTGTGTGTACTTATTTGAGTATATTTTTCCTGCCAAATGTAACTTTAAATAAGTTGGTAATGATTAAAAAATGCTTTCTGTACTTTTCTCCTTTGTTATTTACTAATCTTTGTGACTTTTTTGAGATAGATTTTTTTTATTTAAACAACTTTAATTTTCATTTATTTTTAATAGTTTTCGAAATAAAAAAAAGTAGTGGAACTTACTATCTCGTACTAAATTAATTAGATGAGTACATATGTTTATATATTTCAGAGCAATTTTTTTCTGTATGTATTAAAATTGTTAATTTTAATAAAATAATACAACTTTAAACACTTGTTTTATATTTCTTTGTAATATAAAACAGTCATTTACTTTTAGAATTTAAGTTTCACTTAACTGTTAAAATAAATAAATAATAATAAATATATAATGTATTAAATAATATTCAAAACAGTTATTAACACTTAAATTTCAATCTTTTTTCTTGCTTAAATAACTTAATTTTATAAAAAAACATTAATTTAAGAAGTTTCACATTAGTTTAAAACTATATGAAAGAATTTTTTATTGTTGATTTATCGTTTAAGCTCGAAGTTGTAAACTTTGGCATTGATATAGAGCAGGGGTCGGCAAACTGCGGCCCGCGGGCCAAATGCGGCCCTTGAAGACAAAATCTGTGGCCCGCGAGGTACATTTCAGCTAAAAACATACTTTTTTAAATCAATACAAAAAATAAATTTGGTGGTAAAAACTTGCAACTAGGGTTTAATTAAAGTAATTACGCATTATTAGTGCTCTTTTATGTCACATTTTTTGGTTTAAATTAGCATTTTTGTTTAAATATTACTATATATTTCTAATTACTGCGGCCCGCAAAGACTTTTTTCTGTATAGTGCGGCCCGCGAGAAAATTTTTGTAAAAAAATTGGCCTGCTACTTATATAATGCTTCCGACTCCTGATCTAAAGAGAATTAATTTATTAATAAGCGTAAAAAGAAGATGATCTACCCTAACAAAACAAGTTTTATTTTCTAGTTATTTGAAGTATTGAATGTTTAAGTTTTTTAAAACAAAATTAGGAAGTTAATTACTTTTTTTTTGGTTTTTATTTCAAACTTAAATCTATTTTAAATAAAAATAGTAAATATCAAAAGCTGCTAAGGCTTTAACTTTTAACGAAAAAATAATAATTAAAAGTATTTTCTAATTGTATTTACACTAAAATACTTTATTTTGTGTTTATTTTTATTGAACGTTTTTCATAGCCTATGAGCATCTAAATTATTTTGAAATAAAGTTATCCAAGTTTGTCGTATCAACAATAGAAAATATATCTACAATAATTTATAAAAAAGGAGTCTTAGTTTATTGAAAATAATTGATACATTGTTTTATCCAAAAATTCATAGCTTAGTACATCAGTATATATATAAATTTATACTATTTTAATAAGCAATTATTTATGCTTGAAAAATTTACAGTTTAAACATGATGAGTCTGTTATCTACACAAACGCGAAAAAGTTTAAAACGAGAGAAGTAAAAAATAAAACGAGAGAAGTAGAAACCGATCGATTGATGTTTACCAATTGTTTTTGCTTTCGAATTTTCATAGAAACTTAAATTTATTTGAAATGTCACGCCCTTTTACAGTTACGTAAATTGTTTACAATTACTTGAAATGTTTAGTTTTACTAATAATAAAACACAGTATCTACGTGGTATTGTAAGAGAAAATAATATAAACAAAAATTAAAGTTTAAGTTAAAATAGAATGGTAATTGTTTTTTTGTTGCATAAAACTTTATATAATACAGAAGCGATTAAAACACTACATTTTAATTTATATTAAACTTATAGTTTTTTACTGTGTACATCAATAGCATAATTAACCGGGTAATAACTTTTAAAGTAAATTTATCAAAAAAGGCGTTTTAACGAGTTGTATGCATCTTTAAAGTTTTTGTTAAGTATAACAATCTTTGTTGTTAATATTAAAACCATCTCTGGAAAAAGTGTTTATGTATAATCTGTTTATGTTGACTGTACTGTAGTGTTTCGTAATTTAATAAGTATATGAGGAATTTTCTGTTAGTTAAAATCTTTTATAGCTAATATATATTCAGTGTATCAGTAAAAACAGTAGAAATACTTTTAAATATTATTATAGTAGTTATTACTGCCATCAACAGAGTTAAGATGTTTCGCGCCATCAATGATAATTAATTAACTTTACTGCAAGACCTCAACAGCGGTTTCACGCGACTATGCCTGCCTGATGAGTCCGATAGGACGAAACCGGTCGTAGGTTGTCTCGGATGCTGTTGTTGTTGATGTTGCGTTTAAGTTCATTAATTATTAAATACTGATTCAGAATTTTATTCTAGACTTTCTAAGTTTGTTAGATATTAAGTTAGTAAAATTAAGTATAGTATAATTTAACATTTATCACTAAATAGACGGGAAAAGGTCTAAATTGCACGAAGATAAAAATGCACGAGGTTACTTAATTGCACGAAGGGACTAAATTGCACGAGAACAAAATTGCACGAGTGCACAAAATTGCACGAAGTTGATTTTGCACCAAAAAAGTCAATTTTGCACGAGTTACATGTTTGCACGTGATTAGAAAATGAAAAAATAAAAATAAAATAAAAAGAAAATCAAAATAATAATAAGTAAAAAAGCTAACGACGGAGGGTAAGGGTAACTTTTGATCATATAGCTTAAAAATATATATAAAATAATATAGCTTCAAAAAGTAAAACTAAAGAATATATAAAGAATGAAAAAAAAAAACTAATAAAAATAATTAAATTATTAAATATAAAAATTTAATCCGTGCAAAGTTGTCTCCGTGCAAAATCGTCTTCTCGTGCAAAAGTATCTTCGTGCAATTTTGTGCTCTCGTGCAGTTTGTCCCCTCGTGTAATTAAACAGCTACCCTATTAGACACCACACAAAAAGTTTAAATGGATGTTAAAAAGAAAAAAACAATATATAAATAAATTTTATTTTTAAAAAACATGACGATATTTTTTTTTGTAAAACTTCAAAAATTTTCAGAAACTTTAAAGAAATTTAAAAAATACGTGTCAAACACTTATTTTTTTTTTTGATTATTTATATACTCTTGATATAATTACTTTAATATTTAAATCTATTTTTTTATACTCAATATTTTTTAAATTTATTAGAAAATAGTTTAATTCAAAATATTAAATTATTGTCGAAATCATTCAGCTATAAGGCTTGCACTTTTATCTATGTTGAGAAAATATCAAGTTTTTAACCAGTTTTGATCATATAGCTTCAATCGTCAGACGAAAATTTTCTGTAGACTAAAGTTTTGTTCTTGTTGAATTTTTTAGTAAGTCTTTGCCGAAAAGACTGTAGTGTTAAGTTTACAAATGTGTATCATGTTTTACTAGTAACGATTCTTGTTTTTATCCGTGACGTCAAATGGCGTGAAAAATAAAAATAATGTATAAGCATGTGGCACGCTTTCTAATATCAAAAATATTATCTGATTATCGACGTTGTAACATTTACATGTTTTTGTAAACTTTGAGCATGTCTCTCGGTAAATGAAAACTGGGGATTCTTTTTTGAACCATTATGCATTTTACAAACTGTTTTAATAGCAAGAAATTTTACACACAAAAATTAACTTTGATATTTTGTAACTTTCCTTGATTCTTCCGACCATTCATTTTTGTCAACATCGTAACAAACTGTGTGGGAATGGCAGATAATAATTTTATACCAAAAAGGAATGTTGCATCACAAACTGTTCACTAACATTCTCAAAAACTTCATATGACTGAGATGTAAACTAAATAGCAAAAAGTTTATTTCTATCAACAACTAAACTTAGATAACTTTTACCAATTATCATACCTGGCATTAATCTTTTTAGTTTTATATGGTTTTGTAAACATAGATAAACATAGATTTGTAAAGAACTTAAAATAGTATTAATTGTTCTAAAAATAACATTTTGTTTTTCAGTAGTAGGTTTGAACTAAGAATATTATTTCGTAGAGGTAAAATTGTTCAAAAAAATTTTTACTTTAAAATAATCCTATATATCTTTTAATTTTATAGTATTTATTATGTTGCACTTATAGATGATCTCAAACCAAGTTCACTTTAAAAAAAAAATGCTGAATAACTGTTATATAAAGTTAAAACAGAATTAATGAAGTGTTAAACGTAACTTTCTTCACAATAATTTGTAAACTCGTTTTTTTTAAACAGTATTAGAGTTAATTTTATTGAAAATACTGTTATTTTTACTTCCCAAAAAATAAAAATTGTTTTTCAAGTGCTTATAGTTTATAAAAAGAAAAGCACGGTGTTATGAATCATGCATAGTGTTAGGCAAATATAATTTAACTAAATGAGTTTAATTGCGTTTTAGAAGTTTGAAAATAACTTAAAAAGACAAAAGACAATGCAAGTTACTTGAACTAAAAAGTTAATATAATAATTTTGTTCTATCAACTTGTATTTAACTTTATTTCATATGATAGTACAGTGTTGTTTCACCTTTAAATGTGTTTTCTAACTGTTTTAATTTTTAATATCTTATATAATATTTATATATTTTGCACTCTTCAATTGACACAAACAAAAATAAGGTAGTTTTAAAACGTAGCTTTTTTAAATTTTTGTTTTAATAATATAAAAAGACTATTTTTTAATTCTTAAGCCCTAATGCTTTCATCGGAAGTTTGAACAGCAATAGACTTTGTTTCTACAATCTTGTATAACAGCTTTTAAGAAAATAACTCATTCAACAAAAATAAAACTGTGATTCATTTACTGTTGTTTTCTTCATAAGTAATTTTCATGAAAGTTTATGTGCTTAGCCAACAAAAAGTAAACCAAAGCAAATAGTAGCTTGTTTTCAATTATCAACTTTTAAACGTTTTTATTTTAAATTTTTTAAACATAAAGTTCCCAGTTTTATTTCGATAAGACTGGTTTGCAAAGCAGATAGATATTAAATGCCTTTTTTACATAAAAAATTAGCTACCAAATAATTAGCTATCTAGTTTGTTACATGCTTATTTTTAAAAGGTGGCAGTTAAACTAAAAGAGTGCTGGGAGTAATAATTCATGATGTATAAATTATTTATGATAAGATAAGTTTTAAACAAATTAAGTGTAGTTTACTAACAAAGTGTTCTATTAAATTTAGGTAATAGCATAATGTTTTTTACGCAAATTTGTGAAAATAAACTAATAAATTATTACAACTATTTTGAACTTCAATACTTAACATTGTAATAATTATTTGCTATTAACAAGACTTTCTACTTTTTTTCCGATTGTCAGAGAATAAATCAATCTATTTCAGAGGTTAGGATAAAAATAACTATATTGAAAAACTTATTAAATATCTTTTTTTGATTTAGTAAAATTATAATAAAAAAGTTATTAAAAATTGCAGTTTATATGAAAAATAAAAATAAAGTGTATGTTTGTTCAAAAACATAAAAAAGTTTGAACTTTATAAACTGAAGATAATATAGGTAGCCGAGCAGAATAGCACGGCGTAATTTTTGCACAGCGTTACTTTAGCTATGAGCGTCATTTTTGAACTAAATTTTCTCTTCTTATTGTGCTTGAACCTTCTTAAAAACAAACTTTGACTGAGCCTTATTTTGCACAAGAAAAACTTTTTTAAACCTTCATTTAATTTTTTTTTGATAATACTGTTTTTAATTATAAGTATTTAAAATTTCGAACATATAAAGCACGTTTTAAAAGACTAAATCAAAAATTAAAAGTAAACACACATTAGATTCATAAAAATTCAAACTCAATTTGCAATATTATTTTGGAATTGTCTTAATATTATTTTTAAATGTAGCATTAAGTAAAATTTAATCTAAAACAAGTTTATGTTGTAAGAAACTAAATTCAATACGTGAAAAAATAAGATTGCTTCAAAAAATATAGTACAAAGTTTCAAAGTTTTTCGATCAATTTAATTAAATTCATAAGGTTTTTTTAATTAAATAGGGTTATACTTGAAAGCTTTTCTTAGTTTTGCAAAACTTTTAGCCTAAAAATATAAATTTAAAGCTTTAGAATGTTAATATTATTAAATTACCAAATAGTATAAAAAATAATAAAACACTATACATTAATTAAAAAATCAGTAACTAATAATACACTAAAAGTCTCCAAAAAAAAGAGTTTAATTTAATTTTAAACAATTTTGCTACTTTGTATTCTTGAATTTTTTACAAAATTTTGAAAAATTTCAATTTTCATTTATTTTTTACCAGTTTAATAAAAAGGTTCATAAGTCCTCCTATTGTAAAGCTTTATTTCTTGCAAAAATAAGGCTCCGTGCAAAATTGACCCAGTGTGCTAAAATGACACTATGAAAAAGTGACCCCCGTACTAAAGTGACGCTGTGAAAAAGTGACTCACTGTGCAAAAGTGACCCACTGTACTAAAATGACGACGTGCAAAAGTGACGCACCGTGCTAAAATGACGACGTGCCATTCTGACACCTAACCGGTAATTTCAGCTTGTTTTAAAGTTTTTTAAGTTTAGGTTCTATTCTCAAAATCTATATAATATTTTTAGGAATCAAAAGTTAATTTTTTTTTTGGTAAGTAGTTTTTTCAGTTTTTTGAAATTATCGCCTTTTCTCACAACGCCTTTTCTCAAAACCAGTTGTTAGATATAAAAACCATATCTACAGCATATTTAATACGTTTAAGAAAAGGAAAACCATAGATAAAATAAACAACAGTGTGACTATTTTTCTACCATCACAAGTGAATACAAACGTTATTCCAATAAACAAAATAGTTTACTGTAGTACAATACCTGGCCATCAAAACTCCATACTTCTAGTGTGGAAACATCAAAACAGATTGTTGTGTCGAGTTTACGTTTTTTCAAGAGTTTTCAAATCTTTCCAGTTTAAAAACGAGCTTGCTATGAGGTTCGAACAAAACTATAGAGCCTGGCAATTTCAGTTCTGCAGACAGTCGTTCACCAAGTATTCAAGAAAAACAAAAATAAATACATTTTTTCACACCTAAATTGTGTAAAGAAGAGCTTAAAAAGCAATCTTCTAATCCGTATCACAATAATATTAATTCATTAATTACTTTTTTGTAATTATTTTCAGTAATATCTTTTATTGACAAATATGTGTATAACATTTACCGTAAAATTAAAACTTAATTGTTTTATTTTAACACGATGAAATGAAATATATTTTATTTAAATAAAGCTAATCTCTTTATATAAATGTGCTTTTTAATCAGTATTGTTTATTAGTTCATTGACTATTTTTTTGCAGTAATTTTTTTTTATCGAAACATATGTGTGTAAAATTTTCCGTTTATTGATAAAAAAACACAATTGTATTATTTGATCACAATAAAATGAAATAAAGCTTGTTTAAATTAGGCTAAATCACTATTCAAAAATGTGCTTTTTAGTTAGTTTTATGAACTAAAAAGAATCTAAAACAATTACAAGTTTTAATCTCTTCAAAAAAACGTAATTCCTCTCTACAGTATTTTTTGTTAATATACATTGAGATTTAATAGTTTATTCGACTTTTGTTTTTATTTATATTCGAAACAAAAGTTTATCAAAATAATTGAAACATTATATGAATTTTTCGTTTATATTAAATCGGTTTCTTAGGTGTTTTCTACTTGAGTACATTTTTTTACCAAATTTAACTTTAATTTTAAGCTAAAGATTTAAAAAAAAAAACTTAAAGTAACTTTTTTCTTTAAGTAACTATTGAAATATATTGTAGTTTTTTATAACTAAAACATTCAATTTAAGAATCAATTTAATTCTTTTTTTATGTTAGATAATAGATGGAAATTAATCGCTCTTACTTAATTGTACTAATAACAAGCAGTATGAGTAGATGTTGTATATATATTTAAAATTGTTTCACTGTATGTACTGATTGTTTATCTCAAAAAAGTACAATGTCTAAAAGATATTTAGATATCGTTGTAAAAAATACTAGTCAGTCACTTTTATAGTTTAAATTTAACTAAAAATAGTTGTTTAAAATAGTTTAAAATATAATATATGAAAATTTAAAACTTTTGATCATTTTTATTGCTAACAAAATACTTATGTGTATAACAAAACAATCCTAAAAGTTATTATTAATAACATTAAAATAAACTCTTTTATAAAGTTTATATTGATAGTTTGTCGTTTAAGCTAGTAAGTGTTAACACTGAAGCTAAACTAGAGTTTATTAAAATTATTTAGCTTAAAAAAAGCAGCAGATGACTTACATCAATAAGTTGTGTTTAAAATTCACCCTTAAATTTAAAATTACTGAATGTATCAACAATTTAACTTATTTTAATTAAAAAAAAGTTTTAAGTAATTAGATTGCCTTTTTTATTTACAAAAAACTATTAAAAAAAATAACAAAATTTAAAGTCTTCTAATGCTTTAACTTTTTAACAATAAAAGAATATTTTAAAGGATTATTAGATATAAGTTGATAAAATTGAAGTAATTATTATCAATTTCTACTTACAAACTTTTCATATTCTATAAGCATATGCAAAACAGTTTTTAAACGAACTTTGAAAGTCTTTAAAACATAAAAAAGGTATAAAACAAGTAGCTTAAGTATCGAAACCTAATGATACAGTATTTTCATAGCTTTTAAAGTAAAGTTAATGAATAGATGAGTTTGAATTAATTCGATAAGCAAGTACACCAGGCACGTATCTTGGTACGTTTCTGTAAATCTGCGTGAACGTATACTTCTGTGCTAAAAAACTTGTCTTTATTTATATTTTTCAGCTTTTAGTATTAAATTAAACATAGTTTTGCACTCCTAAGAGTAAATTTTGACACAAACCGACTCTTTAGTTTTTAAAATATCCTGAAAATTGAACGAATTAGATACATCTGAATATATTATGTACATTTATCTCATAAACATATTACATTTGTCATAAAGCTATGTATTTCGAATTGATTCTAATAGAAGCTGTCGTTGTTCTTCAAAGATCAAAATCATACAATTTTATGAATTTAGATTACGTACAAGTTTTTATGGTACAAAAATTACAGTTTAATTATGACGAGACTGTTATCTTCAGAACGCAAAAAAGTTTAAAACGAGAGAGTCAAAACTAAAACGAGAGAAGTAGAAACCGATCGATTAATGTTTAGCAATTGTTCTTGTTTTTATAATTTTATAGTGAATAAAAACTATATAAATTTTCGAAACATTTTCAGCTGCTTCAACACTTTGCAATCAATACTAAGTTTTGTTAAATTTAAAATAATAAACTTTACTGTTCAGTTTAAAAATAAAAAAATTGATGAAAATAAAAATTTAATTTAGGTTAAAAACATAATTCATTTTTGTAGTTTCGTAAACATTTATATATTACCGGAATCATAAAAGTTAATTTCTATTTTATATAAAGTATCTAGTTGTTTACTTAAGTTATCAATAGTTTTGTGAAGATAAACTTTTGACTTAAAACGTCCTTTTGTTTAAACATAAACCTTTATTCAACATTTAAATACTTTTTATTAACTTAAGTAAAACAAAATGTAAAAACAAGCAAAGCAAAAACTAAAGTTACTTTTAAACGTTTAAACTAGTACAAATATTACCATGAAATTTATTTTTATTTCTTAGAAGTTAGCATCTTTCTGATCGAAAAAGTTAAAACTTAAAAAAAACTTAAAGTATCTGGCAACAAAACTAGCTAAAAAAACAACTTTTAAAAATTATTTTTACAACAAGATTTTTGTGCAGAATGTTTTAACGAATCTTAATGTAAAAAATAAACACAATTTTTATAAAAGTTATTTGTTTATGTTTTCAAGATTTATCTATTTTGATAGAAAGTAAGTTTTTTGCAGCATTTAAAACTTTTTGAGGGATGGTTTGCAGTTTTTATTACTAATAATATATTAAGTTAATCAAGATTGGATAAAAAGGATCAAATATTAATTTAGTAGACATTTAACAAAACGTATTGTTAGAACGTAGCTTGGAAATATCACTTAAATTTATTCATAAATTATTAATACAACACTAAATTTGTCTATACTACACAGTTAAATGGAATAAGTTGACTTTAACTATGCTAAATTAGCTTTTTGAAAACAAAAAATATTAAAGTATAACTGGAAAGGTAATTATATATATTTTTAAAACCGATAGTAAATTTTCATCAAATATTTTAAGGTTATTTGGTATTTCGACATTTAATAAAATATTTTTCAAATTTCTTAAATAAATGTATAAATATTTTCATTAGTGAGTCAAAGCATATAAAATAAAGTTTATTACATCAAAAAAAAAAAAGAATGTTTTATAACAATTTAAATAAAAATACTTTTTAAACTTATTAACACATTTTGTACAACAATACAAAAGAAAAACCTAGTGTTTGATGTCGTTTGTTATTAAACAAAGTTTTCAAATTAACAAAAACAAAGTTTTGATCCTTTACAACTATTTTAATATCTGTTTATATTCTTTATTTACATATTTGTTATGTGACACTAATAATTAATTTACGTATTTAAGCTTATTAGTGCTAGTTCTAACATGTAGACTACATATAAAACTGTATATATATGTCTATTGTAGACAACGCATTGGTAAGATTTGTGTTAAAAACATAAATTGTTATTCTACTTACAAACAGACAAAAAAATTAAGTTGTCTAAAGTTTATAAATTATTAATACAAAAACGCAAACAGATTTGATTTACGTGTGTACACCACTAAATACAAAATTAAGCAAACAGCTAAAAAAAAGTTTTAAATATAATAATTTAGAATTAACATCAATTTTTTCTGCAAATTTTTGTTCTGTCAATAAACGCACATATACGTAAGGAACAGATGAAACTCGTTAATTATATATTATTTTAAGAATTAATTCAGCATTTTTGTCAACTTGTGCTGTATTTAACCTAATTGTTATGTAACGAGGATTATTTCTGGATAATATCATATGTTAGTTTCAAGTTTTTATGTTTTTTTGTGAATTATTTTAAGTAATAACATACGCCAAACCTAAAGTTTTACTATTGTTCCTTTTTGTTTTAATTTAAAATAGTTCTAATAATAAATTTTCTCGCTTACAGATATTATTTATTTTAGTCTCGCATATAGAATAATAAAAGTCTTATATAAACAAAAAAAATAATATTATTTCTATAACCCTTATAAATAAGCTTTCTCTTAACCATTAGTACGTATATGGTCTAGATCTAGTTAAGCATATAGAATTCACATAAACCATGTAATATTTAAAAATACTATTAGTTTTTGTGTTGTTATAGCATTCTTAAAACTATTTTCAGCATTTTTTTGTTGTTAACTTTTTTTTAAACTCCATTATAATAATGTTTACTCTACTAGTTAGTTTTTTGACATACTCACTAATTTTATAACGTACACCTTATATATATATATATATATATATATATATGCTTTCCTTGTTTATGAAGTATTGAACACTTAAAACTAAATCAAACAAAATATTGTTAGTATTGTTAATTTATACGTAAAATTAATTAAACAAGTTTAAAAGTATGATACCAAAACATCTACTACTAATTTCGTAAAACAAAACCAAATTGTCCTATTGCTATCTTTAAATGGTTGAGTTTTTAAAACTTTTATGTGTCAAAAATTTATAATGAAGTAATTTCAAAATATAATTTTTTTAAGTTTGTTAGAATTTAAGGTGAGGTATCTGAAATACTAACAATTTTCTTTGTTATACTGTTTAACTTTGCTAAGTCTATTTGGTTGAGAAATGACGAAAAATTAATCAAATACTTTTTTATTAAGTGTACACAAACTAGCTGTTTCCAAGTCATTTTAAACATTTAGTAACACCAGCATTATAGGTTTTATAAACTGTAGAAATTTTTAAATGTGATCATTGTGTGCATTGTGTTTAATTCGTACATAAAACGCAAACTATTATTTGTTTTAACATTAAATAAAATTACAACACTATAAATCTGAAAATAAATAAATTTTAACACTGTAGAAAAAAGTTTTTTTAGAAATAAAAATTTATTGTTTTTTCAATATGTTTTTGAAACTTTTTTATTGAATCCTATACTTACAAAAATAAAACTTAGTGTATACATAAGTTTAATTATATTCAAAACTTAAGTAAAAGAGTAAATGTTTTAGTATAAAATGAAAGAAAGTTTTACAACCAATTCAATATTAAAATCGTTTACGTAACAAGCAAAAATATTTTATTCTTAGTAGAAGATCTCCTCACTAAAGTTTGACTGGTATGTGCAAAGAAAAACGAAATATTTTATTTGTAAACAAACAAAACTTTTAATATCTTAAAAAATGGTTAAGTTTTTATGTAAAAAGTAATAGTGTGACTCTAATGGTGATTTTGATATAAATTGCAAACAAGCAACAAAACATATATAAATATTAAAATTTTGTTAATAATAGAAATTAGCACCAAAATAGTAAACTAAACAAAAATAGTTTTAGTTTAGAATATATATTTAAACTAATAAAGCTTTAAATAAAACAAAGATTATTTTTAATTCGTCTACTTATAGATATGGGTGATTTTGTAGGCGTATTTCAAAATGTAAATATAATTAAAACACCGTAAATATTTTTTTAAAACAAAACAGGTTTATTTATTACTAAAACGTTTCAATTTTTTATAGAACCAAGACTGGTAGAATTAGTTTTAATAAAAAAGCTTTTAAGTTTTATCGATTCTTAATAATTAATGTTGCTTTTCAGCAAAATTATTTTTTTATTATTGAATTGATTGTAAAATTTTCTTTTATTTTATACTAAAACATTTACTCTTATACTTAAGTTTTGAATATAATTAAACTTATGTATACACTAAATTTTAATTTTGTAAGTATAGGGTTCAATATAGAAGTATCAAAAATATCTCGAAAAAACAATAAACTTTTATTTCTAAAAAATCTTTGTTCTACTGTGTTAAAAAAATTTTATTTTCAGATTTATAGTGTTGTAATTTTATTTAATGTTAAGAAAAATAATAGTTTGCGTTTTATGTACGAATTAAACACAATGCACACAATGATCACAATTAAAAATTTCTACAGTTTATAAAACTTATAACGCTGGTGTTACTTAATATTTGAAAACTTGACTTGAAAACAGCTAGTTTGTATACACTTAATAAAAAAGTATTTGATTAACTATTCGTCATTTCTCAATCAAATAGACTTAGCAAAGTTAAACAGTATAACAAACAAAATAGTTTGTATTTTAGATACTTCAACTTAAATTCTAACAAACTTTAAAAAAATTAAATTTTGAAATTACTTCAATATCAATTTTTGACACATAAAAGTTTTAAAAATGATTCAAAGATAGCAATAGGACAATTTGGTTTGGTTTTTACGAAATTAGTAGTAGATGTTTTGGTATCAAACTTTTAAACTTATTTAATAAATTTTACGTATAAATAAACAATACTAACAATATTTTGTTTGATTTAGTTTTAAGTGCTCAATACTTCATAAACAAAGGAAAGCATATATATATATAAGGTGTACGTTATAAAATTAGTGAGTATGTCAAAAAACTAACTAGTAGAGTAAACACTATTATAATGGAGTTTAAAAAAAGTTAACAACAAAAAAATGCTGAAAATAGTTTTAAGAACGCTATATTAACACAAAAACTAATAGTATTTTTAAATATTACATGGTTTATGTGAATTTTATATGCTTAGCTAGATCTAGACCATATACGTACTAATGGTTAAGAGTAAGCTTATTTATAAGGGTTATAGAAATAATATTATTTTTCTTTGTTTATATAAGACTTTTATTATTCTATATGCGAGACTAAAATAAATAATATCTGTAAGCGAGAAAATTTATTAATAGAACTATTTTAAATTAAAACAAAAAGGAATAATAGTAAAACTTTAGGTTTGGCGTATGTTATCTATTAAAATAATTCACGAAAAACAATAAAAACTTGAAACTAACATATGATATTATCCAGAAATAGTCCTTGTTATATAACAATTAGGTTAAATACAGCACAAGTTGACAAAAATGCTGAATTAATTCTTAAAATAATTTATAGTTAACGAGTTTCATCTGTTCCTTACGTATATGTGCGTATTTTGACAGAACAAAAATTTGCAGAATAAATTGATGTTAATTATGAATTATTATATTTAAAACTTTTTTTTTAGCTGGTTGCTTAATTTTGTAATTAGTGGTACACACACGTAAATCAAAACTGTTTGCGTTTGTATTAATAATTTTTAAACTTTAGACAATTTTAAACTTTTTTGTTTTTCTGTTTGTATGTAGATCAACAAATATTTTTTTTAACACAAATTTTACAAATGCGTTGCCTACAATAGATATATATATATACAGTTTTATATGTAGTCTACATGTTAGAACTAGCACTAATAAGCTTAAATACGTAAATTAATTATCAGTTTCACATAACAACTAAGTATAAAAAGAATTGAAATATATATTAAAATAATTGTAAAGAATCAAAACTTTTGTTTTGTCAATTAAAAAAAGTCTTTTAATATCAAACGACATCAAACACTAGATTTTTTATTGTGTTATTGAATAGTATGTGTTAATAAGTTTAAAAAGTATTTTTATTTCTATTACTATAATTAACTCATTTTTATATGATCTAAATAGCTTACTTTTATATGCTTTAACTCACTAATAAAAATCTCTATAAAGTTATTTTAGAAATTTTAAAAATGTTTTATTGAACGTCGAAATACCAAAATACACTAAAATGTTTCATGAAAATTTAATATCTATATTAAAAACCTTTATAATTACCTTTCCAGTTATACTTTGATATTTTTAGTTTTTGAAAAACTCATTTAATATAGTTAAAGTCAACTTATTCTATTTAATTGTGTAGTATAGACAAATTTAGTGTTGTAGAAATAGTTTATGAATAACTTTAAGTGATATTTCGAAGCTACGTTCTAACAATACGTTTTGTTAAATGTCTATTAAATTAATATTTGGTCCTTTTTATCTAACCTTGATTAACTTAATATATAATAAGTAATAAAAACTGCAAACAATCCTTCGAAAAATTTTAAATGCTGCAAACAACTTACTTTCTATCAAAATAGATAAATCTTGAAAACATAAACAAATAACTTTTATAAAAATTGTGTTTATTTTTTACATAAAGATTCGTTAAAACATTCTGCACAAAAATCTTGTTGTGAAAATAATTTTTAAAAGCTGTTTTTTTAGTTAGTTTTGTTGCCAGATACTTTAAGTTTGTTTAAGTTTTAACTTTTTCGATAAGAAAGGTGCTAACTTCTAAGAAATAAAAATAAAATTCATGGTAATATTCGTACTAGTTTAAACGTTTAAAAGTAACTTTAGTTTTTGCTTTGCTTATTTTTACATTTGTTTTACTTAAGTTAATAAAAAGTATTTAAATGTTGATAAATGTTTATGTTTAAACAAAAGGACGTTTTAAGTAAAAAGTTTATCTTCACAAAACTATTGATAACTTAAGGAAACAACTATATACTTTATATAAAATAGAAATTAACTTTTATGATTGCCGTAATATATAAATGTTTACGAAACTACAAAAATGAATTATGTTTTTAACCTAAATTAAATTTTTATTTTCATCAATTTTTTTATTTTTAAACTGAACAGTCAAGTTTATTATTTTAAATTTAACAAAACTTAGTATTTTAAGTTTCTATTGATTGCAAAATGTTGAAGCAGCTGAATTGTTAGGAAGTTTTATATAGTTTTTATTCACTATAACAGTATAAAAACAAAAACAATTGGTAAACATCAATCGATCGGTTTCTACTTCTCTCGTTTTAGTCTCTACTTCTCACTTCTCTCGTTTGAAACTTTTTTGCGTTGTGAA
Source organism: Thalia democratica (assembly GCF_965202585.1). Lineage (NCBI taxonomy): Eukaryota > Metazoa > Chordata > Thaliacea > Salpida > Salpidae > Thalia > Thalia democratica. The sequence continues at coordinate 24,461,798 of NC_139173.1, forward strand.
GACAAGAGACTCAAACTATGTTGAAACTAATACTAAAAGCTGAAAATTATAAATAAAGACAAGTTTTTTCGTACAAAAGTAATACGTTCCCGCAGATTGCAGAAACGTACCAAGCTACGTGCCTGGTGTAATTGCTTATTGAATTAATTCAAACTAATCTATTGATGAAGTTTACTATATAAGTTATGTAGTGAAAATAAGAACTTTTTGATATTTTAAAGATTTTCAAAGTTCGTTTAAAAACTGTTTTGCATATGCTTATAGAATATAAAAAGTTTGTAAGTATAAATTGACATTAATTACATCAATTTTATTAATTTATAATTAATAATCGTTTAAAATATTCTTTTATCGTTAAAAAACTTAAGCATTAGAAAAATTTAAATTTTATTGTTTATTTTAAATAATTTTTTGTAAATAAAAGGGGCAATAAAATTACTTAAAAATTTTTCTTTATTAAAATACGTTAAATTATTGATACTTTCAGTAAATTAAAATTTGAGGGTAAATTTTAAACAAAACTTATTGATGTAAGTCATCTGCTGCTTTTTTTAAGTTAAATAAGTTTAATAAACTCTAATTTAGTTTTAGTGTTAAACATTTCTAGCTTAGACGACAAACTATCATTAAAAAAATTTATTAAAGAGTTTTTTTTTAATGTTAATATTTATCATTTTTAGGATTGTTTTATTATACACATAAGCATTTTATTAGCAATAAAAATGATCAAAAGTTTTAAATTTTAAATATTGTATCTTAAACTATTTTATACAATTTTATGAAGTTAAATTTTATACTAAAAAAGTGACTGACTAGTATTTTTTACAATGAAATCTAAATAACTTTTAAATATTGTACTTTTTATTTAAGATAAACGGTCAGTTCATAGAGTGAAACAATTAAAAAATATATAAATATATACATATACTCATACTGCTTGTTATTAGTACAATTTAGTAAGAACGATTAATTGTTAATATTATCTTACATATTAAAAAGAAAAAAATTGATTTTCAAATTGAATGTTTTAATTATAAAAAACTACAATATCATACTAATAATAAAAGAAATAGTTACATTAAGTTTTTTTTAATCTTTTGCTATTAATTAAAGTTAAATTTGGTAGAAAAATGTACTCAAATAGTAAACACCTAACAAACCAATTTAATATAAACGAAAAATTAATATAATGTTCCAATTAACTTGATAAACTTTTGTTTCGAATAAAAATAACAACAAAAGTCGACTAAGCTACTAAATCTTAATAGGTATTAACAAAAAATACTGTAGTGAATTTAAACAAACTATATTTCATTTAACTATGTTAAAATAATACAATTGTGTTTTTTCATTATAAAACGGAAAATTTTACACACATATTTTCGAATAAAAAAATTACTGCAAAAAAAGTTAAAAAAAATAGTAGTTAATGAACTAATAAACATTATTGTGATAGGCATTATACAGTTGCTTTTTCAGCTCTTCATAACACAATTTAAGTGTACAAAAACGAATGGATTTTTTTCTGTTTTTCCGAATAATGCTCATTTAAAAAATAGTCTTTAATAAAATTGAACGGTTTGAATTTTCGTATTGTTCGCACAATAATAGCACCAACGTATTTTGGATTACAAAAATATTACTGCAATACAAGTTAATAAAATGAAACGTGTTAATAAACAACAGTTAGTACGGATTAGAAGATAGCTTCTTCAGTTGGTGTTTAAACATTGAAGGTGTGCGGAAGTAAACTCGAACTTTTCTGGTTCTTCTTGAATACTTAGTGATCGACTGTCTGCAGAACTGAAATTGCCAGGCTCGATAATTTCGTTCGAACCTCATAGCAAGCTCGTTTTTAAATTGGAAAGATTTGAAAATTCTTGAAAAAACGTAAACTCGACACAACAGTCTTTTTGATGCTTCCACACTAGAAGTATGGAGTTTTGATGGCCAGGTATTGTATTACAGTAAACTATTTTTATTATTGGAATAATGTTTGTGTTCACTTGTGATGGTAGAAAAACAGTCACACTGTTGTTTATTTTGTCTGTTGTTTTCTGTTTGTTAAATGTATTAAATATGCTGTAAAGATGGTTTTTGTTTTTAACCACTGGTTTTATTTGTAAATTGGTTTGTATGTTGTTTGATGGAACTACTATTTCTTCTTGGTTGACTGTCATTTGAACCTTATTCAGACACTTGAACGTTTTCAAATTATCCAACATTGGTTTAACATGGTTGATACAGTCTACAGGCTTGAGTTTGTTAATTTGAAACTCTGTGAAAAACCTGTTGAAATATTACTCGATATAATAAAACTTTTTTCAAAGTTAAAGAACTTTAAATTTTTATATATTTGTCCGTTTTTTTTAAAGTTTCGTACAAATTATTTTTCTAAATAAATAAAATCATACCTGAAATTGTAAATTTTATCTTCAAACTTTTGATTTGCATCAACTTTTCCAACAAATTCTTTCCTCCAATTTAAGTCAAAATCATCATGGTAATTGTGCAGCATTATCACTTTGACCTCATTGACAATTTTGTTCAATTTCTTGCGAATATTGTCGCACACATCTATAGAGTTTTTTCTTGCTTGAGCCAACATAGTTTTGTGATATGATAAAAGTCTGCTATCAGCGTGAAACTTATACTTGAAAAACGAGAATATAGAAAAAAGAGGCATACAAGAAAAGGAGATATCGGTGAGTGTTTACAAAATGCTTTGTTGTTTAATGCAATTGATTCAAATGCAGAATCTACTCTTGAACCACACCTCTGTTTATTACATAAGCGTTTTACTTATTATCTGAATGGATAAAATACTTGTTTTTAAGTAATTAATTTAATAATGGCAATCGCAGTTGTTTATCGCATTTCCTAGTAATAAAAATTTTACTCTTAAAACCATTACATTATCAATTACATACTATACTTCCTAAACTAATTATATATTCAATTGTACTTTAAAATGTTTTATTTAAATATGCCAATATCAATCAAACTTGTTCGAGTAAAGTCTACTGCTGAAGTAAAACGTTTTTATCAAGGACAAAACAATAAAAAGGAAAATTTAAGTTTTACCTTATACATCCACTCCTATGTAAAAAATTTAACTTATTTCCGGTCGTTATGTCAACGTTTATATGCTTAGTTTTTATTTCTAGTTGTTATTTTCAAACTAAAATATATTTTTTTACAGTAGGAGTTCTTTCGTAATCTATTTAGTAAACTATAATACTTATTTTGATAGAAAACTAAAGTAAAACAAAATAATTTTTATTGAAACTAAAACTTTTAACCATCAATTTCAGAACATAATTCTTCGATAAGCTTGATTTTATATGAACATAAAATTCTTTTAAAATTTATAAAACTATCACACCTACTGAGTTATTTTTGTATCAAATGTGCACATGGAAAATTCAATCAATATTCAAAATATAACTGTTATAGATTCTAGATTTGTTTAAATAATAATTTAATAAATAAGATGGTAACATAATAAGTTTTAAAGGCACATTAATTAAACAAATATATACACTAAACAGTTTTAAGCTAGATACGTTAATATTATCTTATTTCGTTTTAATCTGGTTTAAATAACTCAAACTTTATAAAAAACAACATGTATAAATTAGGTAGACCTAAAAAAAAATACACAAAAGTTTGTTAAACATTTTCAATAATTGAGTAAAACACAAATTATTTAAAATTATATTTAGGTACATAAAGATGCTACGAAAATTATCAAAATTATTTTATAACAACAGGAAAATTAAGGCTTTGACAGGGTCAACCTATTCTATTTATATAGTGCTTAAAACAAAAATTTACTTGTTTTAAATCAATAATTCGTTAAATTTAGATTAAGAATAAAAAAAGTTATATAATATTTTATGTTATAAGTCTATAAGAATATTTTTTTTACTTAGGTCGTAGGTTTTGTTATTTTTAGCAAGTAGGCAATTTCAAAAAATCATCATCAATTTGTTTGATCAATTTAATCTTTAGCTTTATTGTTAGCTATACAATCGTTTATAAGAAAGGATTAGTTAGTTTTAAAATTACTAAAACTTATAAAAGGTATGTGTTAAGTACTAGCTTAAACAATAAAAAGAGTATTTTTTGAAAATTTTCCAATAACTTAAAAAGTAGTCAGAAAAAAGTTTTAAAATTTATTTAATCACTAAATAAGTTATTAATAAATGATGTTATAAATATTTCGTTACCTTCAAGTGTTAAGTAATTTCACATTTGCGGCAATTCTGTATTTAGGAAACTTATTTAATAGATAAATTTGATACACACTTTATGGTAAAGTTTGTATAAAACATGGTATTTCATTAGTATAACTAGTTATTTTTGCATAAAAATTTACAGTAAAATAAAATTTTAAAATTAATTAAATAGCAAAAAACTATTTAAAGCTTTTTACTTAGTTCAGAAAAACATTGAAAATAATAGATTTTCCCATTTCTTAAAACTATCATGTTGAAATACTAAAATACTTTGATCCACTTATTTTTTATAGAATAGCTACTTGTTCATGTAAAACTAATTTACAAACAATCAATTTTGTTATAGTTTCTTAATTCATGCTTTTTTCTAATGTTTGCATAGTTAAATTTTACTTCTTTAAAATAAATTTTAATTGTCAATTAAAAACCTGCATAGATAGGTTAAACTTTTTATAGTATATGTTTTATTTTTTATACTAATTTTCATCAGAACTTGGAGGAAGTATATTCAAAGTTTTTCTTCTAAAAAAAGTCTATATAACTGATATAGTTGTTTTAGATAATATTTTTTTAAAAACAACCTCGTAAGCAAGCATTTACAATAATTGCAACAAAAAATCACAAAGAATAATTTATATACCTAAAAGAATGTTTTAGAAATTAAAAAAGTATAGTATTGTTGCTTAGCTATCAGAATAAAAAAATCAGGAAAGTAACGTATATTAATACTATTATTAAATATTAAGACCAGATGTATAAACTTAAGCAAAAATACTTACCGTTTAAACTTTGATAAAACTATCACCTAAGAATTCCAAAAGACTTTTAGTGGATTTGTACATTTTAAGTACTTTAAATTGTTTATAAAAAACGGAATTATATTCAATTAAACAGTATTGATTGCTAAAAAAAAATTAACAAACATTTTGACTAGCCATGAGTAGCTTAATCAACTGTTAACATGAAAAACTAATAAACAAGACAAAATAAGATAATAATTTTTAAAGATTTAAAAAGTTCATTATAAAACAATTTTCAACCATAATATTTAAGTAATATATTTAAATTATTGATTTTGATTTTTAAGTTAAAATCCTAAATCATATGAAGTTTTTGAGAATGTTAGTGAATAGTTTGTGATGCAACATTCCTTTTTGGTATAAAATTGTTATCTTTCATTCCCACACAGTTTGTTATGATGTTGACAAAAATGAATGGTTGAAAGGTTCAAGGAAAGTTACAAAATATCAAAGTTAATTTTCATGTGTAAAATTTCTTGCTATTAAAACAGTTTGTAAATGGAAAATGGTTCAAAAAAAATCCTCAATCTTCAATTACCGAGAGACATGCTCAAAGTTTACAAAAACATGTAAATGTTACAACGTCGATAATCAGATCATATTTTTGATATTAGAAAGCGTGCCACATGCTTATACATTATTTTTATTTTTCACGCCATTTGACGTCACAGATCACATTAAAAAGAAGAAGTGTCACTAGTTAGACATAATACACATTTGTAAGCCTAACACTGCAGTCTTTTCGGCAAAGACTTACTAAAAAGATTTAACAAGAATAAAACTTTAGTCTACAGAAAATTTTCGTCTGACGATTGAAGCTATATGATCAAAACTGGTTAAAAACTTGATATTTTCTCAACATAGATAAAAGTGCAAACCTTATAACTGAATAATTTCAAGAATAATTTATTATTGGTTTGAACTATTTTTAAATAAATTTATAAAATATTGATTATTTAATAAAAATGATTTAAATATTAAAAATAATTATAATAAGAGTATAAAAATAATCAAAAAAAATAAAAAATATATGTGTTTGACACGTATTTTTTAAATTTCTTTAAAGTTTCTGAAAATTTTTGAAGTTTTACAAATAAAAATAGTCTTGTTTTTTAAAAATAAAAATTATTTTCATATTGTTTTTTTCTTTGTAATATACTATTTGAACATTTTGTGTGGTGTCTAAATGGGTAGCTGTTTAATTGCACGAGAGGACTCAATTGCACGAAGATACTTTTGCAAGAGGGAATAAAATTGCACGAAGGGTCGAGAAGACGATTTTGCACGGAGACAACTTTGCACGGATTAAATTTTTTTACTTAATTTTTAATTTGTTTTATTAATTTCTTTTTATTTGTTATTTATTTTTTAGTTTTTTTTTATACTATCACTATTACACCTAACCATTACCCTCGGTCGGTAAGTTATTTTATCTTTTATTTATATTATTTATTTATTTTTTTTTATTTACAATCACTGTTACCTCTAACCCTCGGTCGGTAAATTTTTAACTTTTGATATTTATTATTATTATTGTTTATTTAATTTTAATTATAGTTTTAATTATACATAAATTATATAATTATTATTATATTATATAAATTATTATAATATAGTAATAAATATTATAATCTTAATTAGTTTTTTAATTATTATTTATTATTATTATTTTTTACAATCACTCTTACACCTTCCCTTACTCATGGTCGATAGCTTTTTTTTTAATTATTATTATTTTTATTTTCTATTTATTTTATCTTTTATTTTTTACTCACGCGCAAAAATGTAACTAGTGCAATATTGACTTTTTTTGGTGTAAAATCGTCTTCGTGCAGTTTTGTACCCTTGTGCAAATTTGGCTTCGTGCAATTTTGTGCACTCGTGCAATTTTGTTCTCGTGCATTTTTATCTTCATGCAATTTAGACATGTTCTGTCTATTTAGTGATAAACGATAAATTATTTTATACTTAATTTTATTTACTTAATATCTAACTAACTTATAAAGCCTTTAATAAAATTCTGAATCAGTATTTAATAATTAATGAGCTTTAACGCAACATCAACAACAACAGCATCCGAGACAACCTACGACCGGTTTCGTCCTATCGGACTCATCAGGCAGGCATAGTCGCGTGAAACCGCTGTTGAGGTCTTGCAGTAAAGTTAATTAATTATCATTGATGACGCGAAACATCTTAACTCTGTTGATGGCAGTAATAACTATTAAAATAATATTTAAAAGTATTTCTACTGTTTTTACTGATACACTGAATATATATTAGCTATAAAAGATTTTAACTAACAGAAAATTCCTCATATACTTATTAAATTACGAAACACTACAGTACAGTCAACATAAACAGATTATACATAAACACTTTTTCCAGAGATGGTTTTAATATTAACAACAAAGATTGTTATACTTAACAAAAACTTTAAAGATGCATATAACACGTTAAAACGCCTTTTTTGATAAATTTACTTTAAAAGTTATTACCCGGTTAATTTTTTTTTAGTAGTTCAAACATTAAGAAAAGTAGCTTATTATAAAACTTAATGTCATATAGATATCTAACTGGGTAGTTATTTAGTGCTAATTGTAATACCATGTAAACTTAATAGCTATGAAGCATATTTTTAATCAAATTTTTGTGTATTTGAGCTTAGTTGTACCTAATTAATCCATGTGATTTTTTATAAAGTTTAGGCTATTTAAACCAGATTAAAACGAAATAAGATAATATTTACGTATCTAGCTTAAAACTGTTTAGTATATACATCTATTTACTAAATGTGTCTAAAAATTTATTATGTTAAAATTTCATTTATATTTGTTTTAAACAAATCTAAAATCTATAATAGTTATCTTTTGAATATATATTGAATTTTCAATGTATACATTTGATACAAAAATAAATCAGTAGGTGTGATAGTTTTATAAATTATAAAAGAATTTTATGTTGATATAAAGTTATAAAAGTAAGAAAAAAAGTTTATCGAAAATTATGTTCTGAAATTGATAGTCAAAAATTTTAGTTTTAAAACAAATTATTTTACTTTACTTTAGTTTTCTATCAAAATAAGTACTATAGTTTACTAAATAGATTACGAAAGAACTCCTACTGCAAAAAAAATTTTTTAACTTGAAAATAACAACTTAAAATAAAAATTAAGCTAACATTAACATAACGACCGGATATAAATTAAATTTTTTACATAGAAGTGGATGGTTAAAGAGTAAAATCTAAATTTTCCTATTTATTGTTTTGTCTTGATATAAACATTTTACTTCAGCAGTAGACCTTACTCGAAAAAGTTTGATTGATATCGGCATATTTATATAAAACATCTAAAGAATACAAACAAATATTTTATCAATTTAGGAAGTAGGTAATTGATAATGTAATGGTTTTAAGAGTAAAATTTTTATTAATAGGAAATGCGATAAACAACTGCGATTGCCATTATTAAATTAATTACTTGAAAACAAGTATTTTATCCATACAGATAATAAGTAAAACGCTTATGTGATAAACAGAAGTGTGGTTTAAGAGTAGATTCTGCATTTGTTCTATTGCATTAAACAACAAAGCATTTTATAAACACCCGCCGATATCTCCTTTTCTTGTATGCCTCTTTTTTCTATATTCTCGTTTATAAAGTAAAAGTTTCATACTGATTGCAAACTTTTATCAAGTCACAAAAGTATGTTGGCTCGAGCAAGAATAAACTCTGTAGATATGTGCGACAATATTCGCAAGATATTGGACAAAATTGTCAATGAGGTCAAAGTCGTAATGATGCACAAAAACCATGATGATTTTGACTTAAATTGGAAGAAAGAATTTGTTGGAAAAATTGATGCAAATCAAAAGTTTGAAGATAAAATTTACAATTGCAGGTATGATTTTATTTATTTAGAAAAAAACTTTAAAACTTTAAAAAAAAAAAACGGACAAATACATAAAAAAGTTCTTAAAGGTTGAAAAAAGTTTTGTTATATCGAGTAATATTTAAACAGGTTTTTCACAGAGTTTCAAATTATCAAACTGAAGCCTGTAGACTGTTTCAACCACGTTAAACCAATGTTGGATAATTTGAAAACGTTCAAGTGTCTGAATAAGGTTCAAATGACAGTCAACCAAGTAGAAATAGTAGTTCCATCAAACAGCATACAAACCAATTTACAAATAAAACCAGTAGTTAAAAACAAAATCCATCTTTACAGCATATTTAATACATTTAACAAACAGAAAACAACAGACAAAATAAACAACAGTGTGACTGTTTTTCTACCATCACAAGTGAACAAAAACGTTATTCAAATAAATAAAATAGTATACTGTAGTACAATACCTGGCCATCAAAACTCCATACTTCTAGTGTGGAAACATCAAAACAGATTGTTGTGTCGAGTTTACGTTTTTTCAAGAATTTTCAAATCTTTTCAGTTTAAAAACGAGCTTGCTATGAGGTTCGAACAAAATTATAGAGCCTGGCAATTTCAGTTCTGCAGACAGTCGTTCACCTAGTATTCGAGAAAAACAAAAAAAAATTCCGTTCATTTTTGCACACTTAAATTGTGTAAAGAAGAGCTGAAAAAGCAATCTTCTAATCCGTATCACAATAATATTGATTCACTAATTACTTTTTTGTAATTATTTTGAGTAATATATTTTATTGAAAAATATGTGTATAACATTTACCGTAAAATTAAAACTTAATTGTTTTATTTTAACACGATGAAATGAAATATAGTTTATTTAAATAAAGCGAATCTCTTTATATAAATGTGCTTTTTAATCAGTATTTTTTATTAGTTCATTGACTCTTTTTTTTTGTAACTTTGTTTGCAGTAATTTTTGTCTATCGAAGCATATGTGTGTAAAAGTTTCCGTTTATTGATAAAAAAACACAATTGTATTATTTGATCACAATAAAATGAAATAAAGCTTGTTTAAATAAGGCAAAATCACTATTCAAAAATATGCTTTTTAGTTAGTTTTATGAACTAAAAAGAATCTAAAACAATTACAAGTTTTAATCTCTTCAAAAAAACGTAATTCCTCTCTACAGTATTTTTTGTTAATATACACTGAGATTTAATAATTTATTCGACTTTTGTTTTTATTTATATTCGGAACAAAAGTTTATCAAAATAATTGAAACATTATATGAATTTTTCGTTTATATTAAATCGGTTTCTTAGGTGTTTTCTACTTGAGTACATTTTTCTACCAAATTTAACTTTAATTTTAAGTTAAAGATTAAAAAAAAAACTTAAAGTAACTTTTTTCTTTAAGTAATTATTGAAATATATTGTAGTTTTTTATAACTAAAACATTCAATTTAAGAATCAATTTTATTCTTTTTTTATGTTAGATAATAGATAAAAATTAATCGCTCTTACTTAATTGTACAAATAACAAGCAGTATGAGTAGATGTTGTATATATATTTAAAATTGTTTCACTGTATGTACTGATTGTTTATCTAAAAAAAGTACAATGTCTAAAAGATATTTAGATATCGTTGTAAAAAATACTAGTCAGTCACTTTTATAGTTTAAATTTAACTAAAAATAGTTGTTTAAAATAGTTTAAAATATAATATATGAAAATTTAAAACTTTTGATCATTTTTATTGCTAACAAAATACTTATGTGTATAACAAAACAATCCAAAAAATTTTTATTAATAACATTAAAAAAAACTCTTTTATAAAGTTTATATTGATAGTTTGTCGTTTAAGCCAGAAAGTGTTAACACTGAAGCTAAACTAGAATTTATTAAAATTATTTAGCTTAAAAAAAGCAGCAGATGACTTACATCAATAAGTTTTGTTTAAAAATTACCGTTAAGTTTAAATATACTGAATGTATCAATAATTTAACTTATTTTAATTAAAAAAAGTTTTAAGTAATTAGATTGCTCTTATTATTTACAAAAAACTAATAAAAAAAACAACAAAATTTAAGTTCTTCTAATGCTTTAACTTTTTAACAACAAAAGAATATTTTAAAGGATTATTAGATATAAGTTGATAAAATTAAAGTAATTAATGTCAATTTCTACTTACAAACTTTTCAAATTTCATAAGCATATGCAAAACAGTTTTTAAACGAACTTTGAAAGTCTTTAAAATATAAAATAGTTATAAAACAGGTAGCTTAAGTATTGAAACCTAATGATGCAGTATTTTCATAGCTTATAAAGTAAAGTTCATGAATAGATGAGTTTAAATTAATTCGATAAGCAAGTACACCAGGCAAGTAGCTTTGTACGTTTCTGTATATCTGCGTGAACGTATACTTTTGTGCTAAAAAACTTGTCTTTATTCATATTTTTCAGCTTTTAGTATTAAATTAAACATAGTTTTGCACTCCTAAGAGATAATTTTGACAGAAACCGACTCTTTAGTTTTTTTAATTTCCTGAAAATTGAACAAATTAGATACATCAGAATATATTATGTACATTTATCTCATAAACATATTACATTTGTCATAAAGCTATGTATTTCAAATTGATTCTAATAGAAGCTGTCGTTGTTCTTCAAAGATCAAAATCATACAATTTTATGAATTTAGATTAATTCAACTAATTCAATAAGGACGTACAAGTTTATATGGTACAAAAATTACAGTTTAAACATAATGAGTCTGTTATCTTCGGAACGAAAAAAAGTTTAAAACGAGAGAGTCAAAACTAAAACGAGAGAAGTAGAAACCGATCGATTAATGTTAAGCAATTGTTCTCGTTTTTATAATTTTATAGTGAATAAAAACTATATAAATTTTCGAAACATTTTCAGCTGCTTCAACATTTTGCAATCAATAAAACATTAAAATACTAAGTTTTGTTAAACTTAAAATAATAAACTTGACTGTTCAGTTTAAAAATAAAAAAAATGATGAAAATAAAAATTAAATTTAGGTTAAAAACATAATTTATTTATGTAGTTTCGTAAATATTTAAATATTACCAGAATCATAAAAGTTAATTTCTATTTTATATAAAGTATATAGTTGTTTACCTAAGTTATCAATAGTTTTGTGAAGACAAACTTTTGACTTAAAACGTCCTTTTGTTTAAACATAAACCTTTATTAAAGATTTAAATACTTTTTATTAACTTAAGTAAAACAAAATGTAAAAATAAGCAAAGCAAAAACTAAAGTTACTTTTAAACGTTTAAACTAGTACAACTATTACCATGAATTTTATTTTTATTTCTTAGAAGTTAGCACCTTTCTGATCGAAAAAGTTAAAACTTAAACAAACTTAAAGTATCTGGCAACAAAACTAGCTAAAAAAACAGCTTTTAAAAATTATTTTCACAACAAGATTTTTGTGCAGAATGTTTTACGAATCTTTTTGTAAAAAATAAACACAACTTTTCCTTTGTTTATGAAGTATTGAGCACTTAAAACTAAATCAAACAAAATATTGTTAGTATTGTTTAGTTATACGTAAAATTAATTAAGTAAGTTTAAAAGTTTGATACCAAAACATCTACTACTAATTTCGTAAAAACTAAACCAAATTGTCCTATTGCTATCTTTAAATCATTTTTAAAACTTTAAAAAAAATATGTATATAAATAAATATTCTAGCCACCCAAAAAATATTATAAACCAAATACCAAAAATAATTAATAAATGTTTAAATAAAAGATCAAGCAACGAAGAAAACTTTTTAAAGACAAAACAAGATTACGAACTAATAATGAAAAAATGCGGTTACAATGATAAACTTAATTTTGAAACAACGGAGCAAAAAAACAAAACGACCAATAAAAGTAAAAGAAAGCGAAATATAATTTGGTATAATCCCCCATTCTGTACTTCAGTTAAAACAAACATCGGCAGAGAATTTATAAATCTAGTAAAAAAACATTTCAACAAAAATAACCCATTATCAAAGATATTTAACAAACATAATATGCGAATCAGTTATTCATGTATGGCGAATTTGGAGAGATTAATTAAGTCACATAATCAAAGGATTTTAAACAAAAGTAATTCAATCAAAAATCAGTGTAATTGCGCCGGTGGCTGTAAATACAATTTGAAGGGGGGCAATTGCCGGTCAGAGAACATTATTTACAAGGCAACAGTTAACTCTGACCTTGAAAAGAAGTTCTACATCGGCTTATGCTCCACTCAATTCAGATTTCGGTATGCCAACCATAAAAAATCCTTTAAAGGTGGTGTATACGAAAATGAAACTGAGCTTTCGAAGTATGTTTGCGGCCTTAAGCGCAAAAACATTGATTTTAAATTAACTTGGGAGGTGATAAAAAGAGCACAGCCAATAGCAGATGGTAACAACCCTGTTTGTGGGCTGTGCTTAAAAGAATCAACAGCCGTTATGTATGCGTTAAAAAAGGAAGGTTGTTTAAATAAGAGGAGCGAATTTATATCGTCTTGTCGACATATAAAAAAGCTTCTCTTAAAACACAACAAATTTTGAAGCATTTTATAGTCATTTAACTCTTGTTTTCGTTAATTTTAGTTGTTTGATTAGTTAGAAGGTAGATCGATTTTTGTACTGAATATTTGTAATGTACAATATTACGTCATACTGTTTTTTGTTTTTTTTCATAACTTTTGTATCTTTGTTTAGTACAGTGCTTTTTATTTTGAATTTAACTGGCTGATGATTAAAGCTTTATGATAAATTAAATCTTTATGAAACATATGTTCCAGAATTTTTAAAATCGCCATTTCAATAAATTATTTAAAAGCCCTTCAAGTGGGCTCAGTTGAAAGTGTTTAAGTTTAAACATTAACCTTATTTTATATATATATATACATATATATATATATATTAGATGTACGTTATAAAATTAGATAAGTATATCAAAAAAACTACTATTAGAGTAAACACTACTATTATGAACTTTTAAAATAGTTAACAACAAAATAATGCTGGAAATAAATAAAAGAATTCTATAACAATTTAAAAACTAATAGTATTCTTAAATATTACATTTTTTATGTGAATTTTTAATGCTTAACTAGATCCAGACCATATACGTACCAATGGTTAAGAGGAAGCTTATTTATAAGGGTCATAGAAATAATATTATATTTCCTTTGTTTAAATATGATTTTTATTATTTTGTATTCGAGACTAAACTAAATCTGTAAGCGAGAAAATTTATTAATATAAATATTTTAAATTAAACAAAAAGGAATAATAGTAAAACTTTAGGCTTGGCGTATGTTATCCCTTTAAATAATTCACAAAAAACATAAACACTTGAAACTAACATATGATATTATCCAGAAATAATCCTCGTTATATAATAATTAGGTTAAATACAGCACAAATTGACTAAAATGCTGAATAAGTTCTTAAAATAATTCATAATTAACGAGTTTCATCTGTTCCTTACGTATATGTGCGTATATTGACAGAACAAAAATTTGCAGAATAAATTGATATCACTTTAAATTTATTATATTTAAAACTTTATTTTTAGCTGGTTGCTCAATTTTTTAATGAGTGGTACGCACATGTAAACCAAATCTGTTTTCGTTTTTGTATTGAAATCTTAGTAGATGATCTACTCACTAAAGTATGACTGATATGTGCAAAGAAAAATGAATTATTTTATTTGTAAACAAACTTTTAAAATCTTAAAAAATTGGTTAAGTTTTTATGTAATAAGTAATAGTGTGACTCTAATAGTGATTTTGATATAAATGGCAAACAAGCAAAAAACATTTATAAATAAAAAAGTTTGTTACCAAAATAGTAAACTCAACAAAAATAGTTTTAGGTTAAAAAATGATTTAAACTAATAAAGCTTAAAAAAAACGAATATTACTTTTAATCCGATTACTTATAGATATGGGTGTTTTTGTAGGCGTCTTATTATTTCGAGATGTAAATATAATTAAAACACCGTAAATACTTCTTTAAACAAAACAGGTTTATTAATTACTAAAACGTTTGAAATTTTTTTATAGAACAAAAACTGGTAGAATTAGTTTTAATAAAAAACCTTTTAAGTTTTATCAATTTTTAATATTTCATGTTGTTTTTCGGCAAAATTATTTAAAAAAAAAAAAAAAAAAAAACTGTTACTAGTTACTACGTGAAAAAGATTATCTTTAATTACTTTAAACTATTTTTTAGCATGTATTAAAGAAAATTAAGAATAACTGCTTTGTTTTATAAATGCGTCATTCAGTTCTGTAAACAAAAACTTAACAAGTTTTTTTTAATACATTAAATATATCTTATACTGTGTAACCTACTTAATTATACTTTTAAAGTATGAAATATAGATAATTTTTGCTAAAATTCGATTTAGAAGTTAAAATAAGTGACTTTAATCACTTATTTTTTGTATTATATAAGTTTAATTATAAGAACTAATGTTATAATCTAAAATAAATCGTTGGAAAAAATGAGGAGTTTTTTGATACGTTGTCATTTAAAACTTATTAAATTTTCAATTTAAATCTAAAAACTATTTTTTATTTACTTATAATTATATTTTATTTCAGAAATAAAAGAAAGTATTGTTGACTGTGATTCAGTTTCTTCTATTTCAATTGATTCAAAGATATAACCCGTTTTAAAACCTTTAACATTAACTTTTATAAAATATTAAACATTAAAAATAGTTTAATGTTAACAAAATAGTGTTTATAGTTATAGCGTCTTTTATTTATACAGCTTTGAAACATACTTTCAGATATATAACTTTACTATATTGGTGATGATATTCGGTCGAATTAAGGATAATTTGCATACAAATAAATTTATTTTATACTGAGTTAGGAATTTATTAGCAATTATAATCAAACAGTTTATTAAATGCAATTAATTAAAATGATCAAAATTGAGGTTTAAGTAGGTAAATTAGAGTTTATACATTTAAAAATTAAATAACAGTAACAAAAATTTAATTAAAGGTTGAAAGTTATAAAAAAAAAACTATAGTTTAAATACTATTTTTAAATCTTTTGGTTAGGTAATAATTTTTTAATGATATATTTTTAGATTTTAAAAATATAAAAAAAATTATAAATTATTAATTATTAATATGTTTTTGTTTGTTAATTTTTCATTTTAACATTTAATTAAGCTTTTCTTACCTTGTCAATTTGTTTTTACTTCAATGAGACAGAGTACTTAAAAATTAAAAAAAAAAAATAATCAATGCTGCCTGTTCGGATTTAATTTATTCTAATTTATTTAAAGTAATAATTGTACATACCTACCAACAGTCTTTAAGAATTGTTTAAGTTATATTCTAAGCTAAGTTTAAATGGTCAGTCATTTTGTTAAATTTTATTCAACTGATTGTTCATGATTGTTACCAATTGAAACTTTTTTTTTAATAGCTCAGATTATACCTGTTTTTAGTTTCTTAAATTGTCTTTTACGTATATTAAACACTCTTTGTTATTTTTTGATTGTGATTATTCTAAATGCTTACTGACGAAGTTTTGAAATAACATAACGGAATGACAATGAAAGTAAAAAAAAAACTTTGATTTTTTAATTAACTTTAAAATCATAATATATCTTATTTATTTATTATTATACTTTTGTTTATTATTATTTATTATTATTACTATTTATTATTATTTACATTATATCTAAAATTAGCAGTTACAGAAGCTCAAGCACAAAAAATATTCTGTAGAATCTGTATGTAAGTCGCAAACACTATTAAATTGTAATATATGTTTTGCTTACGTTAAACTTAAAGAGTTACAAACTTAATATAATTAGCTTGTTATTTTAAGCGTTCAATAATTAAAAATTAATAGAAGATGTTTACTAATTGAATTCCTAAATTTCCTGTTGTTATAGAAATATTTTAATTATTTTCGTAGCACCTTTATGACTTTGAAACAGTTTCATATTGTGATTTTTATCAAATTATTAAAAAGGTTTGTGACATTTTAAAGTATTTGTGCATAGGTATACCTAACTTATACATGTTGCTTTTTCAGTAAAGTTTGATCTCTTTAAACCAGATTATAACAAAGAAAGATAAAATTTACTTGTTTAGTTTAAACTAGTTTAGTATATACATTTATTTAATAAATGTGTCTAGAAATTTATTATGTTACCATCTTTTTTAAAATTGTTGTAAACGAAACTAAAATATATAACATTTATCTTTTGAATAGTGATTGAATTTTCTATGTGTAAACTTATGCAAAAGAGATGTTTTTAAATTAGATTGTTTTATTAGTTTTGTAACAACATTATGTTTCAATTAATTCACAAAGTGTCAAACGTTTATTATCGAAGAAAACTATGTTCTGAGAATGATGATCAATATATTTAGTCTTTTAGACAGTTTTTTTTATTGTACTTTGGTTTTATCAAAATAATTATTTTAATTCAAAAGTTATATTACTAAAGAACTCCTACTATAAAAAATATATTTTTATTAAAAAATAACAATTTTAAATAAAAATAAAGCTTAAACATTAACACAACGATCGTAAATAAATTAAAACTTTTACATAAGAGTGGATGGTTTATATCCAATATTAAAAGGGAAGATAAATTGTTCCTATATAATGTTTTGTCCTTGATAAAAAACGTGTTACTTCAGCAGTAGACCTTGCTAAGAAAAGTTTGATTGATATTGGCATAATTGAATTATATACTTATAAAAAAATTTATCAATACCTGAAGTAAATAAAATGCTTATGTAACTTCAAGAGTAAATTCTACATTTTGTAAACAAATACGGAGCAAACATAAAAATAGTTTGATTGATATTGGCATATTTAAATAAAATATTTAAAAATAAAAAATTATATTTTATCAATTTAGGAAGTAGGTAATAATAATGTAATGGTTTTAAGAGTAAAATTAGCATTAATGAAAATGCAATAAACAACAAAGCATTTTGTAAACAACAACCGATATCTCCTTTTCTTGTGTGCTCCTTTTTTCTATATTCTCGTTTTTAAAGTATAAGTTTCACGCTGATAGCAGACTTTTATCATATCACAAAACTATGTTGGCTCAAGCAAGAAAAAACTCTGTAGATGTGTGCGACAATATTCGCAAGAAATTGGACAAAATTGTCAATGAGGTCAAAGTCGTAATGATGCAGAAAAACCATGATGAATTTGACTTGAATTGGAAGAAAGAATTTGTTGGAAAAGTTGATGCAAATCAAAAGTTTGAAGATAAAAATTACAAATGCAGGTATGATTTTATTTATTTAGAAAAACAAATTTGTACAATGCTTTTAAAAATAACTGACAAGTACCTAAATTAAAAGTTCTTAAAGTAAAAAAAATGTTTTATTATACCGAGTAATATTTTAACAGGTTTTTCACCGAGTTTCAAATTAACAAACTCAAGCCTGTAGACTGTTTCAACCACGTTAAACCAATGTTGGATAATTTGAAAACGTTCAAGTTTCTGAATAAGTTTCAAATGACAGTCAACCAAGAAGAAATAGTAGTTCCATCAAACAACATACAAACCAATTCACAAATAAAACCAGTGGTTAAAAACAAAAACTATCTATACAGCATTTTTAATAGATTTAACAAACAGAAAACAATAGACAAAATAAACAACAGTGTGACTGTTTTTCTACCATCACAAGTGAACACAAACGTTATTCAAATAAACAAAATAGTTTACTGTAACACAATACCTGGCCACCAAAACTCCGTACTTCTAGTGTGGAAACAACAAAAAGGACTGTTGTGTCGAGTTTACGTTTTTTCAAGAATTTTCAAATCTTTCCAGTTTAAAAACGAGCTTGCAATGAGGTTCGAACGAAATTATCGAGCCTGGCAATTTCAGTTCTGCAGACAGTCGATCACTAAGTGTTCAAGAAGAACCAGAAAAGTTCGAGTTCACTTCCGCTCACCTTCAATGTGTAAACAGCAGCTGAAGAAGCAATCTTCTAATCCGTACTAACTGTTGTTTATTAATACGTTTCGATTTTCTTAATTTATCTTTCAGTAATATTTCCAAAATACGTTACTGCCATTTGTTGTACAAACAATAAGAAAATTCAAACCGTTAAATTTTTACACGATGAAATAAAGACTGTTTTTTAAATAAGCAATGTCAATACTTGAAAATGTGCTTAATACTCATTTTTATGGACTAAGAAAAACTTTAAAGATTTATAAATTTTTATCTCTTCTAAAAAAATTACTACTTACTACAGTATATTTTGTTAACATTAACTTTCCTAGTTTATCTGTATTCATAACAAAAATTTTCAAACTACTTAAAATGTTTTCTTTATGTTCAGTT
This sequence comes from Thalia democratica, assembly GCF_965202585.1. NCBI lineage: Eukaryota > Metazoa > Chordata > Thaliacea > Salpida > Salpidae > Thalia > Thalia democratica. The sequence goes on from NC_139173.1 coordinate 24,481,113, forward strand.
TTAAGTTAAATTGGTTTGTTTTGTGTACTTATTTGAGTATATTTTCCCTGCCAAATATAACTTTAAATAAAATGGTAATGATTAAAAAAATGCTTTTTGTATTTTTCTCCTTTGTTATTTACTAATATTTATGGCTTTTTTGAGTAAAATTTTTATTATTAAAAAAATTTTTCTCATTATTTATAAAATAATTTTCGGAAATAAAATAAGTAGTTGAACTTACTATATCGTACTAAATTAATTAAATGAGTATATATATTTTTTTATTTTAGAGCAATTTTTCCTGTATGTATTAGAATTGTTTTTAAATAAAACAATACAACTTTAAACAGTTGTTCTATATATCGTTCTAATATAAAACAGTCATTTACTGTTATAATTTAAGTTTAACTCAAGTACTAATTAAACAAATAAAAGTAACAAATAAATAATAAAATAAATACTATTTCAAAACATATCCTAAGAGCATTTAAATTATCTTAAAATAAAGTTATGCAAGTTTGTCATATCAACAATAGAAAATATATCATCAATAGTTTATAAAAAGGGAGTCTAAGTTTATTGAAAACTAATGACACATTGTTTAAACCAAAAATTCATAGCTTAGTAAATCAGTATATATATATATATAAATGAATTTAGACTAATTCAATAAGCAATTATTTATGCTTGAAAAATTTACAGTTTAAACATGATGAGTCTGTTATCTTTACAACGCGAAAAAGTTTAAACGAGAAAAGTTAAAACTAAAACGAGAGAAGTAGAAACCGATCGATCGATGTTTACCGATTGTTTTTGTTTTCGAATTTTCATAGAAACTTAAATTTATTTGAAATGTCACGCCCTTTTACAGTTACGTAAACTGTTTACAATTACTTGAAATGTTTAGTTTTACTAATAATAAAACACAGTATCTATGTGGTATTGTAAGAGTAAATAATATTAACAACTACTGACCTAGCCAGGCTCTTATGTTAATTCATAACTTGGCTTAATTAGCAATAAAAAGATTAAATAAAAAAAATTTTGATACCACAAAAATAAAACGGAGAAACACAATAAAAATTAAATGTATGAGATTTTGCCTTGCAAAAACAAAAACATTCATGTATTTTAAACTAAATCTTCTAGAAAGTAATTTATAAAAAATAAACCTGACATAAGATTCGAGCTTCTTATAATTGTCGTTAGTTAGAAATTAGAAAAACAAGTTCTATAGCAAAAAAAAGAAAACATTACTAAAAGTAATTTTAATAATTTTACCTTGTAACAGCAAAAATGGTGTTAAACTAAACTTTCTTAAAAGTAGTTGAAAAAGTAAACCTGACATGGGAACCTCATACAACTGGATCCTAATTCAAATGCTCTACCGACTGAGCCATTCAAGCTCTCAAGTAGAATGTAACTTGAATTTTGTTAATTTAGTAGAATCTATAATTTAAAATATTAAAGGTTAAAGAAAAGCAATCTCTATAGCAAAAGAACACAGAAAAAAAATTATACAATTCAATAACAAAAAGGAGGATGTTTGTTACATTAATCTAAAATGTTATTTTCTAATAACTAAAAAAAAAGTCATTAAAAATATGACTCGAACCTCATACAGCTGGATCCAAATTCAAATGCTCTACCGACTTTCGTAAATGTTGTAGAAACTAAAAGTTTTTTTTAAGTGAATTTTTAGAAAAAAAACGTTCTAGCATAACTAGAAACCAGGGAAAACATGATCTAAAGTAAATTGTATAAATTTCTGACCTTGCAACAAAAATGGGAGCATGATTGTTGAAATACATTTTAAAAGAAAGTAATTGAAAAAAATGTATCTGAAAGGGGAATTGATCCTTTGATAACTGGATCGGAATTCTAATGTTTTGTTGACTAACAAGACTCTCAGTTGAATATGAGACCTGACTACTGTTAAAGTTGTTGAAGCAAAAACTTACATCAAGTTATTTTTCTTAAATCAAAAACAATTTCTGAAGCAGTAAAATAAACCAGGGAAACCTAATTAAAAGTAAATTATTCAAACTTAGTCCTTACAACTTCAAAAAGGAGCTTGCTTTTTGACCTAAATTTTAAAGGAAAAAATTTGAAAAAAATTTACATGCTCGCTATCGGCAGCTATACCTTTCGTGGGCCGCATTAAATTTAAATCATGCTCATTGGCTGCTGATTTAAACTACATAGGCTGCAGTTTCCCGATCCTTGCTATAAGTATTTTGTAAAACTAAAAATATAAATTTTCAAATATCTTATTGTCTAGGACTGTTTCTAGTGTAAAAAAGCTAAAGTAGTTTAATATTTTATTATTTTAATTTTTTGTTTCAGTTATAAATCCCTTTTAATTAGTAGTTGTTAGCCATTTCATAATATGGGAAATAGTAGTTCTTTAACAAAATGTTTAGTAGATATAAAATCTAGATAGGCACTTCGTAGTAAGATTTTTTAATTATTGTTTCAAAAAAAATGTTTGTTTTAATGTTAGTGTTTATTATACATTTCTATTTTATAACCAAGACTATTGGTGATTAAAGCATATAATAGTTTTAAAGAAAAGCAATTACAATGTTTCACCGCAAAATCGGATTTTCAAATAGTATATATGTGATAAAATAATGAATTAACAATAAATTAAAATTTTTGTGAATAGCGAAAATAGTTTATTGTTTTAATAACTCCCAATTTTTTAATGATAATCAATAACTAAATTAAAATATAAAAGTTAAAGAAGCAGTTACAAAACAGTCGTTTATTGAGATGAATTTATATTTCTTAAGCCTTTTTGCATCCAAAATTTTCGGAGTTTCCACGTGGTGTTATAAAATAGCCCTTATATGAGTAATAGTATAAAATAACAAAAAAATAAATATTTTATAAATTTTTTAACTTATTTACTAATAAATGTTTCATAAATTTGGTATTTCTAGCGATGTATTCTTTTTTTAGCAGTGAATAAAATAATTATAATACAGTCTAGTGCAGGAGTCGGCAAACTGCGGCACGCGAGTAGGTTTATTTTATGAACGGCCCGCGAAATGTGGCCGGCAAGAATGTTAATGTGGCCCGCTGACCAAAAATTTATTTTTGTATAATTTTTTTGAGTAGTTTAATTTAATTTGATAAATTTTTTTTTAAGTCGCTGTATAGCATTCGAAAAAATAAAAAGACTCTACTGCTTTGGCTTAAAAAAGTGAAAAATACAGATAAGCATTTGACTAGTATTTTTTCACAGTTTTATAATGACTTTCTTCTTACAACAGCAAGTTATTATCAGAAACTGAGTGTAAAGAGTGCTTGGATTTAGTAAGTTATATATATAATACTCATTTAATAAATAAACTAAATACAAATATTTTCCATTATGTCCAAGAGTAATGCACAGAAATTAATTAAAATTTTATTCTTTACAAATTAAGTATTTAGTTTAACATGTAGTTTACACCTTGTTTCTCTTAAAGAAGTTTTTTAACTATATGTTATATTTAAGTATACACAAACACATTATAAATTACATAATAATAAAAAACTTAAGTTTATTATACTTTCGTTTCGACAAATTTTGATTTTTAGAAGTTTTCTGTGCACTTTAAACTAATTCCTATGCACTCAAATGTACTCAGATGCTCATTTTTTGAACCACTTTTTTATTTAATACTTAGTTAGATTAAGTTAAGTTTCAAAATATTTCATTATTATTGTTTTTATAAGTAATATCTAAGTGTGTAAAGACACACTTAAAATAATATATATGGCATAAATTAAAATAGTTTTTGTTAGGTATGTATTTTAATTTTTCCAAAAATAATTTTTACTAAATTTTTGTTTCTTTTGCCATTTTTTCGCATTTTTTAATAAATTACAATAAAAAAAATTTTAATCAAGCTATCGTACGTATTAAGATTTGGTTATAAATGTGTGCTACACTTCAACAAAAACTTTTTTTGTGGAAGTTTTATAGGATTTGAATTTATTTTCTAATAATTGAAGGTCAGAGAGTCGTGTGGAAAGTTCGTCTGCTAAGTTTTTAATTGCTATAAAAAGTCAAAATCTGTTTTTAGTTTAATATTTTTAAAGGTTTAGGAATTTTGTATAGTCCTTTTTTTTATTTGAAACCCCCTTAGTTTTAACTTCGTTTAAAAGTCATAATATTTTACCATATCTCATAAAATAACTTCATTCCTTTGTAATACCAAGTTAGGTTTTAACTTGCTATGAAAAAAATAGCAGAAATGCTAAAAATAGCATTAAGTTTTTATTTTTATAAGCAGTAATATTTATATATTTACTTTTAAGAAAAGATCCAATTTCGTTTCTTAACTCATAGACTCGTTATAACATCAAACAAAAACTTAACCAAACAACAAGCCAAAAGTAAACGTATTTACTTTTGGTCAACGTATTTAATTTTCGTTTTTCTACTACTTTTCGAAACTGTCTGTGGTAAAGTTTCTTTGACAAAATTGTGTTTACTACTGAAATTGTTAATTTCATAATATTTTAAGCTTGTTGTCTTCGCTCATAATACTTCCTGGTTTATTACTAAATGAAGTTAATTGATAAATAACGTAAGTTCAAGATCTGGTATTAAACAAAATCATGTTACCATGAATTATCTAGCAATAATTGCAGTAGCAACATTGTTTACAAAAACTTAAAATCAAAACCCATTATACTGGCGCATTGCACCTTTGCTATTAAAATATATGTATCTATTTTTGTGCTTTGCACTGGAATTTAACCTAGTAATTCTTCTAAAATTTCAAAGTTATTGAAAACACCTCTTATAAAAATTCTCAGATGAGCAGTATCTGTTGTATCACTGTTCTTATCTTAACAGATTGATTAACGTCCCAATTTGATTTTCGCGGATTTATAATCTTCAAACTTCTAAACACGAATTCTTATTGTCATTGAAGAAATTATCAGAATTATTTTACTACCGCCAACACATTTTTTTCAAGAAGATTTTCGATTCTAAACGGTATCTCCTTTTTAGTAATTACTTTTGCTACTTTATAACTTGCCTTAACAACTTTTTATTGGTCATTCTGTAATTAAAAGAAGATAATCATGTGCTTTGTTTATACTGACGTAGGCAATTTTTTTATTTCGTTTCTCGCAATAAATCCTAACTAACTTTTTTTAATTCTTATTGCTCGTTTTATATTTCACATTCACTTTTTTTGAAAGCAAAATTTTATTACAGATAAAGAATTGCTATATGGCTTAACAAAAAATATTTTTTCTACTTCATTAAAAGATTAATGAATATTATATTTTAATTAAAAACTTTTAAGCAACTTAATTGTCCATTCAAGCTGACTTATAATATATATATTTTCAATATATTTAAATAAAAGTTAATATAATTTTTTTATCTCTTTATTTTGTTAACTTTATTCTAAACAGGGTTGCCAAACAAACAAGTTAGCTTAAAAATTAAAAAACACAGACTAGGTTAAACCTGTTTAAGACATTTTTTAAAACTCAGGTGTGTGTTATACTTTTATTTTAAACACTTTGAATAAATCCTCTAATTCTCATAAAAGTTTTTATGACTGTATTGTAGTTTATTAATTGGTTTTTTTTCTAGCGTACTTACATATTATGTATTTTTTTATAATGATGGTATTTTAGTTAGGTACTTAGTTTTTAGCTTTTTCAACTTTTAATTTAAACTTAGACTGGTTTGATACAACTCAGTCATTTTTGCTTTTAAGTGGCAACCATGTAAAAGACTAATTTATTATTAATAAGTTATTTTATCAAAGTATTTGAGTATTAATTATGTTATAATTTTTTTTTTGTGTTTTCACCATCGAATAGATACAAATTTTATTTAACTTATTACTGAATTTTTTAAGGGTAAAAACTATTCAAAACGCAAAAGTTATTTTTAAAGTTAATATTTTTTAAAATATGTAAAAGCGGTTCATTATATAAAAAATGTATAAAAGTGCCTCAAAATGTTTTTCAAGCTCGGTTTTTATAGATAACTACTTTGTAAGTAAAACAAAATATGTTAAACTTATTAAGTTTTCAAGGCATTGCGTAGTTTGTTAGGACTTAAATATATTAGTCAATGTAGATTTTATTCCGATTAATATATATAATTTAAGTTGGCGATCTATGTGTAGCTAAAAGTCACTTTAAATAATAAACTGAATAAAAGTAAAACTCTTTTTAGTGTGACTAAAACTAAAATATTTATTTAAGGTCACTAAAACTAAAACTGCGGCCCGCGAAGATTTTGGAAACTTGAAATTTGACCCGCGAGCACCAACTGCCTGCTGACCCCTGGTCTAGTGTGAATCATAATTTACTTTTCAGTTACAAATTGTTAGATACGTTGAACTGTATCCAAATAGCCTGCGACCTGATAACCGAAAGGTATTTTCGTGCATCCGTTCCCAGACCAGGGGTCGGCAAACTACGGCTCGCAAGCCAAAATTGGCCTTAAAATTAAAAGCCTGCGATCCGCGAGACACTTTTCAGTAGAATTCATTAAAAGAAAAACTTTGTGGTAAAATTTTTAATTAAGTTCTCAAGACAATGATTACTCTTTATTAATGCTTTCTTACTGCTTGTTTTATCAGATTTGTGTTTTAACGAGTCTTGTTAATAATCGTTTTTGCTATTGTTAAGTTAAAGGAACTACTTACTTAATTATAAGAAATAGACTCAAAAAAAGTTTTTCTATGTAATTTGTTTACCATGCTATTCTTGAAAGCTTTAGCTTAACTTGTGTTTGTTTTGACACAAGTTCTAAAATATTATCTATTTAAAATACTGATTTATGAACTATCTAATTTTAAAATTAAAGGAAGTAATTGTATCAAACAAAGATTTAAATTAATATTAAATACATTTGTATTAATTTATTTAAACGTATTTCGTTTGACAACTAACCTATAAAAACGACAAATTCTTCAAATAAACTTGAACATAATTAATACACTATTTTCTAATATTTCTTGTGAATAAACTCTCTATATTTACAAGGAACAAAAAGTTGAAAGGAGAAAAACTTAAGAATACTTAAACTTATCAGTCTTCATCCTATAAACTTTTGTTTTAAGTTCTTGCCTTTTAACTTTTTTTAAATACATATGTTTGGTAATCGCTAAACTTTACAGAAAGCATAGTCTCCATGTTCCAATGAAGTTGAAAATTTTATGTATGAAAAAAATTACACTCTTATCAAATTCAATTTACCAAAACATGTATAAAGTATTACTTATTGTTAATTAAAAAAAGAAATCTAAATTAGTTTAAATTTATCAAATAATAAACTTATTTAACCACGTTTGAGCACTGAATTTAAAAGCTTATGTTTCTTATGTTGCACCAGCAATTAATAATTAAAACACCATTTGATATTTGAAATAGTTTTCTTATTTAATTCACCTAAAATAAAACTTACGAAGAATATAATACTATTTAGATGTTTAATAAAAACCAATGAAATAGACTTTGGAATGCAAAAAACACAATACTTTATTTTTCGCCATAAAAAATGTATGTGATACTATTTATTTCGTATAAGAAAAAAGTTACTGTAAATTTGTTATAAATTAATAAATATTTTTTAAACTTCTAAATATTGGAAAAAGACTTGAGATCCATAGAAAACAGTTAAATTAAAAGAAACTTAATCTAGTTTTGCCAGCTTTACCAATCGTAACAAAAAAATTGTAAATCACTATTTAACTAAGAGTTTAGAAAAAATTAAATATTTAAGTTTTAAAGCTACATTAAGAAAAAATTAATCGAGTTTTAAACGAAATAAAAAGCTTTATGAAGTACGATAAAAACTTGAAGAACAACTCACTTTAAAAAACAGCACCGTTTATATCTAAAACTTTATGTTAGGTACAAATGTGCACCTCAAGAAGTGTTTGTGTTTTTTGGCGTTGAACATTTCTTTAGACCATTGATTTTTTTCTACGTCGTAACATAAAGCTGTTGATGATTCGTGACCAATTGTAACAAGTTTACTTCCGATAAAGAAAATATAGGGTGCAAAATTCAAATTGAAAGTCAATGTACTCGGAAATTGTTTCAACAAAACAAACTTTTTACAAGTAGAATCATAAACTTCACAAGATTTACTTTTGCTCAATTCACAATTTCCTATAACAAACAACTTATCTTTCCTAGCAGTTGATGAATTACCACATTTTCTTTCAATCATACTTGGCATTAACGACCATGTATTTACTATTGGATCATATGCCTCAACAGTTTTTGATTCTTCAAAATTAACATTCAGTCCACCAGAAACAACAATTCTTCCTTCGTATACGGTACAAGCTGCATAAATTTTCGCTTCGTTCATTCTTCCAACTTCTTCCAAATGGTTGTTGAGAGTGTTAAATCTTAAACAAATATCTAAAGCTTCATAATTTTCATTCCCTCCACCTATTATAAAAACTTGATTCATAAACGAACATGCACGAAATACATGACGAAATTCGGCCATTTCAGCTACATTTTCCCACGTGTTATTCAACAAAGAATATTTCTCAACGGGTTTCACAAACTGAGAACTTTCATCGAAACCTCCAAATAGATAAATCGCCCCTTTACAATAAACGGATTCGTGAAATGTTCTTGAAAACTTCATGGAAGCCAGTTCTTTTACACCTTCAAAGTTCCCGCCACCAATTTGTTGTACGTTGGAAACTGTTGTTTGTTTTTGAGAATTGAAACCACCAGTGGCTATGATTTCAAAATCGTTTTGACCGCAGTACCTAGCTAAACGAGGGAAACTTGATTTATTCTGAGGAATTTTTTCAATATCTTTTGAGAGATTTCTGAGCATGTCTAAGACTTTGAATAAATCATTGCTTGCGCGTTCAGATAAAAAACTTTGACGAACTTTTGATAGAAGACTAAACGCGAATTTGCTTCTTTCTTCACAATTGTAGCTCACCCAACTGTCAATTACATTCATAACCTCAATTTCAGAATCAACTTTTAGTTCAGAACTGGATATAATTTTTGCAATTGGTGTGAAGCCTAACTCTAAAAAGTTACCAATCTCACAAACCAATGGAAAACAACGTTCAATGTAGCGTAAGGCTAGTTTTACAAACTCTGTAGACCTAAATATACTGGCTAGTTGGTAAAAGGCAGTCACATTGCGAAGGTTGACTCTGTGCTTGGTTTCTAAGAAATATTTGTTGTATAGGTTTTCGTGCAAAAAATATTCATCAGCTTTTAGGATGGAGATAAATTTATTGTCATCTAGTTTTTCATTACCTTAAAATTATATTTTTAATTTTTATTAAAATTAGTTTTAAGTATACTAATCTTAAAAATAACTGCTTAAATGGTAAAAATTGTATTTTTTATTTAATTTACTTTCGATATTTAACATTTTATAAATCCTTAGCATGTTACAATACTTATAAAAAAATAAATTACACACTATTTATTCAAGCTGATAGATTAGATTAGCAGAATGTAATACATTTTTTAATTGACAATTATTTAAATATGGTATATTTAGATTTAAGTATTTACATTTATTTATTTATTTATTAGAAAATATCCATCGTGGGACAGTAAACTTGTAATAATAAAACTTACTTAAAACGGACTTTAACATTAAAACTTTTATATAAATAGACGTAACTAAACAAGAGATCTTACAACGTTAAGTTAATGTAATAATAACTTAAAAATTATTAACTTTTAACACAAACTCAAAAAAGTTTCAAACCTTTTGGAAGAAATACAACATTTTTCCTCAGAAGTTCATCATAGTTAGATGACGTATTTTTACACAAGTTGATAAAACTGTTGTTTGCACTGTTATTACTACTTTTAGGACGTTTTAGTATTTTTTGGTTGGCATTTTTCAGTTTCATCTTTTTTGCAACATTTTGATAAGTTTCAAGTGAAAATTCTTTTTTAACTTTTGACAAAGTTATATCTATGGCTTGTTATTTTAAATGCTGTAAAATGTGAATTATTTAATTTTGGTCGTAATCAATAGATTCAATGTTTACAATTGTAAAAACAATATAAACATTGCAAAATAGTTCAAATAAAACCTAACATAACATGCAATAATTACAATTTAGCAAGAAAAGTCCAATGTAATAAAGTATACTAGTAACGTAGCTAGCTCGAAAAAGCTACGAATCTGTAAAGAAATAAAACATCTGAAATGATGCGTGATGACGTCATAACAAAGATGATAGAGCAGTTTTAACTACTTCTGATGTTATTGTATTTAAGATTTAAGTATGCAGTTATTTTAAAACTTAAAAAATAAATGGAATGTCGAAGTAAGAGCAATAATTGTTTACAAGGCAATTTATGTTGCTCAACACCCCTTATAAATTGTTGCCACTTGTGTAAACCAATAAAAACTTTCAATCAAAAAAAGTATAGAAAAATGACAATTTAGTGCTAAAACTAAGTTTGATAGGCTTAAAATTTATAAATTTGATTATGTTTTTCACAAATCAAAATTTATTTGAAAAAATGTTGCTTTTATTAGATCAAGGGTCAACACTGTTAAAAAGTCGCAGGCCAATTTTCTTAGAAAAAATAGCTCGCGGGCCGCACTATATAGAAAAAGTCTTCGCGGGCCGCAGTTTTTATAAGTTAACTGCAATAATCAATACAAAAGTACTATTTTTAAACAAACAATGTGATAAATTAAGCTTTAAAAAAAAGCTAGTAATGAGTTATAGCTTACATAAGAGCCTAATTGTAAGTTTTTACAACAAAAACTTAAATTTTCTATTGCTTTAAATAAGTTTGCATTTAGCTGTAAAGTACTTCGCAGGCCACAAACATTGGCTTTTAGGGCCGCATTTGGCTAGCAGGCCGCAGTATGCCGACCCCTATATTAGATAAACATTTTACACTTTTAGGACTGTCTAAAAAACAAAAGAGTTTTACAAAATAAATCAAAACATATTTGATTATGTTGTTTAATTTCTAAATCTTGACATTTTTATCAAATATGGGTTTTTTCAGATGTACAATTAGTTTACTGTAATCAAAAATAGTTTGGAAAAATATGAAGAGTACATATCTTATTTAATATTATTTCTAACTTTAGTTGCATAGATTTTTTTTCTGTAAAATAAATCAAACATTTTTAAACTAAAACTTAGTTTTTACACTCTTACAAATAAATAAATTTATTTATGGTTGCCACTGGTCAAGCTGAGAAAAATTTCCTGACTTTTTACCAAAATTTTCCTGACTTTTCTAAATCAGTTTTACGTATATAAATTGTTCACTTAGTTTAATAAAATACTACCAAAACTATTTAATATAAAATCCTTAAATTAAAAATCTGTTAAAAAAGAATATACTTAAGTAACTGTAAAAAAACGACATAAAAAAGTAAACTATATATATGTTGTATAAAATATTTCCTCTTATCATTTAGTATAAAATTTGTAACAAATAAATATACTCTTATTTACTTTAAAAACTTAAGTTACTCTACAAAAAACACAAACAATAAGTAAACTTAATCTTGGCATATACCTCTCTTATAACTTAATTTATAAATTTAAACAACTTTGAAAAAATTATAAAAAGGTTAAGTATACATATTAATTTGTTACAAAAAATACTAAACTAACTGCTTAGTTATAAAAAACACAATTATTTATGAAAAAACCACTTTGATTCTTAAATTATGCTAGATAAACTTTTGTGTATATACCACAGTTTCACTATGGAAGTGTCCTTGCTACAGATCATCAATACTAAAAAGCTTACAAAATCTGCTTGTTCAAGTAGGGTACTTGTTCAATATGTTAATAGAAAATTTTTGCAGTTTTATAAAGGATATTTTACTAGTTTATACCAGGTGAAGCCATTGAAAATAAAATTAAATATTTTTGTGAATTTATAGGAAAATTTTGGAATTTTTTTCTGACTTAAAAAGACTTTTAATTAATTTTTACTATTTGAAGGCTTTGGAAAACAAGGAATTTTGTAAATTTAAACTGAAAAAATCTGACTTTTTTCTTAAATTTTATCAAATTTCCTGACTTTTCCTGACTTTTTTTCAAAACCCCCCATTTTTTCTTGACTTTTTTTTTTTTTTAATTTTTCCTGACTTTTTCTGATTTCCTGACCGAGTGGCAACTCTGTTTATTATTACAAAATAACAAAGAAAAAAATTACTTTAAGATATTCTCAAAATTATCTTTGATTTACAATTTTTAGGACACAAATAATAATGTATAATTTTAACAAATTTTTCACATTCAACTTATACCAGGGTTGCCACTAGTTTTTTCCAATTTTTTTCCAGGTTTTCCAAATTTCTTTCAGGTTTTTGAAAGCACATCTTTTTTTGATAGTTTTGAGTTGTAAGTTATTGTAAAGCTTAAAAAACTGCGAGTCAAATGATATAAATTACTTAAGAGTTACTGTAAGTATTGCAATTTATTTTATTATGTTGGAACCTGTACTAAATTCTTCTAAGATGGTTGTTCAAAAGCCATTATGTTGGTTTCATACAAACAGCTAAAAGTCTACTTAAATTTTTCGTAGTTTAAAGGTGTTATCTTTTATTAATTCTTGTTAAACTATTTAATAAAATGATTATTTGATATTTTATAAGTTGCAATAACTAGTTAAAATATTATACTTTTTTTAAAACAGGAACTAAGTTTTAGAAGTAAGTGCTAGAGCTGAAATAAAATTTAAAAAGTATGCAGAACTAAAATTTGTTGTAACTTACTAATTTTTGATTTCTACTTGCTTCTATTGACACTTTTCTTTCACAACATTTTTTAAAGTAAAACTTAAATTTTATCTTTAATAGGTTAGTTAACTTCCGTAAAAAACTATTAATTTTAACGAATGTAGTAAAATAGTTTATTTATTTAATATTTAATATTTTAATAGTACAACTTGTTCGTTTAACAACTCAAACTAAAACAGTGGAAGAAATATTGACTAATATACTCAATGTTGCGAAACTGCTATTTCATTTAAATAAACGTAGATTGTAACTAATCTAATTAATACTTTTTAAGCTCTATAAAACTATAAGAAAAACATTAACTTGTCTGATGTATATTAAATTCATCTTGTGCTATAATAGAAGAATGACAACATACATGCATTGTTTAGTTTACTATATTTTTAGTTAAAATAAATTTAAAGAGTTTTGTGTTCACTTCATATTTTTCTGTAAAAAATTTGTAACATTTTTGTTACATGTACAAAGTAGTGTTTTTTAGTTTTTTTCCTGATGACTTCAACTCACTAAAAATATTAAGAAACAGTTACTGATTCCAGAACAACAAAGTTAGCTAAAACTACAGAATTATAACTCATAAAAACTATAAGTCTTTTATTTTATATATTTTATAAAGATTTGCAAAAACTCAAACTTCAAAAATTCAAGGTTTTTGTTCATTCCAGGGTTTTACAAAGTTTCCCAAATTCCAAGTTTTTCCAGGTAAAGTGGCAACACTGTTATATGTAAAAATCATAAAATTTAAAACAAAGAAATTAGAAAAAAAATATAAAAAAAAAACTTTTTATTATTTAATAAGAAAAGTAAACACTTGTTCATGTTTGAAAACGTTTCACGTTATAATTCTTGATTGTAAAATCAAAAACATTTTACAGCTGCAACCTTGATACAAACATTAATTAAAAAAATACACTGATATATCTATCTAAATACAAAATGTACAACTAAGGTGTTTAAGACTAACAACTTCAATTTTTAGAAGTCTTGACTGAATAATTTAAGATTATATTTTCATTTTGAATAAACAAATGGTAACTAATAAATTTTTATACATAGAAGTATATCTTACTAAATAAAAAAAAACTAAAGCTTTTATAACTTTTGTAGTCTACTCTAAAACTTTTAATCTAATATAAAACAACTGAGACAAGTACATACCTTTTGAAACGTTATAAATAAAATGAAATGCAAAAAAAAACCTTCATACTTAAACAACATTACTTATCAAAAAAAGATTAAAAATACAATCGGAAATAAACTTCATTAGTTGCACAGTTCTCCAACAACACCAAATTCAAGGAGCTTTTTTTTTGAAACTCCTTATCTGCAATTATTTTGCACCAAATTTAAGTAAGTAAGGAGCAGCTAAATCTTTCATAACATAAAACTCTGCAAAGCAAGCAGGAAGCTGGTAAACTTTAGCAGGGATCCTTAAAATATTGGAGTTTCTTCAGACGCCGCAACTTCGAGGGTTGGCTGAAATTGTTAATGAATTTAAGGTCATTAAACCACGCATTTTAAGGTTGATGATTTGAAATGGGTGATTTTACCTTCAAATGATACATACATCATTTTCACCTTAGAAAAACTTAACAGCTTAGGTATAAAATAAATACTTAAAAACTTATAGTTTGTTTAAAACTTCACTTAATGTACTAAGTTTACAGTGGTATAACAAAATAAACTCATAAACTAATATTTAAAATGAAAAGCTAATTGAAAAATAAAAGGAATGCTTGTTTAAAATTTCTATAAATTTGGCAATTCATCTTAAACCAAGCTAATAAAGTAGATAAAAAACTGAGATATTTCAATCAGAAAATAATTGAAAGTCAAGAATCAAAACAAAACTATAAAGAATTAATATAATAAAAAAACATGCATAGAAAACAAACTGTTTTTAAACAAGTTATGTAAAATTATAAATTAAACAACTTTTTTTAAAAGCCAACACCAATTCCAGGAAGTTTTCTTGACTTCCCCCTTTTTTTTCCTAAAAATGTTGTAAACTTTTTTACTAAAAAAAGTCCTTTTCTGCTTTAATCTTTTCATTAACCAAGAATTGGTAACATTGAAAATAAAGTTACTTAACAATCAACATCTCAAAAAAAAGAACATTTGTTTTTTTTAATAAGCATTTCATGTTTTAATACTTTATCTTTGAATTAAAGAAAAACTTTTATAAAAAAATGTGTTAATTCTTTTATGGCCATTCAGTGTTGCTTAAAATAATTTTAAATTTTATTTAAGTCAACTAAAACTGCACTATCAAATTTGATGCTCTGAAATTAGCTCTGAGGTAAAAACATATCTAAATACGCAGGGTTTCCACTTTTTAAGTCTAATAAATCTCCTGAGTGACTTTAAACTGTCCTTAATCATTCTTAGTATTTTTAAATGTTTCAAAAAACATATGTTTAATTTTTCAACACTAATCAAAATTAAGTTCTTCAACCAAACTAGGTATAAAACAACTAAATGTTGACACTAACCCTACTAAACCTCATTAAAAACTTAGAAAAAAATACTTCCAGAGACTATCAAAGACCTATATTTATCCTGATTTTTTATAGAAAAACAGAACTATCCTGAGTTTAAGAATAAAATTAAAAATACTCTCGAGATATCCTAAATTGTCCTAAAGTTTTTATAAACTGTAAATTATCTTGAGTTATCCACTGTACCCTGAGTTTAAGGCAACCCTGTACAATATAAATGTTTTAACCAAGCTTATAGTTCTATTAAAAACTTAAATAAGAAAAATTAAATTCTTTAAAACAAGTTTTAAAGAAGAAATAAAATTCTCAAATACTAAAGAAAAAAACTATAACTTATGTTATATCAAGCTTTTTTGAAATTTTTAACTTTTTAATTTTTATTCATGCTGCAAGCTATTTGTCATGTGGTATATATTTTTCCTGATTTTATAATTTAAATAAAGGTCTATACAGGGTTGCCACTGACTTTTGTCAAATTTTCTCCAGGTTTTAAAAATTTCTTCCTGGTTTTTTAAAGTACTTGTTTTTGGGTCTTTTTTTAGTTTAAACTGAAGTTTAAGGTTAAGAACTGTGTTTAATAGTATAAAAACATTGAACAGATTCTTTAAAGCTACTTTAAATGTGTTTTCTAATAAAACATTTATGATGATTATTATTCTTTATCTATATGGTAGATTTTTTGTTTCAAATCAAAATTTTTCTACTTGCAATGTAAAAATTATATAAAATTCAAGGTCTTTGAGTGTTTTTTGTTCAAAACTCCTGGTTTCTCCAGGTTAAGTGGCAACTTAGTCTATATAATTAAGTTTTTGATAAAACTTCCAAAATTATATCATCATATATAATTGATGCTTTTTTGGTATAAATTTTTTTTATATATTTTTCTACCACAGGCAAATAAAATCTTGCAACACTCAGAAAGTTAATTGACTTGAACCAAAAATTGATGCTTTTTGTTAGTTTACTTTGAACACTATCTATTTTAAAAGTCAAAATGTTGCTTTTTTTGTTTGTTCTTTTGTGACACAAAGAAAAAAGTAGTTAGAAAAAAATGTTGTTTGAGGTAAAACATAGAGTTCAAAATAGAAAAGCCTTTCTCTTTTTATACTTTTTTCCTATTCTCTCATGTTAAAACAAAACTTCCAGGTTTTATAAGATTAAATTTGGCAATGCATATCATGACTTTTTAAAATGATAAATGATGAATGAAAGCATATATAAGATAAACGTATGCAATTAATATGTACGAGTGTGAAGTTAGCTGAAAGAAATTTTAAAAAAATGTCCAAACTTTGGACCTAATTATTTTCATTATCTTAATAGCTAATTTATATTTTTATTCTAGAAAACGGTCCTTTGTCTTTTATAAAAAAAATCATTGGTTTGGGTTTGTTTTTTGAGTGGGGCCCCTTGGAAAAAATTGGGTGTTTTTATAATTTTTCTATTTTATGAGTTTAAATTAAAAAAATAAAAATAATATTATTTTTCTTTTTAACAATATGTGTATAAACTTATATAATTTTTTCATTATTAACTGTCAATATTTAGCACAACTTGACCTAAATTTGTTTTTTTTTAATGATTTTTTTTGTTTTATGAGTTTGAGTTCATAATTCATAAAATTCATAAAAAAAACCAATTAAGGCCAAATTGTGCAAAATATTGACAGTTAGTAAAAAAAATATAGCCTGATATACACATATTATTGAGAAAATTTTAATAAACATTTTTATTATAATTTGTTTGTTTTACTCAAACTCATAAAATAAAAAATAATATTAAAAAACTATTTTTTCTAGCGGCCCCACTCAAAAAAAAAAACCCAATCCAATGAATTTTTTTTAAATTAAAGACAAAGGACCGTTCTTTAAAAACAAAACTAGTTAGCTATTAAGATAAACTATATATCTGATAAAGAAATTATTAGTTCCAAAGTTTGGACAGTTAAAAAAAAAATCTTCAGACTAACTTCACACTCGTTTAAAATGTATTTAGTTCGTTGAATTTTCACGACACTAGAAGTGCTAAAAAGTACTTATATGTCAAAATTATCTTTTACTAGTCCAAAAATAAGTAATATGTAGAATGAATAAAGAAAGCAAGGTCTTTATTAGCTGAAGGATTGAAACAAAAGCAACTTTTTCGTGCAAAAGTCTACGTTTCTACACATTTGCTGAAAGGTACCAAACTACAAAGCTAGGTGCCTGGACTCTGGAGTACACATTAGTGTTGAAAAGTTTCAAAATAAAATATATATAAATTTGACTTACATAAAAATATGTAAAAACTTTCAATAAATAGTACAACATAAAATTTAATTAATTATAAAACCACAACAATTTATCTTATTTCTTGTTCAAAAAACTCAACTTCATAAACATTAGTGGTTCTTATACAACAAAATTAACCAAACAATATAAGTAAAAATACCTAAGAACAACAACAAATATTATCCTAAATTAAAGTCTTAGTTACTTGAAACAATTAACAGTAGCTTTAATTGAATGATGTTTTGTACATTCAAGCATAATAATGTATTGTTATCTTACGTAAAAAAAAAACTTTAGTTTACCTTGTTGGTGTTAAATGAAATATAAAAAACAGTAAAAAGGGATATTTATATTATTAAACAATATTTCTGAAATAATTTTAAAAACAAAAACTTTAAAACAAACAGTTTTTGTTTTATAAAATTTAAATGAAAGAAAATGTATAACAGTCATCATAAATTCAATGCACTTATATTGAATAATCAAAAAAATGCAAATAAAATAATAAATAGCTTAGTTTGCAACAATAGTATAATCATTTAGTTGATATGATAAAAATAAGTAGTTCATTAAGTTAAAAATTGTGTAATATTTACATGTTTGAGTGATTTCAAGAGTCCTTTACTCTATTCGTACTAAAATATTATCTAAAAATATTAAATCACTATTTACTTTATATTTTAGTTGCTATTATAAAAGCTTTATAAATTTAACTTCAAATAACGAAAAAAATTATTTTACATACAGTGACTTTAAAAAAATATAAAATACTATTAACCTACAAATACAAGATATTTTATAAAACAAAAGTTAAAAATTACTAATATATATTTCAAAAACAGAGAATTAAACTTAATTCTTTTTTGTACTTATGTTATGAAAAATAAATATTAAGTTATTTTGTTAAGACCTACTTTACGCTTTCAACCTGAATAGTTTATGGTTTGATATATGTTATGAAACATTATATCACGTTGTTAGTTTTTGCTATTGTTTGTAATTAGCTTTTATTTATTTGTTATACTTATTTATTAATGTTGTATTTATACGAAATAAAGTATAAATTTGACTTGTTGGTATTTTAAGGTCTTGCCTTATCTAACGGTAGACAAAAACTTTAAATTTAAGCTAATTTAACCAAACAAAGATTTTTTTCCACTTTAATTAAAACTTAAGAAAAAAAAAACTAGAATCTAATGAGATTTTAAAAATGTGAACCGTTTAAAAGCTACTAGAAAAATGGTTATTTTACGTAATTGAAATCTACTGTTTTTTTTGTCATAATCAAGCTAGAAAAAATAAATAAAAAACAAAATTGCTCAGTTTTTAATGTAAAGCTATCTTTAATTTTGTTATTGTTTAGTTATATTTTGTATAATTTTTACCATTTTAAAATTCCAGTAATATACATCCACGAAATTAAATAAATAGTATTTAGGAATTTATTTCTTTGTTGTTTTTCATTGAACTTTGTTTAAAAACAAAACATAATCATAAAAAAAGTATGATTTTGCTATACTAATAAAGATTGTTGTGTAATAATTTATGAATTTATTCTTTCAAGAGTTTATTTTACAAACTAAGTTTTGGTCAAAGACCTCGTCAGTGCTTAAATAAATCTAAAAATATATGTAACAGTCATCAAAAATAGCATTTAAACATTTAAATAAAAACAAACTTTTACTCAAAATTTTTACTTAAAAGACTAAACAAATTAAATTTTTATATTAAAGTTAAATTTAAGGTAAATTTATAATTTCAGTAATTTCTTTATTTGTTTTCTTAAAACCAAAACATATAATAAAGTAATAATTTTTGATCAATTAAGAATTATATTTTTTTGAAGGTTTGATACAGTTGATAAAGGTTAAATGTATTTTTCATATATACTGTTTTACAGTTTGACTCAAGTATAATAATAAAGTGTTTATAATTTCTTTATATTATTAATAAATTACTTTTCACAATTAAAACATAATGTTAGTAGTAAGCGGTAAATACAATAAATTTTTCTTAATAAATTTTTTACGTAACATAATAGATGTTTTATTTTAGTTGTATAATTCATTAACATTTTTTCAAGTTATGCTAACAAGATATATGTTTGAGTTATTGAATAATTAAAAGAAGATGATTTTACATATTTTCAAACAAAAATATAACTTCCGATTAGTTTATATACCATACAAGCTGGTATTGATCAGTGACGTCAGCATTGTCTTTTGCTGTGCAACGTTTAATACATTGTCCACTAGGCAAGACATCTGGTACGCTCGTATTATATATAATCAACAAAAACACCTGAAGAGCAGAAGCCTGGACTTTCGTATGCCGTAAGACAAGCTCAAGTTTAACAAAAGGGTTTATTATACCAAAGACAAAAGTGCTTTATTCTATATTAAATTTGGACTATAAAATGATGTGTACTTTAAGCTCCTTGCGTAGCTTAATGTGACTAAAACTAAAACTGGGTAAAAACAAAACTGACTAAAACTCACCCCAAAAATATTTAATTTTTGAAAATTACCCGCGAGGCCTGTCGATTCCTGATTTACGCTAAGATTATACAAATGCAGTTTAACTGTTTCATTTATTAAAAACATGTTAAAAGCTTTTTAAACATCTAGTTTTGAAATCTTTACAATCTCAAAATAGATATATAAAATGTTATTAAAACAAAAAACAACTGGTATGGTTTAAAACAGGGTTCGGCAAACTGCGGCCCGCGGGCCATATGCGGCCTTCGAAGGATAAATTTGCGGCCCGCGAGCACATTATTTCTTTGAATGGAATGCGGCCCTCGAAAGAAATTTTTGCGGCCCGCTAGGCAAAAATATATTTTAACAATATTTTTTGTTATTTGGCTTAATTTGTTTAATCTCGTTTTATCCCCTTTATAAAATTTTAAAAGAATTAAAATACTTTATTACTTTAGTTTAAAATGTGAAAAGGACAGATTAGCATTCCATCAGGGTTTTTTATCAGTTTTATAATAATTTTCTTCTTACAACAGCAAGTTATTATCTGAAAACACAGTGTTAGAGTGCTTGGTTTAAGTAAGTTACTTATATAATACGTGTTTAGTAAATAAACTACGTGCAAATGATGTCCATTTTGTATGAAAGTAATGAACAGTAATTAACTACAATGTCATTTATTTACAGTTTAGATATTTTTCTAGTACTTTATTCATAAGTCTATTTTATAGATGTTTTATTACTAAATGTTATATTTGAGAGAGCATAAAAACAGTTAAAATTACATAGTTTGAAGAAATAAAGTATATTTTATTTTGAAACTTTTATATCTTTAGAAGTTTTCTGTGTACTTTAAATAAATTCCTATGCACACTAATGTACAAAGATGCTTTAAAAACATTTTTTATTACATAACTAAGTTAGATTAAGTTTAATATATGCATAATTATCTAAGATTGTTGTTTCTGCATGTAATTACGAATTGTGTACAACCACATTATAAACAATGTATAAGACTTAAATAAAAATAGTTTTTGTCTGGTGTATATTTTCATTTTACAAAAAATATTTTTTGCAAATTAAGTTAGTTTTTATGTGTTGCATACTGATATACACAGTTGCTGTTTTTTAGAAGTAGCTATTTTATACAAACTAGATTTGGGTATGGTAAATTTATTAAGTTTGTACATTGTTAATCAAAATAGTTTAAATTCAAGCTAATAAACAACTAAACATTGCAAAAAACTCAGACTATGACTGTTTGAAGATTTCAAAACTCAGGTCAATTTATTATTTTTTTAGTTTTTGATTGAATTGCCTTTTGTATACTAAAATATCAGGCTAGTTTTTTCTCACTCAAGCTGGCTCTTTTGCTTTAAAAAGTGTCAAATTAAACTAGAGATGTATGTTTTGTTCAATCTACAGTGTGCGTTTTCATTATGATATATGTTAAATTCAAAAATTTGCAGCTGATATAATTTGAAATATTATTTAATTAATTGTATACACATAGGTGTGAACAATCAGTGTTGCTAAAAAACTTAAAAACCGGAAAAGCTTAAAATTTGACAATTTATGCTTTAAAAATTTATAAAAACCTTGAATAAGAGACTTTTTTGAAAAAAACCTTGAGTTTTAAACGTTTTATACATGTAAAGTAGTGTATTTTCGTTTTGACACATAAAATCTACCATAAAAATATTTTTTTATTAAAAAACACATCTAAATTAGCTTAACAGTATTTTAAATATTGTTATGTTAATTAGTTTTATTTTGTACTAACAATAGAAGCAAGAAATTGTACTATTTAAAACTTTATATTAGTGCATCGCACCTTTGCTTTTAAAATTTCTTTGCCTATTGTTGTGCTTTGAATTCAACTAAACCTAAAAAAAATTCTAAAATGTCAAAATTAGTAAAAACACCTCTAAAAGAACGTTGGTATTTTTATAGAATCTAGAACTAAATGAACAATTTTTGTTGTATCATTACTCACATCTCAACAGATTTATTAAAGTCCTAATTTGATTTATGCGGCTTTATAATCCTAAGACATTTCTAAACAAGACTTCTTGTTGTCATTGAAAAAATAAACAAAATATTTAACTACCGCCAACACAAGTTCTTTAAAAAAGTTTAAAATTCTATAGGGTAACTTCTTTTTTGTAGTTAATTTTGTTACTTTATAGTTTGTCTTAAAAAAATTTACCGATCAGTCTGTAGTTACTAAAAATAATAATGTGCTTTGTTGGAACTGACTTACGCGATTTTTAACTTTGTTGTTTTTACGAATACTCTTAACTAACGTTTTTTAGTTCTTTTATCTCGTCTTACATTTCACATTTATTCATTTTAAATGCAATATTTTTACTGCAGATATGGATTGATATAATGCTTAATAGTTTTTTTTTTAAATCTATTAATGGCCTAATAAAATTTTTATTTTTGTTAAAATTATTTAGTAACTTAATTGTCCATTTAAGCTGAATTACAATGACTTTTTTTGCTATATTTTTAACTAATTGTGAATAAACTTTGTTATTTCTTAATTTTCTGAATTTTATCTTAAACAGCGGTGCCAAACACACAGGCTAGTTTAAGAAATTTAAAAACTCAGTCTATTTTAAACCTATTAAAGATATTTTTTAACAACTCAGGTGTGTGTTAAGCATCTATTTCAAACACTTTGAATAAATCTTTGAAATCTCAGAATATTTTTATGTCTGTAGTGTAGCTCACTAATTGTTTTTTTTTTCTTGTCTTCTTAAATATTGTGTATTTTATATGTTGATTTTAGATAGGTATTTAACCTTGATTAACAACAAATTTTTAACTTTTTTAACTTTAATAAATTTAAGCTGGTTTAATAAAACTCTGAAATTTTTTGCTTTTAAAGTGGAAACCATGAAAAAAAAAATTAATTACTAATAATGTACTTTATTAAAGTATTTGACCATTAATTATGTTAAAGAACTTGTTTTAGATTTTCTATAGTATAAATAGGTATTAGTTTATTTACTTAACTAACTACAAATGTTTTCAAAAACTGAAAGCGAAAAATTTTAGACGCAAAAAATTATTTTCAAATAATAATATTTTTAAAAATGAAAAAGTGGTTCATAATATAAAGAATGTTTTCAAGCTCAGTTATTATAGATAGTTAGAAATGTAAGAAAATAAAAAAAAACATTAAGTTAAGCTTATTAAGCTTTTAAGAAAGTTAGTATTTTATTAAAACTTAAGTATATTAGTCAATGTAAATTTATTTCAATAAATATTTAGAATATAAACTTAAACTATGTTTAGCTAAAAGTTATATATAAATAATAAAGTAATTAATAGTAAAAATTTTGTAGAAAGAATAAAACTAAAACCAAATGTCACTAAAACTAAAACTGCGGCCCGCGAAGATTTTGTAAACTTGAATTTTGGCTCGCGAGCACCAACCGCCTGCCGACCCCTGGTTCAAAAGAATGCATATTTAAATTATTTATCAATGTATATCAAGTTAAATTAAGAGAGTTTTGAAGTAGTAAGCTTGTTTGGTGGTGATTTATAACTCAAGAAAACAAAGACATCTTTTGACTTTTTATTTTTTGATCTACTACTGAATATAGTAGTAAGTTTCTAAAAAGAATTTTTTGCTTTACTGCTTCTAATAATTATCTTTATACAATTCTTACAAGCATATAGCTTTGCTTGTATAATGAGTTATTTGGAACTTAAAATAACAAACACATTTAAAATAAAACTACATTAGGAAAATATCTAGTGCAGCAAATGTCATTAACAAACACTAATGCTATACAAGTTAAACAATAACAACTAGATATACGAAGAATGAAAATTTATTTTTGTTTGAAAATGTTAAGAAATTTAAATAAATTTAGTTATTAAACTAAAATTGCTTGTATGTAGGCATATAATTAAAGCTGTTTAAAGGACAAAAAGGTTAAAAATATATAAAAATGTTTTATAGTTAGTATAGAAATACTTTTTTATTAAAATAACAGTAAGCATAACCAACTTAATAAACAACATAAGCGAATCGAAAATCGCTACTAAATGTCATGGAGACTTTAAAAAGTAATAAAAGTTAAGTTACTTTTTTATTTAAACGCTTACTATGAACAGGCTGTAAAATGTAAGACTCAATAAAATGCTTTTGAAAACAAGAAAAAATCAAGAAAATTCCTAAGAGTTAATAAAATTATTATATTCAAAAATTCATCTTAGGTATTAGCGTGGAACTAAAGTTGATATTGTATTCTGTTACATCGAGTGCTTCTTCAGACCATTCCTCTTTTTCTACGTCATAACATAAAGCCGTTGATGATTCGTGACCAATTGTGACAAATTTGTTTCCGATTGAGAAGGTGTTAGCCACGTAATCAAAGTTAAATTTTAATTTATGTGGGAATTGCTTTAAAGAAATAAATTTGTCTGAAGCGGAATCGAAAATTTCACACGACTGTGTTATATGAGTTCCATAACTTCCAATTACAAACAACTTATTTCTCATGGCAACTGAACAGTGACTGAACCTCTCTTCAATCATGTTTGGCATCGGTGACCACGCATCAGCTGCATGATCGTAAGCCTGAACGGTGTTCAAACCACCCGGATCGTCATTGTTACGCCCACCACAAACAACAACTCTTCCTTCAAAAGTTGTGCAAGCCGCACACGATCTCGGACAGTTCATTGTTGCAATTTTTTTCCAACTGTTATCTTTAGTGTTAAATTTTAAACAAGAATTTAGTTGGCCGTTGTCAAACCCACCAATGATGTAAACTTGGTCGATAAACGCACAAACGGTAAAGTTCAACCGATCATCAGACATTTCAGCTACTATCTCCCAATTGTTAGCCTTCGAAGAATACTTGTCAACAGTTTTTACCAGACGGTCATCATTATCTTCACCTCCGAACACATAGATTGCTCCTCTGCAATAAACTGATTTGTGATATTGTCTTTTTAATTTCATCGGAGCAAGGTCCTTTACAACGTTAAAATTTCGACCCTCAATTTGTTGAGTGTTAGAAAGTGTTCTAACTAAAAGGTAACTGTAAATTAAACTGCTTTTTTCATGTAGGGAATTGTAACCGCCACTTATTATTATGTCAAATTTATTTTGACTACAGTATCTTCTGGAGTAAGAAAAACTTTGTTTGTTTTTAGAAATTAGACTCCTATATTTTGAAGCATCTGTATGTGTTGAAGTTATATTATCAATTTCGCCAAATAGCAACATACCTTTTGAAATGTTTTCGATAACATGAGCTGATAACAAATTAAAACGGATTTTCGTTAAAAGAAGTTTTACAAACTTTTTTCTTTTTTCATAATTGTATCTAAGCCATCTATCAGCTGCATCTATCACTTGAACTTCGGAATCAATATTTAATTCCGAACTAGCAACAAGTTTTAAACACAGGTTAAAATTTAATTCTAAAATAGAGTTTTCTTCAATTAGTAATGGGAAATTTCTTTCAATATAAGATAAAGCTTGTTTAGAAATTTCAATAAACTTAAAAAGACTTGCTACTTGGTAAAAAGTAGCGACGTTTTGATTGTTCAAATTACTTTTGATGTTCTTCAACTTTGTTTCATCCATGTTATTGTGCAACAAAACATTGTTGACCTTCATGAACCGTACAAAGTTGCTTTGGTTTAATTGTCTTTTTTCTGAAAAATAATTCTAGTTAAATTTTCTATAGTGTATATATCTTAATTGGTATTATTAAAAAAAATCATTTTATTTCTATTTTGTAAGCTATTTTATAAATATGAAAAACAAACTAAACAGAAAATACTTTATCAATCATGTTTAAGAGATAAATCAATTTTTTTTGTTACTGTATAACTATACAAAACTAGTTTGTTCAGTACTTATATTATCTGTCTAATTTATAGAAAGAAGACAAATGTTCATATAAAAGTTTTAAAAATTGAACATGTGTTGGGATTGCAATGCAAAGTAATTAATTTTAAATATATTAATTAGTAGAAATAATATATCAGTGTTTACTACGTATTTATTCAAACTAATGAATGGGCTACCATTTATGACATCATAAAACCACCGAAATTAAGTATAATGGTATTGTTAAGTTTAAAATCTCAAATGTAAAAATACCTAAAAATGAACAATACGGTAAAACAATAAAATTAAGTCTGCGCAAAGAATTTTACCCGATTTATATGTGATTTTTGTGATGTATCCAATACAACATATAATGATAGATTAATTAAACTTGGCTTTAAACTCTTTACAAAATTATTTATGGCAAATATAAGCTTTAACAAAGGTTTTCTTGTAATAACTAAGAATAAAGAGGAAATTTGAAAAAATATAATTTAAACACAATTTTAATAACGATCAGTGGCAAGGTTCATTCTTAAACAGAGCAATGACTATCACATCTTAAACAGTTATCACATGATGTCGTATCGAAAACTTTGTTTAAAATTCTAGTATTTAGTTTCAGTTTTATAAATATCATAAAATTTATTTTTTTCTTAAAAACAAGAAAAACTTGTTTTTAGAAATTTGTCTAATCTAAATTAACTACTAGCTTTGTTTTCTTTTATAGTACTTTTTTTTCTCACAGCCCCCATTAGTTAAACATTAAGTTAATGTTAGTGCAGTATTTTTACCAAAAAACTAAATTCTGTTGTGCGTAGTCAAAAATTACTTCTGTTTGTTTTTATAAAAATAGTTTATATATTAAACAACTAGTTTTGTATTAATAATATTATACAGATAGTTTTGCTGTCTCATCAATCTTAAAGAATTAACAATATTTTTTTTCATCAAAAACATAAAAAAACTTTTTACTCTGATTAAATATTTTAAAAATTGACCAGAAATTTTACCTGTCAGCGCAACGTCACTATATATTTCCAAATACTTTTCATTATCTGCAGCATTCTGTTTGCACAAATTATTGAAACTACCATCTGAATTGACAACGGAATAAAACAATGTTTTCTTGATTATTTTAAGTTTTATTTTCTTTGCCACGTTTCTACTTGAGGCGACACTTTGTAAATTTGAGTTGCTCATTTTTAATTGCAATTCTGAAAATTTAACCAATGTTAGATATAATAATATTAACTAACATTGTTAATTGTAATAACATTGTATATTACTTAATCGAATTAAATGTTTTTAGCAATTTAATTTAGCTTATTTAATTTAGCTTTAAAATGACTTACAGCAAACATGAATAAAAAACTTTTATAACAAAAGTTTAATTAAAACTTGTTTTAAAGGTAGAAAATGATTTTTAATAAGGAAATTTTTTATAGGAAATATGGGTTACTTCACTAACTAACAAGCATGGTTATAGTATATTTACATACCACACTATAAATAATAGCAACCTAATTAATACTGATACCAGTTTTTGATATTTTTTAATTTTTATTTAACTTTTCTATACTAGTTAATTTGATCACGGATTAGATTTATACTTGAGTTTTATAAATAACGTTTTAGTTAACAATTAAATTTATTTGAAGTATAAAACTTAAGTAGAACTAATATAAACTTTGATTTTATAAAATAAAAGTTATTATTCCTTTCTTGATGATAAATTTAGATAATTTATTTAAAGTTTAATTTCGTGACTCACAGGATGTTTATGTTTATTTTTTATTTTGAAATATTAGCTTTTTAATGGGAAAAAATGTTATTAGTTTTCAATCAAAGTTTAAGGATTTTTACTAAATTTTAGTAATAAAATTCTAATTTTACTATTATATTACAAATCCATATCATAAAACTGAAATGATACTTTTGTAGGTGCATAATAAAACATGAGATTACTAGTTTTAGCAGGTTTGCTATACTTTGAGTAAAAAACTGTCCTGAATGACCTCATTCTTAATGCTATGCTGGAGTCTTCCTAATTAATTTTTAAGTTCTAAAAAAAAACTTTTAAGAATCAATAAAAACCTTGCAATAAAATTGCTTATAAAATAACAAAATATTGAAACTAAACCTCATTAAAAATCTTCTCTGGAATCTTAAAAATATTTTGAGTTAAAATAAAAAAACTATTCTGAGTCAGCCTGAGTTTAAAAACCTAATTAAAAAATTACATAAGACCAGCTTCAGTTACACTAAGCTAGCCTTTGTTATCTTGAGTTTTTGAATAAAGGAGAAAACTTAAGCTGAAAATGTTTATAAACTACATTAGTCTATATAAAACTTTTAACATTATGATATTTACATAAATAAAAATCTTTAAAAAAGAAGGATATAACAATAAATCTAATAAATAAATGTATTCCGGGACTTAACACAAATATCCAAACTAGCCAAACTTTTACAAAAAAAAACCTTAGTCAGATTGTATTTTCAAGAAAAGTTCAAAGGCTGTGTGCAGCCTAGAGTATAGAACTGTATTATAGTAGGCAGCAATTTTTTAAATCAAATATCTTAGTTGAGAGTTAACTGCATCTTACTTAAGTTACATCAAACAACTAGCATTATTCATCAAGTTTTTGAATAGGACAATTTAAGAAAGATATTAAGAGACAGATTTGAAAACTTTAAAAATTACAATTATAAAAGGTTAAACTTTTTTTTTGTTAAAACAACAGAACTAAATAACTAATAAAATAAGTAGAATAACTAAAAGAGTAAACTTTTCAAAATCAGAAACTAATAAATATAACTATCTCGAAATTCATTAATAAAAAGTCTAACTAACCTGATATTTACAAAAGTCATAGAAGAACCTGAGCCAGCCTGAAACTTTCAAAAAACCTTTAAAAAGCTCAAAGTTCAAGTAAGCCTCAGTGTGTGGTAACTCTGTATCAATTTAAGCCTATATGTTTTTTACTTTTTTATGTTCTATTCAAATGCTACATAAATAAACTCATAAATGTATAATTTTTTGATAAAAAAAAATGATGATGTGATTTATTTTTATCTATATGATAGATTTTTTTGGGTCAATTCAAAATTTTTACTACTAATAATTTTAAAATAGTTTAAAATTCAAGGTTTTCCACGTTACTTTTATTAAATTTCTCAAATTCCAGGTCTTTCAAGAATTCTAGGTTTTGGGGCAAGCCTGTTTTTATCTTGTTTAAACATCTTTTAATATTAATATGAGTTCTTAAACTTTCCTGTGAGTATAAAAAATTGCTTTTAATCATAACTGTTACAGAACTACTTTTAGTATTATTATAAAAACAGTTATTTAGTTTAAAATGTAAATATTATTAGTTATTTTAATTTTTAATAAGGAAACTTGCTTTACTAAGCATAATATAGTAATTTTCTAATATTACTAGATGTAAGAAAATTTAGTCTTTTAAATTTGGACCTTTAAACTCATCATCATAATTGTAGCTGGATTCACGAAAGGTTGCTTGATTCGCAACAATCTATGACAACAGTTGTAATGTGAGCATTCACATTAATTACAGACGAGTGTGAAGTTAGCTTGAATAAATTTAAAAAAAAATTCCAAACTTTAGATCAAATTATTTTTCTTATCTTAATAGCTAAATAAAAACGTTTTATTTTGATTTAGAAAGCAGTCCTTTGTCTTAAATATTAAAAAAAAATCCATTCGATTGGGGCTTGACTTTTAGTGTGGGGCCCTTTAGAAAAAAAGAGTTTTTTACCAATTTTTACTTAGCTTAAACTAAAAAAAAAATTTTTCTTTTAATATTCATATTTATTAGCAAATACTTTTTCTTTAACACTTTTTTTTTCCAACTGTTAATATTTTGTACTATTTAGCCTCATTCTAGAATTCCTAATTCCGGAATAAGGCCAAACAGTACGAAATATGAGTTTTGTTATCGATTTTTACTTAGCTCGAATAACCAGAATTAGGAATTCTAGAATAAGGCTAAATAGTACAAAATATTAACAGTTGGAAAAAAAAAAGTGTTAAAGAAAATTGATTTGCTAATAAATATGAATATTAAATGAAAAAAAAAATTATTATTATTTTTTTTTAATTCGAGCTAAGTAAAAATTGATAAAAAAAACTCCTTTTTTCTAAGGGGCCCCACACTAAAAGTTAAGCCTCAATCGAATTAATTTTTTTTAAATATTTAAGACAAATGACTGCTCTCTAAAATAAATTAAAAAATTTTTATATAGCTATTAAGATAAGGAAAATAATTTGAACTAAAGTTTGGACATTTAAAAAAAAAGTTGTTCAAGCTAACTTCACAATCGTTAATTACAGCTACTCAAAAATGTTGCAAGATCATTCACAAAAGGATGATATTTAAGATTCAAAGCCAAAATAAAAGTGAGTAAAATGGCTGAATTTTGAAAAGTCAAAATAAACACCAGAGATAGATATAACTTTAGTATTAGACTATATGTTGCTTGAAATAAACAAATATAGTAAAAAAATAAAAAAAAAACATTTTTGTACACCTTAAAATATTTCCTGTACAAATTGAACCAAAACTTTTTACATCAAAAATAGCCTTTTTATAATGTTCTGTCAATTCTTTATAAGCAGTTTTAAAAGCTTGATGTTTTAAAGTATATATTTTTGATCACTTTATTTTATCTCTCTGTTCTTGTTTAATTGATTTATAAAAAAGCAGCACATTTAAATATGTTGGCAGTTTTGAACCAGTTATACTTAGACAGGGCTGACCAGGTGATGTACCATACAAACGTTGGTATGTATTCTTGTGTTCTAAACTCATCATTACTAACTTATACTAGAAAATCTAAAAAAATAACTGTCCTGTCCTGACTCCTGACTTATCCTGAGTATACTTAGTTTGAATTACTGTACTGTAGTGTTTCATTAACTAACTTAGAATGAATACATTTATTTTTGATGAAGCCATTTTCGTTGGTATATTTTCGTAGGTACTTTTTCAAGAAACCATTATTACCGCTACTGTGTCATATCTTAGCAGGTCAATTTTCCGCCATTTTGTTCAATTCGACATTCAAGTGAATAAAATGACCTTGCACTGCACGCACACAAAAATTAATTTTCATATACCATATATGAAAAGATAAATTTAAAAGTAAATAGCCTTTTTTATTGCTGTTTTAGTTTGCATCTACTATAATAAACCAATGAAATTAGCAACTTTGGTTCATATTTTTAAAAAGAATATTGTAACTAAATAACTGCTATGAGAAACTTATAGCTTGGATAAGACTCTATAAAACAAAGTTAACTTAAACAAATGAACCCCCTTTGTTTACCTTCAAAAATAACGATATACACCAAAACTTCAAAAGTATTTATCTCCTAAAAGCTTAAAGCTAGGAAGCTAATTTTATTATACTCTCTATTTATGTGATTCCCTACCTAAAACCTAAGTTAAATTCCAAGATCGGACAACAGAAGCACCCTAGTGTGCACTTGACTGCTCTAAAGATTTCTTTTTATACATTGGTAATTTTGCTTATTAACTTTTCATAAAGACAAAATCTAATAAGTTATGCAACACTAAACAACAAATAGAAATATCAAAAATACTAAAGATAAATCATAATGAATTTGAAAATAAGTTTTTGATTTGAACTAAAAACATTTAGTATCATAACCCGTTAGAGTTAGTTTAGAAACTTTTGTCAGTTTTTAAAAGTTTACAAGTCTAAGAATCATTTAAATAATTTTTCACAGAATATTTTATTTCAAAACAATCAAAAGGTTATCAAGTATTCATCATTAGCATTCTCGCCTATTTAGTAACAAGACGCTTATTAGGAAATCACCACACAACTACTCAACTATAAAGTTTTATGTTAAATTTAACTAGACAAACGTTTGTTCAAAGTTCAGAACTGTCTGTTTTTCTGATCTTAACTTTATTTTCTTCTTGGTATTTTTCACTTTTATGGCAGTCAAATATGAATGATTCTAAGTTGCAGAAAACTCCTAACTATATTTAGCATGTTTAATAGTTATTTTGACCTACGTGTTATCTAATTATTTTTATCTACTTATAGTTTATTAGTAACTTGTACACTTTCATATCTATCTACAAATTAATTTTCTGTTACATTTTAAAAAAGTGATTTTTTAAAAGTAATATTATTAAATTGTTAAAATGAAATATTTACAAACAGGTTAACTTACCTGAAACATTTTTTTTTATTACATTTAATAACTTTTTCTACTTACATCAAGTTTTTGTAAAACCTTTTATTTTTTATCTTTACTATCTTAGTTCATCTAAATTACGTTTTATAGATGTTTAAGACATGAATCATAAATGCTAGAAAAATTAATTATAAATATATAATTATTAATATTTTTTCACTAAAATTCATGCTCTAGTAATTTTTTGTCTAAAACGAGAAAAAGGCATCTATGTAAAAACTGAACTAACTAAAGAGTTAAGTTTGTGAAGCAGTCTTTGTATGAGATTAGCTAGAATGATTAACAGTTTAAATAATTGTTTAAATGTTTCTTAAAAGTTTTGCTTTATCGTAAATTTTAATAAAACTGTTTTAATTTAGTTTTAAATTTCAAAATTATAAAATACGTAAACCAATCAAATTATTCAATGTATAATATTATTTAAAGTTTATTATTTAAATATCAGTTTAATACAAACCAGAGTATCATAAAATTATTTATATAAGATCTGTAAATAACTGTTTACATAAATCATAAAATCATATTAAATAGTATAAGCTTACGTGAATGAGTACTTGTTTTTTTATTAGATGGCAAAAATGGCGCTCAAAAATGCACGAAAAAACCTTTCATTAAATAAAAGAAACGAATTAATATGGTTATGTGTACATTTAAAAAAGTTTTATTTTAATATTAAGAGCAATTTGATAAACATGTCACTACTTTAACTTGTTCAAGCAAATACTAAAACCAAATAATGAAGTTTTAAGTTCATAACGCCATTAGATTTAATAAGCCTTATTTATAGTTACGTCAAAATAAGATAATCGGTTTTTTTTAAACAGTAAATTAGTTCTAATGCTTTAGTTGCAAGAGTAGTTTTCTTTTTTTTGCTTTTCACAAGTTTTACAAGGCTGCTAAATGTAAGTATGTTTATTAATTTATTTAAGGTCTACGATTATAATACTATTAAGTAGCTTACATTTTTCAAAAACTAACATAGGCTAACCTGATAACATTATGATTTTTCTATATTGATAACTTTAAACTTTAAGTTTTATTCGGGTTTTTGTTTTAGTTTTCTATTTCAAGCTTACCATAATGTCTTATTGTATGTTATTGTAAAAAAAAAATTACGAATTTTATTTAACTGATTATCTTGTTTGATTTGGTTCAAGCGAGTGAAACATTGTTTTGTTAAAAAAAATGAAAATTTTGAATTGATAATTCTCCTAATCGTTATGTCGAGAACTTTTATTGTTATCTATAAAGTAAAAAGTACGCAAGTTTTTGTTTGCAGAATTAAATGACGCATCTTAAAAACAAAGCAGTTATTTATAGTTTACTTACAATACAAACTAAAAAACTAGTTTAAAATATTTATAACTAAGCTTGTTCACGTAATAGACTAGTAACATTTTCTATTTTAAAATTTTTAAGACAAATTATTTAAAAAAACACAATTTATTTAAAGTCGATAAATCTTAAATACTTATTAATTAAAACTAATTCTACCAGTCTTTGTTCTATAAAAAAATTTCAGACGTTTTAGTAATTAATAAACCTGTTTTGTTAAAAGAAGTATTTACGGTGTTTTGATTATATGTACATCTTGAAATACTAACACGCCTACAAAAACACCTGTATCTATAAGTAAACGGATTAAAATTAATTTTTGTTTTATTTAAATCTTTATTACTTTAAATGTATGTTTCAACTTAAAACTATTTTTGTTGAGTTTACTATTTTTGTGATAATTTTTATTAGTAACTAAATTTTTTTATTTATAAATGTTTTGTTGCTTGTTTGCAACTTATATCAAAATCACCATTAGATTCACACTAACATTTATTACATAAAAACTTATACAATTTTTCTAAGGTATTAAAAGTTTTATTTGTTTACAAATAAAATATTTCGTTTTTTTTTTAACATATTAGTCAAAATTTTGTGAGTAGATTTTCTACTAAGAAAAAAATATTTTGGTTCGTTACGTAAACGACTTTAATATCGAATTGGTTGTAAAGTTTTCTTTCATTTTATACTAAAAAATTTACTCTTATGTGTAAGTTTTGAATAAATTCCAGTCGTTAAACTTGTATTCAAGCATTACAGCCAAAAACAACAATTAATATAAATACACTAAATTTTGTTTTGTAAGTATAAGGTGCAATATAAAAGTTTCAGAAACATCTTGTTAAAACAACAAAATTTAATTTAAAAAAAACTTTGTTCTACACTGTTAAAATTTTTTCGTTTTCAGATTTATAGTTTTGTAGTTTTATTTAATGTTAAAACAAATAATAGTTTGCGTTTTATGTACGAATTAAACACACTGCACACAATGATCACATTTAAAAATTTCTACAGTTAATAAAACCTAAAACGCTGGTGCTACTAAATATTTAATATGACTTGAAAACAGCTAGTTTGTATACACTTGATAAAAAATTATTTGATTAACTATTCGTCATTTCTCAACCAAATAGACTTAGCAAAGTGAAACAGTATAACAAAGAAAATTGTTTGTATTTTAGATACTTCACCTTAAATTATAACAAAATTTAAAAAATTTAAATTTTGAAATTACTTTTATATCAAGTTTTGACACATAAAAGTTTTAAAAATGATTCAAAGATAGCGATAGTACAATTTGGTTTAGTTTTTACGAAATTAGTGAAAGATGTTAAGCTATCAAACTTTTCAACATATTTACTTTAACTTTACGTATAAATAAACAACACTAATAATATTTTGTTTGCTGTAGTTTTAAGTGCTCAATGCTTTATAAACAAAGGAAAGCATATATATATATATATATATATATTAGATGTACGTTATAAAATTAGATAAGTATATCAAAAAAAGAACTAGTAGAGTAAACACTACTATTATGGAATTTTAAAAACATTAACAACAAAAAAATTCCAAAAATAGTTAAAAGAATTCTATAACAACATAAAAACAAATAGTATTTTTAAACATTACAGGGTTTTTGTAAATTTTTAATGCTTAATTAGATCTAGACCATATACGTACAAATGGTTAAGAGGAAGCTTATTTATAAGGGTTATAAAAATAATATTATATTTTCTTTGTTTATATAAGATTTTTATTATTTTATATGCGAGACTAAAATGAATGATTTATGTAAGCAAAAAAATTTATTTATAGAACTATTTTAGATTAAAACAAAAAGGAATAATAGTAAAACTTTAAGTTTGGCGTATATTATCCCTTAAAATAATTTACAAAAAAAAACATAAACACTTGAAACTAACATATGATATCATCCAGAAATAACCCTCGTTATATAACAATTAGGTTAAATACAGCACAAATTGACTAAAATGCTGAATTAATTATTAAAATATTTTATAATTAACGAGTTTCATCTGTTCCTTACGTGTATGTGCGTATATTGACAGAAAAAAAATTTGCAGAATAAATTGATGTTAATTCTAAATTATTATATTTAAACTTTTTTTTTAGCTGGTTGCTTAATTTTATATTGAGTGGTGCACACACGTAAATCAAAACTGTTTGCGTTTTTGTATTAATAATTTTTAAACTTTAGACAACTTTAAACATTTTTGTTTTTCTGTTTGAATGTAGATCAACAAATTATGTTTTTAACACAAATTTTACTAATGCGTTGTCTACAATAGATACATATACAGTTTTATATGTAGTCTACATGTTAGAACTAGCACTAATAAACTTAAATACGTAAATTAATTATTAGTGTCACATAACAATTAAGTAAATAAAGAATTGAAACAAATATTAAAACAGTTGTAAAAAAACAAAACTTTTTTTGTTAATTAAAAACATTGTTAAATAGTAAACGACATCAAACACTAGGTTTTTTTGTATTGTTGTATAAAAAGTATGTTTATTTCAGTAACTATAAAACGTTCATTTTTATTTGATCTAATTAACTTACTTTTATATGCTTTGACTCATTAATAAAAACATCTGTACAGTTATTTTAGAAATTTGAAAAATGTTTTATTAAATGTCAAAAAACCAAAATACATTAAAATGTTTCATGAAAATTTACTATCGGTATTAAAAAGCTACATAATTACTTTTCCAGTTATACTTTAACATTTTTTATTGTCACAAGGTTAATTCAATTTAATTAAAGTCAACTTATTCTATTTAATTTTGTAGTATAGACAAACTAAGTGTTGTAGTAATAGTTTATTATTATTGTAAACTAAGTATATTTATGAATAAATTTAACAGATATTTCTGATCGAAGTTTTAACAATACGTTCTCTTAAATGTCTACTAAATTAATGTTTGGTCCTTTTTATCTAACCTTGATTAACTTAATATATAATAAATAATAAAAACTGCAAACAACCCTTGCAAAATTTTAAATGCTGCCATTAACTTAGTTTCTATCAAAATAGATAAATCTCGCAAACATAAACATATAACTTTTATGAAAATCGCGTTTATTTTTTACATAAAGATTAGTTAAAAAATTGTGCAAAAAAATCTTTTTGTAAAATTATTTTTTAAAAGTTGTTTTTTAGCTAGTTTTGTTGCCAGATACTTTAAGTTTGTTTAAGTTTTAACTTTTTCGATCAGAAAGTTGCTAACTTCAAAAAATAAAAAGAAATTTCATGGTAATATTTGTACTAGTTTAAACGTTTAAAAGTAACTTTAGTTTTTGCTTTGCTTATTTTTACATTTTGTTTTACTTAAGTTACTAAAAAGTATTTAAATGTTGAACAAGGTTTATGTTTAAACAAAAGGGCGTTTTAAGTCGAAATTGTATTTACAAAAAGTTGTTGGTATTTAAAACGAGCATAAAGTTAATTTTATAGGCAAATTTATTAATTTTTCAAAAAACATAAACTTTAATATCAATTATTTTCCTTATCTTAAAAGCTATCTAATTTTTTTATTTTATTTTAGAGAACGCACCTTTGTCTTTAATTAAAAATAAAAAATGGTTTAGGGTTGGAATTATTTCATGGGGTCCCTCCAAAAATAAAGGTTTTTTAAAATTAATAAGAATGTGTATTACAACGAATTTAATTAGATTATTATAGTTTAATTAAATTTGTTGTAATTCACAATTCTTATTATTATTTTTTTCTTTTATCAATTTTTTATCTAGGAAATGGCCAAGGCAAATGATAGTGTAATATACATCATTTTGCTTTGGGGCCAAATCAAAATAGATATTAACATTATTTATAAATAAACATTTAAGAGTTTAATTAACATGCAAAATAAGGGGAAATAATAAAAATTATTAAAAAAAAATGTTTATTTTTGGTTCTAAAACAATATTAATGAAAAAAACAAAAAAAAAACTTTATTTTTTGAGGGACCCCATTAAATAATTCCAACCCCAAAACCAATTTTTTTTTTTTTAATTAAAGACGAAGGTGCGTTCTCTAAAATTAAAATTTTTTTTAGATAGCTTTTAAGATAAGGAAAATAGTTGACATTAAAGTTTTATGTTTTTTAAAAAATTAATAAATTTGCCTATAAAATTAACTTTATGCTCGTGTATTTGAAGTAAATAACTAGATAATTTATATAAAATAGAAATAAAATTCTATATTCCCGGTATTATATAAAAGTTTATGGAACTACATAAATGTACTAGGTTTTTAACTTAAGTATAAATTTTATATTAATCATTTTTTTTTACTTTTAAAGTCAACTATCAAGTTTTTCTACTTACACATAATTAAACTTAGTGTTTTAAAGTTTTATTGATCGTAAAATGTTTATGTAACTGCAAAGGTTGCGAAATTTTAGATAGATTTTAGTTAGATGTACTGAACTATAAAGTATGCGGTGAAAACACTGCGTCATTAGGTTTCAATACTTCTACTACTTGTTTTATAAGTTATCGATGTATTACAAACTTTGATAAATTCGTTTAAAAACTATTGTGTATATGCTTATATAATGTAGAATATGAAAAGTTTGTTAGTAGAAATTAACATTAATTATATCAACTTTATTAGACTATAATTAATAATCCTTTAAAGTATTCCTTTATCGTTAAAAAGTTAAAGTATTAGAAGAATTTTTATTTTGTTATTTAAAAAAAAAATTGGTAAATAAAAATGGCAAACAAATTACTTAAAATTATTTTTTTATTAAAAAAAGTTAAATTATTTATACTTTCAGTTAATTTAAATTTTAAGGTAATTTTTAAACAAAACATATTGCTTTTTTAAGCCAAATAATTTTAATACTCTCTAGTTAAGGTTCAGCGTTTACACTTTCTAGCTTAAACGAAAAACTATCAATAAAAATCTTTATAAAAAAGGTTTTTTTTTATGTTAATATTATTTATTTTCAGTATTGTTTTGTTATACACATAAGTATTTTGTTAGCAATACATAAAGAAATTTTTTTTTAATTTTAATATACTGTATATAAAAATATTTTAAACAATTTTTTAAGTTAAATCTAATCTATAAAAGTAACAGACTAGTACTTTTTGATCGGTATCATTTCAAAAGGAGATTTTTGTAAAGAAATCTACATATTTAATAACACTGCTTGATATTAACAGAATTTATTAAAAGCAATTAATTAATTATTTTTATCTTAAATAATATTTTTTTCAAATGAGGAGATTTTGATTATCAAAATGAATATTTTAGTTAGAAAAAACTACAATATGTTACTAATAATAAATGAAAAAAGTACTTTAAGTTTTTTTTAACTGTTAGCTTTTATTTGAAGTTAAATTTGGTAGAAAAATGTACTCAAGTAGTAAACACCTAACAAACTGATTTAATATAAACAAAAAATTAATACAATGTTTAAGTTAATTTGATAAACATTTGTTTCGAATAAAAACAACAACAAAAGTCAACTAAACTACTAAATCTTAATAGGTAATAACAAACAATACTGTGTTGAGTAATCACGTTTTTGTGAAGAGATTAAAATTTGTAACTGTTTTAGATTTTTTTAGTTTTTAAAACTTACAAAATAGCAAATTTTCGAATAGTGATTTTTCTTTATTCAAACAAACTATATTTAATTTTATTGTCATAAAATAATACAATTGTGTTTTTTATTGTAAAAAGGTAAATTTTACACACATATTTTTCGATAAAACAATGACTGCAAACAAAGTTACAAAAAAAAAAAGTCAATGAATTAATAAACAATACTGATTAAAAAGCACATTTTTAAATAGTGATCATGCTTTATTTAAATAAACTATATTTCATTTCGTCGTGTTAAAACAAAACAATTAAGTTTTTTTTAAGGTAAACGTTATACACGTATTTTTCAATAAAAGATATTACTGCAAATTACAAAACAGTAATTAATGAATTAATAAACATTATTCTGATAGGGATTAGACGACTGCTTTTTCAGCTACTTTCCACACAATTTAAGTGTGCAAAAATGAGTGGAAGTTTTTCTTGTTTTTCTTGAATACTTGGTAAAAGACTGTCTGCAAAACTGAAATTGCCAGGCTCTATAATTTCGTTCGAACCTCATAGCAAGCTCGTTTTTAAAGTGAAAAGATTTGAAAATTCTTGAAAAAACGTAAACTCGACACAACAGTCCATTTTGATGTTTCCACACTAGAAGTACGAAGTTTTGATGGCCAGGTATTGTGTTGCAGTAAACTATTTTGTTTATTTGAATAACGTTTGTGTTCACTTGTGATGGTAGAAAAATAGTCTCACTGTTGTTTATTTTATCTATTGTTTTCTGGTTGTTAAATGTATTAAATATGCTGTAAAGATGGTTTCTGTTTCTAACCACTGGTTTTATTTGTGAATTGATTTGTGTGGTGTTTAATGGAAATACTATTTCTTCTTGGTTGACTGTCATTTGAAACTTATTCAGACACTTGAATGTTTTCAAATCATCCAACATTGGTTTAATGTGGTTGAAACAGTCTACAGGCTTGAGTTTGTTAATTTGAAACTCGGTGAAAAACCTGTTAAAATATTACTCGGTATAATAAAACATTTTTTTTACTTTAAGAACTTTTAATTTAGGTACTTGTCAATTATTTTTAAAAGCATTGTACAAATTTGTTTTTCTAAATAAATAAAATCATACCTGCATTTGTA
Organism: Thalia democratica; assembly: GCF_965202585.1. Taxonomy (NCBI): domain Eukaryota; kingdom Metazoa; phylum Chordata; class Thaliacea; order Salpida; family Salpidae; genus Thalia; species Thalia democratica. The sequence continues at coordinate 24,521,303 of NC_139173.1, forward strand.
ATTTTTATCTTCAAACTTTTGATTTGCATCAACTTTTCCAACAAATTCTTTCTTCCAATTCAAGTCAAATTCATCATGGTTTTTCTGCATCATTACGACTTTGACCTCATTGACAATTTTGTCCAATTTTTTGAGAATATTGTCGCACACATCTACAGAGTTTTTTCTTGCTTGAGCCAACATAGTTTTGTGATATGATAAAAGTCTGCTATCAGCGTGAAACTTATACTTGAAAAACGAGAATATAGAAAAAAGAGGCATACAAGAAAAGTAGATATCGGTGAGTGTTTACAAAATGCTTTGTTATTTATCGCATTTCTTATTAATGCAAAATTTACTCTTAAAACCATTACATTATTAATTACCTACTTCCTAAATTGATAAAATATTTGTTTGTATATTTCAAATGTTTTATTTAATTATGCCAATATCAATCAAACTTTTTCGACAAAGGTCTACTGCTGAGGTAAAATGTTTTTATCAAGGTAAAAACAATAAATAGGAAAATTTAGATTTGACTCTTTAACCATCCACTTCTATGTAAAAAATTTAACTTATTTCCGGTCGTTATGTTAATGTTTATACTTAATTTTTATTTCAAGTTATTATTTTCAAACTAAAATAATTTTTTTTTGCAGTAGGAGTTCTTTCGTAATCTATTTAGTAAACTATAGTACTTATTTTGATAGAAAACTAAAGTAAAGTAAAATAATTTGTTTTAAAACTAAAATTTTTGACTATCAATTTCAGAACATAATTTTCGATAAACTTTTTTTCTTACTTTTATAATTTTATATCAACATAAAATTATTTTATAATTTATAAAACTATCACACCTACTGAGTTATTTTTGTATCAAATGTATTTATTGAAAATTCAATAAATATTCAAAAGATAACTATTATAGATTTTAGATTTGTTTAAAACAATTATAAATAAAATTTTAACATAATAAATTTCTAGACACATTTATTAAATAGATGTATATACTAAACAGTTTTAAGCTAGATACGTAAATATTATCTTATTTTGTTTTAATCTGGTTTAAATAGCCTAAACTTTATAAAAAATCACATGTATTAATTAGGTACAACTAAGCACAAATACACAAAAACTTGATTAAAAATATGCTTCATAGCTATTAAGTTTACATGGTATTACAATTAGCACTAAATAACTACCCAGTTAAATATCTATATGACATTAAGTTTTATAATAAGCTATTTTTTTAAATGTTTGAACTACTAAAAAAATTAACCGGGTAATAACTTTTAAAGTAAACTTATCAAAAAAGGCGTTTTAACGATTGTATGCATCTTTAAAGTTTTTGTTAAGTATAACAATCTTTGTTGTTAATATTAAAACCATCTCTAGAAAAAGTGTTTATGTATAATCTGTTTATGTTGACTGAACTGTAGTGTTTCGTAACTTAATAAGTATATGAGGAATTTTCTGTTAGTTTAAAACTTTTATAGCTAATATATATTCAGTGTATCAGTAAAAACAGTAGAAATACTTTTAAATATTATTTTAGTAGTTATTACTGCCATCAACAGAGTTAAGATGTTTCGCGTCATCAATGATAATTAATTAACTTTACTGCAAGACCTCAACAGCGGTTTCACGCGACTATGCCTGCCTGATAAGTCCGATAGGACGAAACCGGTCGTAGGTTGTCTCGGATTCTGTCGCTGTTGATCTTGCGTTAAAGTTCATTAATTATTAAATACTGATTCAGAATTTTTAATAACATTTGCTTTGATACTTAGTGAGTTCTTCAGTTTTTTGACTACATTAATGTTTTGCTGCATTAAATACTTCAATTTCGAAGTGAATATTTAGTTCAGAACTTGCAAGTACTTTTGCAAGAAGGCTAAACTCCAAGTGTAGAAAGTTTCGAGTTTTAACTACCATTAGAAAACAACGCTAAAATAAATTCATATATGACTCAGCAATATTTAATAGTTTAAATATACTAGCTTAACTATAAAACGTTAAACATTTTTTTTATAGCTATTTCATCTCGAATGGTTTTGCATATCTGGGTTTTTTCTTTTTATATTTTGTTTCAGGAAAAACCTATTTAACATATGAAAAATTTTCATGATTAAAAAAAAAGAAAAAGTTGCATCTAAATTAATAAAAAAATTGTATAATTTTAAATATACGTATTCAGTAAAGAATAGTGGTCTACCGGATCTAAGTATCCAGATCCGGGTCCATCTTATTTTCAAAATTATCCTGATCCTATGATTATGGATCCGGTAGATCAATGAATTTACATTATTTATTTCAGTTAATTATATGCTTCATTAAAAACCTATATAGTAAAGATCTTCACGCGTTGTTTGAGTAAAAGCTAAAAGTTTAGGGAAATTTGAAACTTAAACTAGATATTTTGGAGACCATGATGAAGAGAGAAAAAATCTAATAGGGTATTTAAGGTTAGTTTTGAAACTTACATTAGATATTACAAGTACATTTGAAACATCACAGGTACATTACAGGTACATCCTAGAATTGAATAAAGGTTTGGATACGGACCCGGCCGGGCACTATAATTTATTAATCCTCTAAATCACTAGTTAAGAGTTTAAACTTTGTAATACATTGTACAGTGATCTCTCTAGACTAAGAAAAATAATACTATTATTTATTTTTAAAACCAATAGACAATTAGAAAATTTCAAGTTAAAAGGTATTTTTATTAAAAAGCAAGAAATGTTTTTAAAGAAAAATATATTTTTTGTTGTTTTGTTGAAATAAACTCATTTTGTACATAGCAGACATTATAATTTAATTGATTTACTACGAAATTAAAAAAAAACTAATGAAATCCACAGTTATAATAAATATTAATAAATCAATATAAAGTTTTATAAAAAAAACTCCTATCTTAATAAAAGTTTTGATTGGTCATTGATGCTAAACAAAAATACTGACAAAACTTAGAAACGTAACATCTTAGAATAAGTTAACAATATGTGCTCTAATAAAACAGTTTGAAAAACAGTAAACTTTTTTGTAAATTAGCTAAAATATTTAGTCAGATGTGCTTAAATTAAAATGAAAATTTTATCAAGTTAATTTTTTTTTTAGATTTAAATGTTGTATTATTCTAATTTTTCTTTTGACAAGACATAAACTGTTTCCGTAGTGTACGACTCATTTCCAAAAGAACTTTTTCAACACCAGGTCCATGGACCAAACTTTTAGAGAGATCTTTTTTTGTCGTTGAAAAAACTTATTATTTTCGCAAGCTTTGATAGTTTAACGACTTAAATTAACAGTGATAGTAAAAAATAAACTAAATAAAAGCTAAAAAAACATTAATTAAGAAATCGAAAAATAAAAACTAATGAAAAATTCAACCCGTGCAAAAATGTTTCCGTACAAAATTTTCTGCTCGTGCAAAAATGTCTTCTCGTGCAAAAGTGTCTTCGTGCAACTTTGTCCCCTCGTGCAATTTTGTACGCTCTTGCAAATTTGACAGCTACCCACTCTTATGTACTTAGTTAGCAAAATTAGTTAGAAATCTTATTAAAATACGGTATGAACTTAAGACTTATAAGTTAATTTAAACTTATTCTACGTAGGGGAATTGTTAGAACAGCTCACAAAAAGTTCACTGAGCAAAACAAAAACCTAAACCTAAAATTTTTTGACATCAAGCCGGCAGTGCTTGCTTTATATAATGTAAATTGTCATTTTAAATAATAACAAACCAAACTGCTTAATATAAGTTATCTCAATTACTTCAGTTGAGTCTTGTAAGATTTCTTTTAAAATTATTAAATAATTCTTCACGAAGCGTATGTTAGAAACAACGTACTTTCCAATCTTTTGTTCAATTGAAATATGTTTTTAAGTAATATTTTCTCAAAATATAAAAAAATTTAGTTTAATTCTAGAATGTACAAGAATTTATTTTTATTTGTAGTTTTTTCTGTTGAAAATTTGATAGTTTTACTCTATCAAAAAAAAAAATCGTAAGTTTAATTTTAATGCAGACTTTGATATAACAATTGTTTTATTATTCAGATCTTAAGAGCACGTTAATAAATGACTTAAATATATTTAATAGTTAATTAATTTTAATTTAGTGGAACATGTACATATCTATGATCATAATATATTAACATTTAGTGGTTCTAAGTTTAACATTTATAGGCCTTTTAAACATAAAAGTTTATATTCAAACAAAAAATTCTACTAATACAAAAGCTCTATTATAATTTGTAACACAATAAAAAAAATTCAAAGTTCAACAGACTTTGTACTTATTGGTTTTATTTAGGACCTATGTTAAAATGTAAACTTTTCAGAATATAAAAAGGTTTTCAGTCACAAAAATTAAACATCATATTGGTACAATATTAATAACAAACTGTTTGCGTAAAAGTTTTTAAAATTTCTCTATTGCAGGTTGTAAAATTTCTAAACTGTTGACGTAAGCAAAAACCAACATATAATATATCTAAACGGTCATAACTAAAAAACGTTAAGCTCAATTTATGAAGTTTTTGATTTATTAAATAAATGAAATAAGCTAATAAGTAATAAACAATAAGTAATAGCTGAAGTTTCTAAAAATTGTCCTTTATAACATTTTAGATATAATAAGAAAATGGTGATAGGTATACATATTTTATAAGAGGGTTTTCTTTGTTTCTCTGATATCAAAACTAGTTATTTTTTTGTACAAAAATTTAAAATATTTTCGTATTTTCTTGACGTAAGTAAAAAAAGTTAATAGTTAATAATAAGTTAAAAATGAAAAGAGTGTGAAACAGTATGACTATTAAATAAACTATCTGTAAAACTTTAAAAGTCATTTTACAACTTTATTTTGTTTTAATTTTTAAACTGAATTAAATACTTCTGTAGAAAAGGGGAAACAACTGTAGTACGTTTGATAGCTTAAATAATTACAATAAACACTTAAGATAAAAATTGTTATACACTTTAAACTACCACATCTTAAGAAAAATGGTTTATTCTCACTTATTAATTCTAAGACAAGGTGCTAAGTAAATTTAGAAAATCGGAGACAATCGCAAATATGTTACAGTTACTGCTTAAAGTTTATCTGATATGAAAATTAATCAATTTACCTTATAAAATTTCATCCTGTTTATTTTACATTAGATGTTTTAAGTTTGATGAAAAATATAACATTTTGGCTTTAAATATTAATTTTAAAAAAATCACTTTTTATGTTTTTGATTTTTATTATAAGCTATTAAAGTATAAAATAACTTTAGAAAGTGTGTTGTATATTACAGTTATATTTAATTTCTACCACTTGTCACTAAAAACAAAACTTTAGTTCATTGTTGACATATACTTATTTTTTCTAAAACTTTTATTATTATTAGCTGCTTGTTTTTAAGGTAATATAATAAGCTTTTCTTTGTTTAGTTAAAAAGTATGTTATATGCTTAAAGTATATCCGTACATCTAATACATATAAGAGGTTAGTAATGAAAAAATTGTTCATTAAATGTACGCTAAAAATTTAAGTACTTGTTTGTGTTTTACTATTTTGAAGCACTTTTTATACTTTGTAGTAAAGTTTATGACTTAAGCATTTTTTCATTCACATCTTGCAGAGAATTTTTGAACAAACTAGCATTTATAAAATTATTGTTCTATTACTCATTTATATAAACTAGCTCTTTTCACTACTTGTTGTCTTCCTTTTAAAATACTAATAAAAGTAATATATTGATGCTTTCAAACTTAAATAAATACTGTTACTTTTTTCTTAAAAGATTACTAGTGTTGACGTAATTAATATTAAAAAACTAATTGTATAAACATATATAATCAATGCTCATTAGCATAAATTCAATATGTAAGTTGTAACAAAATTTTTTTAAGGAAGTAATTATGGTTTATAATTTTGATTATTTTCTAAATAAAATTCTTTACTGATAAAAATGTGTTTATAGCTAACTATTGTACAGTTAAACTTTAGCATAGTTATCTAATGAAGCTATTGTAAAGTAGTTACAAAATTATGGACATACTTTAAAAAACAAAAACTAAAAAAACAAATAATCAATGGTCAAGTCAAGTTTTTAGTGCTTAAACAAAGCTTATTTTAAGCTTTAACGTGCATTCTTTTAAGAAACTTTCTAATATTTTTTTTTCTTTTTATTACTTTATTTTATTAGTTTATTGAAAAGAGAAGTATTAGATATGATAAAATATTTAAGCTGTATAGTTACTATTTGGTTATAGAGAAAAATGTTTTATTTTTATAGTAAATATTTTTCTTTCTCGTAGGCTAATTTCCATTAGTTATAGCTTTTATTATATTTTTTATTATTATAATTTTTTTTTATAGGCATATTTTTTTAAAGTTTAATTTAATTATGAGTACTACAAGTATGTTGCAAAAAAAAGACAGGATGTCAAAACGCTCAAGTTTTAATTAGTTTTAAGGTTAAAAAAATAAAAAAAATGTGTTCGTATAAAAAACTATAATTTTAAGTATACAGGAAAAGCAATAATAGTTCATTTAAGTTGTAACGTGTTTAGTTTATTATTTGTTTTCTTAAGTGCATATATAAAACCCTAAAGTGGAAATGATTTCACATGCATTTGAAAAAAACATTGAATATTTCATGTTGGGTAAACTCCTATTTTTTTTTACTGTGTGATGTTTTTATTTGTCATAAAACAATAAATAAAGAAGAGTGTAATATTTTTCATAATGTTAACAATATTTTTATTTTTAAGTTTTGTATATAATGCTAAGTATACTTAAAAATAATTAATTGTTTACCAACTGATTAAACATATGTGTGAGCATCGCGTTGTTTATTATTTACATTTTGTTTGTTTATTGTAACTAACACAATTTTGGCAAACATCAGCAAATTTTTTTCATAAAAACGCAACTGAAACAGTAAAAGTCATCATTTATAATTTAACATAGTGTTAAGAAAAAAATAAACCAAAATGGAAAAGAAAAACGCCATAATAGCCGCATTAGTTGGTGTTGCAGTGATTCTTTGTGTTTTAATGGTAATTAATTCACAAAATAGAACGAACGAAGTTGATTCGCCTTCAAATAAATATGCAATCGATGTTGAAACATCAAGTAAAGAAAAATCTAATGATAAAGAAGTTGAAAAAGGTTTTTTTGAATTATTTGTATAACAACAGCAATAGTATTGGTGTATAGAATATACAGATACTACTAAAGCTAGTTTTTTACAAGTTTAAAAAAAAAACTAAAAATTATAATAAACCTATTTTATAACTAATTCGATTAAGTTTTAAATGTTATTAATGAATAAGTTATCTTGATAAAAATAAAGTTTTTTTTTTCTTTTTATCTAATTAGTAGATGATTTAGTTGTGGTACACTACTAAATTGTTTTTTTTCTAAAACAGGGTTAAAAAATGTATTTCTTTTTATATGATTTGTAATCAAACTTTATGAAATGCTAGATACTTTATATTTTATTAGTATAGTTTTAGTTGTGGCAGAGTGTCGAGCTTTTTAGTACTTATTCGTAAGTTAAAACTTTCACTAGTTAATTTTTAATAAAAATTTAGAAATTACAATGCAAAAAATACAGCAAATTGCTGTTTATGTAAAAACTTAAAAAATCATATCTTGTTTATCTTCAAAACTTGTTAGAAGTTGCTTAAAAAGTAGTTCTGTTTAGTAAACAATCCATGTTACAATTCAAATCGTAAAAACAAAATAAAAATTAAGTTGTCAGTGGTAGAAATTTATTTACTTTAAAGGTTTAAAAACCTTTTAAAGGAGTAAAACTAAAAAAAACTAACCTAGTTAAGGTTTTGATTAAAAGCTAAAGAAATATCAATATAAGATTAACACGTTTATATAGAGAATAAAGTTAAAAATTTTATTACCTAAAGGTAAGCTTGTTCGAAAAATAATACTTCCTTAAAATAGTTTAGACTAATTATTACTTGATTCAGTAAATTTTTAGTATAGTTTTATAATTCAAAAATATATAAAAGCTTGTGGTATGAAAACTCCTTACGAATTTAAATTGATTTTATAAAAGTGCGTTTAAAAGAATTGAATTAGTTAGCTAACACTATAAAATCAACCTAGGGAGCTTTACAAAGAAAACATACATTTAAAAAAGCAGCAAAACATAACAAAGTGGTTTAGAAACCAAACATAAAATCAAAAATTAGAACATTACTAAATTAAAAAAATTAAAAACAAACTATTTTGACACGAAATATGTTTTTTATTCGAACACTAACTATGCATGAAAAAATAATTTTTAAATAACATTTTAGATAACCAACATTGTTCAGTGTCACTTACTACATTAAAATACCTAATTTCTTTTTCCACTGATTGCTGGTAAGGAAGATTAAATTTAATTTGCACTAATATTATTCAACCACATACTAAAATTGAAAAATAATAGTGTATTTCTATCTATAATTTTTAGTTAAAATCTGCAACACACTAAAGGTCTATTTTTTAGGGCTAAAAAACGACGAGAATATAAAAGTAGTTTAATGTTAGAGCTATAAAAAACCATATAGCTATAGTTTAAAATATTTACTAAAATTAGTTTTATATTTAGAAACTAGCGTAATTAATCACAATAAAATTAAACGGTATTAACTTACATTAAAACTCATGTATTTAAAAAACATTTTTTATTAGTAGAATGTCATTTAATGTCACTACTTAGATACATATAAATTTATCAATTTTCACACTCATAAAAAAAAAGATCGAATTGTTATAAGAAAATTTTAAGTGTCAGAAAAGCATGTATACTTCTTTTTATTTGCTTATTTTTATTCTTTTTTCTTAAATACTTCTGTAAAACCCTAAAGTGGACGTTATTTCACATGCATGTGAAAAAAAAAACATTAAATATTTCTTATTTTCTTTTTACTGTGTGCTCTTTTCTTTTGTCATAAATAAAACGTATAGTGAAAGAAGAACACAATATTTTTCATAATGTTAACAATATTTTGATTTTAAATTTTGTATATATTGCTAAGTATACTTGAAAATAATTTGTTGTTTACAAACTGATTGTGTAACATATGTGTGAGCATCGCGTTGTTTATGATTTACACTCTTTTGTAACTAACTCAATTTTGGCAAACATCAGCAAAATCTTTAAGTTTAAGTTAGACAAAAAATAAATGTTTTGTTAAAAGTATAAAGTAGTACACTAAACAAAAACGTATATACAAAATAAAAAACAAAAAATTAATATTTTTCTGTGTTTTAGTTTTAATGACTAAATTAAAAAGAATTTACAATGTTTTATCTTTTTTAATTAGAAACAAGAGTTTTAATTCTTTAAATTATATAAAAACACTAATAAAAAAACTAAAATAAAATAAACTACGACCCGTTTATTTTTTAAAACGTTTTGATTTTACTTAATCAATAATACTAATATACATATAATAAAAACATTACTAAAAATAGTTAAAATTACAACATTTTTTGCAAAAGTATTTTCAAACTTTAAAGGTTTTTTTTTTTAAATTAGTACTAATTTATTGAATTTAATATAACTAAAAGCTTTAGCAGTTGAATCGTAATTAGTTTGTTGGTTAATTTTGTATTTAGAAATAAAAAAATATTATCTAACTTCTAGTCGCTATAAAGCTGTATTACACTAGTATTAAAACTGTTACAACACATAAATGAAAATTAAGCCATTATATACCGTCAGTAATAAAACTTAACTAAATACGAAATATGTGAAACTTTATAAGTACAGTTTTAATCTAGAAGAGTTTAAAACCTTTGAAAGTAAAACTTTTTCTTAAGTTCAAGTTTTTAAAAGTTTTGAGATCACAAAAATTTTCAAATTATAAGAAATAGTTTTGATTTAATTTTTGTTAGACTAAATATAAACCTGTACGAAGTTTTAAATTATACCTTTCTTTAAATAAACACTAATTTAATGACAAAGCTAATGAACTACAATGAAGATCAAATTTCTCTTCACTTAAATTTTTAAGTATAATAATTTAAACAACTTAAGTTAGTTTTTGTTTTTTGTTTCAACAAACTTTAATTTTAAAAAATTAATGATGTTATAATTAAAAATTTAAGAGATAATTTAAATCAAATATTTAAAAACCTTTAAAAATTGTAACAACTGAAAAAGCTTATTCAAAATTTAAACATTTTATTAAAAGTAAATATGTTGTTAATTAAAAAATTGTTTTAAATGTTAAACTTTTAAACAGAGAATAAAGTTGAAACTTCAAAACCTAAAGGTGAGCTTTTATTATTTTTTTATTAAATATTGAAAGTGTTCACAATAAATAGTTATTTCATACAGTTTAAGCATATTTTAACTTTTGTAAAACAAGGTGAAAGCTGTAAAGTAAACTGTTTCTAGTTTTTATCTAGATATCGAAATAAAAGATAACAACGAATTTTTTATAACAGTTTAAAGTCCTATTGTTTGCATAAAAAATGTATTAAAACACTAAAATTATAAACGTTATATGTAAGTTTCGAAAATATGTAATTTTACAATTTTTTAAAACATTGAAAGTTATTGAAAATGTTTAAGTTTACTTTCAGTTAAAAGTAAAAATAAGAATAACGTTAAGATTTTCAGGTCGCTTGCTTAAAACTTTTTTATTAACTTTTTAGACAACAAATGTTCAAGTTCTTTCTAAAAAATAAATAACAAAATATTTTAAAATATAACTGAAGTTAATAAAATTTAATTAGACTTTATATACTTTTAAAATTGTAAATAGAAACCTAGCTTTATACAATTTTTTTAAATTATATCATTAAAAGTTTTAATAAAATTTTAAAAACAATTCCAAAATTCATATTATTTTTATTCTTATAACTCGAAACGTTTTTAAATTCTTAAGAGTTATTTTTCATCAAAAAGTCTAACCATCATTTTTATTGCAAAATATTTCTTTACATTGATAATAAATTTATTGACATATACGAAAACCTTTAAATATTTTAAACAAAATGCAATCATAGTTTGTTAAAAATTAAATTGTGGCTCTTGCTTATCAAATTTAAACTTTGAAACTAAGCTGTTTTTTAAAGTTTAACTTTTAAAACAAAATTTTATAGCATAAAGAACGTTTATAACATTATTTTTATAATTTATATGTTCTTTTAACATAATTTTGTTTCGGAAGATAAGTACAAATTCAAAATTACCACCAAAAGAGGAGTTTTTGATCAAGCGAGAAAGGAATGTATTCAAATGGGCGGGGATCTTATAACAGTCAATTTGGGACAACCAGGATTGAAGTATCACGAGTAAGTTAGAAAAAGTACTAACAAGTATATTTTTTAAAGAAAATCCAACAGCTATGATTGTTTTCATAAGGACAGTTAGATCTGTGTATTTTTACAGGGGAAAAATAAAACAAAATAAAAAACATTTTTTTAACAGTTTTAAACTATTCAATGAAAAGAAAAACTAACATTATAAGTTACATAATAGACAAAATTCAAACATATCTTAAGGCGTAGTAGCAATCAATTCATCAACTTTATTTACAGACAGCTCAAAAGCTTAGCTAAATCTTTAGGATCTGAGCTTTGGGTCGGACTAACGGACCGTGGAAAAGAGTCTAAATGGAAGTTCGTCACAGACGACTCAGACTTCAACTCAAATGCCGATGGTGTTTGCTTTCCGTGGGCTAAAGGAGAACCGAATGATAGTTTTAAAGTACAAGATTGTGCTGTTGTTTCAATGGGAAATCAGTATGTTCCAGATTTAAAGTTAGACGATATTTCCTGCAAAGATAACTTTTACGGTTTGTGTGAAATTGAGAACTTTTAGATGGACTATTAGCGTCGAGGCAGTCTTCTAGTATGTACCAATTACTTTTTTTACAAGTTATATTTGTAAAATTTTCAAAAACAAGATATAACATTATTTCAGCTTTCTGTTTTACTATTCTTCTTTTTTTACTTTTTATTAACTCTTTTATGCGACCAAAACTTTGTTGAATACTTAGTGTCTAGAACAAAACAACTTTTTAGTAATAAAACGTATTTATGTATTTTTTAAAACCAATATATTATAAAAAAAGCTGTATTTTTCGATGACTTATAGTCTAATGAATTAGTTTAATCTAAAATATATTTTCCTTAAATTTATTTTTTCCAAAAACTTTACTAGCAATAAACATTTATACATTAGCTTTGCTATATAATAATCATACAATAATAGTTTTCAAACATCGTTTCTAAAACAACTGTAAAATAAAAAGGTTTAATAGTGTTTTACAATATATTATAACAATATAACTCTGAATAATAACATTAAAATTTTCAACGCATCTTTAAATTTTAATTTAAATTAAGTTTAGAACATTTATTTATACTAAATATGTAATTAAAAACAACTTTATAAAGTAGAACTCTGTGAAAAATTTTGTTACATTTTAAGTTTCTGCAGCTAAAAAGCAGTATTTTTAAGTTCTTTTATTTTGCCGTTGGTGGATATCAAGTTAATTTGTATCAAAATATACTTTTATGCAACACCTTTATAACAAAACAGTACTACTAGTTGCGACTTAACAGACTAGATCGTTTAATACGTAATAAATGAAAGATCAAAAAACAGTTAAGTTCTTTAAAGGAAGTTTAATATTTACTTGACTATATGTACTAATTATACTTTGATTAAAATTACTTTTGTCAACTGACAACAGAATCATTACTAAACTATTTATACTGTTCTAGTTTTGTTGTAAGTTAGATAACCAAAAAGGCGTTCACATTTTTGCAACTTTTTTAAAACTTAACAAATAACATACAGCATACATAATATAATTATAAAGTTTGTTTTATGCAAATTATTCAAAAAATAAAAATCAAGCTCGTTAATAACAATTAAACGAATACTGCGGCCAAATCTTGTCAAGTTTGACTGAAAATAGTTTTATTTTAAACGATTAGCTTAATTAAAACGCATTTACCAACTTTTCAAAATTTAAAAATAAATAACTCAAAAAATATTATATAAGGGTAAGATACAAAGATAAAAACACATTGTTGAAATATTAAATATCAAAAAACTATTACTATGTTTATTGTTTCAAATATAATGTAATACGAACCAATGGTTAAAATAGTATTAACAGATGTTCGTAAATTTAATTTTCACGTCAAAGACAAAGTTTGCAAATTAAAAAGTACTTTAAATAATTAAAAAATAATGTTTCAAAACTCTGATTGAAAAATAATATAAATTAGTACGGTCTAAGTTTTCAAAATTGATATTTATAAAAATTTTTTTAATAATTAGAAACAAGTTTTAATAAACATAATTTGTGAATATTCAGAACTAACCATTTTTATATTTTTAAATATTAACAAACTATTACAATGTTGATTAAAATTAAGGAATAAAAATTAGTGGTTTTTAGTTATGAAATATACAAAGTTAATGCATGCATTTAAACATATACATCATAATTAGAGTTTGTTTATAGTTTATTAGAGTTTTCAATATACTTCTAAATTATTAAAATATATTAAATAAAGTATAAACCATAGTCACACTAAACTCATTTATAAGTTTTATATAACTGTAAATATATGTGAATAGTTAATCGATTAAAATAAGAATCTAAAGGTTTCTACAAAACTTACAATAAAAATGTTTATGCAATTTATTTAGTAAATATATTTTTTAAGTGCAGGATTACCGCAAATGTGAAATTTCTTAACACTTGACGTAAAAAATACTAAAGAAAAATCTCCAAATAATTTGTATAAAAAAAAACTAGCTTTTTTTTTTGACCATTTTCTAATTTGTTGGAAAAGTTTTATAAAATACTTTCATGTTGTATATTAAAATAGTGCTGAACCTAAAAACTATACCTGATCAGAAAAAAATATGTACAAATTTGAAATATTAACATACTACCAATTATATAAATTAAAGAATAATTTAATGAATACTAGACTTTTTTTAATTTTTTGAAAACTATTAAAGTTTTTATCGTAGTACAAACGCTTGGTCATAGGTTAAACATATATTATTTCAATTCTTATACTACAGTTTTAATTTTAATAATTTTATTTTAGTAAATGACTGTATAGCTAAAGATTAAAATTCATTAAATTATCTACAACTATAAATTTATTATAAATACAGTGAAAAAAATTAATTAAATATTGTTTTTCTTAAACTATACAAATAGTTCATTTTAAGCAAGTAGCTTATTTTTTTAAGTGTTTAATGAACAAAAATAAATAGAATGAGTTTACTTATTTAAAGCCTTGATTTTTCTGTTTTAAAAAAAGTGTTTTGATTACTTTTGTAGAACTATTTTGTATTTTAAAATAGGTTTAAATAGCATTGCTATTTACCCAACTATTAAAAGGGTTTACAACTTTTTTTTTCTTGCATATTTATAACTAATTTATACATGTTGTTTTTTATAAATTTGAGCTCTTTAAACTTGAGACTAAAACAAAATGATTATAATTACGTGCCTAGTATAAATGTGTTTAGTATATTTATGTATATAACAATAGTGCCTAGAAATTTATTATGTTATTATCTTACTTATATATGTTTTAAACAAAACTAAAATCTATAACACTTATCTTTTGATTATTGATTGAAGTTTCTATGTGTAAACTTAATACAAAAGAAATGTTTTTAAGTTTGATTGTTATATTAGTTTTGTAACAACTTTATGTTCATATATAGTTCAAAAAGTGATGAAACGTTTATTATCGAAAAGTAATATGTTCTGAAAGCGATTATTACAATGATTACTATTTAGTCAAGTATTTTATTATGTTTCGTTTTTTAACAAATTAAGTTTTTGAATTCACAAAATATGTCAACAAGGAACTCCTTCTGTAAAAAATATAAATTAATTCGAAAATAGAAAAACATATTTGTACAAATATTTTTAAAATAACTGACAAATACATAAAAATTTAAAGTTGTTTAAGTTTGAAAAAGTTTTTTCACAGTATCGAGTAATATTCTAACAGGTTTTTTACAGAGTTTCAAATTAACAAACTCAAACTTGTAGACTGTTTCAACCACGTTAAACCAATGTTGGACAATTTGAAAACGTTCAAGTGTCTGAATAAGGTTCAAATGACAGTCAACCAAGAAGAAATAGTAGTTCCATCAAACAACATAAAAACCAATTCACAAATAAAACCAGTGGTTAGAAACAAAAACCATCTTTACAGCATATTTAATACATTTAACAAACAGAAAACAATAGATAAAATAAACAACAGTGTGACTATTTTTGTACCGTCACAAGTGAACACAAACGTTATTCCAATAAACAATATAATTTACTGTAATACAATACCTGGCCACCAAAACTCCGTGCTTTTAGTGTGGAAACATCAAAATAGACTGTTGTGTCGAGTTTACGTTTTTTCAAGAATTTTCAAATCTTTTCAGTTTAAAAACGAGCTCGCTATGAGGTTTGAACGAAATTATAGAGCCTGGCAATTTCAGTTCTGCAGACAGTCGATCGCTAAGTATTCAAGAAGAACCAGAAAAGTTCGAGTCTACTTCCGCACACCTCCAATGTGTAAACAGCAACTGAAGGAGCAATCTTCTAATCCGTACTAACTGTTGTTTGTTAGCACGTTTTGATTTTCTTAATTTATCTTTCAGTAATACCTTTGTAATCCAAAATACGTTGGTGCCATTTATTGTACAAACAATAAGAAAATTCAAACCGTTCAATTTTTACACGGTTAAATAAAGACTGTTTTTAAAATAAGCAATATCAATACTTGAAAATGTGCTTAATACTCATTTTTATAGACTAAGAAATATCAAAAAGACTCAGAAGTTGCTTTTTTTTTCAACAATTACTACTTATTACAGTATATTTTGTAAACATTCACTTTCCTAGTTTATCTGTATTCATAACAAAAGTTTTCAAACTACTTGAAATTTTTTCTTAATGTTCAGTTTTAAGTTTAATTGATTTGTTGTGTGTACTTATTTGAGTATATTTTTCCTGCCAAATATAACTTTAAATAAGTTGGTCATGATTAAAAAAATGCTTTATGTACTTTTCTCCTTTGTTATTTACTAATCTTTGTGGATTTTTTGAGATAAACATTTTTTATTTAAACAACTTATGTTCTCATTGTTTTTAAAATAATTTTTGGAAGTAAAATAAGTAGTAACTTACTATATCGTACTAAATTAATTAGATGATTATATATTTTTTTATTTTAGAGCAATTGTTTCCTGTATTTATTAAAATTGTTTTTCTGTAAAACAATACAATTTTAAACAGTTGTTCTATATGTCGTTGTAATATAAAACAGTCATATACTTTTATAATTTAAGTTTCACTTAAGTGTTAAAATAAATGAATAATAATAAATAAATAATGAAATAAATACTATTCAAAACAGTTATTAACACTTAAACTTTCAATTTTTTATTCTTGCTTAAATAACTTAATTTTATAATAAATAATGATTTGAAAAATTTCACATTAATTTAAAATTATAAGAAAGCATTTTTTATTGTTGGTTTATCGTTTAAGCACGAAGTTGTAAATTTTTGGATTGATCTAGAGAGAATTAATTTATTAATTAGCGTAAAAAGTAGATGACCTACGCTAATAACACAAGTTTTATTTCAAGTTATTTAAAGTATTGAAATTTTAAGTTTTTTAAACGAAATTAGTAAATTAATTACTTTTTTTTTGGCTTTTATTTTAGACTTAAATCAATTTTAAATAAAGCTAGTAAAAATCAAAAGCTGCTAAGGCTTTAACTAATAATAATTAACAAAAAATAATAATTAAAAGTATTTTCAAATGTAGTTACACTAAAATACTTTATTTAGTGTTTATTTTTTATTGAACGTTTTTCATAGCCTATGAGCATTTAAATTAATTTTGAAATAAAGTTTTAAAAGTTTGTCGTATCAACAATAGCAAATATATCATCAATAGTTTATAAAAAAGGAGTCTAAGTTTATTGATAACTAATGACACGTTGTTTTAAGTAAAATTTCATAGCTTAGTACATAAGTATATATATAAATTTAGACTAGTTCAATAGCAATTATTTATGCGAGAAAAATTTACAGTTTAAACATGATGAGTCTGTTATCTTCACAACGCGAAAAAGTTTCAAACGAGAGAGTGAAAACTAAAATGAGAGAGTAAAAACCGATCGATTGTGTTTACCAATTGTTATTGTTTTCGAATTTTTATAGGAACTAAAATCTATTTGAAATGTCACGCCCTTTTACAGTTACGTAAATTGTTTACAATTACTCGAAATGTTTAGTTTTACTAATAATAAAACACAGTATCTACGTGGTATGGTAAGAGTAAATAGTATAAACATAAATTAAAGTTTAAGTTAAAATAGAATGGTTGTTGTTTTTTAGTTGCATAAATACTCTATATAATACAGATACTATTAAAATATTAAATTTCAATTTACATTAAACCTCTAGTTGTTTATTGTGTATATCAATAATATATTAAGTGCCTAAAAAACTGAAAAAAATACTATTATTAAAATTTAAATACTTACCAAAATAAAAATATTTTTTGATTCCTAAAAATATAATATAGATTTTGAAAATAGAACCTAAACTTAAAATAATTTAAACAAGCTCAAATTACCGGGTGGGTGTCAGAATGGCACAGCGTCACTTTAGCACGGCGTCACTTTAGCACGGTGCGTCACTTTAGCACGGCGTCACTTTAGCACGGCGTCACTTTAGCACGGTGTCACTTTAGCACGGTGCGTCACCTTTGCACGTCGTCATTTTAGCACAGTGGGTCACTTTTGCACGGTGCGTCACTTTTGCACGTCGTCATTTTAGCACAGTAGGTCACTTTTGCACAGTGAGTCACTTTTGTACAGTGTCACTTTAGTACGGGGGTCACTTTTTCATAGTGTCATTTTAGCAGACCGGGTCAATTTTGCACGGAGCATTTTTATTGCAAGAAATAAAGCTTTACATTAAGAGGATTTATGAACCTTTTTATTTAACTGGTGAAAACAAATGTTAATACTCTAAATTTGTAGGATTTTTAGACTTGAATTAGTTTTTTTTTTGTCTATAAGTTTTTTAACATAAACTTACTTTAATATTTTCTAGTAATTTGTAGGTGTGATAGTATTAAATATTTCAACACTATTCAATATCAAACCCGAAATTTTTAAGTTTGTTACTTAATAATCATATACATTTCAAAGTAAAAAAAACACGATAGTATAGTAAAGATAATAACTAATCAATACGATAATAAAAACTTAAAAGAAAGGTGAGATTTTTCAAAATTTTGTAGAAAAAATAAAGAGTATAAAGCAGCAAAATAGTTTAAAAATAAATTAAACTGTGTTTTAAGTTTAAGAAACTTTCAAGTTTGTTACTTAATAATCTTATACATTTCAAACTAAAAAAAATAACTACATTTTTCATAATTTTTTAAACTGTTTTTTTTTTTTTTTAATACTATTGAAATAACTGATTTAGCTTTCACTTTTTTCGAATTTTCTTACTATAAAAATTTTTACCATAAAATGTGCTAAACTTTATTCTAACAATTAAAGATTTTCTGATTTTGATGTAAACAAATTAAAGATTAAATATTAAATATTATAATAATGTTTAATTAATATAAAAGTTTATAAATTTTTGTTAAATTCGCTTGTTTTGCTTATTTAATTCATTGTACAATACAATTGTTTATTAAGCGACAAAATAGAGACGCTCTAAATATTCGGTCCTAGGACCTGATGCACGAAGAACTTTTCGGTTATCGAATCGCTTGTTTTGCTTGTTTTAATTCATTAGGCCATTTTAGATAGCTTATCTACGTGAACAAGAATTTTGGATGCAGTAATTTTCTTTTTTTATTAAAGCAATCTTTTAATATTTAATTATTTATTCTAAATGGAATACGAACGTAATTTATAAAAAGTTTTTAATGCATAATATTTTGTTACTGTTATTTAACTTTTTAGTATATAAACTTTAATTTACCTACTTAAACTTCAATGTTGAACATTTTAATTAATGGCATTTAATAAACTGTTTGATTATAATTGTTAATAAATTCCTATCTCAGCATAAAATAAATTTCTTTGTATGCAAATTATCCTTAACTCGACCGAATATCATCACCAATATATTAAAGTTATATATTTGAAAGTATGTTTCAAAGCTATATAAATAAAAGACGCTATAGCTAGAATCACTACTCGGTTAACATTAATCTGTTTTTAATATTTAATACTCTGATAAAAATCATTGTTAAATGTTTTAAAACGGGTTATACCTTGAAATCACTTAAAATAGAAGAAACTAAATCACAGTCAACAATACTTTGTTTTATTTCTAAAATAAAATATAATAATAATAAGTAATTATAAAGTAGTTCTAGATTTAATTTGAAAATTTAATAAGTCTTAAATGACAACGTATCAAAAAAACACTTGATTTTTTTGAACGATTTATTTTAGATTATGACATTATCACTTATAATTAAACTTATAAAATACATATATTAACTGCTTAAAGTCATGTACTTTAACTTCTAATTCGAATTTTAGCAAAAATTATTTATTTTTTATACTTTAAAAGTATAATTAAGTAGATTAGACAGTGTAAGTAATATGATATACTTAAAGTATTTTAAAAGAAACTTTTAAGTTTTTGTTTACAGAACTGAATGACGCGTTTATAAAGCAGTTAATAATAATTTACTTTAATACATTCTAAAAAAGTAGTTTAAAGTAATTGAAACTGATCTTTTTCACTTAATAGACTAGTGACAGTTTTTTTTTATTTCTTTTATTTAAAAAAAACAATTTTTGCTGAAAAAAAAACATGAATTATTAAAAATATATAAAACTTAAAAGCTTTTTCATTAGAACTACTTCTACCAGTCTTGGTTCTAAAAAAAAATTTCAAACGTTTTAGTAATTAATAAACGTGTTCTGTTTAAAGAAGTATTTACGGTGTTTTAATTATATTTACATCTTGAAATACTAAGACGCCTACAAAAACACCCATATCTATAAGTAAACGGATTAAAAATAAGTTTTGTTTTTTTTAAAGCTTTATTACTTTAAACATATTTTTCAACCTAAAAATTTTTTTGTTAAGTTTACTTTTTTGGTGCTAATTTCAGTAACAAAATTTTTATATTTATAAATGTTTTGTTTCTTGTTTGCAGTTCATATCAAAATCACCATTAGAGTCTTACTATTACTTATTACATAAAAACTTAACCATTTTTAAGATTATTAAAAGTTTTATTTGTTTACAAACAAAATATTTCGTTTTTCTTCGCACATATCAGTCAAAATTTTGTGAGTAGATCTTCTACTAAAAATAAAATACTTTTGTTTGTTACGTAAACGACTTTAATATTGAATTGGTTGTAAAATTGTCTTTCATTTTATACTAAAACATTTACTGTTATGTGTAAGTTTTGAATAAATTTCAGTCGTTAAACTTGTATTTAAGCATTACAGCAACAAACATCAATTAATTTAAATACACTAAATTTTACTTTTGTGAGTATAGGTTTCAATATAGAAGTTTCAAAAACATCTTGTTAAAACAATAAAGTTTTAATTCTAAAAAAAATTTGTTCTACACTGTTAAAATTTGTTTATTTTGAGTATTTTCAGATTTATAGTGTTGTAATTTTATCTAATGTTAAAACAAATAATAGTTTGCGTTTTATGTACGAATTAAACACACTGCAAACAATGACCACATTTAAACATTTCTACAGTTTATAAAACCTATAATTCTGGTGTTAATAAAAGTTTAAAATGACTTAAAAACAGCTAGTTTGTGTACACTTAATAAAAAAGTATTTGATTTTCTTTTCGTCATTTCTCAACCAAATAGACTCAGCAAAGTGAAACAGTATAAAACAAAGAAAAATGTGTTTGTATTTTAGATACTTCACCTTAAATTATAACAAACTTAAAAAAAAAAGATTTTAAAACTACTTTTATATCAATTTTTGAAACATAAAAGTTTTACAAATGATTTAAAGATAGCGATAGTAGAATTTGGTTTAGTTTTTAAGAAATTAGTACTAAATATTAACGTATCAAACTTTTAAACTTATTTACTTCAACTTTACGTATAAATAAACAACACTAACATTATTTTGTTTAATGTAGTTTTAAGTGCTTAATGCTTCATAAACAATGGAAATTATGTATATATATGTATATATATAAAGGTTTATTTAAAGATGCAAAACTCAAAGGACTCGAGTTTTGTGACTATTCACTCATCAGCTTCAAAACAAGTTTAAAATAAAGAACAAAACAAAATCACCAATGAAAGTAAAATAATTTTTGCATAAATAGATTATGACGTAATTTTGAAACTATTAAAAATCATGCAAAACGGCTTGTGCAAAAATTTTTTACTTTCATTAGTGATTTTGTTTTGTGCTTTATTTTAAACTTGTTTTGAAGCTGATGAGTGAATAGTCACGAAACTCGAGTTCTTTGAGTTTTGCATCTTTAAATAAACCTTTTTATTAATAAAGCCCTCAAGGTGGGCTCAGTGTGAAAAATTAAATTTATTAAGTTAAATAACTTAATTCTATATATATATATATATTAGATGTACGTTATAAAATTAGATAAGTATATCAAAAAAATAACTAGTAGAGTAAACACCACTATAATGGAATTTTAAAAACGTTAACAACAAAAAATTCTAAAAATAGTTAAAAGAATTCTATAGCAACATAAAAACTAATGGTATTTTTTAATGTTACGTGGTTTATGTGAATTTTATATGCTTCATTAGATCTAGACCACATACGTACGGTTAAGAGGAAGCTTATTTATAAAAGTGATAGAAATAATATCATATTTCATTTGTAATAGAACTATTTTAAATTAAAACAAAAAGGAACAATAGTAAAACTTTAGATTTGGCGTATGTTATCCCTTAAAATAACTAACAAAAAACATAATAAAACTTTAAACTAACATATGATATTATCCAGAAATAATCCTCGTTATATAACAATTAGGTTAAATACAGCAGAAATTGACTAAAATGCTGAATTAAATCTTAAAATAATTCATAATTAACGAGTTTCATCTGTTCATTACGTATATGTGCGTATATTGAAGGAACAAAAATTTGCAGAATAAATTGATATTACTTTGAAATTATTATATTTAAATTTTTTTTTAGCTGGTTGCTTAATTTTGTAATTAGTGGTGCACACACGTAAATCAAAACTGTTTGCGTTTTTGTTTACAAATTTTTAAACTTTAAACAACTTTTAAACATTTTTGTTTTTCTGTTTGTATGTAGATCAACAAATAATATTTTTAACACAAATTTTACCAATGCGTTGTCTACAATAGATATATATATACAGTTTTATATGTAGTCTACATGTTAGAACTAGCACTAATAAGCTTAAATACGTAAATTAATTATTAGTGTCACATAACAAATATGTAAATAAAGAATTGAAACAAATATTAAAACAGTTGTAAAGAAACAAAACTTTGTTTTTGTTAATTTAAAAATTTTGTTTAGTAACAAACGACATCAAACACTAGGTTTTTTTTGTATTGTTGTATAAAATAAGTTAATAAGTTTAAAGTATTTTTATTTAAGTTACTGTAAATATTCATTTTTATTAGATCTAATTAACTTTTTTTATATGCTTTGGCTCACTAATGAAAATATCTATACAGTTATTTTCGAAATTTGAAAAATATCTTATTAAACGTCGAAATACCAAAATAAATTAAAATTTTTAATGAAAATTTACTACTGGTGTAAATAAGCTATATTATTACCTTTCAAGTTATACTTTGATTTTTTTTTGTTTTCAAAAAGCTAATTTAGCATAGTTGAAGTAAACTTAATCCATTAAATTGTGTAGTATAGACAAATTTAGTGTTGTAGTAATAGTTTATGAATAAATTTAAGTGATATTTCTAATCTAAGTTCTAACAATACGTTTCGTTAAATATCTACTAAATTAATATTTAGTCCTTTTTTTTAACCTTGATTAACTTAATATATAATAAGTAATAAAAACTGCAAACAATCCTTCGAAAAGTTTTAAATGCTGCAAACAACTTACTTTCTATCAAAAAAGATAAATCTCGCAAACATAAACAATTAACATTGATAAAAATTGTGTTTATTTTTGTGTGAAAAACATCTCAAAGGTTTCATGTAAGAATCGATCAACATGTTCCGAAAGTCTTGAAAAAGTTGTTTGATGGCCGTTCTGAGAAACCAACTAAAAAAATACTTCTCGGCGATTGGGCAACATTTGTTGGACAATCCTAAGTGCGTTAAAAATTATAAAAAGGACAATTTTTCAGTCTTAGTGAGAGCGGAGAACTCTTTTCAATTTACATATTCTGGAAGCCTTATGTATTCAATCTTTAAGGCCCAGTTTATGTAAGCAGAAAAAGTTCGTTTACCAAACTAGACTTTTTAAATCGTTATATTAGTATTTTTAAAGTAATTATTTTCTTGTTAAACTTTATTTTTAAGCATATTTTTAATTTAAAATTTTTATCGCTTCTTTATTTAGATTGTTTTAATTCTACCGAGTTTTATTAGTATACCAAATTTGTTTAGCATTAGCACTTATTTAATTTTTAACATTGGATTATTACGTCATTTTATATCTTAAAACTCTAAACTGCAGTATAATTTTATTTCAATTTGTATTCATTCCAATCCAGTAGGAAACAATTTCTGACGAGTCCTACTTGAAAGTACTTAAATAAATTTAAAGAAAATGAAATGCTTTCTGTTATATATTTTTAATAATCGTTTAAAATATTCTTATATTGTTAAAAAGTTGAAGCAGTAGAAAAATTAAAATTTTGTTGTTATTTTTTAATTATTTTTTGTAAATAAAAGGGTCAATAAAATTATTTAAAAGTTTTTTTTTATTGAAATAAGTTAAATTATTAATACTTTCAGTAAATTTAAATTTTAGGGTAAATTTTAAACACAACTTATTGATGTAAGTCATCTGCTGCTTTTTATAAGCTAAATAATTTTAATAAATTCTAGTTTAGCTTCAGTGTTTAAACTTTCTAGCTTAAACGACAAATTATCAATAAAATCTTTATAAAAGAGTTTTTCTAATGTTAGTATTAATAATTTTTAGGATTGTTTTATTATACACATAAGTATTATATTAGCAATGAAAATGATTAAAAGTTTTAAATTTTCATATATTGTACTTTGAACTATTTTAAAAAACTTTTTCAAGTTAAATTTAAACTATAAAAGTGACTGACTAGTATTTTTTACAACGATATCTAAACAGGTTTTAAATATTGTACTTTTTTTTAAAGATAAACAATCTGTACATACAGTGAAACAATTTTAAATGTATACACACATATACTCATACTGCTTCTTATTAGTACAATTAAGTAAGAGCGATTAATTGTTATCTATTATCTGACATATTAAAAAGAAAAAAATTGATTTTCAAATTGAATGTTTTAATTATAAAAAACTACAATATATTACTAATAATAAAATAAAAACTTACTTTAAGTTTTTTTTAATCTTTAGCTTTTAATTAAAGTTAAATTTGGTAGAAAAATGAACTCAAGTAGAAAACACCTAACAAACCGATTTGATATAAACGAAAAATTAATATAATGTTTCAATTAACTTGATAAACTTTTGTTTCGAATAAAAATAACACCAAAACTCGACTAAGCTACTAAATCTTAATAGGTAATAGCAAAAAATGCTGTAGTGAAATTAAACAAACTTAATTTCATTTAACTATGTTAAAATAATACAATTGTGTTTTTTTATTATAAAACGGTAAATTTAACACACATATTTTCAAAATAAAAAATTACTGCGAACAAAGTTACAAAAAAAAAGTAGTTAATGAACTAATAAACATTATTGTGATAGGTATTAAACGATTGCTTTTTCAGCTCTTACTTTCACATTTTACGTGTGCAAAAATAAATGGATTTTTTTTGTTTTTCTCGAATATTCCTCATTTAAAAAATAGTCTTTATTTTATCGGGTAAAAATTATCCGGTTTGAATTTTCGTATTGTTTGTACAATAAATGGCACCAACGTATTTAGGATTACAGAAATATTACTGAAATATAAATTAAGAAAATCAAAACGTGCTAACAAACAACAGTTAGTACGGATTAGAAGATTGCTCCTTCAGTTGCTGTTTACACATTGAAAGTGTGCGGAAGTGAACTCGAACTTTTCTGGGTTTTCTTGAATACTTAGTGATAGACTGCCTGCAGAACTGAAATTGCCAGGCTCGATAATTTCGTTCGAACCTCATAGCAAGCTCGTTTTTAAACTGGAAAGATTTGAAAATTCTTGAAAAAACGTAAACTCGACACAACAGTCCTTTTTGATGTTTCCACACTAGAAGTACGGAATTTTGACGGCCAGGTATTGTATTACAGTAAATTATTTTGTTTATTGGAATAACGTTTGTGTTCACTTGTGATGGTTGAAAAACAGTCACACTATTGTTTATTTGATTCTTTGTTTTCTGGTAATTAAATGTATTAAAAATGCTGTAATGATGGTTTTTGTTTTTAACCACTGGTTTTATTTGTAAATTGGTTTGTATGCTGTTTGATGGAACTACTATTTCTTCTTGGTTGACTGTCATTTGAACCTTATTCAGACACTTGAACGTTTTCAAATTATCCAACATTGGTTTAACGTGGTTGAAACAGTCTACAGGCTTGAGTTTGTTAATTTGAAACTCTGTGAAAAACCTGTTTAAGTATTACAAGATATAATAAAACTTTTTTTTAAACTTAAAGAACTTTTAATTTAATGTATATGTCAGTTATTTTTATAAGAGATTGTACAAATTTGTTTTTCTAAATAAATAAAATCATACCTGCAATTGTAAATTTTATCTTCAAACTTTTGATTTGCATCAACTTTTCCAACAAATTTTTTCTTCCAATTCAAGTCAAAATCATCATGGTTTTTGTGCATCATTACCACTTTGACCTCATTGAAAATTTTGTCAAATTTCTTGCGAATATTGTCGCAAACATCTATAGAGTTTTTTCTTGCTTGAGCCAACATACTTTTGTGATATGATACAAGTCTGATATCAGCGTGAAACTTATCCTCGAAAAACGAGAATATAGAAAAAAGAGGCATACAAGAAAAAAAGGTATCGGTGGGTGTTTACAATATGCTTTGTCGTTTATCGCATTTCCTATAAATGCAAAAATTTTACTCTTAAAACCATTACATTATTAATTACCTACTTCCTAAATGGATAAAATATTTGTTTGTATTTTCAAATGTTTTATTTAATTATGCCAATATCAATCAAACTTTTTTGACAAAGTTCTACTGCTGAGGTAAAACGTTTTTATCAAGGACAAAACAATAAATAGGAAAATTTAAGTTTTAGCCTTATACATCCACTACTATGTAAATAATTTAACTTATTTCTGGTCGTTATGCTAATGTTTATGCTTAATTTTTATTTCAAACTGTTATTTTCAAATTAAAATATATTTTTTACAGTAGGATTTCTTTCGTAATCTATTTAGTAAACTAAAATACTTATTTTGGTAGAAATTTAAAGTAAAATATAATAGTTTTTTTTTAAACTAAAATTTTTGACCATTAAGAACATAGTTTTTCGATAAACTTTTTTTTTTCTTTCTTTGATAACT
Organism: Thalia democratica; assembly: GCF_965202585.1. Lineage (NCBI taxonomy): Eukaryota > Metazoa > Chordata > Thaliacea > Salpida > Salpidae > Thalia > Thalia democratica. Next base: position 24,548,023 of record NC_139173.1, read on the forward strand.
CTATATGAACATAAAATTCTTTCAAAATATATAAAACTATCACATCTACTGAGTTATTTTTGTATCAAATGTATACATGGAAAATTCAATCAATATTCTAAAGATAATTGTTATAGATTTTAGATTTGTTTAAAACAATTATAAATAAGATGTTAACATAATAAATTTCTAGACACATTTATTAAAAAATGTATATATTAAACAGTTTTAAGCTAGATACGTAAATATTAATTTTAATTCGTTTTAATCTGGTTTAAATAGCTTAAAGTTTATAAAAAACCACATGTATAAATTAGGTACAACTAAGCACATATACACAAAACTTTATTAAACATTTTCAATAGTTGAGTAAAAACACTCTATTTGAAATTATATTAAGATACATAAAGATGCTACGAAAATAGTCAAAATATTTTATAACAACAGGAAAATTAAGGCTTTGACTGGGTCAGCCTATTTTGTTTTATATAGTGCTTAAAACAACAAGTTACTTTTTTTAAGTCAATAATTTGTTAATCAATTAATTTAGATTAAGAATAAAAAAGTTTATATAATATTTTATGTTATATGTCTATAAGAATATTCTTTTACTTAGGTCGTAGGTTTTGTTATTTTTTAGCAAGTAGGCAATTTCAAAAACTCATCATTAACTTTTTGTACAATTTAATCTTTAGCTTTATTATTAGCTATACAATCGTTTATTAAAAAGAGTTAGTTTGTCTTAAAATTACTAAAACTTATAAAGATATGTGTTAAGTACTAGCTTAAACAAGAAAAAAAATTATTCTATAAAAATTTTCCGATAACTTAAAAAGTAGTCAGAAAAAAGTTTTAAAATTGATTTAATCACTAAATAAGTTATTGATAAATGATATTATAAATATTTCGTTACCGTCAAGTGTTAAGTAACTTAACTTTTGCGGCAATCCTGTGTTTAATAAACTTATTTATTAGATAAATTTGATACACACTTTATGGTAAATTTGTATAAAACATTGTTTTTTCTTAGTATAACTATTTATTATTTTTATAACAAATTTACAGTAAAACAAAATTTTAAAATTAATTAAGTAATAAAAAATTATTTAAAACTTTTTACCTATTTCATAAAAATATTGAAAACTTTAATAGAATTGTCAATTTCTTAAAATTAGCATGTTTATATACTAAAACACTTTGGTCTACCTATTTTTTTATAGTATAGTTACTTGTTCATGTAAAACTAATTTACAAACAATCAACTTTGTGTGGTTTCTTAATTCATGTTTTTTTTTAATGATTGCGTAGTGTACTTTTCTAAAGTAAATTTTAAATACTAATAAAAATCCTTCACAAGTAAAACTTTTTATAAAATACGTTTTATTTTTTATACTACTTTTCATCAGATTTGGAGGAAATTTATTGAAAATTTTTCTTATCATAAAAGTTATATAACTAATATAGTTGTTTTAGATAATATTATTTTAAAAACAACCTCGTAAGCAAGCATTACAATAATTGCAACAAAAAATCACAAAGAATAACTTAAACAACTTTAGATATAATGGTAGCTTAATCCATAACTTACTTCCTTGGTAGGATAGCGATTTATGACCTATTGTGCTGTTGAATCTAGCTAGGAAAAATTTGTTTCTGAAGACCTCGTATGATAATTATGGACATTTTTTACACATTTTTATACTAGTTTTTAAAGTTATGTGGTAACAAGTTATTTCCAAACTTAAACAGAAACAGACCTGTTTCATATAGATACAGACTTTCAAAATATAATTCTTTTCTTCTAAGTTTTTAATTCTCTTACACTATCATCATATTTCTTATAATGTATGCATCTAAGTGCTCTGTTTATGAGAACATTGATATCATTTATACATTGTTATTTACCCTTCCCCAGCACAACAAGCTATATCTACCATTGCTGATAAACAAAGAATTAAAGATTAAATATAACGCTTTTTCATTTAAAAAATGTCTTGTTTTATATAATACACCCAATATTTTTTGTAGTTTTGTTTTTATAGCTTCTATGTGTTCTGTCCATTTTAAGTTTCTGTCTAAAATTATTCCCAAGTAATTATATTTATCTGTGTTTGTTATAACTGTTTTACCTATTTTAAAATTAAGTTCTATATTTTTTAAAAAACTATTTTTTGATTGGTGTAGAATCATGCTTCTTGTTTTATTAAGGTTTAGTTTAAGTTTGTTTCCTATAATCCAATCTAATACCTTATTTAGTTCTGTGTTAAAAGTTTTACTGTGATTTAGGTATGTGTCTTTTGTGAGTGTTTTGTATAACATTGTATCATCTGCAAAGTTGAGGACTTTAAGACTGGTACTATTTTGTAAGTCATTTATGTGTATAAGGAATAACAACAGTCCTATTACTGAGTCTTGTGGTACCCCAACTTCACATTTATCACAGGTTGACTCATATCCTTCAAAGCTAACAAACTGTTTCCTTCCATCTAGATATGAAATAACTAGTAGATGAATATTTTCTCTCATACCATAACATTCTAATTTCTTTAGTAAGATATTTCTATCTACACTATAAATGCTTTACTTAAACCCAAAAAGACTGCACAAACTGCGTTTTCTCTATCAAAATTGGACAGAGCCCCTTCAATAAATTCAGACAAAGCTAAAGTGGTGGAATGATTCTGTAGAAAAATAGGGTTTTGTGTAAACTATTAAAGAGATAGTTTACGTGAAATAAGTAAAACTTTACAATTTTTCATTTTTAATTGTAATAATTTTAAAAATTATGTTAACCAATGTTATTAATAACTGATAGTACTAATAATTCGCTCAGCATAAAAACTAATTGTTAGTTATATTTTTTTTTTACAATAACGTAAACCATCTTGTTTTAATTGCTTAAAATCTAAAACATATATCTTCTTAGCATTACTCAATAAATGTTAATAGAAAATGATATGTAAGAACTATAAACTATTTAAATTTATACTTAAGTCAGCTAGTAAAAATGTTTACTTAAAAAACTACATTAAATCTATATCAACTGTATTATACCTTTAAAAAGTACTCTTCTTAATTAATTTTAAAATTTACTAAATAAATCTTTATTAGTACAGCAAGAACATATTTTCTATGTAATTAAGTTTAGTTTTCAAAAAAAGTTCAATGAAAGTTAACAGAGAAATAGTTTCTTGAATATTTTTGATGTATATTACGTTAATTATATAATGGTAAAAAATAGACCAAAGGTAACTTAAGGAAAACAAAATTAAGGACAGTTTTACATTTAAATATAAGCTCTTTAGTTATACATATTTTGTATTTTTTAGCTTGTTTACGACACAAATAAAGCAATAAATTTCACTTAGGTAAATTAAAAAATTTTTTAGTAGTTTTTTAATGGTTTAAGCTTTTTAATTCTAGTTATATTTTAGTTTTAATTTTTGTAATTTTCAATTTGAGTAATAAAAAAAAATAAGTCTAAATAATTTTTCTTTATAAATAAAAACACGTTTGTTGGGATATAATTTTTATACTACGTAACCTGATATATAAAATAAATCAACAATATTTGATTATAATTTTTATTTAAAAAAAAATTTAATGAATTATTTTCTTTATGAAATAGCCTAGACATTTTTTTAAAATCTAGTACCAAAATGTTAACTAGTTGGAAAATTTTCGCATTTGCAGCAGTGTATATTAAAATGTATTGTATTTTTTAAATATTTATAGTTTAAAGTTAAAATATTTTATTAATTTTACGTTTTAAATTTTATAACTAGGTAGAAAAGTTATACTTCATAAACAATAAAAATAAAAATTATAAAGAAAACTAAATTGAAATATTCATTGAAGGTTAAACCTAAAACATTAATGATTATAATAATTTATACATATCTCAAAATCGGGAACGGGTTAAAAATGCACGAAAACAAAATTGCACGAGGGGAATAAATTACACGAAGACAAATTTGCACGAGGGGACAAAATTGCACAAAGAAAATTTTGCACGAAAAGTCAATTTTTCACGAAGAAAATTTCGCACCAAAGGTCAATTTTCCACAAGTGACAATTTTTCAAAAAGGGTCATTTTTGCACAAAAGTTAAAGAAAAAAAAAAAAAATCTATAAAAAAGCAGAAAGAAAAAAAAAGTTACTGACCAAGGGAAAGGGTAAAAGGGGTAACAGTGATTGTAAAAATAAAATAACTAATATAATTTATTATCAGAAACAAGAACGAAAAAATAAAAAGTAAAAGTAAATTAACTAAAAAGAGTTAAAAAAGCTACTGACTGAGGATAAGGGTTAGGGTTAACAGTGATAGTAAAATAGAAAAACAACAAAAAAGCTAAAAAAAAAAAAACTAATAAACAAATCAAAAAATTAAATTGATAAAAAATTCAATCCGTACGAAAATTTCTCCGTGCATTTTTGTCCGCTGGCTCAAGTTTGACACCTAACCCTATTATTCATGTGTATTCATTTCCTAAAAACATGACTTAAAAACTTAAGCGTGTTTCATTAGCTGTATAAAATATTTTGTATTTATTAGATTTTTCTTAGTTTGAACTACTAAATTGCAAAATATCAAAGTATAACGACAACGTGTAAAGAGCTTCTTTTTTCCAATTCTTTAATAAACTTATGTAACTGTCAACTTAATTTTTTTTGTCTTTAAAATTTTTATTGACATAACAAAAACTAGAAAATTTATATAATTTTTAAATCATATTAATAACCTTTTCAAATGATTAAAAACATTTTTTTTGTCAACTATATTTGTTGAAATTTTATATGAAACTTTACCTGCTAAATAAGTTAGATTCATTTAGTTATTTTAAGTTTGTGCAACATTTAAGTGATGTTTAATTTGTCATAGTATAACTATTTAAAGTATTCATGAAATGTATGTTTTTCAAATTTATAACCAAAAAAAGGTTTTTTTTTATCACCAATCATCGTTGTTTGTTTTATATAAACTTCTTTTGTCAATGAAATGTTTAGTTTTTTAGTTTTGAAGTAAAAGATCATTTGTTATACCAAATGTTAATCAAACTGTTGTGAGTATATTCATTAACAGCTAAAAATAAAGTTTTTTATAAATTAAACAATATAGTATTTAGGTTACCAATGAACATTTACTTTTTTTGTTTTTGATGAAAGTAGTGTTACGTTTGAAATTATAACTAACTTAAAAAACCTGTAAATAATTATATTTAAATAATACATTAAAATAATGTCTTCAAAAATTACATTAGAAAATATTTGTAAAAAATTTAAAAAATAAAAAATATTAATCAACCAAAAACAACTTGAAGAAAATTTTTGTTAGTATGATAAAACAACGTTTTTTACAAATATTAATATTTAAAAACAGTACTTAATTCAATTAGTAATAAAATAACTTCATTAAGACATTTTGTCCGACTTTTTGCTGTGTGTTTAGAGAATTATATAAACAAAAAAGAAGTTTTACCAGTTATACACACAAAATATAATCACATAAGTTGTAACAGATTTTAAAAACATTAAATACTTTTTTGTATGAAAAAAAACTAAAATTAAACCAATATTAAATTGTGTTTAAAACAGTTTACCCTTTAAAACTTTAACTGAAAAAATTGTTATCTAGCTCTCAGGCATGCAATCAACGTTGTCTTCACTGGTCTGTACGAACTTTGCCTTGCCAAATCTAGAATCAATTTTAGTTAAGATATAAAGTGAAATTGTCTTTATCTTTAACTAAAGAACAAAGTTAAAGTTTTATTATTTCATATTTATTAAGCAATTTTAAGAATAATCTTAGCAATTTATACACGAGATAACTTAACTAATGAAGATTTTGAAGGTTGAAACTTATAAAAAAACTATAGTTTAAATACTATTGTTAGATCTTTTGCTTGATAATAGTTTTTTAGTGTGATTTCTTAGATGTTAAAGAAATAAGAAAATTTATAATTCTTTTTTTGTTTATTGATTTTATCTCAACAGTTATTTAAGCTTTTCTTACCTTGTCAATTTTTTTTAAATTTCAATGAGACAAAGTACATAAAAAACTTTAAAAAAATATAGTAATCAGTGCTGCTTGTTTGAATTTAATTTATTCTAATTTATTTAAAGTAATAATTGTACATACCTACCAACAGTCTTTAAGAATTGTTTAAGTTATATTCTAAGCTAAGTTTAAATGGTCAGTCATTTTGTTAAATTTTATTCAACTGATTGTTCATGATCGTTACCAATTGAAATTTTTTTTTTAATAGCTCAGATTACACCTGTTTTTAGTTTCTTAAATAGTCTTTTACGTATATTAATCACTCTTTGTTATTTTTTAATTGCGATTATTCTAAATAGTTACTGACGAAAATTTAAAAGTCCATTACGGAATGACGATGAAAGTAAAAAAAAAACTTTGATTTTTTAATTAACTTTAAAATTATAATATATCTTATATATTTATTATTATACTTTTTTTTATTATTATTTATTATTATTACTATTTATTATTATTTACATTACATTTAAAAACAACAGTTACAGAAGCTCAAGCACAAAAAATATTCTGTAGAATCTGTACGTAAGTCGTAAGTTAAATTGTAATATATGTTTTGCTTACATTAAACTTAAAGAGTAATAAACTTAATATAAATAGGTTGTTATTTAAGCGTTCAATAAATAAAATTTAATAGAATTTGTTTACTAATTGAATTCTTAAACTTCCTGTTGTTATAGAAATAATTAAATTATTTTTGTTGCACCTTTATGACTTTAAAACAATTTCATGTTGTGATTTTTATCAAGTTATTAAAAAGGTTTGTGAAATTTTCAAGTATCTGTACATAGATATACCTAACTTATACATGTTGCTTTTTCAGTAAAGTTTGATCTCTTTAAACCAGATTAGAACAAAAGAAGATAAAATTTACTTGTTTAATTTAAACTAGTTTAGTATATACATTTATTTAATAAATGTGTCTAGAATTTTATTATGTTACCATCTTATTTATAATTGTTGAAACGAAACTAAAATCTATAACACTAATCTTTTGAATAGTGATTGAATTTTCTATGTGTAAAATTAATGCAAAAGATATGTTTTCAAATTAGATTGTTTTATTAGTTTTGTAACAACTTTATGTTTCAATTAATTTACAAAGTGTCAAACGTTTGTTATCGAAGAAAATTATGTTCTGAGAATGATGGTCAAAATATTTAGTCTTTTAGACAGTTTTTTTTATTGTACTTTAGTTTTATCAAAATATTTATTTTAATTCAAAAGTTATGTTACTAAAGAACTCCTACTATATAAAGTATGTTTTTAATTCAAAATGATAACTTGAAATAAAAATAAAGCATAAACATTTACACAACGACCAGAAATAAGTTATATTTTTTACATATGAGTGGGTGGTTAAAAGGTAAAACTTAAATTTTTTTATTTATTGTTTTGTCCTTGATAAAAAATATTTTACTTCAGCATTAGACCTTGCTAAGAAAAATTTGATTGATATTGGCATAGTTGGATTATATACATGAAAATAAAAAATTTATCAATACCTGAAGTAAATAAAATGCTTATGTAACTTCAAGAGTAGATTCTGCATTTTGTAAACAAACACCGAACAAAAAGTTTGATTGATATTGGCATATTTAAATAAAATATTTAAAAAATACAAACAAATATTTTATCAATTTAGGAAGTAGGTACGAATAATGTAATACTTTTTAGAGTAAATTTAGCATTAATAGGAAATACGATAAACAACAAAGCATTTTGTAAACAATCACCGATACCTTTTTTTTCTTGTATGCCTCTTTTTTCTATATTCTCGTTTTTCAAGTATAAGTTTCACGCTGATAGCAGACTTGTATCATATCACAAAAGTATGTTGGCTCAAGCAAGAAAACACTCTGTAGATGTGTGCGACAATATTCGCAAGAAATTGGACAAAATTGTCAATGAGGTCAAAGTCGTAATGATGCACAAAAACCATGATGATTTTGATTTGAATTGGAAGAAAGAATTTGTTGGAAAAGTTGATGCAAATCAAAAGTTTGAAAATAAAATTTACAAATGCAGGTACAATTTTATTTATTCAGAAAAACATATTTGAACAAAACTTTTGAAAAAACTGACAAATACATAAAATCAAAAGTTTTTTGAGTTTAAAAATTTTTATTTTATAAAGTAATATTTTAACAGGTTTTTCACAGAGTTTCAAATTAACAAACTCAAGCCTGTAGACTGTTTCAACCACATTAAACCAATGTTGGATGATTTGAAAACGTTCAAGTGTCTGAATAAGTTTCAAATGACAGTCAACCAAGAAGAAATAGTAGTTCCATTAAACAACATACAAACCAATTCACAAATAAAACCAGTGGTTAAAAACAAAAACCTTCTATACAGCATTTTTAATACATTTAACAAACAGAAAACAATAGATAAAATAAACAACAGTGTGACTATTTTTGTACCATCACAAGTTAAGACAAACGTTATTCCTATAAACAAAATAGTGTACTGTAATACAATACCTGGCCATCAAAACTCCGTACTTTTAGTGTGGAAACATCAAAAAGGACTGCTGTGTCGAGTTTACGTTTTTTCAAGAATTTTCAAATCTTTCCAGTTTAAAAACGAGCTTGCAATGAGGTTCGAACAAAATTATAGAGCCTGGCAATTTCAGTTCTGCAGACAGTCGATCACAAAGTATTCAAGAAGAACCAGAAAAGGTCGAGTTAACTTCCGCACACCTTCAATGAGTAAACAGCAACTGAAGAAGCAATCTTCTAATCCGTACTAACTGTTGTGTGTTAGCATAGTCATTTCAATATTATTAACTTGTCTTCCAGTAATACCTTTGTAATCCAAAATACGTTGGTGCCATTTGTTGTACAAACAATGAGAAAATTCAAATTGTTCAATTTTCACACGATTAAATAAAGACTGTTTTTTAAATAAGCAATATCAGTACTTGAAAATGTGCTTAATACTAATTTTTATGGACTAAGAAAAATCATAAAGATTTATAAGTTATTATATTTTTTAGAAAAAATTACTACTTATTACAGCATATTTTTTTAACATTAACTTTCCTAGTTTATTTGTAATCATAACAAAAGTTTTTAAACTACTTTATTGTTTTCTTAATGTTCAGTTTTAAGTTTAACTGGTTTTTTGTGTATATATTTGAGTAAATTTTTCCTGCCAAATATAACTTTAAATAAGTCGGTAATGATTAAAAAATGCTTTCTGTACTTTTCTCCTTTGTTATTTACTAATCTTTGTGGCTTTTTTAAGATAATTTTTTATTATTTAAAAAAACTATCTCATTGTTTATAAAATAATTTTCGAAATAAAAAAAAATTGTTGAACTTACTATATCGTAGTAAGTTAATTAGATGAGTATATATGCTTAAATATTTTAAAACAATTTTTACTGTATTTACTTAAATAAAACAATACAACTTTAAACAGTTGTTCTATATATCGTTGTAATGTACACATTAATTTAATTTTCTAATTTAAGTTTCACTTAAGTATTAAAATAGATAAATAATAATAAATAATTAATGAAGTATTACTATTCAAAACAGTTATTAACACTTAAACTTTAAATTTCGTTGTCTTGCTTAAATTACTTAATTTTATAATAAATAATGATTTAAAAACTTCACATTAATTTAAAACTATAAGAAAGAATATTCATTGTTGGTTTATCGTTTAAGCTCGAAGTTTTAAACTTTTGGATTGATCTAGAGAGAATTAATTTATTATTAAGCGTAAAAAGCAGATAACCTACACTAATAACACAAGTTTTATTTTTAAGTTATTTGAAAAATTGAAAGTTTAAGTTTTTTAAAACAAAATTAGGAATTTAATTACTTTTTTTTTGGCTTTTATTTTAAACCTAAATCAATTTTTAATAAAACTAGTAAATATCAAAAGCTTCTAAGGCTTTAACTTATAAGGAAAAGATAATAACTAAAAGTATTTTATAGTTGTAGTTACACTAAAATACTTTATTTAGTGTTTTTTTTTTTTTGAACTTTTTTCATAGCCTTAAGCATTTAATTTATTTTGAAATAAAGTTATACAAGTTTGTCGTATCAACAATAGGAAATATATCGTCAATTGTTTATAAAAAAGGAGTCTAAGTTTATTGAAAACTAATGACACATTGTTTTAACCAAAAGTTCATAGCTTAGTACATAAGTATATATATGAATTTAGATTAATTCAATAAGCAATTATCTATGCTGGAAAAATTTGCAGTTGAAACATGATGAGTCTGTTATCTACACAAACGCGAAAAAGTTTAAAACGAGAGAAGTAAAAAATAAAACGAGAGAAGTAGAAACCGATCGATTGATGTTTACCGATTGTTTTTGTTTTAGAATTTTCATAGCAACTAAAATCTTTTTGAAATGTCACGCCCTTTTAAAGTTACGTAAATTGTTTAAAATTACTTAAAATGTTTAGTTTTACTAATAATAAAACACAGTATCTACGTGGTATTGTAAGAGTAAATGATATAAACATAAATTAAAGTTTAAGTTAAAATAGAATTGTAGTTGTTTTTTTGTTGCATAAATACTTTATATAATACAAAAACTATTAAAATATTAAATTTAACTTATAATAAACTTCAGTTTTTTCATCAATGATATATTAAATGCCAAAAAAACTGTTATTTAAATTCAAGAACTTACCAAAAAAAAAAAAAAAGATTCCTAAAAATATAATATAGATTTTGAAAGTAGAACTTAAACTTAAAAAAATTAAAACAAGCTCAAATTACCAGGTGAGTGTCAGAATGGCACAGCGACACTTTAGCACGGGTCGTCACCTTTGCACGTCGTCATTTTAGCACAGTGGGTCACTTTTGCACAGTGTCTTTTTAGTATGGGGGTCACTTTTTCATAGTGTCATTTTATCACTCTGGGTCAATTTTGCACAGAGCCTTATTTTTGCAAGAAATAAAGCTTTACAATAGGAGGATTTATGAACCTTTTTATTTAACTGGTGAAAAATAATTGTTTATACTCTAAGTTTGTAGGATTTTTATGCTTGAATTATTTTTTTTTGTCTATTCATTTTTTAAGAAAAACTTGCTTTATATTTTCTAGTACTTTGTAGATATGATAGGTATTTCAACACTATTTAATATAAAACCTAGAAATTTTTAAGTTTGTTACTTAAGAATTATATACATTTCAAAGAAAAAAAAGAAAGCATATTAAAGATAATAACTAATCAATACGATAATAAAAAATTAAAAGAAAGCTGAAATTTTTCAAAATTTTGTATAAACAAAGTCAAGAATACAAAGTAGCAAAATTGTCTAAAATTAAATTAAACTCTTTTTTTTTGGAGACTTTTAGTGTATTATTAAGTACTGATTTTTCAATTGAAGTATATTGTTTTATTATTTTTTATACTATTTTGTAAATTAATAATCTTAACATTCTAAAGTTCTAAATTTCTATTTTTAGGCTAAAAGTTTTGTAAAACTAAGAAAAGCTTTCAAGTATTAACCCTATTTAATTAAATTAAACATTATAAGTTTAATTAAATTGATCGAAAATCTTTAAAACTATATACTATACTTTTTGAAACAACTATATTTTTTTAAGTATTGAGTTTAGTATCATACAACAAAAACTTGTTTTAGATTTAATTTTACTTAATACTACATTTAAAAAATTATTAAGACAGTTCCATAATAATATTGCAAATTAAGTTTAAGTTTTTATGAATTTAATGTATGTTTACTTTTAATTTTTAATTTAGTTTTTTAAAACGTGCTTTATATATAACCGAGTTTTAAATACTTATAATTAAAAAGGTATTATCAAAAAAATTTAAATGAAGGTTTAAAAATGCTTTGCTTGTGCAAAATAAGGCTCAGTCAAACTTTTTTTCAAGACGGCTCGAGCAAAGTAAGAAAAAAAAGTTTAGTGCAAAAATGACGCTCAGAGCTTAAGTAACACTGTGCAAAAGTGACGCCGTGCTATTCTGCTCGGCTACCTATATTATCTTCAGTTTATAAAGTTTAAACTTTTTTTTTTGAACATGAACACACTTAATTTTTATTTTTCATATAAACTGCAGTTTTTAATAATGTTTTTAATGTAAGTCTACTTAATCAAAAAAGGTATTTAATAAGTTTTTCAATATAATTTTTTTTACCTTAACCTCTAAATAAGATTGATTTATTCTCTGACAATCGGAAAAAAAGTAGAAAGTCTTGTTAATAGCAAATAATTATTACAATGTTAAGTACTGCAGTTCAAAATAGTTGTAATAATTTCTTAATTTACTTTCACAAATTTGCGTAAACAACATTATGCTAATACCTAAATTTATTAGAACAACTTGTTAGTAAACTATATTTAATTTTTTTAAAACTTATCTAATCAAAAATAATTTATACAACATAAGTTATTACTCCTAGCACTCTTTTATTTTAACCGCCACCTTTTAAAAATGAGCATGTAACAAACTAGATTGATAATTATTTGGTAGCTAATTATTTATGTAAAAAAGCATTTACTATCTATCTCAGGGTTTCCCAAACTGATTTACTAAATCGCCCCCTTTTCAGTAATTTGAAAAAAAATCGCCCCCCCCCCCCCTGATTTAACAAAGTAGTTTTTCTTTTGAGTACAAACTTTTGAGCTACAAAAAGTTGTGTTCGAAATGTAATTTAGTCTGGTACTTCTTATGCACGCACTTTTGTGTTCAAAGTAGTTTACAGGGCTTGAGAAAATAATTTATAGTTATTTTCTTAGAAGCCCAGTAAAGGGTATTAAAATACTTAATTATTAAAAAGCCTTGTGTTATCTGTAATCAATCCTGTTTAAATATGAACTGTTTTGAAACTAATGAAATTTTTAGGTCAGTGGTGGACAATTTTTGTAGTCAGCAATTCATATTTACTAAAAAATCTTTTCTAGTTTCAACTCGTTAAAAAAATTTATTTGCGGGCTGCATGATTTTAAAAAAATAACAAATAAGAAAATTAAAAAACGCGAGCAAAATTGTAATAAACTCATGTACTATTATTGTGATCTAGGAAATAATATTGTGAACTGAAAACGAAATCAAAGCGTATTTTAAAATATTAAGTATCAAAAAAATAAATTTTATTTATTATGCACAAGTAGTTTTCAATTTACTTAGCGGGTCGAAATTCGACTGGATCTGCGACTGGATCTGAGCCTTACGTTATCCATCTGAAATCTTAACTTAAACGTGACATTATAATAATATCTCATATAACAAATTTTGGACATTTAGAAGTTAATACTAAGTAACTTATTTAAGCCGCACAAAGTACTTAAATTATTTTATAAATAGGCATATTCTAAAAATAACTATACCAGAGATTAAAAAAACAAAAAAAAAAAAACAGTTCATTATACACATAATAAGAAAAAAATTAAAATTAATTTCTGATCTAGTTTGAGGAAGTTTGACCGAATGGTTGATTATCTCACATGAAAAGTGGTTTCATCAACAGCTTCAGTTAATGCAGTAAATTTATTAATTTCAATACTAAGATATTTTGTAAGCAAGTTAGTTGAAAAATTAAAAATTTAATTTTAAACTTTTTAAACTATTTGTTTCGTAGTAGAATACCATGAAATAGTACTTGACTTGGAATAATCTTTAGGGAGCTAAACCTTAATTCTAACATTTTTTTTTTCTTTATTTAAATTCAAAAAAAAAATCCAATGTTTTACACTTAATTCTGTGAACAGAAAGTAATCAAATTAAAAAAACTTTTAACTAGGTTTAAATTTTGTTTTGTAACTGTAGCAGTCTTTTTGATGGCTTATTTAATTCTGTTTAAAAAGTTTTTTTTCTAGCTATTAGCCCATAATAATTTAACAGAGGAAAATAGTGAAAAACTAAAAGCTAGTATTGAAGTATTAAAATAAACAAGTATATTCTAATTGCTAATATAATTAAATTAAGAAAAAACAAAAAACAGTTGTATTAATAGTCTAAAACTCCTTATATAATAATAATTTTTTTAACAATAATAAATCAAGTTAGAAAATAAAATTGAGTTTAAGAAACTTTTAAATGAAAGAGTAGAAGTCATTTAAAATAGAGACCTCAAATTTATACTCTTAAAAACCAAAAAATTCATTTTAGACTTTAAAACATTAATGGTTATCAAAATTTTACAGCCATATAATAGTTATATAGTTATATAAGTTATATACGGATTAAACAAGTAATAACAAAAACCTGTCAAATAAAGGTCTTTCAAACAAATATTTTAATTTTATCACTATGCTATAAAAACTTTTAGTGTAATGTAAAACGACGAATATGAACTACAAAATTAATCAGGTCAAAATAAAACTATTAACAACTTTAAAACATAAATTATTTAATAAACATAGTAGACTTCCGCTTAAGTTCGCACTTCGAAAGAAATTAAAAAGTGCAAACTAAAAAAGTTATTACCATATTTTTTTTACAAAATGAAAATTTCAATATGTTATATGTAACAATGTTATGAATAAACATGAAATCCACTAAAACATAAAACAAACTTTCATTAAAATAAAACAGATCTATATAAGCTAACAAATACTATATACATTTTGTTTTATTAATATTTGGTTAGTAATAGACTTTACTTTAATTATATATAAGAAAATATAAATTTGCTCTTTTTATTTTGGTAAAAAGTGCGAGCTCAAGAGGAAGTCCACCGTAATTAATATTCATTAGGCATTATGCAAACCTGTTGTAGAATAAATAGCTTAATAAAGTTGTTATTATAAAAAGACTACTTAATTACAATACAAACCAGGTTAAATAAGAAGTTTTCAAAAGATTAAATCAAATTAAAAAACTTTCATAAAATAATGTCTGCTACTGAAGTCTAATATAATGTGAAGGATGAGGTTCATGACTGCTTGCAAGTTTTTCTAATCTGATTCTTAATCAGTAAAATAGAGCCTTAAGTCACCTCCTTTATAAATATTAAGATCAGATCTTTTGCTCAAGATGTTGATAACTGAACTGAAAGCTTTCTCAACAACATAGCTAGAAGGAAAATCTATAAACAACAATCTAAATTCCTCTTAAATGATTGGATACTTTTGCCTTAGTTTTTGTTGAGTCCAAAAGCTTTCATATCGTTCTTTGGAAGAATTTACTTTAAGTTTAAGGTCAGTTTGTAAGTCTGAGAAGGATTCCTGTATGTCGTTTATTTCAAAAGTATCTGCCTCGAAGGGATCCATATTTTTATCTATATGATAACTATTTTGTGTCAAATCTAAATTTTACTACTTAATATGTTAAAATCGTTAAAAATTCCAGGTTTTTTTTGCCGAACTTGTCAAGTTCCAGGTTTTTCCAAGTTTCTAGGTAAATTGACAACCCTGTATAGTTTTATTTCTTAGTCTTACTTAATGACTTTTCAAAAAACAACTGGAAATATCATGAGGTGATAGTTAATAAAAAATAACATAGATTTTTACAAACCATTTATGATCCCAAATAACATATATATCAGGTTATAAAATAGTGAGAGGGATTTCAATTATCTATGATATATGTAATTGTTAAACAAGGAAGTATATGAATTAAAATATAGTATTTACTTGAAAGTAGGAGTCATAAGCACTTGATTTTTTTTCTACTTTTTACATTAATAAAATAAACTTTTTTGTTTAAGTTTTACCTCAGGGTCAAACAATTAATAGCAAGCTAATATTAGTAAAATAGCAAGAAAAAAAGTAAAAATCTCATGACAGCCCAAAATTTTAAAATCGCCCCCTTTTCGCCCCCTTACTAGTTATCGCCCACCCTTTCGCCCCCTTACTAATTATCGCCCCCCAAATAACTAAAATCGCCCCCAGGGGGGCGATATCGCCCACTTTGGGAAACCCTGATCTATCTGCTTTGCAAGCCAGCCTTATCCAACTAAAACTGGGAACTTTATGTTTAAAAAATTTTAAATAAAAATGTTTATAAGTTTATAATCAAAAATAAGCTACTATTTGCTTTGGTTTACTATTTCTTGGCTAAACACATGAACTTTTAAGAAAATTACTGAAGAAAACAACAGTAAATGAATGGCAGTTTCTTTTGTTAAATGAGTTAATTCGTTATAAGCTGTTACAAAAGAAAGTCAAAACAAAGTCCGATGCTGTTTAAATTTCCGATCAAAGCATTAGGGCTTAATAATTAAAAAAAAAAGCATTTTCATATTATTAAAACAATTCTTTTTTAATTATGTTTATAAACTATCTCAGCTTTGTTTGTGTCAATTGAAGAGTGTAAAAATATTAAAATATTATAAATTTTATTAAATATTAAAACATTTAGAAAAACACATTTAAAGGTGAAACAACACTATACTATCATATGAATAAAGTTAAATACAAGTTAACAAAAGAAAATTAATATAATAACTTTTTGGTTCAAGTAATTTGCATTGTCTTTTATCTTTTAAAGTTATGCTCAAACTTCTAAAAACCAATATAACTCACTTAGTTAAAGTATATTTGCCTCAAACTATGCATGATTCATAACACTGTTGCTTTTCTTTTTATAGACGTTAAGCACTTGAATTTTTTTTTTTTTTGAGAAGTTAAAACAATAGTTTTTTCAATAAAATTAACTCTCGGATGGTTAAAAAAAACGAGTTTACAAATTATTGTTAAGAAAGTTACGTCTTACACTTCATTAATTCAATTTAAACTTTTAGTAGTAGTAGTTCAGCAAATTTTTTTAAAGTGAACTTGGTTAGAGATCATCTATAAATGCAACAAAATGAATACTATAAAATTAAAAAATATATATGACGATTTTAAGGTAAAAAAAATTCTCTAATAACTTTACCTCTATGAAATATTATTCATAGTTGAAACTTACTACTTTAAAACAAAATGTTTATTTTCAGAACCATCAACACTGTTTTAAGTTCTTTTCAAATCTATGTTTACTATGTTTAAAAAGTCATATAAAAGTGAAAAGCTTTATAAACGAAAAATGTATGAATTTTTAAGAATTAAAATTTATGAATTTTAATGTTTAACTTATTTATCTGTTATAATTTTACTAATTAAAATTTTTTGTTTTAAACCGATCTGTTTCAAACTAAAAATGATTTGTGAAGTAAGTAAAAGTATCTGTTTTTTGTTTCAGAAAATTAGTTATAAACGTTTTCAAAAACCTGCATTAAAAAAATGCTTTACAACACTTTACATTACTCGTACAAACAAAGTATAAAACTAATTGTATATTATAACTAAAAATAGTTTAACATAAAATTTCAAACGGCAGAAAATTGTAAACATTAAAGAGTTGAAATGCTTTTTTTTTTCTAAGTAGTGTAAAATTATTGCGTGATATGAAAACATAAATGAACGGAAATGATCTAAAGCACTATTTCAAATTCAAGTATCGACTTTAATCTATTTTCATGTTCATAATATTTTGGCAACAACTTTTAAACATTTATTTTGCATTAACTTTGCTAATTTATATTAACAATTTTTTCAAACAAAACATTTGTTTAATTTTAATTTTTTATGATTTTAAGAAGTTTTTGTTAGTTTAACAAACTAAACATTTATTTGTTTAACTCCAGTCATTTTAATTTTGTTCATAACTTTGTACTAGTTTTTTTATTATTAATTACAGTTTTATTTGACAAAACAGTTTAAAGCTTTTTTTTTTATTTTTAAGCCGTGGTTTTTGAAAATCGGCTTTTTTCTTAAAAGTTACAGAACAAATACAAATCGTTATAACCTGAATAAACTATAGTTTAATATCAACTTAAAATATTATTCAATAGGTTTTAGATTTTATAATTTATTTTATTGATGGATATTGAAAGCGATTTCTTCAAGGTTAGTTTAAAATTATTAAAATTTTATTTGAATTCGTTTTACTTCATTTTTTCAAATGATTTTTTGTCCTTTTTTGTAAATATAAATAATACATATGACAAAATATTTCAACGTCATATTCTGCTGCAACATACTTGCATTTTTAATAAAAGTAAAAAGTATCTCTTTTACAAAAGAACTAATTACAGTTAAACTTAAAGTACACATTTCATTTAAAACATTTTAAAGCCGTTCAAGTATTTTCAAAATTATAAAAAATCCGTTATAAAATAAATCATTATTTATATTTATTTTATATTGAAAAGAATATTGAGGACTTTGGTGAGGGTGTCGGAAGTTCTTTAGATGGATTGCTAACAGAGGATTGGGAAGAAACAAAAACGTTGAAAGAAAGAAAAAAGTTAGTTTTCATATTTTGTTGTTAATTATTTTAAGTAGTCGAAAGGTTGAGTCTTACGTGCGACTTTACAACAAAAAATCACACATTGTGTGATGACTAATATTTATGACAAACATTTTTAAAACTTAAAGTTTTTATTACTGTTCAGTTTATAGACTGCGACTTATGTGAAATGGTTAATATGAAAAGGTGGTTAATTTTTGTTATTTATATTATTCAAAAAAATTATATATTTGGTGTATGCCAGATAAGAATCTATGTATGTGTTCAAACTTTTGTCAAACTCACTAATGCTTAGCAAATGCAAAATTGTTTGTAGATAGACTTTTTATACAAATTTGTAAAGAAATGAGTATAAAGTGTACATTATTCAAGTTAAAGATTTGTTATCAGTAAACTTCTTTTAACAAAGTTATTTGTAAGATATACAACCAGTTTTAAAACAAGGCTTTATTGACTAAAATGCATAATTTAAACTTTTTTTTTGTGAAACTCTTTTACTCTAAGAAAAATGTTATTGAAGCTAGTTAACTATTTTCAGGTAACCTTATTCTTGCAACAAAACACTTTTTAATATCTGAAAAAATATAAACCTTAAAATACTTAAAATAGTTTGCCTTTTTTTTCAATACGATTATTTTAATTTATAATTAGTTCTATGTATATAATTTCATTAAAATCTAAACCTAAACAACTTATTTATATTTGTTTAATATTATATAGTTTAAATTAAGAACATTTATACTTTTTAGATTGTTCATAGTACAAATCACAAACAAGCTTTATAGTTTTTATTTTTAGCTGCAAACTTATTGGCACACAAGCATATAACATAAACTAATTAAATAATATTAAAACTATTTGTTGAAAAAACAGTTTATATTTAGTTGTGGTACTATTAGTAAGAAAATTAGAAACGAAATCAAAGTTTAGTTACAAATAAAACCACTCGTCGTTGTTATAACATGCTCATAGCAGTGTAAATCAATAATAAAAACAACAAACTCAGTTTTCAGTTTTTATTTGTTTTTTTTTAACTGACTTATCAAAAAGCAGCGTAGAGCTAAGCATACATTTTAATAAAATAGGTTTTGTATAAATATTATTTTTTTTTTATTATGCTTTTCTAACACTTTAAACATGTTTGAAATTCAACTTGTCTTTTATATTGATCAATGCTTATGAGCTCATCTTGATTTGTGTTATGCTCCGACTTATTCTTGTTTTAAGCAATTTACAAGCTCTGTTTTATAAGCAAGAAAAACACCTGTCTGTTAAAATTGTACATTTTTTAATATTCTAAACTCTCTATAACAATCTAATATTTGTTGCTTAAAACTAACGTTGAAGAATATACGTTGTTATGCATGTAAATCTGCAAAATGTGAAACTGAAGTTTTGCTTGTTAAATTCTAAGAAGTTGTTTATTTTGCGTAAATACATGCAGAGCTTAAGGAAATACATTTTAAAAAACACGTAGGTGTTTTTTTTTGATCAATTACTTAGTAAGTCGGGAGTATAAAGTCGAGTCTAGTTGTTATTTAAGGAGTTTGAAACTGAATTTTACTTTACAACTTTAAGTTTAAATAGAAATTTGTTTATAAATTTAGAATCTTTTCGGTGAAACTCTAATTTGTAACATATGTTTAAATGGACAAACAACAAGAGGAAAACTGTGCTTTTACATTAAATATAAATAAATTTTCACATTTATTTATAAGCATATAACTATTTAAAAAAAAACAGTTTAAAAATTAATAACATCAATTTATCTCACAAATAATAGTGGTTAAAACCAAAAATTTCATAAAATGTACTGAGAATTTAAGTTTAATATAGTTTAGCCTACAAACTATTAATAGATTATAGTTGAGCATGATTACATATACACGTGTATTTAGAAAATAGTGTATTTATATAAAATAAATTACCTTCGACAGAGCCCATTTGAAGGGCTTTTGAATAATTTTTGCGAAAATTCAAATCAAAAAAGAACAGTCCACATTTCTTATAAAAACAATAAAGTTGTTTTTAATCATTAAGCTGATGATTAAAAACAATGTTATCTTTATTTTGAAATTTAAACTTTTGCAATACATATACAAACACATATATATAGTAAAGTACAATAGTCTAAAATTTAAGCTCTTTTTTTCACTAATTATTTAATGACTAATAATTACTAATAATTTGATTTTAACAATAATTTATTTATTTTAATACAAAACATCAACATCAGCACGAGAAAGACTTCCACGGGCGGCAGAGGTGGAGCGAGACCGCTGTTGTTTTACAATCCGGTTTTCTACTACTTCAACAGCAACGTGGCTAAGGTGGGTTATTTAAGTGACTTTTTTGCAATTACACAAGCGTAAAAAATATTGCAAACTTTCAGTATATTGCTTCGGAAACATGTCGTAAAGTTTTCAGCACTGTTTTTACGCGTTCACTCAATTGTCTGTACAAAATGGGGTAACTCTAGAGTTACTTTTGAACATGGAGCGGTATAATAAACTAGAACTTCATATTTTATATATTGTTCTTTTTTAAATTAATAATTTTTTGTAGCTGTTTTACTAGTTAAGAAATAGGAGTAAAAAACAGAAACTGAAACAAAAATTTTATGTTTAAATAGTAAGTTAAACGTTTTTTATTGTACATTGTTGTTTAAACAAACTGACAGTAGTGCGATATTGAACTATCGAGTTAAAAGGGATTATTTGAAAAAACATACTAAACTTTAATTAGTTCTTTTTACCTTTAAAATGTATACTGAAATGAATTGAGTTTTAAATGTATACAAAACCTCTGAGTTATTACATAGCTTGATGTAAAAAATTTAGAAATAAATTTTGTTTTTGGTCAAAAAAAAGATGTTAAGACTGCACGAACAGTCAAAGTACAGCTTTATCTTTAAAATAAATGTTTAAAAAAACAAATTTTAACAAAATTTTTGTTGATAGCGAAAATACCCAATTTTAATTTTAAATAAGTCGTGATAAGTTTGTACTGATGTTTTACGCTTTGTTCGCAAGATTGAAAAGTAAAATTTAAAACTAACTAATTTGAGCAGACTGATAATTAATTGTATTGTGATAAGGAAATGATTTTTTTTAAGTTAAATAAATAATACTTTTAAAGAGGAAGTCTTATCATCAGACTATTAGATGAAATTTTACTGTCCAAACAAAACTTTCAGGGTGCAAAATTCAATAAAAACTTGCTAAAGTATTAAGGTTAAACACATGTAAAATATAAAAACGAAGTATTTGTGACTTTTACTTTTGTTAAAAATCTTTTTAAACAATGATAACAAATGATACTAACAAGTAAGATATTCAATTTTTTTCACTAAGAAACTATTGTCATTAAACAACTTTCTTCATAAAAATTAAACACTTTTGTTTAAAAGTTATTATATTAAATGTTGCTATTCATTTAAAATTTTAATTTTAAATAATATCAACTTTTAACTAATCTGAATATATAACATGTTCTAAAGCAGTAGATTTACAAAAAAATTATTTGAGCTTATATATAGTATTTGAACTTCAAGCGCAAAAAGTGAAAAATTGTTTTTTATAGTTGTTTGATTCTACTTCCAACTTTTGTAAAATTTTAAGCCTGATGCGAGAAAATTTGCTTCATATTAAAACAGAAAAAAAAGTTTAACTTTCAAACGAACTACTAGACAGAAACTATTGAGGTTAAAACATCATTTTATATATTTACTTAAACTTTATATAAACTTTAGAATAACAGAATATTAATGAGCAAATTAGAAGAACCTTTATATAGAAAACAAATTTTGTTAATATTTATGTAAATGCAATTAGAATAATTTTGCTTAACATTAATACGTACGTGCAATTTTTCGGTACTTTAACAAGAAAAAATATTTTAATACTAAACAATAAAAATTTAGTTACTAACAGAAAAACTGTTCAGTATAAACTGACAACTTAAATTGTTTATTGTTTGCATACAGCATAGAAGTGCTACTAAAAAGTTTTTTTTTTTACTTTAAAAACTTATTTAAGAAAATTTTTGCATGTTTTTTAAAGCGATTTTTTTTTCTACTGATTCGTACAAATTAAATTTTTCTATTAGTTATACATAAGAAATGTTTATGCCTTACTTAATAAAAAACACTTTATTTATTTATCTTACTTTGCCCAGGAGTTAAGTATGTATACATACTTAATCAAAACGAAATAAAAAATAAATCGAGTTAACTAGTAGCTATTACACTAAATCTTATTTCATTACGACTAAATAGAAGTTGTTTTTAAAAAGTAAGTATTTATTCAACTTTTTAACATACCTTAATAAAAAGCAATTTCAATGATTTCAAACAGAAAAGTACTATTACACCAATAAAAATAAACAAAAACCAATAGAAACAAAACAAGTATTACTACCAATGAAAAATAACGCAACATGAACCACCACAGTCTAATAAATACTTGACGAATAAGTATCTACAAACATCTTGATAGAGCTTAACATTTTCAGAAAGACGTACCAAAGTTCAAGGGAGGAAACACACCGTTCAAACCAACGAGGAAGTCGAAACTGGTGAAGGAGAGCTTGAATGTAACGGGTCTGTTAAGAAGAGGGTCTATACTGTGTAAGTTTGTAGGAGTTTGTGTCATATTTTCAAATCATTAAGTTACATGTACTTTTAAAGTTTAATGTTTTTGTCAGAAAAAATAAGAAACTGTTTTCATTTAGTTTTTAAGCTTGAATACAACACTTATTTATTTATTTATAATTTTCCTAATTATATAAAGTGCTCTTTTTTGTCTATAATTAATATAATTATGTCTGAAGCAGATATATAATTTCGTAAAAACTCTTTAAAAAGTATGAAAAAAGTATTTAACTGTTAGCCAGAAAGAATAAAAGATTATGAGTTTTGTGTGTCCGATTTGTTTTCACATAAAGTTCATCTAAAACGAAAAACACACATTAAATTAATTTTTAAGAAGATATAATTTTAAACTATATTTTTAATTTATCTTTAAACTTGTGTGAGCTTGCTAATTTCTTTATACACATAAACCAACTATTCTAAGTATTATAAAACTTGTTATAAAACAGCCAGTAATTATTTCGGTCATCATCTAGAAAGTCTAGATGTTTTAAACCATCGATGATAAACAATGAACTTCACCGCACGACCAACAACAACAGCATCCGAGACAACCTACGACCAGTTTCGTCCTTATTAGGACTCATAAAGCAGGCACTGTCGCGAGAAACCGCTTGGTTGATGATGGCCGAAATAAACACTTGCTAAAACTGATTAAAACGACCGTAGAGACAAAAATATCACGTAAAGCTGAAAATAAACCAAAATGTCACGTCATAGACATTGGGCTGTGAACGGTATGGCTGCGTCAGCTTATCATTTCTCGCGACTTTGCTTGCTTGATGAGTCCTAATAAGGACGAAACTGGTCGTGAATGTCTCGGACACTGTTGTTGATGGTCGTGCGGTAAAGTTCATTTTTTATTATAGAAAAAAATAAGTATATTTTATTTTTATTAAACTGTAGCTAAGCTTTTAAGTATGTTAGTTAATTTATAATAATGTCAATAAATTTAGCATATATAAAGTAATCTAAAAACCAACTGTTCTAATAAATAAATTATTTTCTTCTATAAATGTTGATTTATAAAACGGCAAATTTTTAAACACCTTGACTTACTTTCATATTTATTGATCAAATTGCACCTAGAATAAGTTGTCTTAAAGCTTGAAATACGTTTGTTATTTTCAATTTAAATACAAAATGAATAAACCTTAGTACAAAAATATGCCTTCTAACTTTGTATACACCAAAACATGTGATGATTAAAACAATATTAACAATAAAGAGAATGAAAAAAACAAATAAATAAAACTTGAAGATCAAACTAATAAGAATTAACAGTATGTAGGAAGATGTATAATTAATTTACAAGCTGAATAGTTGTTTCTTGTGCGATTCAATGTTATGCAATGTAAAACAATTTACGTCACTTCAAGTTTATCTTGCGCATTCTCTTACGTCACAATGCATGTTATTCAGTTTGTATCGTGAAAAAATACTATTTTCTAAACTGTATAACTGTAAAACAAATTACAATAGTTTCATTATGTGTATTAATTTTAAAAATAACTAATTCAGTTTTCCAAGTAATTGTATCGTTTTTATGGTGTTTTAAGTTTACAGAAAGCTTGTGGTCTAACTGGTATGATCAAGGCTTTATGTTAACTTTTCCCACCTTAATCAAACTCCAGGCATTGGCCCTGATGACTTTCGCCGATGTTTTATTAGATTTTATATTTAAAACAACAGAGATTACTATCATTAAATTATTTTCAAGCAAAAAAGAGGAGGACGACAAAGGATGCTAAAAAGGATTATCTGAGTCAACCGTCTAAAAGCGAGGATTTTTCCCGAGCGAGAAGCACAAGCAGAAAGGACAGGTCGAGCTCAATGCAACACTCAAGTGAAATTGTTTGTTTACACATGTTTTATTTTAATTTAATATCATTGTACGGTACATATACAAATTTGGTTATAAAAACACTCTCTATAATATTGCGATTATGTTTGATTTTTTTGTTATATTTTGATCCTAACAAGACATATTGTTTATAGTTTTTTTTTTTAATTTACTCCATCTTTTTTAACACAGATATAATATTTTTTTTAAATAAACGGCTTTTTAGTAAAAATCTAAAAAAATATATTTGTAAATGTTTTTTTAAGTTATTAACAAACGAAAAGTACAGTTGTCATAATTTTTGACTTTAATAGCCTTTATTTTTCATTTTATTACAACATTTTTGATTTATTTGGTCATTAATGGTAATTTATGACCAGCAAAACATTAGCTACACTTTTTTTTTAATCATTTATTGAAATCGTTATTATTATTCATTAAATTCAACAAACGAATGAAAACTTTTTCTGATATTCAGCCATCGGAGCAAGTGTGCACTCTGAACTCGGATCAAGTGTGCACTCTGAACTCGGAGCAAGTGTGCACTCTGAACTCGGTCATAAAAACAATAAAGAGGCAGTCGATGGACAAGAAAAAGACGAAAACGCCAGAAAAGTCACAAAAAATCACCCCACCTCCGCAAGGTGCTTCCCCTCAAAAACTACAAAGGAACAAGACGATCAGGTGGAGCGGTACCCGGAAAGCCCCCAAACTGATCCGAGAATTTACAACTAAGCAGAGGGCCGAAAGCGACCCGAAGAACAGAGAAGTAAAATTTTGTTGTTTATTTAAAAATTATAATCAAATTGTAAAACGTCATACATTACTAAAATATAATTCTGATGTTTTTTTTTGTAATTTAATTAGCCACATTGCATTTAATTGTAAAAAGTCTGTAGCGGACTATCAATTTTATATTTAAACTTAGAAGAAAATATGATTAACGACAAAAGTTTAAGAACAAGTATAATATGAAATTATAAAATTAGCCCTATGCAGCTCAAAGTTAAGCTAACAGCGTTGAAATTTTTACGGACAGAAACCAGTATAATTATTTTACATAAAATAGTGTGACTAAAATGGGTTTGTTTTCCGATCCTTACTGTATTCAAAAAGAATAAAGTTTTAAGATTTAAGTAGTACGTCTAATTTAAACATGTTTGCAGGAAGAAGACGAATCAAATGTCAACCCTCTTCCATTAAAAACAAGTTAGCTTTATTATAAAAAACGTAAAAATTAACATACAAAGTAACATTGCTACAAATTATGCCAATCCGACTAACTGTTGACAAGATCAAGAACTATCAAGTAAGTTGTTTATTAACGTTTGTGTGAGGTTTTGTACATTAAAAAATGTAAATGAATTGTTAGAACTACAGATGTGGTGTTTATGTGCGGGAAAAAAAGAACACTTTAATAATTTCGTTTAAAGAATTTGAGTGCATGTTCTAAATAAAGTTAATATTTTTTTCTTAATTATTCATTTGAATCAAAAGTTTACTTCCAACTGAAAAGATATATTTTCAACTGATACAAAAAACTAAACTAAAGCTAAAAAAAAACTAACATTTTAAAATTAAAATAAATAAAAAATAACGAAGATATTTGTAATTAACTTATTTTTAGAGTATTTTCTTGTTTAAAAACTTCTTTTAAAAATTTTCAAGTGTTAAAAGATAGGTTCTTAAATTAGTTTAGCTCTGTTCGTACAAATTCAAATACGTTAAAAGTAGTCAAAAGTATCACAAATTTTTTTTAAATAAAAATAGCAACAAAACAGAAAAGTTTTGTAACAAATTTCAATAAAAAATATATTGGTCACGTCAAGCAAAACTAAAAAAAAATCAATGAAAAATACGTTTGTTTTTAAAATAAGACAAATAGGCAACTTTATTTTAAGTAAGAGGAAAAGTTGCTTCTTAAGTTTAAGCAATATTCTCCTCAAGGTTCGAACAAAGATAAAGTCACAAATACTTTTAAACCGGAAAAATTTATTGAGAACGAAAAGAAGTTGCTAATTTAAAATAATCATTCTCCAGAAGAAAATAAGTTTCGCAACCGTTGTTTAGTGACAAGTCAAAAACAAGTTACAGTTAAAATAATTCAAGCAACATGCAAAAAAAAAAAATTATATATTTCTGGCAAAAATTATTTAAAGAAAGCAACTAAGCCATAAGGATTATTTACGTAAAAATTTTAAAATAAAATGTAAAAACAAAACTTGCATCGACTTAAAATAAGTATATTAAAAGAATTTGGAAAGCTAAAATAATTCGTCTTAAAAAACTAACAATTGAAACAAAAAGTACACCGGATAGAGCAGTTATGAGAAATTTTTTTAAATTATATTAGTTTGAAAATTTAAGCAATATGCTGCTTCAATTATAAATGAAACGAGTCAAAAATTTCGATTATAAGTAGCAACTATAGCGGAAGAAGCTTAATTTAATTGATTAGTTAACTGCCAGCTACTTAACCGTTGAGTTACAGAAAAAATAAAACAGAATAAAAAAAAAGTTCTTGTTCGAAATTTTATTGAATTTTAATTTAATATACTTTTTCAAGATTTTTTTTACTAAATAACAAATGTGAAGATAAGCTTTAAAGTTTTATTTATTTTTAAACACGGCATCAAAAAAACTAAGTAGCTAAAGAATAAAGTTAGTTAATCTGAAAAATTAAAATTAAAAACAGCAACGAAGGAGGGAGTGAGTTACGTGAAATTCTCGAAACAACTGCCGGCAGCCCCGTTGTTGCGACGAAGGAAAACGTCGAGGACGAGGAACTTGCTGCTGAAACTCGGCAGGAACCAAAACAACGCGCTGGGATACGCCGTTGTCAAATTTGTTAAAGAAACCAGGTGAGTTTGCAAACTTAAAGCTAAAAAGAAAAATTTATTGGCTTTGTTTAAGTAAAGTTGTTTCACTAGTTATAATGCTTAAATTAGTTTTGTATTTGTTTTTATTAAAAGTTATTTTTCATTTGATGTATATATTATTAAACTTCTCAATTAAATAAAGTAAATTTGTTAGTGGAGTTTACAAAACGTTATTGTTTTTAATTAAAATGATATAGAACTATGGGTAATTCTTTTAAGTTTGTAGACAAACAATGTTTATTAATCTTAACAATATAGCTACTTATCTTGATTACAGTTTCTTCTTTGTTACATATAAAGTGATATACAAAAAAGTTTACAAAATGAAATTTTAAAAAACTTACAAATTGTTAGTTGTTTTTTAGTTAATTAAATATTAAAAAAAAAAGTCTTTCTTATAAGTTTTATTTAAAAAAGCATTTTTATACTCACTATATTAGAGAAAGCTGTGTGTTTGGTTTTGTTACAAGATATTTGATACTGTATGTTTAACAAAAACGAAGATACAACAAAAAACGTAAAAGATTATGACTTATTCTTATTTATAAACGAATTTTTATAGAACTTGACTCTAGTTAAAAATTAGTTTTTTAAATCAAAGTAAAACAAATTCTTAAGCTCTTTAGTTAAATAAGCTGCTTTATAGTTTGATTTTATACTTTTTTTGTATAAAAAAACATAAGTTTATTAGTATTTTTTTCTCATTCTTAAAAAACTATGAGTAAACAAAACTAAAGTTTTCACTTTTAGTTCTATTTTTTCTTTAAAAATTATGTAACTTATTTAAACTCTGTTTTTCTGTGTTAAAATCAAATTTAATATAGTTTTTAGCTTTTTTTTAATAAGTAAGTAGAAACAAGAAAAAAATTTTTGCTTTTAGTTCAAACCAACTTAAAATTCATAGCGTCAACCGAGAAAAGCTCCCGTTGGTGCTCATGCATGACGTAAGAAGCTTTATGACGGACATCAAGATCTGCCTGTTGTTGAACCCAAACTTCGGGTTCATCCACAAAATTAGAAGTTACTCGCAGGAGGAGGGGTACAGCGCAGAACTAGAAAGCAAGTTTAAACATATTTAAAATAAATAAAAATATAGTTAATTAATAAAAATTGATTAAATAAAATAAATAGAAACAAATAATCTGTAACCGATCCCTGCTTAACTACGTTACATGCTTTTGTTTTTAGTTACACTACTTGTTAAATATAATGTTGTTTGTATTGTATCAAAAATATATGCAAACTATATTAAAAAGTTTAACTTATCTGTGTTAATCAATCAGTTCTTTGTAAAAACTACTTGTTGGTTACAAAGTAATATAAAGACTTGAAGAATTAAAAAAAAATAATTATTATTATTATTATCAAAACATTGTGACATTTCCTTCTAAATCTATTGCAATTTTTTCTTACTTATTTATAAAACTTATACCTTTTGTTGAAGTATCTTTAAATAAATTGTTTACCATAAAAAATTACTTATTCAATAGTATTTTTAATACAAGTAAAAAGCTTTTTTAAGCTTTTAAGTCCTGGACAAGACGTTAAAAGGTACCTTGTGTTGTGCGACTCCAGTAACCGAAAGGTTCTTTGTGCACCAAGTCTTAGGACCAAACATATTGAGCGCTTATTTTGTCGTTCAATAAACTATAAAAAATACTTGTGCTTGTATATAAGCAGACGAATATTTAGAATTTTAAGCCACGTCGCATAGCCTCTTGGATTCAATAACAAGAATGAATCGTGCTAATAACTGATTGTTTCAGATGGAGCAATCGACAGCGGGCTGGAAGAACTGATATTGCTGCCCCTTCATCACGTCATCTACCAGCAACTCGTCACTTCTTACTTCACTTCGGGAAAACTAAAAGCTCTCGAAGAATCTTTCATGGTGATAATATTTATTGTTCCATTGATAAAATAACTTTAAACTTAACATAAAAGTTATTCTTAAAATTTTCTAAATTTTCTAAAAAACTTTTCATATTCAAACAAAAGTAACAAAAACCCCAATTAAATGCCTCTGAACTTATTTTTAATATTTTATAACAACTAACATAATCTTAAGAAATATTTGAACTTCCATAAAAGTGTAAATAATAACACTTTTGCAAGGTTTTAATTTACGACTTTTTTTTTCAACTGAGTATTCAAACTTTATTCTTTATACCTTTTAATTAATAAATTTTTTCTTAAAAAAATTTTTTACTTACTCAAAATAGATAAAAGAAGTTCATGTGTTTATATATGTTTATTAACTGAATCTTATTTCATCAAGTATGCAACTAAGTTTTATCATCAGCTTTTTTTTCGAAGGCTGCGAAACAGAAATCAGCAAAGGAGTTTGGAATCAGAAAGTCTTTGGTCCCGCCAAAGGGAACCGACTTGGAGAAAATCAAGGAAATTTTCGTCGCCCTCCAAAACACCTATTCTCCTTACCTCAAGTTGAAGTACCTCCTTGCAGCCGTGAAGACCATCTACGTGAAAAGTTGGTTGATGGAAGTAGATTAATTTGTTGATTATAAATATTATGTTTATGATAGAAGTTTATTTACTGAAGTATACTTAAATAATGTATGTTAGCTTGTTATACTATTTGAAGTTTTTTTTTTTAATTACTTCAAATCTGCTTTTGTTGAGTAATGAAATCAGTATATCTACCAGCTTTTATATAGTAAAAGTCTAGACTGAAGTTGCATACTTGAAAATTTAGTTGATAGAAGTGTATTGGAAATAGATTAGCTTGTATATTATAAATAAAAATGTCAATGTAAATAATAGTTTTTAGTTTAAGTATTGAGTAAGATACTATTAGATTAAACTGTTAGTTATATTATTATATTTTAAATGACAAACATGAAATAGTTTTTTTTATACTATTTACGTTTTATGTTTACGTGAAAAGTTAGTTAGTTTTAAAAGTGTATTAATCTATATAAACTTTTAAAGTTTTTTGTTTATAATTAAAAATTTTACGTGAAACGTTGGAAGGTAGAAGTGTATTAAAAGATATAAGCTTGTCTTTTATGTACTTAAATATTCAGGCTATATTTAAACCTTTTATTTATAGTTCACTAAAATAGTAAGTATATAAAAGTGAAAGTGTTTTACAAGTATTAATAAAGTCTAGATTAAAATTCGTTTGTGAAAAGAAACATTTAAAAGTATTATAATATTCTAATTTCTTTTAACCACTTGTACTAAGCGATTAAAAGAGTACATCCGCTAGTTTTTGAATGAATGTGAAAGTATTTTAATTGTTTTAAAAAATCTCTAGACTGAAGTTGTATGCGTAGAAAATTAGTGAATAGAATTTTTATAAGCACCGGTGTTTTTTATCACGTTGTAATCTTAGGCTAGTAGACTTTGCGGGAAAACAAGAAAATATTATACTTTTTTAATACTCTTCAATTTTTTTAACCTGTTATTATTTAGCTTGTTAGTGTTGTTCAACATTCAAAGTATTTTAACGAAAAAGCATTAAACAGATTATTTATAGAGTTTTAATAACAACATCAAGGATTTTTTTTAGTTGAATTTAGTATCAAACATATAATTTTTTGTGAGATAAATCAATGAATAAACTACGTATTTTAGCTTATATTTTTCGTTTATGGATATAATGAAATTTTACGAATACTTTTTGGTTAAAGACTGCTTTTAATGTATTTTGGAAATTTTGTAAATTTGCTCATTAGTCATTAGATATTTAATGTCTAAAAGAAAATATTTTACGTTTTTATTTTTGTTAAATTCTGTTTAATTTAAAGATTTGATTTAAAAAAAAGCTGAATTAAGTTGTAAGTTAAATTTAATAATTATATCTAAAAAACTGCTAATTTTTGTTTTCTTAATCATTTTTTTTATTCAAATACGTTTACTTTTTATAGCATTAATTTTTTTTATAAAAACTTCAATAAAATCTAAAAAGTTGTATTTAAACTTTAGCCTTTTATTTTTTGAAACACCGAAGGCAGTCTTAAGTAGTTTAGTTCATTAAAGTTATATATTCTTAATTTTTAGTTTCTAATCTACATATGGTCAAGTAAATCCAACGGAAATAGACTCACATTATAAAAGAAAATTAAATTTTAAAAGCGACAAATGTAAAAGAAAATATGTTTTAGAAAGCTGTTACTAGCTATAAATACAACAAAAAGTTAAAACAAGCTGTTACTTTTTACTTTTAGATCAGGGTGTTTTAGTGGGTGTATCAATATTTCAAGTATGCAACTACAATATAGTGTTTTATTTTTATAAAGCAAGTGAAAGTTTATTAAACAATCGAACTAATGATAAAGAGTAATAAAAATTATTAGTCATTACACTTATTTACGCGAGTTAATTGTAAGTTTGCAGTTTTACAAAACTATTTGTTAAAAAATAATATAAAATAGAACTAATCATTTCTCCAAATAGCATAAGTATGACGTATAACTCAGTGATAAAGTTTCACTTATCGAAGTTAAATTACGTATAAAGTTTTACTTACGCTAAAGTGGTTCAGATTATTTTGAGCATTTTAAACATTTTAAATCAAAATTTGAACTGTTTAAAGTATTTAAACTGAATAACTTTTGTTTTTTGTTTTGTTTTTGCCATGTTTTTATATTTTTACAATACACTAATTATTAATAACTAATTTAATAAACGTTTCAGTTCTAAATATAAGTGCAGTTTTAAAGTTAGAAATGTTTATTTGAAATTAAAGTTAATACATCTTTAACAGTCTTATATACAACTAAAAAATTGATTTATTAATGCAACCACTATTACTTACAACAAAAATACTTAGTCCTAATGTTTGAATCTTTTACGCTTGTAAAATTACTACACATTGCTGTATATAAAAAACTTTTTACGAAAATAGAAACAATGACTTATAAATATAAACATAATCAACTACTAAAGTTCGTAACAAAGTACTTTGCAGTTTGTTAGAAACTTTAACAAATAAGATATTTTTTAGTACGACTTTTATACTAAACAACTTAAAATCAATAAATTCCGAGTATAAGGCATACATATTTTTAAATAGAAAATTTATTCAACGAACAGTAGTTTAAGTTTTTTAAGTCTTCCATAATAAAGTTTGATAACAAACGAGAGTATGTTTAAATTTTGCATAAATACATAGTTTGGTAATAAGTAATGTTTTCTTTTTCATATAATAAAGTTCTATTGCAATAACTTTTGTATACTAAATTTTAAGATATAAACACCTATACCTTTACTAAAAATTTGTGTTATACTTTGAATAAAAATGACTTGCTTAAAGTATATACACATAAAACAAAAAATTATAAATTTTCTCTGAAGGCTTTAAACAAGAAGTAACAGTTTTCAAAAAAAAATATATTTTCTTAGTAGTTTAAGCAAAAACAACATAATCAAAACAGATTTTGAGTTGATAAAGATGTACTAAAATTCTTCTTTTGTAGTTACAGACAAAATTTGATTGTATTATTTCTTATTCAGCCAAAGACACGGCAGTCGCAAAGGACCAGGCAGCCAAGATAGGAGCGGATGATTTCCTGCCCTTGTTTGTTTATTCTATTGTGAAAAGTGAGTTTCTGGCGGCAGACATCGAAGCGCAGTACATAGAAGGTAAAATGAATTTAACTTTTTTCGTCGTTTTAAAGTAACTTTATTGGTATTTTTTAATCTTGAATGGTTCATTTCATTTCTGTTTTCTACTAACTCTAAGCGCAGTATAAAGAAGGTAAAAATAATTAACTTATTATTTTTCTATTTTTAATCTACTTCTCTCGAAAACTTTAAACATAAAGAAAATCTAATTTATAATGTGATTGTTATCTTTTTTCAAAGCTTTTTTTAACAACTTAGTCAATAGTTTTAAACTAAAACCATTAACAAAATTTATGTTAAAACTGAAGTTGATTGTACGACTCATGAGATAACAAAAACTTATTTAAACATGTTTTTGGAAAACATACTTTCACTAGTTTAATAGATTTAAACCTATTACTGCTTTATTAAAAATTTATTTAAAAAGTACACAACTATAAAAACCA
The DNA here is from genome assembly GCF_965202585.1 of Thalia democratica. Classification (NCBI taxonomy): domain Eukaryota; kingdom Metazoa; phylum Chordata; class Thaliacea; order Salpida; family Salpidae; genus Thalia; species Thalia democratica. Next base: position 24,581,707 of record NC_139173.1, read on the forward strand.
GTACACTAAATCATTATAACTTCTTTATTTATCACAAAGGTCTGCTCGACCAGTCCTTGTTACTGGGTGAAGCCGGTTACTACCTGACATCACTGGTCAGCGCAATGAAGGTTTTGTTCACTATGAGGAAGCGACACCAGAGCCAAGCGCCAAGCATTTTCGATTTGCAGGTACTTCTACACACATATCAAAATATTTCAAACTTAAAGCAGTTATAAAGTAAAATTTTAAATCGTTTTCTATCTCCAGTGTCCAAAACAATGCTAACCCCTTTGTTAAGACAGCAAACAATTAAGTTTTTAGTAAAATTCTTTTTTGTTACAATAGTTTTGTGCTAACAGTTGTAAAGTACTAATTTTGCACCCGTTAATAAAGTATTTAACATTAAAACGTCATCATCACTTTTGCAATAATTTTTTTTTTGTTCACTAAAACGTTACCGTTCAAAACTAGTTTCCAGGCTAGATGATAATTAAGTTTACAATTTTTACATAAACAGTTTCTAAACTACAAAGGAAAATTAACATTCGCAGGCTTTTCTGAAAGTTGGTATCAAACCGGATGACGACTCGCCAACAGCAATCTACAAGACATTGCACGTCCCACCCAACATGACTGCTAAAAACTTGTGTCAGATGATCGCGCTGAAGTACAATGTTGAACATTCGCATGTTTGTTTATTTAAATAATATAACTTATTAAAATTTCACGTCCCACCAAAGTGTGAGGAATTAACTAATCGGCTAATTTTACATAAAATCAAAACAACGGTGTTCTGTACTGAAGCTGATGTACAATTTAATTTATTGTAATCTAAAATCTAACAAAAGGTTGATATAAATGGTTGGTGCATTTTTTCTGTTCATTATTACATAAGTTAAGTTTTCATTTTGTACTCACTTTTCTCATTTAAACTCCTTTATCGATTAAATAAAGACAGTTTTTTTTTTAAGTTACTTAAGTGTCAGAATAGTTTAAAAAGGATAGCAAATATTTGAAAACCTTAATTTTCTATATTATTTATTTCTGACTTTTAAGCTAACGGTTTAACTTTAACAACTCTGCAATTATCTAAAAAAATAATTTTAAAGATTATAATATATATTAATTAATACAAGAGCTTGGCAATCCATTTCTAAAAATAAATAAATAGAGTACTATGAAGAGTATCCGAGGTCTTTATTGTGTTCATTTATGATATAGAAACTGACTTTTTAACTTAATTAAACCACTTATTTATATTTTTAATTTTTTAGTTATGTATCCCTAATCTGGATTCATATTTTGCCCATAGTGTTTTTATCTGTAAAATATTTAATCTTGTTGACATATGTTTTGAATATTTTTCTACCAGTTATACGCATTGCACATGGTAATAGATGGACAGAAATGTTTTTTTTCTACTAGTTTTAAGTATAAAATCATTCTTACACACTTTATTACGCATTGCACGTGGTGATATATGGACAAAAGTGTTTTTTACTAGTATTAATTAATATGAAAAAAAATACAATTTTTTCTACCAGTTATACGCATTGCACGTGGTGATAGATGGGCAGAAATGGGTGATTCGTGATGACGAGTGCCCACAATTGGTGAAAGCTGATCTTCTTACTCAGCTGGGGAAGGGAACCTTCGAGTTCGTATTCCTTAAAACTGTTTCCAGTGTTTCGGGTTTGTTTTTCAACCAATTAATATTTCATAACTGGTTTGAGTTCATTGTTATAGCATTAAACATGAGGTTATAAATTAGCTCTAACTGGAAAGTTTACTATGTCCTTTTTTATTATTATTAATTATAAACTACTTACAGAAAACACAGAAAACAAAGCAAAAGTTGAAACTGAAGTTACCAAAGAAAACGATAAAACAGAAGTCGTCAATGATAAAAAGGAGAAAATTGTACAACAAACAAATTTAAGAACTAAAGATGAATCAACAGTAAGTGAAAGTCCTCATAAAAACAAAAGAAAAAGCGGGCTTGTTCTGATCAATCCGATATACGAAGATTTGCCAACGAGTCCTTCAACTAGCGATCAAGCTGGTGATAAACCTGAATGCAATGAAGAAACGGTATTGCATGAAATAGAACCATGCAAAAATGTTGAGTTCGGTGTTGATAAAAAAGAGTGTAGAGAAACCGCTGAAAATATTGAAAACAGTGATACTTTTACGTACACAGTATCTAACGAAGACAAAACTAAAGTTTCCGGTCTTGAAAAGGTAAAAGTTGAAAAAGAAAATTTTACAGAACCGACTGTAGAAGTTGAAACTAGTATCAAAGAAATAGTTGCTAAACAAAACATTGTGAAAACTAAACACACGGATGTAGAGTTACAAGATGATAAAGAAGACTGCCAAGAACAATCGAATGAAACGGTTGGAGACACAAATATACCTGGGGGCTCATCGAAAAATATCGAAGATAACATTTACGTCGAAATGAAAAGTAATGTTGGTATTAAAGTTGACAAAAACATTAGTGTTGAAACTGAGACGGAAAACCCAACATATGAAAACGAAATAAAAGAAAAACATTTTTCAGCTAGCCGTACAGCTTATGACGTAGAAAAGCCTATTGCTCAAATTGGAGAAAAAACTGATAAATCGGTTGATAACGTTTCTACATCTAGCAGCGAACAAGATGCGTTGAGGAGGCTGTCGGAAAAACTAATTGAAGTAAAAACTGCAATGAATATGAAGGAAAGCTGCTTTGAAACGATTATTGACGACAAAGACAAGCGTTTGATAGATGAGCGACCTTTAGTTGAAAAGTTAGAAGAAGACGAAGTATTTGAGGTAAAAGAAGAAAGTAAAAGTTTTGAAAAAACAGAAAATTTTCCAATTGAGAGTAACAATGGCACAGTCGAAGAAAAATGTACTGAAGTCATTATTGATGAAAGTTTTCAGACTGGTGGTCAACCTTCACAAGATAGTACGGAACTTACAAAGACAGAAAGTGATATTAAACTCATGGAGAGTAAAAACCAAGATTTTGAAAGTAAACAGACAAATGTTTCTGAAAGCCAAAGTAAACTTGCCGAAGATATAACTGAACCAACATGTGTTCCATTACAAGATAAAAATGAAAGCTTGCAGAATGTAGTTACAATAGAACCTGCGATAGTTTCATTCAACAGAGCAGTCTTAATTAGCCCTGCTGATATCACTAAAGAACCGGAAAGTTTCAAAACAGTTGACACCATCAATACAGACGAAAATCTCAAAACGGATGAAAAGCATGAATTTTGCAATGAGTTTGAACCGAACAGCAGCGATGCACAACAGGCTGTAGACAACATTGTAAAAAAAGTTGTCGGTCAGAACAAAACATCAGACGTGACCACTGAGAGTTCAAAAAGTGAAACTTCTGAAAAAAAATTGCCGGAAGAGAATCCGGTAACTTGCGAGCACGATGAAGGTTTTACAAGAGATGTAGTGAACACTTCAGACTCGAAATTAGTCGCTCAAGAAGCCGCAGTTCAAATCGATTCTGTAGAAGAAGAGATAACAAGTATAGATAGTTCTAAAGATGACAACAGTATAAAATTAGTTAAGAGTTCAGGCAGTTCTGTTCAAAAACTAACTGCCGAATTTAATGATGACGTTGATAAGAAAAAACATTTCAAAACAACTGAACAAAACGAAAAAGAAGTGACGAGTACAGAAAAACCAAAAATAACTGCAAGAGATTTGTATTTAAAGTGCATGAAACTCGCGAATGAGTCCGCAAAATCCACCGAAAAGCATTCTCACAAAGACGCTTCACCATCAAGCTCAAATGTTTTACCGAGAAACAAAACGAAACAAGTCGAATTGAGTCCGGCCACCAGTTTCACCGGTTTCGCCCCGATAATCAAGAAGAACGAAAAACCTGAACTTTTTCTTGAGTTGGACGAGAGCATTGTGGGCGCTTACTGCAAGTCGGCGAGGGTCTCAGACCTGAAAAAGTTTTTCGAGGCAAAAAAATCATGATCATTTTTTCATGATTTCCCCAGTTGTTTATTACAAAAATGCTCATGAGTATGGTCAAAGGATATGGTGTACACAAACGCATCATCGAGCTACTTTGTTGTTTACTTAAACTTTTTTGAGCTGTACAAAACAAAGTATTAAATCCAAAAAAGTTGACATAACAAGTTTTATTTTTATTTATTCAGTTAAAGTTTTAGTTTATCAAATTTCAATAGTACGTTAAAAACAACGTATTTAAAATATTTTGTTCTACCTCCCATCTCAAACATCAAAAGAATATAATTTTAAAATTTGAGTGACACATTCATTTTCAAAATAAAGCTAGTATGTAACTAATAACTGTTTTAATTTTTAAACTGATAAGAAAATAGTGAAAAATAGACAAAGTTAGTGTTAACATTTTTTGATATTTGACTTAAGGTTGTATACTTTAAACCTATTTATTTAAAAATATTTTTCTATGCCAACTTTTTACTAAATAAACAAAATCAAGCATTTTATTTTTTTTTTTGAATTGGTTAAGTTTGTCGTTTTATTTTGTGTTTCTATACTCCGTAAATATATACACTGTTTCTATAAATTTACTTTGTAGTACTAGTAATATTTTTTATTTAAATTAAGTTTATAAACTAAATTATGTTGATTAGTTTATTCGTTAAATGGATCCAACCGGATATTGATTCTAAAAATAGATTTAGATCCGGCAAAAACTTTTTCTTTTGAATGGATCCAGAATTCTAGACCCGGATTAAAGTTTTGTACAAACTCTATTTACTACAATATATGTCTAATATTTGTAAATTGTCTTAGTCAAACTTATTTTTTATGTATACAATTTTATAATCTTAATACATTAAAATTATTTAATTAACGAAAGTTATTTTAACTTTTATAAGCAAGAATTAAAAAATCTTTTGTATCTTAGAATATTCATAAAGAAAACTATTTGTGCAACATCTCAAATTAAAAAAAAAATCTGAAACATTTATAACTACTGTAATTTTACTAGGGTTTTCCAAAGTGATTAAGAATGCTTCTTAATTTAATTTTGGCTATTAAGCGGCAACAAAAAGCAAGGTGCCAAAAAATGGATAATAACTAGTAGAAAAAAAAAACTTTTGTCAAAAGGGCAATTATGAAAACTAGATTGAGAAACTCTGATTTGAAATTAATCAATCAAAAAAAAAAACTTCAATATATATTAAAATATTAATTAGCTTGTTTTCAATAAGTTTTCCCTTGTAAAGTAGAATTTACTTTGTGAAAAAGTTTTTTGGAATTTTCAAAACTTTATTAAGTCAAATATTATAAATAAAACTGATACAGTTAAATTTTTCATTCAAATTTTTATATAAAAAAATCATAGAAAAACAGTTTTAAGTTATTTTTGTTTTAATAGTTTTCTATTAACGACAAAATGGTTTAACAAATATCTTAAAAGCACATTAAGTTTTATTACTTAATAGTGTAGGAAACACAGACTTTAAGCAAATCAAAAGGAAAATTAGAAATAGAAATTTGGCTACGTTTTACCAAATTTCCACTATTTTTAACTTTACTGAGCTTTATAAAATTTCATTGTGCTTCTTTGAACGTTGTTTTCTTATAGTTTGTGAAAAAAAAAACTTCAAAAAGTTAGATTTTTCCGAAATTTCCAAGATTGTTTCTAGTTCAGAACTAAACATCGACTCAGAAATGGAAGTAATAAAAGCAATTGATAATTGGATCAATTATGATTTTGAAGAAAGAAGCAAATTTGCGAGCAGGCTTTTGTCAAAAATTCGTCTCAACTTGTTATCAGATGAAGCTTTAAACAGTATTTTAGACAGTGATATGTCCTTCAGTAAAGTTGATGATTGTGTTGAAGTGTTGAAAAATGTTTAAAAAAACAATAAAACCTCTGTCCAAAACAATATAAGTAAATGTTAAAAAATTTATAAGGATAACCATAAGTGGGTGATTAAAAAGACAATTAAATAGTATTTCTCCAAACACTAACGGCATCAAAAAAAATGTTAAAAACTTTAACGATGGTAAAGATATTGCTCAAAAGAAAAAAAGACGAGCATACTACAAATCAGTTTTGGCAAATTTATGTATTTGGCGGTTAAAATATGGATAACAAACATTCAATGCCTATTAAAAAGTGTTCATATAAAAATCTTCAATCTGTAAAAACTGTTGAAAAGTGTTCTTTGATGACTAAAACTTGGGAACATGTAAGTTGTATGCTAGATGAGCGACATTGTTTTTGTATCAGTGCATTTATGGATCAAATTTTTGTATTCGGAGGATTATATATACGAGGAATAACTTTTTACTCTTGTAAAAAATTTGAGACAAGAGATAACAAATGATATGAAGTTGCAAGAATTAATAATGATAGATTTTTTAGAAAAAGTTGTTGTTTTTGGTGGATGAAATAGGCAGCAATAAATGGAACGAACAATGTTGAGGCTTATCATCATGTAGCTAATAAATGGTCATCAATGCTAAACACGATTGAAATAATATACCGTCACATTTCAGTTGCAATGATAAATAAGTTGTTTAATATTGGATTTTATGAAGGTGGGGGAAGCAAATTATGTGAATTTTTTGATTCTAATAGTAATAAACTAGTTTTTCCGGCAACAAAAACCTACTTCAATGGCATGCAACTTATAAGAATTAGCTTTTATAAAATGAATTTTTCCTTTGGAAATAAGTTTGTTACAATTGGTCATAAATCATCAACAGCTTTATGTTATGATGTAGAAAAAAAGTAAATGGTCCGAAGAAGTATTTGACGTAACAAAAGATAATTATCGCTTAAGTTGCACACTTATAAGTCAGATTAAGTTCTAAGAATAAATCGTTTCTTTTTTTTTTAGTAGGACTTGAAGATTTTTTAGTTTAAAGATAAATTAAAATTTGGTTTAATCACAATTCTGACTGTTTTTGTTCCTTTATAAAAGTACTAGCGTTTTTAAGCTTGATTTTTAAGTAAAAATGAAATCTAAATAGCTAAAGAATTTTAATTGTCGTATTAGTGATTTATATTCTTAATTAATAAATTACTTATATCCAAGTTTTCTTGTGTGTCTAAAAAAAATAATAAGTTTTATAAAACATTTGTTTATAAAAAAACATGCATCTAAAAAACCCTTTTTTTTAAAGTAGTTATTACTTACATTTTAGTGGTTAAGCTTTGTAAGCTATTACTAACGCTGCAAAGTAGTTTTTGATACATTTGCTTGTTTTAATGGGATAAAAGTATACATTTTAACATAGTTGTTACTTATGTTTATAAAGACATATATACATTGATTTGTAGAAAAGCTTTAGTTTCTGTTTTTACCTTTTAGAAGTATTTATGTAGTGTGAAAGTAAACTTAGAATTACGTTAATAGGTATTCTTTAACTAGTCTACTTATCATCGTAGTAAAAATGTTGATCAACGATTCTTAGCCTGGGCTAAATTCCTCTGTTTTAGGGGGGTAAGAATTTTTATTACAAGTTATGTAAATTTTCGTTTTTTAATTGTCTTTTTGATTTATAAGTAAGTACTTAACTGTACTTTTGAAGTTAAATAAACAGTTTAAAATTTACGATTATTTATATTTAACATGCTTAAAGTTCAACCTATTTTTTTCTAAAAATTTAACATTCTTTTGTGCATCGGGATCGTTTATGTAATTACCTTCCAAAAAAGTGTAAAACCTAATAAAAGGTTGTGAACCGCTGATGTAGATCAATTACAATGATACAGTTATAAATTTTAATTGAGAAAAGAAGTGTATTATTTTAGAAAAAAGGCTGCCAGTAATTATAAGTCGCTAACTATTTTTTCTTGAAAAAGTTACTAACTGGCCGCTATATATAGAACAAAGTCTTTGGCATGCCTCATTTATTCTAAAACAGTTAAAGCTATTGCTATAAAAAAAAACTTTAAACCAAAATTGTGAAAAACCTTTTTTTATCTTCTCTTTGTTGATATATATATTAAATACTTATATATAAATACAGCGTAGCACAAAAAATTTGTAATAATAAATAAGAAATAGGGCACTAAAAAAGAAAAGTCATTCAACTTGTACCTAACTGTGAGTTTTGAGTGTACAAAAAAACCTATCGGTTATTGGACCACATGCCTAGTTCAATACATACAGTTCACAGTTCAATACCTTGTTTAGGAAATTTTAGCAAATGTGTAGTGTTATACACTTGTTTCAAACTCAGTTTCAAAAAAACAATTGAAATCTGAAAAAAACTTTTAAGCCACATTTAAGCCAGACATTTACTCATTTTAATTTTTTTACCTCAAACAGGAGCCGACAGGCATACGGCCAAATTTTGATCCCATTTAGCGGGAAGTGTTAATATTTTTGCTACAGAGCCGTACGTACTACTTAACAAGGGCCTTGCACTCCATTTGAAATAAAAAATGCTTTCAAGGGGTCGCACTTTTACCGTTCATGAGCTGCAGTTTGCCGACCCCTGGTCTAAAATAGGGGTGGGCAACGTACGGCCCGCGGGCCGGATCCAGCCCACAGAGTAAAAATGACTGGCCCCCGACCGTTTCTAAACTTTAATGGGATCTGGTCCGCAAAAGAAAATGACCGGCCCGCAAACGAAGTGACAGGCCCGCAAAGGATCAATATTACAAAATTTTTATAACACTTTTTATCATACTGTTACAAAACAAAACTGTAAGAATTTGACCTTAAAAAAATGCTAAAAAATTACTTGAAAATATGACGTGTACTGATAAATATACCATTTTGTCGTAAAGTTTTGTGTTGTTCTAACTTGGTTGGAATATCGTTTTGTCAAATTACCCCAAGCAAAGTGTTTTTTTAAGTACGATATTGTACATACGTACCTTTGTCAATTACAATGTCAATTCTATATATAGACATTATTTAAACATCTAACAGATCCGAATCTACATCCTAAGTTGTCAGACTTGAGAAATTTTAGTGAATTTGAAGGATTCAAAAAATTGATTAACTGTATCTATAAAATTAGATTCCGACAGAATCCAAAACTTTTATTTAAATTAGAATCCGACTGGATACGGGATCCGGTAAATCACTGAGTCGAAATGCTCCGGCCCGCAAAAGACTTAATTTTTCCAGATCCGGCCCGTTGATTTAAAAAACGTTGCCCACCCCTAGTCTTAAACAAGTATCATAATCTTATCAATATACTTTACTATTAACTTAAACCTTCTTGTACCTTTTATAAAGTGTAAGTTTAAATTTACATTGATTCATTACTTTGCAACATGTTTTACCAAAAACCAAACTTCTTATTTGAAAAAATATAATGAGACTTTTATGGTTTTTTACGACTTATATGAATAATTTTACACAATTAGTTTTACTGTAAGTGCTTTATAGTTTTAAGGACATAAAAAAAAACAATAATTTTTATCTCAACAGATGAACTTGAACTTATAAAACTATTAAGCGGTTATCAAAAAGAAAATATTTTTATAATAAGATTATTCATAGTTTTATTTCTGCTTAGGGTTTATAAATTTTAAGAACAAACTTTTTAAATCAAAGAAAATCATGTGTTTTCATGATTAAATAAAAATAACATGATATGTAGAAAATACCTTATCCCTTAAAATAATGTTGGCAGTTGACGGACCGATATGTCATTAAATAGTCAATATATCGTACAACAACAATAATATTTTTCATTTTATTTACAATTTAAAATAAAGAATCATGTAATTTAATTTTCAACACACGATAGATGTTGTTATATGATATTTTTTTGCAAATTTATATTTCAATAGTTTTCTATAGCAAAGTTGTCAGATTTTGATTAACTAGAATCATTTTTCATTGAAACTCGCAAGCCAAAATTTGCAAACAACGAGGCTTCTACAATTTAAAACTAAGTATTTAGCGTACTTTTATTAGTCTTGTTGTCGTTTTTTGTAATGTACTTTTGAATTTAGTTCCAAGTAAGATTCCTACATTATTAAATGTTTTTATTCTAAAAATTTAAAAATAACTTTAAACCAGTAAAGTATAGATTAAAACTAATATAAATTTTTTAACAAATTTCTACATTTTACTTTTTATGACGTAATTATTATTAGCTAGATATTTAAAAATCATTAACCATATCTTAAAGTATATACTATACTCTTATCAGCTTTTAGCAACTTTTTTTTGACGATGTGCTAAATGAAATTAATCAATAAACTTTCTAACTTTTTTAAAACAAAAGATTTGTGTTCGAAATTTTCAAATAATAATACTAAAGCTTCAATCATCTTAGGAATTTTATTTTAAAAAACTTGTTATCTTAAGAAAAGGTAGTTTAATGCAGGCAACAGTTTTCACGGTCTCAAAAAAAAGTGTTTTAACTTCTTATCATTCAGAGGTTTTATTTATTTAAGTTTGTTAACTAACTGTCTAACGTTTAACTTTTGTTTAAGAATTTTACTGCATTCACTAAAGCTTACAGTCCATTTTGTTGTAAAAACCAACCCTGAATTAAGATAGTAAATAATGTTAAGATTTGTGAATGGTTTTGAGAAAAAGACTTAAAATTATTGATAAAATGAATTAATATAGTAATTTATGATAATAGAACGATGGTAAGTGAGCTAATATAATTTTCATTCATTAAAAAACATTAATTTATAATAAAAATAATTTTAAAAAACTATGACTAAGCTAAAATATACTGTTTTGAGAGAAAATTGTGCATGTTTTAAGCTTCTATTATATTCAAAATATTTTTAGAGACAACTGTATTAATTTAAACCTTTTAGAATGATGAACAGTGTTTTTGAAATAAAATTGTTTTTGACATATAAATATTATGTTGTATTTAATTTATCAATTTAAAACATAAGTATTGTTAAGTGAAAATGTATTTTTTATTCAGCTTTGCATGTTCTAACTTGCAAGAAGAAAAATAAACATGCAAGAAGACCTAAAAATAAATGTTTGAAAAATGTTTTGGATATAAGCTTAGCTGGGATGCTCACTAAAGGTATTGTTTTGATCAAAATAAGAATACTATTTTGTAATCAGCTTGATTTTTAATGTCTCATTATTTTATGCAAAGTTTTAGGTAGAATAGGCTGATTGTTGCTTGAGTTCAGTTGTTTTTCCACAAATTAATGTATTGCATATTAAACATCAACCAAATTTATTCCTTTAAATACTTCTTAATGAAATAAACTCTGATTAAGGACAGTTTTAGTCGAAATAAAAAATGCTTGGCAAAGTTACTGCATGTATAGCAATGGAAGTTTCTAATTGTATTGTTAATGACTGAAACTTTTGCACAGTTTGACTTAAATTCGAAATGATTCCACACAAAAAAAATTCTTAAAAACTAGTTTAGTGTTTTACTGCCTGTATAGAAGTGAAAGTTTATATACTTTCAATTGGTAACCTGAATAATGACAACACTTTGTTTTAAATTGATCTATTCATTAGTTATAATGTAACAACATAAACTGTTCTTTAATTGTTCTTTGATAAGAAGGCTAATTTGTCAAATTTTTATTTGTTTTAAAGTTGATGAAAATTAGTTTGAAATGTCAAAACTCTTGGAAGTTTTTTTTACATTAACTCTGCAGTCAAATATGTTTTAAAATATCAAACTGAAATTCATTTTGATTGTTGCTTTGTCATAACTTGTAGTTTTAATTGTTATTAAGTTTTAATTTAAATTTTAGAGACAGTTTCAAAAAAGTTAAGTAAAAATTCCTCTTATTTTTAAATTTCCAAACAAATAGCTTTTTGTAATATTTGTTTTATTAGTTTCTTTGTTATGTAATAATTTAGCATGCTTGATCAGAACAGTTTAATCAAAAATAATTGACTATGCTAATCAATTATATTCTATGAGTTTTCAGATAAAATAAGTTTGTTTTATTCTATCACAAGTTAATCTGTTTTCCTTTTTTTTACTTTTGTAATGAACTTATACTTACAATTTACAAAATTTTGAAGTAGTTGTGTAAATTATATATTTACATTTGTTTTTGATCAGATGAATATAACTATACTTATATTTTTTCTAAACACATGTTTTTTTTATCAATAAATTAAGACTTTAGGCAAATGTTAAATGTTTTATAATTCTGAATATTTTTAGTTGTAATTTGTGTTTATTAAAACCTTAATGTTTAATATAATGAGGTTTTTATAATATATTTTATTTGTCTTGATTAAATCTAACTATCCTTAAAATTTGTTTTTAATTATGAAATTTCATATCCTCTTTTTTTCCTTTGTTCAACAATTATAAAAACTTACGAAAAGAATATAAAATTATAAAAGATTTCAAACAACATAAACAACTTTACCACAATCAAACAAACTCAATTATACAAAACAGTATACTCCTATAAGATCAACTAAGAAGAAGAAGCCTGAGCCATCCCCGTTGAGAAAGGAACAAATGCACTCAGACCTCGGCCTTGATGATTTCGGTTTGTTGTTGAGTTGTTATTGTATTTATTTTCTAACTTGTTTGAATTTCAACTTTACTTCATAAGTTATTTACTAAAATTAGTTTTCAAATATTTCAAATTTTAAATAAATTTAATTGCTATTGATTTCTATGGCTTCAAACATAAAGCTCAGATGGCTTTACAGTCAGTCATTAAATTGTTATTTTACTTAACTTATTTTCTAATAATCTATTAAGTATGACATTAAATATTTGTTAATAAAGAACACGTTTAAGTTTAAATAGGTTAGAATTATGAAAATCAAGTTCGATTAATTTAGTTGCTTTTGATTTATGAGGCTTGAAACATTTATTATATATTAAAATCTGATCCATGTTTCTCAAAGCTTGCACAGATATCTTTTTACCTATTAGAAAAAATTTTGAGTTTATAAAAGTTTTCAAAATGCATGTTATCTCAGACTTTGATTAGATTTTTTGTTTATTAAAATAACTGGTTTTTATGTTTAAAATAGTTGCATAGTAACTTAAATGTTGCAAATTTTATAAATATGCAGAACTTATTCTAAACTTCAAAGTATAAATTTATTCAGGGTAAAATTTTTTAACAAAATTTATCAAATTGAAATTATTAAGCAATTAAGCTGTTATATAAGTTGAAAATTGACGTTTTTACTTATGCATTTTGATTTTTTTAACCATAGTGTTACAGATATTTTTACTAAAAAAATAAGTATATACAAAAAATTAATTTTATTTTAATTATAAAGCACTGAAGTACAATTTGATGAGCTAAACAATTATTTATTTTTAAACAAAATAATTTTAAAGATTACTTGCTGTTTTAAAAATACTATGAAAATTTTATCATTGAGTTTGAATGTTATAAGTTAGTTATTAATTTGTATAAAAACTTTTATTTAAATAATATTTTCAGGAGTTGATTTTTCAAGCGACCTATCCAGCGATGACTCAATAAGTCTTCCTGAACTCACATTGCCTGATACTGAACTTTCCATTCATAGAAAATATGAGGTAAGTTGTTATTTTTGAAACAAACTTACCAGTAATATAATATTCATGGTTTTGTTAGTTAACTACTTATATTAAAAGCAAAGTGTGATAATATACTTTTGTATTTAAAATTTTCTTCAACATCTTTATTGTATGCTTAAGTTTTTGTTATCATTGAATTGAAAAGTATATACTACTTGAAATTTTGACCTTATCAAAGTACCTAATAGTTATAAATTTTATTTTTATTTATTATTACTAGAGTTTTTCACAATTGAATACTTTTGAAAACAAGCAATCAAATTAATACCAGTGTTTTTGAATGTATTTTTTTTGTTTTATATACTTCAAAAAGCTATAAACTGTTTCCACAGTTTCTTCTAACTATTTTTACAGATTTTATAAACATGAAAATTATAACGTCCAGTTTAAAGTGTTTATTTAAATTGAAGATTTCATTTTGATACTAATGATAAAAAGTGACAACTACAATAGTATAAAATTGTGTAAAGTACTGAAAATCAGAAGTTTTGAAACAACAATTAAGTAAAATACAGTAATAATATTAACTTCAAATATGTTATTAACTCTTTTAAATAATTTTCTTTGATGAACATTAAGATCAAGAGATTTCTTAGAATTTTAATAATTCTTTTTGAAGTTAATATACTTTAAAGTGTTAATTTGTGGTTACACAACTAATACAAATTAAAACAGGGTTTACCAAATTAGTATTCAAATCCCCCCTTTTTCAAAAAGTAACTATCCTCTTTATCAAAAGCCCAGAATATGTAGTGTGAGTTAGTTGCCTTTTTACTTGCTAACACCCTCTTTGCTGCTAATTTTTATTTAACTTTTTCCTTTTCCCCTTAAAAGCTATTGCCCAAAAAATGGCTATCTCTCTCTTTTTGCGAAACCATGGTTTAAAACCTGATGCAACACTTGAATCATGCATTGATATAAATCACTGTTTTTTATTTTTAAGCTTACTAATTGTTTTTGATAATTCTGTTTTAAAATATTATTTTGGCAGTTACTACATTACTATTTTAAAGTTCATTTAAATTACTTGTATTTTTTAATTTTATTTTTTCTATATAAAGGCAAGAAATATTACATTTAAAATAATAAATAAACTTTTTGATAATGTTTTAACATCATTTAAGAAAATAATTAAAGTTTAAAAGTTTCAATTGAATTATTTTTAAGTAAGCTACTACTATTTCATTGAATTTTTTGAAATATTTCTGTATCTTAACGAAGATTTTTTTGTGTGTCAAAAACAATTTTTTAAATTAGTTTCAAATTTATGCCAAAATTAAAAAACGACATCTTGTTTTAAAATAAAGTTTTTTAGATAATTTTAATATTTTTGTTAACTTTTTTTATTCTTTGACATTTTGATATACCTGATACATTGTTTAAACAAAGTAGCTTAAACAAGAAATAAAAACGTTTTTCTTGCTTTTTTCTATCACTTAGAATTTTATAAAAAGTTACCAACTAGTATAAGTGGCTTGAAAATTAATTAAACATTTTAAATTGATAAAACTTTAATTAAGTTGATAATGTTTGAAACCAACAAAAAAAAAAATTTCCAGGAACTGCAAAAAGAACTTAATGTAATATCACAAAAGCATGAAAAACAAATAAAGCTGAAACAAGCAAGAATTAAAATGATTCAAAAAGCGTGTGCAGATCAAGTAGCTGACAAAGAAAATCTGATTTCAGATTTACAAGTATGTTGATTTAAAATAAAAAAATACTTGCTAGAGTAAAACTTAAGTTTAACTAGTATTGTAAGCACAACTTTTAATTGTAACACATTTTTTCAAAAAAAAAAAAAGGTTTTTGTTTCAAAATATATTAGTTTACTTACAATAAACATTTTTTTAAAATTCCTCAGACTTTTGTTTAGTTTTTATTAAGCTATTCTAAAAACATTGGGTTTTTGTTTTTTAATTAAAAAAAATGTTTTATAAAGTTTTTTTTTTTTGAATAAATAAAAATAACTGTTCATAATTTTTTTTTTAAACAAACACTTTACTTCATCTTCATTTATAAAAAATTACAATTGGATTTTTTTATAAATTAGTTATAAAAAGTATCAAATACATAAAAGAAAACAAAAACTCTATTGTTGTTTTTCAGTTAACAACTTAAAAAGTTGTAAAAAGAAATTTTTTATCTAATTTTAGTTTCAAATAAAAACGCTAAATAATTAAAAAAAATTTAAATTCCATTTGCTATAACTTAAATAATATTATAAAGTTAAGTATTTTTTAAATAAATCAAGGTTAAAGTAACAAAATTTTCACACTATTTAAAATAAAAATGTTTATATCAGAACAAATTTACTTCACAAGTTGCTGTTTAAGTTTATTAAAGTTGTCAAGCAAAATATTTAAAGTAAGGGGATATGAGGCATTATTTTACAAAGCTTTACAATAACTTTCATATAAGGATTACAGTTGATACTCTGAGTCAGTTTTTAGATAATATAGACAATTAACACTTAAGATATTGTCATTTTTTGAAAGAAATTCCTATACAAAGTTAAAGACAGCAAATTTTTTCATTGTCTTTTTCTTTAAAATTTTAAAATTAACTAAATTTAATTTTTTATTTTTATTTGTATCCAACTGACCTCAAATCTTAGGAAATGTTCTTTGTATTGTAAGAAAGATTTTACAAAAATGTGACTTACAAAAATAACCATTTTATAGCAAAAGTTTTTTTTTCAGATTTTGGAATTGAAATTATATTTCTACTCAATATTTTTTAGTTTCTACAACACAATTGCTTAAAAACTGTAAAAAAGATACATTTTTGAAAAAGTAGTTTTTTATTTAACTGTAAAATTGGCCCATACAAAAGGAATCTTACTGAACTGTCCTAAACTATTACTCTTGTATCTCAAAAACTAATTTGTATTTTTTGAAAAGGTAAAAAGAAGCTGTTAGCTAGATCTTTAAATTGATATCAATGTGTAAAAAGTTACCCCCAACTATGCCAGTTATACAATGTACTTAATTTTAGATAATTTTATACAGATGTTTTTTAGCAAGTTCTAGACTTTATTTTGAAATAATACTTTCTTTTGACGAGATCTTTGACCGAAACTTAGTTTGTAAAATAAAGTCTTGAAAGAATAAACTCATTATTTCTCCTCTAGTAGTTGAGATCTCTTTATTTGTTTTCTAAAAATAAAAACATATAACAAAACTATCTTTTGTAAAAAAATCAAATATTTCGTATTCTAATACTTAAATATTTATTTTTTTTTATAACAATTAATTTTATGTTATCATCGAATCTTATATTACTGATATCAACTATACTGTTTTTTTTATTTACTTTAATTAAAATTTAATTTAGTAAACTGTATCTAAGGCGTGACACAACCCTGTATAAAAGGTTTTTTTTAAATTACTTTAGATCATTAGATGTCCAAAATTGATAAAAATAACATTTAACCAATCATTTAATTTTTAACTCAGAAGTTTATAGTTTAACATAAAATAAGCAAACGTAAACAGTTTTACACAATGGCTAAGTTAAAAAAAAGTATTCAAAAAGTTTATGCAACTAGCAGCTTAAATAATCAGTTGAAATTAATGAGTACAATGTTATCTAAAATCATTTAGAAAGATTAATGTACAAAAGTTGTTAAGGATCAAACAAACATTAAAAAAATATGGAGAAAAATCAAAAGTATATAACTTTTTTTCAAAGCTGTGCACATTGCATGTGTAAAATTTTATAAATTATGTCGGCAGTAAACAGTTTTGTATAAAGAATATGTTCAACTGTAATTTATTGAGTTTTGCGAACATAAATTTACATAAACCCCATGAAATTATTTCAACATTATAATTGCAACACACATAGGATATGCTTGAAGATACTTCACAATCTTCAGAACACAAAGTTTTAGTGAACAGAATAGAAGATTTACAAAAAACCAAAACTGACTTGCACCAGGAAATTATTAAAAATCAAATTGAGTACGAACAAAGAATTCATGAGGTTTAAATATTTTAGTGCTTCAACAGATTTAAAATGTACTTAAAATTAATCTTAAATTACTTAAAAATAAACTATTAGATATATTTTATACTCACTTTTACTTAGTTTTATAAGTCTGAGCACACTAAAAGTATTAAATTTATAAAAGCATTATAAAAATAAAAACAAATTATACAGTAATCTTCCTTTATTCTACCAATATATGTTTCTGTGTGTCAACGAATCAACACACTTCAACTGGGTTCTGTAAAAAAATAATTACTGTAATGAGAGAATAAAGGAAGATTACAGTATAACTTGTTTTTATTTATATTCCAGTGAAGTTACTTCACTAGGATCTTTTGTTAGCAAACAATTAAACCTAAATTTTGAACAGTTAAATCATTAGTATGATTTTTAGTATATGTTTTTGATATGAAAATATTCTTACATTATTAAAAGTTAATTGTATAAAACGAAACAACACAATTATCTTTTAAGGCCTTTTTTGTACATTTTTTAGTTTTAAGGTAATTATTTTAAATAATTAGTTACTTCTACAAAACTTAAAATGATTTCTAATCAATTAAACTTTTTAAAGTTTTAATGTATTTCAGGAAATATTTTCCAAATGCAAGTACTGCACTGACGAAGTTATGAATTCTAGTTTTGAGGTTCGTTTTTTAAATTATGAAATTTTGTTTCAATTTCTAGGTTTACATATGATCAAAAAAAAATGATAGTTTATATACTTAAAGTTCATGCGATGCCAAAGTTAGCATATAAGTCTACTAATTATTTTACTTATTTACAAGTATTTTTGTTAATTGTACTGATTTTTTTTAAGGAAATATAAACTGTTTTTTTTTGTTACAAAATTATAATTGTTTGCATTATTCAAAACAAAATATAATTTATTTTTAAAATGACCTTTTCACTCTAAATATTGTTTTTTTTTTTGTTTCAAGTATTTAAAAGATCCTATTAGAAATAATCGTACCATACTGTTTTATCATTAATAGATAAATACAGCCTTACTTTCAAAGACATTACAACATACAATTAATTTTAATGAAACACAAATCTTCTTGATTTATACTTGTAAAGCTAGAAATACTAACAATATAAAATGTATCTATTTATCAAAGTACTCTTAAAGTAGAAAAAGGTTGCCTAGTGCTGAATCTTTTTTATTTCTACAAAGAAAAATATCCATATAAATTGCCTTTTTTATACCAAATAAATTTCAAAGTATCCAAGTTATCTCTTAATAAATTAAATCTATATATATTATCTCTTAAAATTTATAAGTTTATAGAAATTTTTCTGAATATATACCAAAATAGAATTAAATTAAAATTAGATAGTTTTTTATCATTAGAAAAAAATAAGGAAAAACTCGCTAAGTTCGTTAAATGTTTATTCGAATTCGTTTAACTGATAATAGTTCGCTAGTGTAAATGTTAAGAATTAAAACAGTACAAGTTGCAATTGGACTTTGTTGTCGTTTGTAAAATAATACACTTAACACTTACTTAATATAAAAATAGTTGAAGATTTAACAAATGTTTACAGAGTGCCAGTGACTTTTGGAGATCATATTTCAACTCGAAATTAGATACGAAACGAAAGTAAGCATTATTCTATTAGTTATTACTAATTATTCATACATTTGTGAAGTTAAAACAAATTAAATTTTAGTTATATGATTTGAATTTTTTTCATAGCTTATGCTCGTAGAAAAGTAAGAAATATTTTACATTTTTTGCAATAATTTTTTTTTCAATTAATTATTATTGTCAATATAGAGAACAATCCGAATTTGGTTTCCATGGGCAAAATGGAGTGGAGAAGCAACAGAAAAGTTCTTTAGTTAGTTTTATTTTATATATACGATAGAGAAATAAATAATGTGATACATACTAGTAGTGTTAATTTTTGTATATCATTGTTTAGTAAGAAAATATTTATTTATGATGTTGTCCACAGTTTTTATTTACTTTACTTTTTTTATGTTTTAGTTTAGTCCGAAAAAGTTTAGCATTTTGTATATAAAATTAATAAGTTTTATAAAAAATAAAAAGTTAAAATCAAAGTAAGCTTAGATAGTAAATTAAATTATTTTATAAATATTATTATTGTTTATTGTGCAATATTGGACTCAGGCATCAAAACCTGAGCCACTTAAACAAGACACACAATGAGAAAATAATGAAAAAAAAACATTTATATTCAACAAAAAATAAACATAAACAAAACATCAAACAAAGTTAAAACTATAAAGAACTCATTAATAAGTTTAAATTATTTACTTGATATAAAAGGCGATAACTTAGAACATACAAAAACATTTGTACAAAGTATATAAAAGTAAATTAATAGTCTGTTATGGGAGAGGCGTAGGGAAATTAAAATAACTAATATTACAATTTGAAAAAGGAAGAAATCAGCAGTTAATTTAGATAAGATAAATACTATAAAAGTTTTATTTATTTTCTGTATTGTTTATAATGGAAAGTTAATGAATTTTGATATTTATAGTATATAAATTAAATCTTTTTTGCTTCAATCAAAAATGTTCCCATTCTCTTTGTCCCATTCTGTGGTAACTTGTTCCACATAGTCTTTGCTCTGTGAAAATGTGAACCTTGCCACTGACTGTTGTAAAAATTATGTACAGATTTAATTTTTCTATTATTTTCTCTTAACCGATATTAAATAGGGGAAAAACTGAAAAATTGTTTGAAAAAAAACCTTGTACTTTCCATTAATAATTTTATAAAGAGTAAAAAAATCAAATTCCCATCTTCTATACTATAGAGACTTCAATCCAAGTTTAACCAGTCTATCATTATATGATGTATTGGATATGTCACATCGATTACATATAAAACAGGTAAAATTTATTTGCACAGACTCAATTTTATTAATATCGTTTTTTAAATAGGGTGACCAAATTTGGGTATGTATTCTTAGGACGAACGTATATATATTTTAGATAGTTTTGTCAGAATTGTAGCTGAATTAGTTATAAAACTTTTTGGTATTTGATAAGACGAGATTTGTGCAACTTAATATAAATAATTTATACGTCCATTCCATGTTAAACTTTATGAGATATATATTCCTAAATCCTTGGAAAATTTAACTGATGGTATCTTAGTTTAATTAATTACAAGACAAGCGGTTCGTTTTTATAAATTGTTAGAATTTTACATTTTTTAGGATTCAAATCAAGTTTTCTTGTTTTTAGCCATTTGTAGATATTATCTGGAGTAAATTGTAAAGACTCACTAAAAGTATTGAACCTAATGTTTAATTTAATTTTCAAACTTTTATTATATTTCTAAGCATATTTTTTTAAAAATAATATATTAATTTCAAGAATCAGAATGACGAAGCTATCAATATAAGCCACAATGAAGAAATAATGGAGAAAGAAAAAGAAATTGTCTCAATCCAAGCTGAAGTTAAAATCTTAACAGAAAAGTAAACTTTTTATAAATGTTTTTGTATAAATATCAAACTTATGTTTATACTTTTGTTCAGGTCTGCAAAAGAAAGGGAAGAACTTATAAACGAATTGAACAATGTTAGTATTTTGTTATAAATTGTTATAATACATTACTTAACAGTAAAACTGGCATATAATTCTTTTAGAAAAAAAATTGTTTTGCTTTTTATGAATGTAAGTGAAGAATAACTTTTCTTGTACAATAAAGTGTTTGCTAGTTTTGACATCTACCCAGTAGGTAGTACCTTGAGTGAAATGTGTACCTTATATTTAAAAACACTAAATAATCTTTTTAGCACTAAATAATAGTTGATATCTATTTATTGTTTTAAAGTATGATCCACTCCAGTTTGATTTAGGTTAACCGGATTATTTTTCAAGTATGTAAAATTTTTGTTTTAATCGTATTAAGGTAATTTTTTGTTTGAACAATTTAATTCATTTAACCAAATATCCTAAAACAACTTCACCCTATTTTTTTTCGAGATTAAGTCTGTATGTTATTGATTTCCCTACACTACTTGAAACCATGTATCGCTGGTTTTAGCATTTTGTGTCAAAATAATATTTTAGCCATACTTTCTGATGCTTTTAAAAAAACTATTATTAGAGTATGATCCTTAAACTGTATCATGTTTTTGTTAGGATCTAAAAAGTTTCAAGGTTTGTGTTAGTTTGTATTGGTATATTAACCATCAGAAGGGTTCTTAAACTTTGTTTGTTGTTTTTGTTTACATTTTTAATATTGTTTTCATAAAATTTAAACTAACAAGTTTTAAATTACTCAACCGTAATTTCTAAAACAAGTCCTGAAAAACAAAAATTTTATCTTAAGTAAAGTTTCTGATGATAATGATAATTTACAACTAAAAGTTTATTTATAAGTTGTTATGGAAACTGAAAAGTCGTTTAATTTCTTTGAATAGAAATATCAACTTTTTGAAAGGCAAGCTTTTGTTTATCAGTCTGTAAATTGAAGTATAAGAAAGCCCTAATTAAGCTAAAAAGTTTAATTAGTGAACGTTTTAAATATTTACAAAATGTTTCAGTTGAGAGATGAAAATTCGAATCTGAAGTCACAAAACAACAAAATTCTTGAGAGCAACAGAAGCTTCAAAAGTCAATTGTCTGAAAACAGCCGTGTTTTAAATGAACTCAACTTGTTAGTTTTTATAATTGTTATTTATATATTAATTTAAATTTTCTCAAATTCGTCTTTAGTTTTTGTTACAATAAACTAAAGCAAGGTAATTTATATTAATCCAAGAAAAAGTTTTGGACGCAAAACAGAAAAATTGACCAAAAAGTTAACTTTCCCAAACTTTCAGGTCAATCAAAAACAAAAGCGAGTTGCTGAGGAGGCAAGCCGAAGAACTTCGATCCAGCAAGTCGAGCTCCGACGACCTCAGGAAGAAACACGAATCCACCAGGGCGGAATTTGAAAACCTCAAGAAGCAAGTGGCGTTATTGGAGGCCAGCCAGGAGGAGCAGACGACAAAACTGCAGCAGGAGAAGGAGGGTCTTCATTCGGAGAAGGAGAAGATCTCGGAGGAGCTGAAGGTGGTTTGGAAGGCGAAGCTCTCCTTGGAGGAGCAGGTGGCGGTGAACCGGAGACAGGAGAGGGACTGGTCGGAGGAGATGGAGCGGTTGAAGCGGGAGGTGCAGGAGAAATCGGAGGAGGCGCGGAAGGAGATAGAGCTGTCGAGGGCGACGATGGAGGAAACGAGGGAAGAGTCGGAGGTGAGCCTGAACGCGTTGAAGGAGAAGTACTCCATACTGAGGAAGAGCTCGGAGGAGAACGTGCGGAGTTTGCAGGTGAGGGAGAGAGAAAATGAGCTGATGATCAAAACTCACAACGATAGAGTTAATGAGTGAGTTTTTACTTGTTTTTAAATTTTATTTATCCTAAGACAGTTTAATTTTATGTGACTTAAATGTGTGTTTTTTGTAGATGATATTTTTTTTGCAGGTTGCGAGCTAAAATAAGCTCATCTGAAGACGAACTAAAGAAAATAAAAGAACTGATGACGAATGCTGATAAAGAGATAGAAGACAAATCATTCGAGGTTTGTTTTCAACTTTTTTATAACATCGATGATGTATTGTTGAGCTACAAAATGTTAATATTGTTCATACAAACAACTGTATACTTCTTCATTAAATTTAACTTTAAAGAGTTCAGTAAAGGTGTTGTTCTTGACGAAAAAGTATAAAAACTTTTCAGTAAAATTTCTGTTTCATTCTAAACTTTAGTTTTTTTTGTTCCGATTGACAATTTATTAAATTTAATTTTTCTAACTGTTAGGATATGAGTAAAACTAATATTACGCAAATTAACTTTTGTGTTTAGACAAAAACTGTAACTTTTATGATAAAAAGTAAAAGGCTTGTTGTTAAGCAAATTTTTATGAAAATGCTGAAAAAAAAGTACGATACAAGTAATCTTTTAAAATACTTTGACAGTTTAAAAATGTCCCTAGAAGAACTGAACTATTCGCAAGTTGTTAGTTTTTTTAGAGACTTGGGTTTATTTATTAAGTACAGTTTAAGATGAAAACAAAGTATTAAACAAAAAAAACATTGAAGTGGATTTATGTTTACAATTTTTTCTAATTAGAATTTTTAGAAAGTTTTGATCATTATAACCTAGTTTTTTATAAGTCTGTATAACTTTTACGTATTGGATTAGAATTGTGTATAAGTAATCAAAGAAATTTAAAATTTTCTAAGAATTGTAGATTAAATTTTTCACAATCTAATTTTAATTTCAGATTAAAAACTTAATTCAAGTAATAACCAACACAAATGATCGACTGAAAAATCAAGGAAGCACCATATCTGAACTTGAAGAAAAATGTTTGAACAAAAATGAAGAACTTAAAAGTTGTAAAGAAAGTTTCGATCACTTGAAAAAAGATGTTAGTATTTAATTGTTTATATAAGCTCGTATTAAATGTAAATGTAATAATCTTTTAAAATACTAAAAATGTTGTAAATTTTGTTAACAAAACAATTATCCTCAGAATGAGAACGTTGTCAAACAATTGAATGATGAAAAACTGACAAGTCTCGAAAAACAGAAGAGCTTGCTTTCCGTAGAAGATTGTCTGAATTCAAAAATTTCTGAACATGAAAAAACAAAAGAACTGCTCAGTCAATTGATGGCTGAAGTATGAAAATTTTGAATCAATTTAAATATATATCATTTTTAGAGGCTACCTATAGCTTTAAGTAAACAGTTTTAATGTGTTATCTAACCTGAAAGAAAACTATTATTACAGGGTTGCCACTTTACCTGGAAACCTGAAAAAACCTGGAATTTTTTACAAAAATCACTTAAAAACCTGGATTTTTAAACATGTTAAGAAGAAAATTTTTGATTTTACACTAAAAATCTACCACATATGTAGATAAAAAACTTTTATCATCATCAACATTTTTTTTATTAAAAAACAAATTTGAAGTAGCTTTACAGTATTTTAACACTATTAAACACAGTTTTTTATCTTTAAATTAAGTTTAAACTGAAAATAGACCCAAAAACAAGTACTTTTGAAAACCTGGAGAAAATTTGCCAAAAGTCAGTGGCAACCCTGTTTTATGTATAAACCTTTTCTGTTATAATTTCTTAAACCTGAATTATTTTTACTAATACAATCTAAGATACGATACAGTGTAGAATAAAAAACTAATCTTAGTTAATATATTAACTATAATACAGTCAGAGAAAAAAGAGAGCAGCTACAACGAGCAACTGCAACAACTTCAGAGCAAACTGGAATCCACAGAGTCTGTACTGAAAGATTCTGAAAAGTCTCTTGCTCTGAACATTCAGGCTAAAGATGAACTGGACGAAATTTTGAAAGATTACAAAGAGCACGTTAGATAATTGATAATACTTGGTGTAGTTATAAAATGTGTGATGTTAAAACTGAAAACCTTGTAAACTTTTATTTTGAATTTTGTGAGGGTTATATTTTAGTTTCTCTCTAAAGTAGCTTCGATTTTTAAAATTTTAGGACGAAAAATATCAGTTTAATTAAGCCTTTATATTTAAAGTTAAAGAGTCTTTTGTTCTAAAAGTTTACATTTTCTACAATAAATTTAACTCGGTCTTTCTTTTCAATGTTATCTTCTTCATTTTTTTGACTACATTTTGATTTATAACAAAAACAGAACAAACTCTTATACCAATTCATAAAAGACATTTAAGATGTTAATGAAATTTTAGTTTCAAGTCCTAACCAGGTGAAATTAACATTTCTGTGTTTTTATGAAACTAAATAAAAACAAAATGTTTTAAAAGTTCTCACTTTTTCCAGAGTGAAACGGCAAAGATAATGTTACGAGCGGATTTCAAAAGAAAATGCGAACTACTAACATTTGTGGAAGACAAGTTGAGCTCAGCCGAACGACAGTTGGAGTTGTCATCAAAAAGAAACGACTGCCTGCAATTAGTAGTCGACAATCAGTGTCATGAGGTATTTATTTTTTATTAAATTTGAATTTAATTAAACAAAACATTGATAAAACAAATGAGTTAAGATGTTTATTTATGCTCAATTAACTTTTTTTTTTTCAAAAAAGATGAAAAAGTTAATCCTTTTTCACATTATCTTAAGTATTTGATTACTTACACTAGCTGTAAGTTGTGAAGTGTGAAATGTTTTACAAACTTTAAAAAGATTACTTCTATAGTATTATAATAGTGTTTCAAAATTATATTTTGTTTTATTTTGTAGATTGAATTTTTAAAAGAAGCACTTGAAGAAAGAAATTCTATTATAAAGGAAAACCTACCGTTAGTGAAAAAATAACTGAAATAATGTATGTATTAAATACAAGTTTTGAATAGTTTAACTCATTATTAAATTTTTATAGAAATATCAATTTTCTTTAAATCATAATTAGTATTTTTTAACAGGATTTGTTATTTACAGTAAAAACATTCAAACTAAGCACTTTACAAGTTTAGTTGAGATAATTTTGGTACTTTTAGTTGTTCAAAATATACTAAACATTTCATGATAATCTGATGCATATTTGAAAAACTATGAAATTTTGTCCAGTTTTAGTACTTAATTAAAAGAAATTACTATTTTTAAATCCGTAATATTTCTTGTAGAGGTCTAATGAAACGATTTAACAAAGTTGTAGAAGAAATGAAACAAATAAATGCAATGGTAGGAAACATACCTAATTTTGTTGAAGAATGCTCACAACACTTCAATAAGAAGGTTTGACTAGAATACTAAATGTATTCAAAAGATAAAATACTAATATAGATACGTAAAAAATTAAAATTCTTGAAATAATTTTAGTTTACAACTGTTTTATTATAGTTATTAGTTTTTTTCTGTTGTTGAGCTGACATGAAAAGCATTTTAAAATTTTCTACAAAACACCTTTTAACATTTTTTATTGTAAATAATCTACTATCAACTACAGGTAATGCAGAGACTGCACCTAACTGACAGAATGTACAAAAAAATGCTTTTGAGGTACAGAGTGGAACTACAAACAAGGAAAAGACTGCACAATGAACTTATTGAACTTAAAGGTAATAAGTGCACAGAGTGCAACTTGATATTAACAGTCTCTAGTTTTTTTCTAAGAATTTAAGTAGCTACATTAATAACAGTTTTAACACATTTATCCTCCTATTTGTCCTTAACAACTTGTTTAGTATTTTCGGACAAAGTTTTTAGTTTTTTAAATATTGTTAAACAAGACATGTTTTTCCCAATAGTGTACAAATCACCATTTTTATTTAATTGTTTTTTTTTCATTAAATAAACAAATTTAGGTTTTTAAGATGTTCAGTAAATTGTTTATTACTTTTATGGTGAATTTTGTAAAAGTTTTACAACGTTTAGTAGCAAAACTCAATAGTATTTAGACAATTACCACCATTTTATTGTATATTTTCTTCATTTACTAACAACCAGGTAACATCCGGGTATTTGTGCGCATCCGCCCTCCTCACCTCTCGATCGGGGGAAATTCCCCAAACTCGATACAGACGGACAAGGACGACGATTGCGTCATTCACGTGACGAACTCCCGCCACAAGTTGCAAAAGTACGAGGTTGACAGAATATTCGACCAGAACGCGACACAACAGGACGTTAGTTTGAACAAAAGTAAAATAGTTGTTCATTAATATTAATTAAAAAAATTAAAATTAATTAGTTTCATATTTCTATTGAAAATTATTTTGGTGTCCACAGAACTGATCATGTTTGGGTTAAAATTTAAGTTTTTATAATTATTTAAACTCTATTTTTGTCTAAATTGAAATTATATTAATAGAAATATTGCTTAGTGAGTAGTAAAAATTTACTTACAAATTATAATACTGATTTTTTTTTATTGTTACAGGTTTTTAAAATAGTATTAATTCAGTGATCATTAAGTTGTAAAAGTAGCTTATTTATTGTAATAATTGATTCTTTATTGATTTGTAAAAGTTACTCATAAGTTATGTTAGTTGAGAAAAAGTTTTAAACTTGATTATTTATCTACGTTCTGCATACTTTAGCTAGTTACCATTTCTTCTCAAAATATAGCTAGTACTAAAGTAACAAAGTTATTATCATGCTTGTAGGTAGTTGCTGTTGATAAATAAAGTTATAAACACACAAGTTTTTTTAGTAAATAAACATCCTACAAAACCAAGTATATACAAGAGTTTTAAATGGTAGTAGTTGATCAGTTATAATAAATCTTTGAAGTTAACCTAATGGTAAATGTAAAATTGTAGTTAAAGTCATTCTACGTTTTTAAAATTAATTATAAATTAAATATCCAGCTTTACAAAGAACTATCAGGGTTGGTAACACCTTGTATTAACAGTTTTAACTATAAACTATTTTAAATATTTTGAAAATTATTTAAAAAAAACAGCTTTACAAAGAAGTGTCTGGTTTAGTAACATCTTGTATGGACGGCTATAATGTTTGTATTTTTGCTTATGGACAAACTGGATCCGGAAAAACTTACACTATGGAGGTAAGATAGTTTAAAGAAAATGAAGATTTTAGTTTTAAGATTAATTTAAGATTTTTAAAGTTAAAAGTTCTAGTTATTAACGATTTTTTATAAAAAAAAATCCAAATTAAGTTAAGTTTGTTTAAATAAAGTAGTAAAAACTTTAAAAGAACGTAATATATTAAAACTAAAGGTTTTGAAACCACCTAGAGTTCTTTTTGTTTTTTATGATAAACATTTGGTATTCCATATAAGCATATCGTGCACAGTGAATCATACAAAACAATAATTTGTTTTGCATTTAATATATTTTAAAATCAGATCGTACTTAAATTTTATATTTAAATAAAATTATAAAGTTTATGATTTATGTACTAAAAACTATATTTAATAAGTTTATGTCAGTTCTAACGACAAGTTGCTTTTGAAGCAATAAATGCAATACCAGCTAAAATTTAATGTATAAAATAAAAGTATACAACACTTTTCTAAAAAAATAAAATTTCATGATTTTTTAGTAAAAACTAACTTTTATTAATGTGTTTGAATAAAACTTTACAATTTAAAGGGCACAGCCAACAATCCAGGGATCAACAAAAGAGCGTTGGAAGATTTGTTCAGCACAGTGGAGCAAAGGTCGTGCCAATGGAGCTACACTGTCAACGTATCCATTCTAGAAGTTTATAATGAAACTGTTAGGTGGGTTATAATATAAGTTAACTCATTAGTTAAAAGAGTCAAATTTATAAATATTTTACTAGATAAAAGCATCCTGTATAAAAATTAGTAAATGTTATATTTATAAATTAAATAAGAAATAAGTTTATGAAGAAAAAGTGGGAATGACAAGAATTAGTCTGACAAAAGTTGAAATTTAATAAAGTTATTACACTATAATGATTTGTACCTATAGATTACTTGATACATATAGAAATAGTATATATCTTAATATAACCTTTATAACTATTAAATCAAAAGCATGCTTTTTAAAAAAGTTTTATTTATGCGTAAAGTCTTTAAGATTATTCTTTTAGCATAAAAACAAAAACTTTTAGTCTTTTCTTACGGTACTCATTTAACTTTTTGCAATGATGTTTTATTATTGTTAAGAAAAAAATAAGTTTTGTTTAGTTCTACTGATTGATAAATATAGAATCAAATTGTGTATTAAAATACAGTTTCGTACTTAATAAAATTACTAGGAGAAACTAAAGTCTTATGTTCAAAACTATAACAATTTTGTCTAAAAGAAGTTAAATTGTTTTAAAAACTCAAAACTAGCAAAATGTTTTATAATATATTTTAACAGGGACTTATTAAATGGTTCGAGCGAAAAGTTAGAAATTAGAATGAGTTTGGAAGGTTCTAGGGAAATACCCAATTTGATAACTACACAAGTAACCACTATGGAAGAAGTTATGAAGGTTATAAAATGTATAACTATTCAAAATACAAATTTAAATGTTTGTTAACAAAAGTTCCTAGTGAAACAAGTTCACTGGAATATATAATAAAAACAAATTATGCAGTATCCTTCTTTTAGTGTACCGACATATGTTTCTGTGTGTTAACGGATTACTACACTTCAACTGGATTATGAAGTTCTTCCTTCTATTCATAACCCAGTTGAAGTGTGTTAATCCGTTAACACACAGAAACATATGTCGGTACAATAAAAGAAGGATACTGTATAATATGTTATAAAATGTATTAGTTTTATTGAATATTTTATTAAAATGTATAACCTTTATTAAATGTTAGTTTTATAATCTTATATGATTGCTTTTAATATTATTAAATAACTATTTAATTAACTTTTATGAAGACTTATTAGTTTCATAAAACATAAATTACAAGAAAAATAATCTGATTTTATTACTTAAAACTCTTGTGTTCATTAATTACAAATAAAAGTTTTAAAAAATAAATTGTTTTGAGGCACCAAAAAGGAACAATTACAAACAACATTTGTACGCTTTTTTTAGAATGTTAAATAAACAATAATTAAGTAATAATAATTAAAACTCTACTCAAATTACACATCTGAAAAAGGTCAACCGTTGTAAGACAATCACTAATCGTAAGAGTTTCTCCTGTAATTTTTAATCATAAACAATATTATGTGCAGATATTCGAGGAGGGACGGAGGAACAGAGCGGTGGCAAGTACGAACATGAACGAGCACAGCAGCAGATCACACTCAGTTCTCATCATCAGTGTCAATGGGAAAAGTAAAACTGATGCTAGGACTTTACATGGTATGTACTTAGTTGGTTTATTTTATGTTAAAAGTATTTAGTATTATATCTCAAACATAACGATATTGATAATAACTTAATAATTCAAGCGCTTACAATATTTTTATTAGTTTTTTATTATTGCAAGTCGAACATGAATGTCAATTCTACCTCTTTTTTGTTTGGCAAACAATTTTTTTTCAGGAAAACTCAACCTGATCGACCTGGCGGGATCGGAGAGGGTTTCGAAGTCGGGAGCAAGTGGGGACAGGTTGAAGGAGGCGCAGAAGATAAACAAGAGCTTGTTGGCGTTGGGTGACGTCATACAGGCGTTACGTCACAAACAAAATCACGTGCCTTTCAGAAATTCCAAGCTGACGTATCTATTGCAAGATTCATTAAGTTTGTTTTTGTTAAGTTGATTTTTTGTTTTTAGTTTTTATGTTGACTAAAACAAATCTGTTGAAATTCACTACAGAAATCAACAAAACTTCAAACAAGCTAAATTTATGTTTTTGTATTATAAAGGCTGAGCGTAGTAAATAGCATTAAACTAAAAAACTACCAAAAATCTAAATATAAAAAATATTATATTTGTTTTATTTTATGTTTACCCTAGGTCAGGGGTCGGCAGCCTTTTGTAACTCAGAGAAAATTGCTCGCGGGCTGCACTTTTTAGAAAAAATTCACTTTTTAGAAAATAACTCGCGGGCTGCATTTGGCCCTCGAGCCGCAGTTTGCCGACCCCTTCCCTAGGTGCGCATATAACTATTGCTGGAAGTTTATAAATACTAAAAAAATATCATTTCATAGCATATATTGAAAACGATATTTTTTTTGTTACGTCTAGAGGTGATCTAACTTTATGTAGGTATTAATTGAAAATTTTACACAACTAATTAATAACTTTGAAATTATTCAGAACAACTATCTTAAAAATTAATTGTTACGTCACAGGTAAGGACAGTAAGACGCTCATGATGGTGCAAGTGTCGCCAGATACGTCGTCAGTTTCAGAAACAAACTGCTCATTATCGTTCGCGCAACGCGTGCGGGCAGTACAGTTGAACTCACTAAACAAGAAGCATCACTGAAATGAAATAGCTGAAATATCACAACCGAAGCGCTGTTTTCTGCGTTTTTGATAGTTTGTATGTAATAAATACATTGAATATTGCAAATATCATTGTTTTACCGTGATTTTAGACTTAATATTACCTTTGGGGATTATTTATTAGTGCGGTCTGCATTAAAATACAATTTCTGTTTAACTAAAGTTTAAAAATAAACTTAAAAACATTTTTTTTTTCAATGCTATAAACTTATTCAAAAAGTAATACTATAAAACTGAATACAATTTTTTTTTCTCTTCAAATTATTATTGTGCATTTTACTGGTATTAGTTTGCACATCATGCAAGTTATTATTTGTGCTTTATATTTACCTACTAATAGCCTCATAAGCTACTAACCACTGCAAGTACTAACAATCAAATTATTATGCCATGTTTTTAGTGTAAATAAAACTTATCTCTTTGAAACATGCTCTTTTTATTAAATTTGAAATGGTAGTAAAACATTTAGTGTATTTACCAACTATGTTGTTTAGCTGTAATGAAATATCTACTTCAGTTAAATAGTTTTTTATACTTAATATAAAGTTTAAACATTCTTGTAAACTTTCAAACTACAAATTAATTCAAGCAATGAAGTTTAAATTAAAGTGATAAAAATCTACACAAATATATTATTTTAATTACAGTCCAGACAAAATTTTAACTCTGTTGGTCTGCAAACTAGTTGACTACTTACATCAGGGACGGGCAGTTTACGGTTGGCACTCCGGTATAAAGCTTTCGGTACGCTGTGTATTTTTTAGCTTATAAATAGCTAACGTAAACCAATTATAATTGAGCTTCTTTACAATAAATATTTACAAATGTGCTCTTGATTAATGTTTTAGTAAACAAATGTGATTTTAAAAATTAGTACAAGTTTTCCTTTTAAAAACATTTTATTTTATAGAACTTGTTTTTAACAAGACCAGGCCTCTGAAAAGTTTTTTTAGTAAACCCACCCTGTTACTTTTTAAACACTGCCTGCATAAATGGTTCACATCCACTGTTGTTACTCAATGGTAGTTATAATTTCTTATATTTACCTATCAATACATTTTTATTTAACATAAATAGTTTAAAAAAGTTTTATACAGACAATTAAACATATTTACTTTTAACTACAAACCCTCAAATAACTATTTTAACAACATTTACAACTTATCACGTTTTTTAGATCTTACAGTTAAAAAGATTTTATTTTAACCATAAGTATATGGCTTGACGTTAAAATTCTTACTCAAAGAAATATAGAAGTAGAAAAATGTCCATACGCAGATTAATTAATAACTTTCAACATTGAAAACGAATGTTTCTAGTCGGTTGTAGTTTTTTAATTAATAGGATGGATATACAAAACAGATATTAGTCGCCGTTTTTTGTGAAATAAAATTACCAAATTTTAATCTTACCCACCTGAATTTAGAAAAAAATTTAATTTACTAGAAGGTATTGACCACTTTGACTATCAAACAGTTATATAGCTGCGTTTAGGTTTTAGACTTCTAAATTTAAATTCACTTTAAAATGTCCTTATAGTGAATAAAAAGTAAGATTGTTTTATTTAGACTTTTAAATCTTGATTTGGGTGATTTTTAAGGTTTCAAATTGGTTGTGTGTTTAATGCAAAATAAAATTGAAACTACCTGCATAAACAAAAACAACTTCTTTATAAATTGAAAAATAATAATACAAAAACACTTGCATATTTTAAAAGTAGTTCAAGTTCAAACTACAAACACACTTTTTACAGTAACCTTTGGTAATAAAAACATCAAGGGGTTTTATTGAAAAAAAATACAGCTGAAAAATACAAACTTTTACCAGCGCAAAAAAACAAGTAGGTCTATACAAATAAATTTATTTTAATTGTAAAATATCTCGTTGTATTAATATTTCTTAAATGAAAACTGCAAGCTGCTTATAACAAGCGTTTTAAAACAAGCTGTCAAAAAGTGCAGTTTGAATAGAAAACAGAATAAATACTAATCGCAAGGTTGTTAAAAAGTATTATTCTATGTTATGTAAATTAATTATTAAACTTGTGCTTTTCTCTGTTTTAGTTTGGTTTTATAATAAGGTTAAAAATTCATTAAACAACTAATCTTGAGAAAGAAAATAAAGTCTTGTATTCTAAAAACTACCATTCTAAAATCAATCTTCAAAACTTCAAAAATTATTTGATATCTTAGATTTTATATCTGATAACTAAAAACTCCTAGTCCAACGAAAATATTGATTTTTATTAAGTAGATTAAATCTAAAGTTTAAGTTATAAAGTAGTACATTTCAACAACTAAAAAACTAATAAGGTTATATTTTAAAAATATGAACGAGATATTTTTTAATTTTGTTTAAAATACCATTAATATAATCATAAGAACATATTCCCTTTAAAAACTTAAGAATATGAAATATTTACCAGGAATTATCAAAAATTTACTTTTATCAAGAAAGTTCATTTAAGTGTTTTTATTTAACTTTTTGTGTGACAATTCTTACAAGCTAACATTTTAATATTTTTCAAGTGTATGTATTGTTAAAACTGATAAAAACTAAAATCAGATAGTAGTATTATTACAATATGTTTTTGTTAAGACATGTAAGCATCATCACTATAATAGTAGGAAGTAGTATATTCAAATTTATAAAACTTTAAACATCACCACTATACAAAGTTGCAGCTTACACTTTTACTGTTGTTTTGTTTAGACGTAAGTTTTGTTTCTATTTAGTTTAAGTTTAGATTTTTATTTATAAAACTTAATTTTTTTTGAATTTCTTCTTAGCCACATGAAATAAGTCTTTATTTACTTCACAGATTTTTACCATCTAGTACTTTTAAAATGTCTTAATTTTAATTATAACAAGCATTTTAGAATCAAACCATTCACAATGAAAAAAAGTTTATTCTACCAAAGCTTTAAGTTCACTAACTTAGATCAGATTTTTATTCTTAAAATAATTTTTTTTATCTAGTTAAATTTTAAAAGCATACTTACATACACAGTTTGTATCAATCTGTTTGAGTATTTACTTTCAAACTTTTAAAATAATCAACTACTAAACAGCAAGCTCTTTTTATTTTATTTATCGCTGAAAGTACGTTTTTTTAAACTGTTGTAAGGATTTTTAGAAACTAGTTTGATTAATTTTGTTCTATATTCATTTATTAAAACTTTTGAAAAGTAACTATATATATTTAAAAAGATTATGAAAAGTGTACATAACTCCAATAGTTTTTTTTATTTAAAAACTTTTAGTTTAAGTTTTTAGTAAACTTAGAAATAATTCCCTCATAAGAAGCAAGTGTATAAAACAATGTTTACTATTTTATAACTTGCAGATAATACAATAGTTTGTTTAATGTGAGAAATGATAAGAAAAGTGTCATTCATCTTTATTTTATACTTTGTTTCATGTTCAAGTAAGTTGTTTTAGCACTTGCCAAGTTACTTAATAAAACTTTTTTTGACAATAAAACTTCTTTAAATGCTATCTAACAAGTTACTTAGTTAATTTTATAGTTATTTTTTTATTTCTAATACTTTTTGAGATGAAGTTTTAAAAATAATAATAAGTTTTTTATACCGCTTGGCTTTAAAAATTACCAACAAGTTTTGTGTTAAAAACCGGAACTTAAAGCATATTTTAACATATAAAAAACTGAACATTTAACTTAATTTTTGTCAATTAATTTAAAAATTATGTACAATCTAGTTGAAACAAGAAACAGCAAGAACCACTTCTACTTGCAATTAAACACTTTATTTATTCTTTCAAAAGCCAGACAACCAACAAAACCTATTCAATTATTGGTTTTAAAATTACTTATTCCAAGCAAACAATCATTTAATATATTTAAACTGCTGAAAAACAATAAAACAGGCAGAAAATAGTGTATTTAAATCATTTAACTAGTTTAATTAAAAGTTGGTATACAATCTAAGTGCAAAAAATATGAGGTTTATTTTTGCTTCTACTTTTTATTAAGCAGTTTCACTAATACTTTTAATGGTCATATACAATACACATTTAAAAATAATTATTAAATAAAGTTAAATAACTAAAGCTAAAAGTCTATAAACAATTGTTTATAGACAATCAAATTTATAGACAATTAATCAAAAAACATATAGTTCTAATCGAACAGGCAGGAGGTGTTGTGTACCGAACCCACCTGACAACGGTCACGTGACATGTACCAACAGCGCTTGGTTCGGGAGCCAGTGCAGATTCAGGTGTCGTCAGGGATTCCAGGTTGCGCAGGGTGACGTCATCACGTGCAACCACAACAGTGTGACGTCACTGTACGGGTGGGACAAGCGGCCACCTATGTGCACTGGTTTGTTGAAATTAGAATATCACAGTTTTTACTTTAAAATTTGTTGTAACATATTTTAACCGCAGTTTTAGACTTGACTAAATAGCAAACTTTACGAAAATTGTTTTAGTTTTTTTTATTGTAAACATTTATTTGCAACAAAAGCATGTAATTAATAGTTTAAGTATTTGCTTTAAAGTTGTTTTTTTAGATATTTATTAGTTCATCTCCGTTTACTTGAAGGTTATTAATATTTTACCTGCAGAAAAAACTAAAAAAATATTGCCTCATAACTTTATTAAGTTTCAGCAACTAGATTATTTGTTTCACAAAAATCAGTTTATTTCAAAAATACAGCGATAAAGTGTTCTAATCAATTTTCAAATCCGACCAATGGGAGAGCTAGTTGCTCTGACAACCGGTGCTCATTTGAGTGTGACGACGGGTATCGGTTAACCAATCAGAACGATGTATTTTGCGCTAATAGTAGCAAGGGTGGGGTTTGGAGCGACCCTGCCCCTAGTTGTGAAGGTAAGTAACTGTTTAAAAAAGAAGTTATATAGTTTTCATAGTAAAATATTTGATAAGTTACATAGTTTGAAGACATTGCACTATTCTTTATTAGTTTCCTTTAGATAAAGGATAAAATCACTTTACAACCCAAATAAAAACGCACACATAACCTTATTTGTTTTTAATGTTTTAAAGTTGTATGAGAAGAAATATTACTCTATTAATATTAAAGTCTAACACATAAACGATTTAAACATTTCATACTATTTTTTTTTTTATCAATCAAATTCAAATAGCTATAAAATAGACTTGCTGGATTTTTTTTTCAATAAGGTCAATAAGATAATTCAAAAAAAGACTTTTTAACCTCTAAAATAAATACATTTTTATTAAATATAATAACAAAGCAATTTTTTTATAAGAAAACGAGTGTGAGATCATGAAAAATTACCCGAACGGACAACTTCAGTGTCACGAAGACGGAACCTGCAGTTACAAATGTGAAAAGGGGTTCCGCTTGTCAGAAACTTTACTGCAAGAAACTAAATGCACTCTCACTACAAAAACATCGAGAACTTCACCTCACCCTATCTGTAAAGGTTAGTAATGTTGTTGATTTTATTTAGAAATATTCTAATCATGTGAGACATAGCTTAATACTGTAAGAAAAAGCACAGAAAAAAATTACCAGCAAGTTTTATGTAAAACGCAAGTAAACTTTATGAAATTACTGAAAAATAAATCAAGATTTGTTTATTAAGTTTTTAGGTAATTTGTATCTCAAACCAAAACTTTTAACTTTGAATAAGTGAAGTTAGTTTAAGTAACTATTGTTTTAATTTATAAACTATCAGGTTAACACAACCGTGTAAAAAAAATTGCTTTAAAAAGAAGTAATCATTAAGTAGTAAAATTGTTGTAACAAATTTCTCAAAGTAGTTATTTTTAAAAAGTAGTCAGAAACAATTATCTAAAGAGTGTTAAAAAAACATTGTGTGATTCTTAAGATAGAAAGTTTAAATATACAACAAATGCTTTATTGCGTAAGACTTACTTTTGTTTTACTGTTGTAAGACAAAATGGAATGTCTCAAAGAAAATTTATTACAAAAAACTAAACTAAACAAAATGCATTTAAGTTACAGAAACAAACAAACTTGCAGAACTGACGTGCGAGCCTCGTCGACTCCCGGTGAGGGACGGGTTTACCGAAACGTGCACAAGTGCACACAATTTCAACAGCGTGTGCACATATTCCTGCGATGAGGGCAGCAGGTTGAGTGACGTGGGTCTGACGTCATCAACTTGCTTGGACACCGGAGGTCGCTACGGAGAGTGGAGCTCTAATCTACCTCACTGCATAGGTTATTTTTGGAGCTTTTTTTGTTTTGTCATGTGAAACTGCAAAAGTAAAATTCGTCACTTTCCAGAAACTTATTTAATTAAAATATAATAAACATCATACGTGAAAACTAATTGCAATGAGAGTTTAAGTGGCAATACATCTGTATGCTCAACCTTAGTTTAAACAACCTGTTATTTTATTTATTAACATTTTATATTAAAGTAAATTATGATTTCAGACTCATGTTCCGAAGAGACTCTCACTTGGGAGCACGACACAACAATCCGGGTCACTTTCAGAAGAACAAAGTTGGGAGGAACGGCTTATTCCGTGGAAAGGTGCCCAGATAAAGACGGCGTTCTCGGTAAAATAATGTTTTAAATAAAATAAATAAAATAAATTTTAAATATTTTTGGTTATTACGGTTATTATTAGTTTTTCCTTTAATTTTTATTGCATTTTTATCGTTAGAAAGAGTTATTTATATAATCCTTATTTTAAATGGAAAAATAACAAGAGAGTTTTACGTTTTAAGAAGTTACTCGTTCCAACATTTTTCAGTGTTT
This sequence comes from Thalia democratica, assembly GCF_965202585.1. Classification (NCBI taxonomy): domain Eukaryota; kingdom Metazoa; phylum Chordata; class Thaliacea; order Salpida; family Salpidae; genus Thalia; species Thalia democratica. The sequence continues at coordinate 24,619,745 of NC_139173.1, forward strand.
ATAGTTTTTTCAGTAAAAAACTGTTTTTAGTGTAATACTTTAATCAATAACAACTGATTTACTTGATGGACTTTGCTTTGCTACAAAAAATACACTAAAAGATACAACACAATAAATAGAGCTATATAAGAAAACAAAATTCAATGATAAACTACGAAGTAAAAAACATTGAACTTATAGGTTAATTTTTGTTTAAGTTTTACGTAACTGGTTTTAAACGAAAATTAACTGGAAACTGTATCATCAGGCAAGCTACGCCCGTCGGAGGAAAAAAATAACAGTATAAAAGTTTTCAAGACGTGAAACCAATATGTACAAATTCTTCTTGCATATTTTTCCTAGCGTATTTTATAATCGTTTCTGCTCTGTATAATTGTTAGTTTTTAATAGAAACTGAAACAAAAATTTTAATTAATGACAGGTCAGAGGTATGGAAGTCGCAAATGTACTTTCGATAATTTTTGGTCGGATCCCGTTTGGATAACTTCCTGTGACATTACAATATCAGTTAGTTTAAAAATTTATTTAAAAAAAACTTTGAATTATAACAATTTTAGAAATTTTTATCTCTTTGTTGGGTAACTTTATAAACTAAAGTTTAGTCTTGCCTAATTTTATTTTAGTAAAAATTTAAAACCACTGCTTCTAGCGTACTATTATGATATATACAAAGTACGTATAACAAATAGCCAACAATATATTATCTGAACGATTTTTAAAAACTATATTTAAAAGACTTTTATGTTTTACTCAAATAACAATCCATATACTTTACAGTATACAAAACTTTGGTCAAAAATTGTCATCTTTTAATAAAATTCAAAGTGGTTATCTAGTATAACAAAAGTCAAATTCGTTTCGTAAAAATAAGTAACTACCAATGTTATCAGTAGTACTAAAGTTATATTATTGTATTTAAATATAAAACTGCAATGAATAGTTTAATAAATTATGCAGTTTCTTTCTAAGTGTTAGTATCTATTACTTATATTTTGTATGTTAAACTACTATGAGATGCATTAAACACAAATTTAGTTACTAATTTAAATAAAAATCAGGATGAAACATATGAAGAACTACCAAATATAAAAAATGTTACTGTTCTATCCGACACAATACTGGTACTTATAACCACATCTGATGAAAATATTTCGGAGAATAAAAAAGACATTTTATTGAAAGCAATCAGAGATAGTTTGGGCAAGAACAAAAAAGTTGACTCAAAGGTAGATTTGAATTTAGAAGTTGAAACTATGAACTATTATTTTCAGTATTTTGATAACTTGGTTATGCGTTTTAGGTATCAAATTTTATACAATATTCAATATGAATATTTTTTACCATAGTTCAAAATAAATACAAGTAAATTACTAGTAAACTTGAAAAATTGTATACCATAAATTTTCGAACATGTTAAAAATAAGTTTACAAACTTTTAGAATATATTAAACTTTTCCATAAATCTATATAAAGTTTTAATATTGGTAGTATTCAATTTGGATAAGTATGAATTCATATGTTTATATAAAAAACTAATTAAAATAAATAAACTTTACAGAGCATTGTATAAATTTGCTTGAATTTTTGCCTTTATTTTGTTTGAATTCTAGAAATTCTGTTATTTAAGACTGTAACAGAAGGTATACTATCAAAATCCACCCGCGTTCAAAATCCACCCGATCAAAATCCACCCGCGTTCAAAATCCACCCGATCAAAATCCACCCGGTTCAAAATCCAACCGATCAAAATCCACCCGGGTCAAAATCCACCCGAGTCAAAATCTACCCGATCAAAATCAACCCGAGTCAAAATCCACCCGATCAAAATCAACCCGAGTCAAAATCCATCCGATCAAAATCCACCCGATCAAAATCCACCCGAGTTAAAATCCACCCGATCAAAATCCACCCGGTTCAAAATCCACCCGATCAAAATCAACCCGACTCTAAATCCACCCGTTTCAAAATCCACCCGATCAAAATCCACCCGATCAAAATCCACCCGGTTTAAAATCCACCCGATCAAAATCCACCCGATTCAAAATCCACCCGATCAAAATCAACCCGACTCTAAATCAACCCGTTTCAAAATCCACCCGATCAAAATCCACCCGGTTTAAAATCCACCCGATCAAAATCAACCCGAGTCAAAATCCACCCGATCAAAATCCACCCGAGTCAAAATCCACCCGATCAAAATTCATCCGAGTTAAAATCAACCCGAGTCAAAATCCTACCGACACAAAATCAACCAAAGTCAAAATCCAACCGAATCAAAACAAGCACCTTGTTTATTTATTTCTTTTTAAATCAAGTATCATTTAAACAAATCTCACCACTCTAAAGTACCAAACTTAAACAAGTTTTATTTAAAAAACATTTATAAAATCTTGTATTTCTGTTCCTTATAAATTGACCTAAGAATATAAAAACTGTACTACAGATTGAACTTATTTTGTGATGTTTTTTGAGTTGTTATTTGGTATTTTTGCTTATTATAAGGAATTTTCGACAAAAATATTTTTATTTTTTTGATTACTGAATATAATTTTGAATAGCTACAGCCGGCAAGCAGCTTTTAAAGGAACTGTTGTTTTTGATATAAGTATAACTATAAGAGCTAATAAAAGTTAACAACGTCAGGATAAATAAATTAAAGTTTTACTATACAAATATGACTATGTTAAAACTTTTAGAAAACTAAAGGATGTGCCAGAAAAAATAAACTTGTATTATCTCAATCACAATTACACGACAATCAATTATAATTTACTTTTTCTAGGTATAAAATTTAGTAGTTTAGAATTTTTAAGTAATTTTTAAACAAATACGTCACACGATATAATTTTTATAAAAACTGAGTATTACAAGTGAAAGCTACCATTTATACTACAAATTAATCCATTTAATTTAGGGGTCAGCAAACTGCGGCCCTCGAAGTGTAAATATGTGGCCCTCGAGCATGTAAATTTGGTCCGCTAAACAAAACAAAATTTAAATTGAAATTTTCAAAAAAAGAAAAAGAAATAATAATAGTTTGTTTTTAAGTTCCTGAATATCATTTAAAAACCATTTATTATGCTTAAGCCTTAGATGTGAAAAAAGACAGATAGTAAATCTAGAAGTTTTTCTTTTAAGTTTAGACTTTACTTTTCCTTTTAAACAACAAAAGTTTACATACTTGGATAAATTACTTATATAATATTGCAAAGTTTTTTTAATTGGCAATTTTACATGTTTTTAACTTTTAAAAACACGGTGACTGGGTTGAAGTAACTGTTGTACTTTTTTTGTTTCAAAAAGTTGCAACCCGAAAAACTTTAGATAGATTATTAAGGTATTTAAGGGGTTTTAAAAGAAAAACTTACACTGTTTAAAATGAAAGTATTAATATTTGTTTATATTTGAATTAGTTTAACAAAATCACTAAAATTTTAAATACGTGATATGCTGTACATTAAAAAAAAAAAAGATTTTTTTTAACTACTAAAAAAAAAATACAATTAAAATAATAGAAATTGATTATAAAAAGTGTACATAATGATCTACACCTGTTTTTAATGATCTACACCTTGTAAATAATGATAGAAATAATAATATGACACAAGTTTTTTAAAAAAATAGTTTTCGACTTTAGAAAAAATATACATTTTAAATATGCCAGGCCTGATCCCTTTAAGTAGATAAACGTGACTAAAACAGATTAAAAACAAAAATTGAATAAAACAACGGCTCGCGGAAAAATTGAAACATGAAATATGGCCCGAAATAAACAATTGTCTGCCGACTCTGATTAAATCCAACTGCATCTTCGTTACTTTTAATTACAAAAAAGTAAAAGGCAAACGTTTAAAATTCATTTAGTTTGTGTTTTTTTTAATATAATTTTTTTATGTGAAAGGTCTTAACAAGATATTTATCTATAAAAGTTGTCTTTGTTAAGAAAAGGTCACTAATTTACTTTAGATAGTTACCTTTACTGTATTGCCATTTAAAGATTTTTCAATATTAACTTTAAATTAAATATTTATTAATTTTCGGTTTTATTTGTTAGAAAAAATTTTCACCCTTTTAAACTTAATTTGTCTACTAAACAGTTTGTTATAACAATAGTTGTCTTTACCGTTTAAATTCGTTGTAACAAATGTAAAATTTTGTTTAATTTTAATATTGTTTCATTTTTAATTAAATTACTTAAAATTTCTTAAGTTTTAACAAATTGACTTTTTTTATATGAAAATTATATTTAAAAAAAATAGTGGTAAATAACAACATTTCCATTTCTATGAATTAAAAAATATCAATTAACAATATAATATTGAACGGTAAATAATAATTTATCTTACTTAATTACAATTTCTATGCAACTTTATATTTATAAAAAAACATAAAACGTTTACAACTAATTAATTAAAAACATGCAGTTATAGCTTTTAACTTAAATTGTCGGAAATTAATTCAAGAAAATTTATCGCATGTAAATTAAAAGTTTTAGATTAGAAAATTTTTAATTTAAAATTTAAACGTTAACCAAAAGAGATTAAATTTTATAAAACCACTCAATTAATCACTTTCAAAACTAGCCTTAACCTATTAATAAAATTAATAATACGATTGTTTAAGTTGGTACAGTCTGGTACAAAAATTCATAAAAATAACTTATACTTGAATTTAAACTCTCTTGTCCGAAATACATACTTTTTTTAATGAACATATGTAAAAATAGAAAATTTTACTAATAAATTAAAAATGTTATAAGTTTTTTTTCGTAATATTTGTTATAAATATAGTGTCATTTCTAAAAAACTCAACTTATTTGTTTACTACTACAATTCTAAAGTATATAATTTCCCTAGCTCAAGTCTAACTACTAACTTTTTTAGTTGCAATTTACAAGCTATTTGAGCAAACTCAATGAATTGTAGAGTCGATATTTGTTTTATGTAAAGGACTTTAGAATTTATGGAAAAATGTTTAGCTTTATAATTTGTACTATTAGTTAAAAAGTAGCAAATTAAGTTGTTATCTAATTAAAAATAACTTATAACTTTAGTTACTTTAGACGAAACAATTTTTAGTTTTTTCAAAAATAGATGGTTTATAAAAATTAACATTTAATAAAACAAAATTCAAATAACTTAAACACTTTGAAAAAAAGATAATAGCAGCTAAAATTATTGTATAAATTAAAAAAAATAACTAAAAAATATTTGTAACAAAAATTAGATAGAAAACAATAAAATTGTTTTAAAACAGTTATTGATTTCTTACATATTCCTCATTTATATTTTTAGTAAATTAGTTTTCGTATTTTTATATTAAAATTTATGTTCTGTTTTTAAAAATTACTATAAAAGAAACGTCAATAAATTGTTTACTAAACGACAAATAAAAGCGCTCAAAATATTTGGTCCTAAGTCCTCTTGCACGAACATACCTTAAAGTTATCGAGTCGCACACCAAAAATATCTTTTAACGTCTTTTCCACGTCGAAAACAATAATGTTTAAAATATAATTAATAGGTGATAGTTTTCCAAATTTAACAAAGGATTTTTATTTTATTATCACGTAGCAATTTTATATAATTATTTATCTATATTTTATTTGTTATAAACACTGTTAGTAGAAATTAGCTATATAATAAAATATTGTATGTAATACTATTTCGAAATTTAAGTAAAGCACAATACACAAAACTTTTTACATCAAAAAAAAAAGCTCAAAAATTTTAGATTAATATTTTAATTTTCTTTTTGTAACATTTTATTAACATTTTCATAAATTTACATTATTTGGTATTTGATTTTTGTAATTTTCTTTAGTTTAATAAATGTTATTAAAGATTCTTCTAATTTATAAACTTCTATAGTTTTGATATTTTAATTTACTATGAGTTATCCTTAGTAAATATTTTCATTTAATTATGATTGACTTTGGGAAATTAAATTAGAAGGAAGTTTAAACGGATTAAAACTGAGCGTAATTCTTTTTTTTTTTTTTTTTTAACTTCTTTTTTTAAAAGTAACACCAACACTACTAACATTAATAAATTATAAACATTTTAAATACTTGTAAAGCTACTATGAATTTTTTTTTTAATGCTGTTTAATTATATTGTTTAACTTATTTTTTTAATTATTTTATTAAATAAATTAAAATTTCTTTCTTTATAAATACTTACTCTTTTTTATACCAATAGTTGTTTAAACATATAACTTTATTCAATATTACAAAATTCTATTAGAAATTAATTCTTATTTCGAAAAAAAATGAACTCGGGTTGATTTTGATCGGGTGGATTTTGAACCGGGTGGATTTTGAACCGGGTGGATTTTGATCGGGTGGATTTTAAACCTGGTTAATTTTGATCGGGTGGATTTTGACTAGGGTGGATTTTGACTTGGGTTGATTTTGATCGGGTTGATTTTAATCGGGTGGATTTTGAACCGGGTTGATTTTGAACGGGTGGATTTTGAATCGGGTTGATTTTGAACGGGTGGATTTTGACTCGGGTGGATTTTGACTCGGATGGATTTTGATCGGGTGGATTTTGACCCGGGTGGATTTTGATCGGGTGGATTTTGAACCGGGTAGATTTTGATCGGGTGGATTTTGACCCGGGTGGATTTTGATCGGGTGGATTTTGACTCGGGTGGATTTTGATCGGGTGGATTTTGATCGGTTGGATTTTGATCGGGTGGATTTTGATCGAGGGTGGATTTTGATTGCGGGTGGATTTTGAACGTGTCCCGTAACAGAATTATATGCTCATGTGTTGCATTTTAGTTAAAGGTACTATGTAACTACATCATATTAAATAAAAGTGTATAATCTGTTTTCTAGGATGGAGATAAATTTGTAAAAGGAATTTCTAAAATAATTGAAACTTCAGGAGAAAAATCAAATGCTAAAAAGACTAACAAGTAAGTAAGCTAATTAAATTTTTACGTTTTTATTAATATTAGTTTAGTCAAATTTAATATCTTAATTACTTTAATAAATGTTTTACAATTTATAAACAGTATTAAACTAACTTTATTTAGTAAGATCGTTATTTGACTTATTGTAAAGAGTAAATCAATCATGAGTAAAAAATAATCATGCATAGCTTTACTTGATAAAAATATAGTTGTTTTTGATGCAGTTTAAAAAGGAATATTAAAAAACCTTTGTTTCATAGGTTATAAGTTTAAAAAAATTAATAAATTTTTAGCACGGCATGATATTTTAATTTAAAATTTTTTAACTTGCTAAAAATATTGAGATGAAAGCCAAAAAAATAACCTAAGTACAAAATGTTTTAACTATTTTTATTTTTCATCAACAGTGTATTGGAAAGTTTGGATTCAATTACAAGTTCTGTAGACATCAGCAAAAAACCGTTTAAATCTGAAAATGAAAAACTCACAGTTTATGTAATTGATCCAGGTTTTTAATCTAGTTTGATTTTCTACATCAATTTCAAATGAGGGATCCTATTTTTTTAAATATAATATTTTAACAAACACTTTTAATTACTTTTTAACTAACTTTATGTACGTTACAACGTAACAAGGAATATTTTCAACAAAATTTATTAAAACATGTTTGTATAAATCAACTCAAAGGAAAATGTTTTAATTGCGTTATGACAATGAATAAAACTTACAACTGTTTTTACTCCAACAGCAAGAGACAAAGTGAGCGGAATATCAGTGAAGCCTGGTAAGAATAACAGGAAGCAATTTGTAAAGGGACAAGTTACTACTCATTCGGGGGATTTTAGTGGGGAAGAGTCCAGTATAAGCTGCAGTTTCAAAGGAGGAAAAGGTTGAAACTGGATGTTATTTTTACAATACTTCAAAAACAATATCAAAACGTCAAAATTTTTAATGACAAATACTAGTTCTTATTTGTCAAAAGGATTAATAATTAGCTAGTTTAAAAGGTTCTGATTGATAAGTAGTCATACAGATTTTTAAAAATAAGGTCGAAAATAGCTAACTACGTTTATAGATTTAAACAAAAAAAGATTAAACGAAAAAGTTTGTGTAAAAAATACTTGCGTTTGTAATTTTGTCTTTGAATACAATTTAAGTAATAAAGTATCCGCAGTTGTAGTTTAAACATAATATTTTTCAGGCTGTATTACCAATAAACTGTCTTAAAATAGTAAATAAACTATTTTAATAATTAACCTATTTTCTACGAACAGTCGACAGAGTATCATTCAGTGCATTCGCAGACGGAGAACTCTTCGAATCTTCAAATGTTAAAATAGCCTCGGATGCTGTTCTGTCTGCAAATGCTGATGGCTACGAGTCCATAAATGTCACAATTAACTTCAACTTAAACGAGGTTTATCAAAAATTAAATTTATAGTGCAAAGGTAATGGATGATTATTATAATAAACAATTAGTGATATAAATCTTAACCTTAATAGAGATTTGACTAATTTTTCTCCGTCTAAAAGATAAACAAAAGTAGATACATTAATGTTCATAGTTTAGCAGTTTCAATGAACTTTAATGCATATTATTTTCACAGTATTGAAGTTGTTTACCATTTTATATATGACACATATAAATACTAAAAGTTCTTCATCGAAAAGTTTTAATTAGTACTATAATTTAAGTTTGTAAAAGATAGTATGACTTTATTCTTACTGTAGCAATAGACTAAAAACAGGTAAGTTTTACGATCTTACAGTTCTATGGCAATCTTTAAAAAAATTAAATTAGAATTAAACCAGCTAAACTTAATTTATAAAATTTAAAGTTTAAATTTTAATTCTAGATCATTAGCTTTAAAATTTTGTTGTTTACTTTAAGATATATCAAAAACTTAATTGTATGACAGTCTGAAAATCATAAGTATTTCTATTGTTAATCAAATTAGCAAAGAGGACTTTGTATAGATTTACCACAAAATAAACAGATAAAGAGCTGTTTTTATTGGACAAATTGAAAGCAATCTTGTTTTAACTTTAAGAAACTTTGTCAGAATATTTTAATGAACAAAACAATTTCATGTTTTTTACCAGGACGCAGCAGGAGAAGGTGCAAGCAAACCGGTTTGTGGGTACTGGGACGTCCCCCACTCCAAATGGGTTTGTTTCGAGCCGAAGAGCAGGGGGGAGGACCGGATCGAATGCGAGACCGACCACCTGACCAACTTCGCCGCCCTCTTCGTCAGCGGGGCTAGTTGAAATACTTGATGCATTTGAAATATACTTTTTTTAATGAAATATTGCGAATCATTGGGATAATGGCAAATGTACAATATCTCATATAATAATCAAGTATATATAAAGTAAATTAAACATAACTTTTAAAAGTCCAATTATAAGTTGAACTAGTGTTCAACAAAAGCAATTTTAACCATATATAATTAGATAAGCATTACTTTTTTAGGACATTGTGGACATAAGTGAATTGAAAATAATCACAATCATTGGATGTTTTGTTTCTTTGATCGGTCAAATATTAACTCTTGTATTTTATCACAAGAAAAAGTTTGTTTTACTTCTTATTTAATTTTTACTTCAATTTTTCTCTGTGTGCTTTTATTTAAAACATTTAAACAATTTTTTTATTAACAAACTCTAAACTTAAAATAAATTATATATAACTAATTCTTTAAAACTAGTTATAACATTTTGATGCTAACTTCAAAGGAGTTTTAGGACTGTTTAAATTGAAAGTTTTATCAAAATTCAATCAAAAAAAATATTGTATAAAAAAGATTTAAAAGAAAAACTTTAGAGTGTAATTCAAAAGTTAAATAAAGTGAAGTAATTGTTAAAAGTATTTTGACATTTTATAATACTGTTCATAATAAAATTTTTATACATTTTAAAACTAAATCAGTAATAAATATAAACGTTAATGTTACAAACACTTTTATAATGAAACACAGGCCCTCCAAACCGACGCAGTACTCTCAAGTGAGGGGAATTTTAATTTGCAACCTGGCGGCATCCCTGATCCTTCTCAACGCGTTCCTCATCGTCAGCGAGATCGTCCCCTCCACAAATCACGTGTTCTGCAGGGTGATTGCCGCTCTGCTGCATTTCTCCTTATTATCAGTGATGACGTGGATGGTGGGTGACGTCATCAACATATTCTTTGGAACCAGTTTCGTTAGTGGGGATTTTTAAAAGTTTTTAGTACATACTTAGTAATAAAAATTATTAGATTTCAATACCAAAGCTTAATTGAATTTTTGTACAAAACATTTAAAAACATCACGTTGTTGTGTACTACCACTTTCTAAAAGCAATTAAAAGCAAGTATCAAAAACTGAAAGTATTTGTTTTCATAAGCTAAAATATCTTTTTTTAAACTCGAGCTTCGTTTAATTATATTAAGATAGTTGAACAAACTAATATGTTAACTAAATTAGTTTTATTATAAATATGAAAATAAAAATTTGTACACTTTACAGCCTCTGTCGTACCGATACAGGTTCAATTTGAAGAGATTTTCTACTGTACTACTTGTATTTTGCTGGGGTATTCCCCTTATATTTGTCACAATTTTGGTGAGTTTGATTCCTGAAGCTTACGGATCCGAAGGCTGCAACACAAATCAGTTAGTTGTGAAATTTGAGAGTAGGTATAATGAATATGCGAAAATAGTAAAACCAATCAAAAGTCTTACTTTAAACTAAAATTGTTAAAGTTGAACTTAAGTAGTAACTTTATTACTGCATTATTCTACTGTATTGTATCAAAATTATAAAAGCTATCTAAGCATTGTGCACTCTCATTCAAAATGCTGCTCTAACTTTACTTAAATAAAACTCTAACATTTGTTTACCATCTTATTTATTCAGGTGTTGGGTAACTTCTGTGTACATCACCAGACTTGTGCTACTACCAGTAGCGGTTTTGCTGGGTCTTAATTTCGTCATGTTCGTGCCTATTCTATACGCGGCTCGATTTAAAACCCGCCCCAGTGGAATTGTGAGTAGTAAAAATATTTTATATGTTTTAATGTTCGACATTGCTTTTCTAATAGTTTAACATTTCAACTATTAATTGTTGTTTACTAGTTTTAGAGTGAGTTTTTATCATTTTATTTAAAGGAAAAAAAAAAACTCGTAGATACTGTATCATTCTGAATTAAGCAGAACTCTTAAATAGTTCAAGAAATAACTAACTTTCGAGAAGAGAATGTTAAACTTTAGAAAAAATTTAAATCAACATTCCGAAATCAACTTGAAAATACAAATCAACAATTTATACACAGAAGCCGCACGAAGCCGGGGACACTGTGAAGTTTATATTCGTATTGTTTTTCATGGTTGGAGGAACTTGGACACTAGGGTTCATCATCTCCCCATTGCTGAAAGTATCCACGGATCTCGGGATCGCGTTTGCCTACATATTCACATTGCTCAATTCACTGCAGGGTTTTTGATTTTAAAATGTTTTAACTGCGTGAATAAGTTTTCTAGCTGCTTTTTAGTATTAGTTTCAATGTATTGTTGTAGCTAAAGCTTGTCACCGATGATTATACTGCTTGTTATTTAATTTTATAGCAGAAGCTTTGTAAAGACAACGCTTTTAAATAAAAACAGTTTTAAAGTTTATACTTTCAAAAAAATTTGTTAAAGTTAAGCGGAATTGAGTCGCAACGTAAAAACTCTAAGATACAAAACAACTTTGTCAGTTACTTTTACTTTGGTTATGTGTTAGTCTTTGAAAACTTGTTTGAATATCTAACACACACTAAATAGTTTAAAAGAATTAAGTAATGAAATAAGTAAGAATTGTTAAAAATTTTTATTTTCAGGAGCTGGTCTTTTTTACCTACACTACGTTCGAGTTTGGAAAAAGAAAAAGGTATTTTAGTGTTAATACATATATACTTTTTATTATATATATATACTTTTTTTACGTTAAAATATAAGCACTTAAAAACTTAAATACAATAATATTTTAGAATACTTTAACTTATAACTTAATTTCATACACATATAGAGTTAATTAAGTTAAGTTGCGAATACTAAGAATACTTAAGTTCAATAGTTTAAAAATATTAACATTTAGTAATTAAAATATAAAACAGCTTATAACAACAAATTACTTTTTTATTCAATTTACTAATAAAAAATTTACAGAAAACTGAAAACAGTGGAAGTTTTATTTCGAGGACTTCAACAATGCGACAGTCTTCAATTTAAAATTTTTCTTGTACAAACTTTGTTTACAAACATTTACTTTAAAGCGCAAAAAGTTTTATGTTTTTTTTACTAAAGTGTTGATATAACATATAAGTTTTATATATTAACAATCTTAAATATCTACATTTTGCTAGAAAAGCTCATAAAAAAATTTTCATAGTAAAAACTCTGATCACTATATCTTTAACACATATTAAGCGCACAATTTATTTTAACTTAAGGAAATTAAATTACTATTTATTTTTAAAGCAAGAATCATGAACTTTATTTTCGTCATTTTTAAAGTAAATTTAGTTGACAGATTTTATAGCCTACTTATTTTTAACATCCAAAAAAAAAAATTATAAAAATATTATTTGTTTTTGGTCAGTTTATGAAAACTTTATAGTCTTTAAACTTATTATTGAATTTCAAACAAGCATCGGTCTTTACAACTTGCAGTTTATATAACGTTTAAATACTGTCCTGGACAAGGCGTTAAAAGGTTTTCGTGGTGTGCGACTCGATAACCGAAAGGTTCTTTGTGCACCAGGTCCTTGGGCCAAAAAAAAAAAATTATAACGAAAAAACTAATTCATACTTTTTTTTTTGTTATCACTTATATGTAACTTCAATGTAAAGACTCAACAGTATAACTTAATAAATGTGAAAAATGCTTTGTTTTATTATAATTTGTTCTTTATAAACAACTTTAATTGAGCTATCTGCAAAGATAAGTTATTGATTCTATTAAGAGTAGAATTTTCATTCGATATTTTATATTTATTTTTATCAATTAATAGTTTTTGAACGGAACATTTTACAAATGTTTTAATAATTTTTCACAGTATAAAAACTTTAAGTTAAGTTTCGTTTCTCATTTGAATTGTAATTACTTCGATAGACTTCCTGTTTTATTATAATATTATTTGCATCAGTGTAAAAAAATACAGCTGCAAAAATTCGCATGACGAAATGTTTTTACATTTTAAATGACAAAGGAGTCATACCTCGCAGCGTACAACTGTAACTGCTTAAATATTTTTAGCCACATATATTTCATTAAAAATTTTAATAATTAAAACTTTCTAAATAACCTCGGAAAGGCCTTTTAAAACGTTTACTTAGTTACAGTAATTTTTTGTTTATTGATGCTGACTTAAAAACTATTTTAAGCAAGTAATTGTATGATTAGTTGTATTTTCTTAGGCTACATAAGATGTAGAGGGAAATTGAAAGCACAAAGAGGTAAAGTTAAAAACAAACATAATTAATTACGTATCTATTTATTAATAATTTTTGCCGTTTATGTATATTTTATTTAATGGTCTATTCTAACATTACAAAGAATTGATTTAACTTGCTATCTAAACTTTTATCTTAAAATATTTCAAAGTTTAAAACTTTATAATGAAAATTTTTTAAGTCGTACCTACTTTTTTAATAGATTAACTAAAATTTTACTTTTGCTTTAAAGATTTTTTTTGTTTATCATCATACAAAAGCTTCTTACCAATTAAGAAGTTTTAAGTTTGGTACTCAAACATACACATTTAGTTAATAACTTAACGGAAAGACAAATTCACAATAAGATCTCCTTTCCTTAGTATTGTTTTAAAGTTATATTTTTTTTAAATAAAGTAAAAAATTACCTAGATTATATTTTACAAATGTTTTACAAATTCTATTCTACATACAAGAATACTTTGTTAAGAAAAAAATGACATCAGGATTAGATATTTTGGTGTTATACATACTACCAAAAATAACATTAGAAATATAGTTACTTTTAAAATATTGTGATACTTAAAATAAACTAGTGTTTTAGAACAGCTTTAGACTTCATGACTATTTTAATGTATAAAAAAGCTGTGAATAGTCATAGATTGATTTATATTAAAACAGAAAAATAACTTTTAACGTAAAACATTCTTTTTTTTTTACTAAATTGGTATTTTAAAAATATATTTTAGCATATGATCGATGAAAAGCAAAAAAAATAATAAATTATGATATTTACAATAGTGTAAATCAAAACAATTTTCATTTGAAAAAAAAAGTAAACTTTGCACTAATTTTTGCTAAGTGTGGCCCAAATGATACTTTTCTAACATTTACTTACAAAAACATTAATTGGGTCAAATTGAAAGCAAAATATATCCCTTTAATATTTTTTTTGCACAAAATGCGTAACTTTTTGCATAAACAATAAATATGCTTTAACTTTATAAGTGTTGAGAATTTTTTTGTTATCATATTTTTTAAAGAAATGCGTGATATTATAATTTTTAATTTGATTTAATTCGATTTAATAATAGGAATTTGATGTATCAAAATCAAAAAGTTCAAATCCGTAAAGAGTGCTCTACATTGTAGTGAGCTTCAATAAAATTGTTAGCTTATACTCTTAATTTAAGTTTTTTATTTTGTTTAATTGTGTGTTAACTAAAATATGTACTATTTTTATTGTTATTAATAATGCCAATTAACCATGTGTCATATTAAAACAGCAAAAATAACTTTAAATCATTATAAATACCTTTAAACTTTGTGATGATAAAAGTAAACTTAGTTGTGATAAATCAAAGCAAAAAATAAAACGAAAGTTGAATTCAAAAGCATTTATTATGTGTACTGATTTAGTCTAAAACTTGATAAAATAGTTCAAACAAAAAATAGTAAGCAGTTTCACATAAAAACAAACTAAAACATTTGCAAGACAATAAACTGATTTAGAGCTCTTAAATTTTCAGACAGATTTAATTATTTCTTCTACGTATGTTCCGCCACAAAACACACAAAAAATAAATATTTTCCACACTGAAACAAAAACACCTACATTGAGCGAAATTGGGACAAAAATTGCGTTTTGATTTGACAAGATAATAAAAACTCTAAAAAGCGGTCGATTGAAGCTGAAAAACACACGAAAAATTTTACTAAAAAAAAACACTCACACAAATTTCTATAATAATTTTTAAGGGGACTTTTTATTTCAAAGTTGCGGCAATACCGTCGCCGCAGCTTTGGGAAATCCCCCCTTGGCTCTTGCTGGTCGTCTTGTTTTCGGGGATTTTTTTTCTTGCGTGCAGGTCGAAACCCTTGTTGTTGCTGGCGGTTGGCGGTCCCCTCGGCAACCGAACCACCCCAACCGGGACCCCGTCGTTGAACTTTCGCCCCATCAGTGGGCTGCTACCCGGTGTTGATACGGGGGAATTACCTAAATTGAAAGTATAAGTTAATTTCTTTATAATTAAAAGTAACTTCAATGGTCACATAAACCAGCTTCGATAAATTTTATACCGATTTACGCATTTCCAAGTAAGTTGATTTAAAAACCAAAATTTTGATTGTAATTGTAACAATTCAAAGCAAACAGATCAAAATAGATTTCAAATTGACCAGTTTAACTGCAGGCAAACAATTAATTACTTCGATAAAATATATAAAGTCCTTCAACTTTTTAAACATGAAGTGCGGACGGAAGGGATTTTCACAGAAAAGTATTTATTGTTGTGCTCGGTTTTCGCTTACAAGTTTTTCATACTATAAAACTATCATTAAAAAATAAATATTTGTCAACCTTGCGATTTAGCAGCGAGCTGCCTTCTTCTTTCCAACCAGGGGCTGGTCCTGCCCCCCGTTGCCAATGGCGACGGGTGCTTGGGTCGTGAGGAGAAGTTCTTGTTGTCGTTGGGTGACAAGTTGGATTGGTCCTTGTAATTCTTCCTCTTGAACCACGGGCTTCCTGCGTGTTTATTAGTTTCAACTTATACTAAATAAACAGATAATAAAAAAAAAATGTTCCTACAATGGTATCATGTTCTTAACAATTTATACCAGAAAGGTGCAAGAAATTATGCTTAGTAAACGTATTAAAATATTGCCAGTACAAATACAAATAAACTTTATAAATAAATAATCCATTCAATATAAATATATTATTGACCTGACGGTGAAGACTGATTGGAACCGCTCCTTCTGTGCTCGCCCCTCCAATTCTTATCTTTATCTATTAAAAAATACCATGTGTGAATACTTGTTATTTATAAAATTTAAATCGATTCCATTGGAAGCACTTGTCAGTGTTATTGCGATGTTTCGAACATTTAAAAACCTATATAAACAATTAAATTTATAAACAAAAGTAAAAAGGTTTTGTTATTTTACTATTAAAAAGTTCAATCAAACTAAATACTAACCTGGATCTGGGCTCAAATCCCTGTTTTTGTGTTTGAACTTAGGGGAATTTTTGGGGCTGTTTTGAGCGGACAACCTGTTTTTACGCGGCATCATTGGACTGGTCTCGCGAGAACTGGTAAGGAAAAATATTTAAACTGTTGAGTTATTATTTCAATTTATGTTTTTTAAATCATTCTAACATTACAAATTAATTACTTTAGCAGTTGCGAAGTTGTATTTCAAATGAAGTTTAAGTTTTTGTATGCGAACACAACTAAAAGCAATAAAGCATAAAAAGAAGATTTTTCATTGAACAAAATTTCATGGATATCTTTAACATTTTTAGTTTATATGTAAAGTAATGATGTAAAACTTTTAAAAAAACTCTACAAACAAAAGGTCGTTATTCAACAGATTTTCTTCGAATATTTTGCTTTAATAGCTTTATGTACATAATTCTAACAAACGTAAATTTGGTATAACTTCTTTATTTTTAACACTATCAGTAGAAAAGTTCAAAATGTATACATATAAAATAAATTTGCTGTATTCAGTTTAAAAAGTAATAAAAATTTAATATTTTAAGTAAAATTTAAAATTTCACACGGTTATTAGTACAATTTAAAATATTGAAGTACAATTTAAAATATTAAAGCACAGTTTAAACAAAATAAACAATATTTCTAATCGCTTATTTTACAACATTCCCACCTCAATTGCGATCCGCTGTCATCTGCGCTGTCGTAAACGTTCCTGAACATTCCCTTCTGTTTCTTCGGATTCCTACCCGATCCCAGCAAGCTGAACGTTTCCGACTTGCCCTCCGACCTCGCTTCCTTCGACAAGTTCTTGAATGCCGTCTGCGTGGGATGTTTTTTTGAGAGAAAAACTCATGTAAATGCATGATAACAATAGTGTACTATTAATAGTGATATAATCAATACGCGGGAAGTTAAAAAATATTCAATTAAATATATTGTTCGAAAAATATTCCACTGATTTTTTACGATGAAGTAGTTATAAATAGAATTAGTCTTTTGAAAAGTAAAGAAAATCTAAACTAATGATTTTATTAAATTTTTCAACACATTTAACACTGTATTATTTTGTATAATTTTTTAAAGTTTGTTGACTTTAAAGCTGTAATATTTTGTGGAACTAATAACATAAATACTTGGATTAATTTACTTAACGCATTTTACGTTTACCAATTGCTTGATTATATATATTTTTAATTTTATTATCTACTTAGAATACTAATAGATGACTTAGTTTTGATAGATTTCATTAACAGTTAGTAATTGTAATAACAAATTAATTATATGCTAACTTGAAAATGACAAGCAACACTAAACCTGCTAAAAACCATGAAACTAAACTTGTTCAACTATTTTTAAAAAATTGAAATACCTTTATACACTAAAAAAAAACATGTGTATAATGGTATGTAAAAATTCATAAGGCAACAATAAGTTTATTTATAAATTTAAAAAACTAATTTGCTTAAGCCTTATTGATTAATTAGGATTGGCGCTTGAACTTTATCACTATGTATTAAAAATCCAATAAAACTTTGTTTTTTAATGCAAAATGTAAGACAAAGTTTAAATACAACATAAATGTTTTTTTTACTATTTAAAACTTTTCCAGTTTTTCAGGCAAAAAAAAACAAAGTGTTTCGAATGTTTATATCATACAAATGTGAAATAATTTCTCAAGTAAGTCAGTACAACATTTACAAAACTTACAACAAGCGTAAAAAGTGTTTTTTCAGCACTTTCTGCTAATTCAAAAAAGTTCATTGAAACAAAACTTTCCTCACAAAAGACGTAGTTTTTGTGTACAAACAACTAAATACAAAGAAACAAGTTCGCCTCAAGCTGTTTTGTGTTTAGTGGAACAAAAATTTATTTATTTGTTCATTTCATACAAAACAACCTGATTACTTGTTTAATTACTTTGCAAACTTTTAGGTACTGAAATATGTTGTTCTAATATATATTTACAACTACGAAATTTACTTGAGTTTAGCACATGATTAAAAAAAATTTTAAGCATTTTACTTTTAAAATACAGACTTGCAACTTGAACAATTTACTTAGCACCATATAAAAATACTAATAATTATTTTGTTGTTCAAAACATGCACTTAGTTCAACTCGTAAAAAGTCTAAAAACAAACATGGCATTTACAACTACTTAAAGTTTGGATACAAAAACATTTAATATATTAAAATTCACGTGTTTATATACTACATGAATTTCAAATAATGTGTATAATATATATCACATTCACAAACAAACATCTTCGGTACCTACATTTGGTCTTTTTATTTTAATGTAAAATTTCACTATTAAACGCAATAAATAAACCTGGGCATCATATATATTTTAATATTCAACAACTAAACTACACAAACATTTGTTATATTTAGATTAATTACAATCAAACCTGTGATTCTTGTATATTGTGGTATTCAACAAAATCACACATATTTATTAATTTGTTATATTGACTATTTATACAAACCTGAGCATCCTGTGTATTGTGGTACTCAACAAAATCACACATATTTATCAATTTGTTATATTGACTATTTATACAAACCTGAGCATCCTGTGTATTGTGGTACTCAACAAAATCACACATATTTATTAATTTGTTATATTGACTATTTATACAAACCTGAGCATCTTGTGTATTGTGGTACTCAACAACTACGCACATGTTGACACCAAGTTCAGGGTGCTTGATCACGTGGTTTCGCAAGTCAAGCGGAACTTCTTTGCACGGATCAACTATTCGCACCGTGGTGAGTCTCCCGAACTGTTTGAATCTCGTCGATAGCTGTTTATTGTTGTTGTTAATTAAATTGCTTATATATGTTAATTATTATTGCTAATTGTAAATTGAAGACATTATCTTTTAAGGTAGTATAGTTTATCAGCCATTTGCTGATTAAACCTTTTCTAAAATTTTCTTGTGCAAGACAGTATACTAACTTTATTAATTTGTTAATGTTATTTGTTATATTTCAATATTTTTTTTTCTTATTAATTAGTTTTAAAAAATATATAATTAGTTAAATAAAATAATTATTACTTATTAGTAAAAAAAAGATATTATCAATGATGTTTTTCGACATTAGATTTTTTAAGGTAGTATAATTTATCAGGTAATTTCTCATTAAAATTTTTCGGAAACTTTCTTGTATAAGAGAGTTTGTTACAACATGTTATGAATGCTTAACTGTTTTTGTATGTTATTTTTATCATTAGTTCATAAAGCTAGCACTTTTTTTTGGAAGGATAAGGAAATTTCTGTTTACCAGACTGCTCAAATTCGCCAGAAATTTCAAAATATTGAATATTTTGTGGCGTTAACTACCCATGTTTATTTGTATATACAAAAAAAGAAAAACATCTAAGGTAATTAAGTATAATTTGGTTATCACTTAAATTATATAAGCTAACTGATAATGATATCACACATTTGCTAATTAAAGCTACCCTAAACTTTCAAAACTTAAGAAAATTTGAGTTCTAAGGTTTAAAACATGGAGCATATAAACCTACTAAATATATAATTTTTTTTAAATTATTTTAAATAACAAATTAAACAGGTATACTCTTGAACTACGTGAATAGATTAAAAAACATAAAACACTACTTATGATTATATATCAATTATTAAAATTTAAGTTTGCAATATTTTGTTAGTAAAAAAGCTTGCAAATATTTCAATGTTTCTAATAAGAAATACAAAAGCTGTATCATAAACCTGTTAAATAGCAATTGTCTTTTGTAACCACTAAAGCTTCCTCTTTAATATTTACGTAAACTTCAGTGAAGATCTAAATATATGCAGACAACAAGAATAAATATGGAGCAAAGTTCAAGCGAACTACTCGTGAATATTTAATGGTGTACACTAATTACGCGGGGATGAAACAAATGGGTTTTTGTTAAATTGTGCTGATTTTAAGCGTGTTATAAATTTCAATTTGTTTCAAATCAAGTTGAAAAGCTTTTTGCACGAAAACTTTTTTACTTGTTTTATCTAACGCTAAAGTTTTTTAATTTTTTGGACACCTGATAAAATGCAAACACGTTATTTTTAGTATAAACTTACGTATTTGCTTAAATAAACAAATTTATACCTTAAAATTTCTTTAACCTCTAACATATTTTTATCTTACTTTTAAATAATAAACCCAACATTTTTGCCTAGGAGTAAATATTTTGTCCTTATTGCGTGCAACAGAGCAATAAAACTTAACTACTCTATAAATTTAAATAAAATTCACTGTTCTCAATTGTGAGCATAAAATTGAATTAGATTTTAAAACAGTTATAAACCATACTAGCTCTAAAAATAACTAAACTTTCATTACTAATAGAGAACATCAGTTAAAAGTTTGGTATTTATTGAGACTAAAATAGATCTATAAAACTTAGCCTAAAAGTTTAAAATAAACTACTGGAAGTAAAGTTTGTTGATAAAGTATGTTAATCTTTATTTCTTAGTCAAGTTGTTTTTTTTTTGTAGATACAGAAGTCTTCATAAAAAGTCATTGAAATATAACACCAGACTTTATTGTATTTTTAGTAAACTAAGTATCAAAACTAATAAAAAAATATAACCAGTTAAAATCTATAAAAAATAAATTACAAAAACTAATCCTTCTGGTTTGTATTTATTTTTGTTAAAATAAAGTTTTTTGAAAACAAATTCATTAAAATACAACAGCAAAACTAATGCATTTTGTTAAATTAAAAATAAAAACAAACTTATAATCTTACAATCAACAAACAACCAACGTCGTCTAACGACAGTTCTTCGTTGTTTTCTTCGGGTTTGAAAAGCAGAGTCTTTATGCTCGTAGTTGGCACGTCTATGTCCGGCAACGACTCCAACCTCCTAACCTTTGTTCCCTGAAACAACAAAAGTGAATACTATCAACTTTATTATGGACTATGTGTAAATTGATAAACCAAGTAAAGGCGCAACTTGTTTGCAAGCTGTGAAATTTTTTGTGTGTTACGGAGCTGAGTCTATAAAAAATGTACATCAAAACACAAAAATATCAACTAGACTTGCAAGCTACGTAGCCTTTTAATTATTTGGAACGGAAAGTCTAAACTTAAGATCATCATAAAAACAAATTAAAAGAGAGACAGCAACCCTGCTTACATGATAAAAATGTTTATTTTTAAACAAATAGTTACAGTTTAAAAAAAAAAACTACGCATAATTAGCATCATTGAAAAAAGCTAGCTTGCATTATTTAGTTTGTTTGCCATCCATATCTCAACCACGTGTTGTGTATAATTTCATTTCAAGTTATTTTTTTACCTGCTTTGAAAATTTATTACAATTATTAATTTAGTGTTGTAAGCGAAGTAATGGCGCGCCTTGTAGAAAAGGTCTATACTTTATGTTTGCTATAGAACTGTTTTTATAAAATATATAAACAAGACTCAAGTATTAAAAATTTTAGCGGAGCACAATGTACGTACAACGTGAAGTAAGGACTTGGTTTAAAATATGTTTTATGTTTTAAACTAGATTAAGCTTAAAACATTGGTAACCTTAGCAAAAAAAAAACATCATTAACCAAAAAAAAAACAGCATAATTAATATATTTATTCAAAATTAAAATCAAAAAATAATAAATAATTAACAATTTACATAATAGACTGAATAAACTAGTACTTTTACTTTTCAAAAATGCTAGCTTGCATTAGTTATTTATTTGCATTCACGTCACAACTAGAACATGTTCAGTTGTATAATTTAATTATCTATAGAATTTTACTTGCTTTAAAAAAAATTCTGTGCGACAAAATACAGTTAAAAACTAGTGAAATATTTTTTTAATAAAACGTATATAGTATGTACTCAGTAAACCAAACAAATTAAATGTTTTAGTATGATTACTTTATTTATTTTTCCAGCTACATTGAGTATTAAAACTAGTTTCTGCATTTCACATTAGTGCTGTGGGCAGAAAATTTTACACAAATTTTTTAAACATTATTCGTTTAATTAAACTTTTAAACTCATGAACTACCACTAATGTTCAGCTAAATTAAATTATCAATGAATTATATAAATAATTAGTTGATTTGAAAAAAATTTACATATAATATTTGACCTTGTAACTTATGTAGTTTTTACTTTAATTCAGCGTATCCCGTGGTTTGATATAATATGTTTGTGGAATTTAAACTGTTCCCACACCTTATTGCGATGAAAATAAAAACTTTATACTGCTTGTTACGGTAAACACAACTTAAAACTATTTCCTACCACGGGATACAACCACATGATTTAAATTACTTTGCGAAAATTCTTAATCCAACGTTTACGGTATTCTACATGGTTGTTTCTTTATTTAAAGTAAATATTTGTAATACAAGTTTACTAGCCGATAATTGGTTTTTATTTTTATTCAAAGGTTTTTAAAATGTTAGATTTTATAAAACTATTAAATACTTTTGTAGAACTTGCTTTAAATTTTAAACAAATACTTTTAAGTATCTCTGTAAATAGGTAAAATTTTGAACTTGAATACATACTTCCGACAATTTTCAATGCAAATTTTTTTAATACTATATTTTAGTGTATCTTATAAATAAAAAACTTAAAACTAAATCTGTGACCTTAAAAATACCATTTTTATAAAGTATGTATTTAAAATCTAGATGCAAATATTGTTAAGGTTATAAATTTTCTAATAACATAAATTGTTCTTTTTAAAACTAAATAAAAAAAAACGGTACTGTAAGCGTGACAACAAACAACAAGTTACAATAAAATAATAATTTTAGTGAAGGTATAGTCGAAGTGTAACTACCTTTTAAAGAAAACTGTTTTCAATTTTATAGTATTTCTAACACAAATATGTTTTGCATACAGCACTATACTCATATGATTTGGAAAATATTTAAAATTCAACGTGAAATAAATACAAATCAATTTACAAACTTAGGATAATCAAATAACCAAATTATTCTATTTAAACTTGAATATAATAATTTAAGTGTCTGTTTTAATTTCTGTCTGTCTGTCTGTTTGAATTATCCATTAAACTAAAAGTTAAAATATTTATTCAACAGTTTTACAAATTTCATCAATAAAAAACAAGCAAATCAAAAACAACACTCCCTTAAAACAGCAATTTGGTTTTTACTATGTTGCATTTTTTGTGAACACTTTTCAATAAAAAACTCACATAAAAACAATTCTCGAATTTCATTTAACATGACCAACCAATACATGGATGTAACGTTTTCATACTAAAAACTTTCTCCTAACCGCAATCGGAAGAACTAAACAAACTGCGTTATGTTTGAATTACAAAAGTGATGTGTACTTAGCATCACATCATTCCAATAGCGCTTTTCTCAACGAACGCACGTAGAAATTATTGATCCGCATCAAAGTACCACACAACAGACTGTGAGCGATTGTGTATTGAATTATTTTGGTTGGAAAAAAAATAGTTTTGTAGTTGAAAAGGTTGAAATACGCAAGTTTCAAAATAAATTTAAAGTTTTACTTTGAGCACACATAAATTTCATAAAAACCAAGTCAGTAATTCCGATATTAACGTTAAAAGATGAATTTTGTTACATAATATGATTGAAGTATTTTTAGGCAACAAAGTTACTGCGTAAAGCCTACGTGGCAACAAAAATCAGTAAATTTCAGTGGTACTTCAAAAGCGATTTGAGCAAAATCAATAAGAGCTGCGTCACTGAACAGTTACATCATAATTACCAGTCTGTTGTGTGTGGAGAATGTTTGTTTAGTCGGTGTATTGATATTTTCAAGGGCTTCATGTTGTTTGTTTTACCTACCTGTAGTGTGTAGATCATCATGCCACTTGTTTGCTTATAGAAACAAAATTGAGTTTGTAGAATTAAAAACAGTAAATTAATGTGGCATTGAATTTTGCAAGCAGTGACAAAAAAACAACAAAAATCGTTTGTTATTTTTCAGAATAATAAGGTAATGAAAACTAAAATAAGATTAAATCACAATAACAAATTTTTAAAATTAATATTTGTAAAGCATAGTAAAGAATACTAAATATATATATTTAAAAAAAAGTTTCTTAACTGTATATGGTAGAAATACTTTCAAAATGTAAATAAAAGCATTTATGTTTATTTCAACTTTTATGTAAAAGTTTCAAACTAAAAACGTATACCTAAAAACTATTTAAGTTATATAAATTATTCAGATAAAAACAGATTGCCCTACAAAACTTACCAATAAATTTGAATTTCCATACTAAAAACATATAAATGATATTCAATTATTCTCAAAAGTTAGGGCACGCCTCATTGTATTGCACACAAACATTCAAGCGCAACTATCAATCAACAAAGTGGCATGCTTAAAATATTTCAACCATATAAACGCGTTAAAATAGTTTCAAAAACTCTTCAACGCTTAAACATTAAGTTTATAAAATTCTACAATAAATTTATACAGACTTAGTATATTTGATATAAGTATTGACTTTTATGATGTTGTGATCAAGTTATGTTGTAACAGCAGTAAAAATTGCTAATATTTAAATTAGTAGTTTTAGAACAGGTATTTACTTTTAAGACAATTATAATTATTAGATTTGTAATATTTTTGAATAAAAAAAAAATTTTGTGAAAATCAAAACAACAACATTAAAGTTTAAAGTGAGAACTTTGGTTTTGCCTCTTTATTTAGCTTTTAAGCGGCGAACCAAGCATGAAATATTTTGCTTTCTGTTTCTATTTTTAGATCAGCAGTTATATGATTGCATCACAGAGCTTTTTACTGAACAATCACTTGAGAGCAACAATGACTATGTGATATAAATCAATTAGTCAAAGAAAGTATCTATTTTACAAATAAATAAGATTTTAATGAAAAGTAAATAAAACTTACACCAATAATTAAACTCACAGATTTGTTAAGTTGCAGCTTTTTCGATTTTGATATGCAGAAAGCGGTGAGCTTCCAGTCTGATTTGGACAAGCTTTTTAGTTTTTTGAAGCTTGTGAGCAGCTTCACCGAAACGTAGCCTAATCTATTTCTCTTCACGTGTTTCAGTAGGAACTTGTCCTGAAAACAACAATGGCTTACATAACATACTGCAACTATTATATTTCATTTGAGCAAATTCATTGCTGTCAATTGAATTTAAACTATAGTGAAATTATTGTTCTATTCCTTAATTAACAATTATTACTAACATATAGAATAAAATTTTCACTAAATTTAGAAAAATTAATTGTTCTTATCTATTTTACTTCTATGAAGTTGCATACTACAAGATGTTTAAGAAATAAATATGACTATGTTCTCTTTTGGTTAAAAAGACTTACTAAATTTAATTTAGCGTTTTAATAAAGTATTTTTTTTTAAATGCAATAAAAGCATTTTACAAAGCTGCAAAATTACTATAATTATTTTAAAAACAGCTTAGCATTATAAACAACTAATTGTTATTTTTCAACTTAATTTCGAGAAAACATTCAAAACTTGACAACATTAACCTTCAAAAGGTTTTCATTTGAGAAGTAGAAGTCGAGGAGGCTGACAATTTTTTCTGAAGTTTCATCGGACGGTGGCCGCCAGCTCGGGTCCTCAGCCAGCATTTCGAAAAATCCCTGAACCTTTAAATTAAAATTTTTATATATAAGTTACTTTAAACTTTTTTATTTAAGTTTAAATTTAACCCCAAATTCTAGTGCTAGAAATAAAATAAAATTCTGTTAAATTTAGGAGGCAAAATTTTATATATTCTGTTGTTTAGAGTGTTTTATGTTACCAGGTTGTTTAGGATAAATACTTTTTCAGTTATTAAACAAAATGTCTGTCATTTTTTAATTTAAAACAACATGTTTTTTATAACGTCAGTTTTTTTTTCAATTTGTTACCTAAAAGCAGTAAAACTATTTTATGTTTTAGTTAGTAGTCTTAAATTTCAATATTTCATGGTTGGTCAGATTTTTAAAAAAAGTATCAAAAAACTAACATTAAGTTGAGTCTTGTTGTAAGTAATTAATAAATTGAAATTCTATTTAATTAACAATTGAAAATGTACCATTTAACAAAAGATTTATTACTGTGTGTTTTGTTTTAAAAAATTAAGACGTATATTTTCAATAACTTTAGTCAATCTCTTGTTTTTAGTAAGTTAGAAACATTCAGATACTTTTATTTAGTAAAGCAGATCAAAAATATCTGATAAAACTGTACACCTTAACTAATTATAATGGTATTAACTAGAATTACCAACATCTCAGTTAACAAATCACAGTGGGCTGAAAAGGGGAGTTAGCCAAGGGGCAATTAGAAAATGAAACCAAGAATGGATAGAACAGGAATTTATTCTGCTTCAAATACTTCATAGTTATACAAGTAAACTATGACCAGTTTTTACAATTTTTCGGATCAAATTATAATCAAAACTATTATACTTTTTGCCAAAAAATTGCTTGCTAAAACTTACATAAAAACGTCTAAAGTACTTGTCTATAAATATTATTTTCACTGATTACTTTTATATGAGATAAATGTTTACCAATAACAACATAATTTCTTAAAAGTTCGAACTATGGACTTTTTTATTATTCTTAAAAGTTTATAATTAAAAAAAAAAAATATGATCAAATATAATGCTGACATAAATCTATCAAAAAGCTATTTCTCAAAACTATTATTTAACTTTTTTTGTAGCTTCTCTGCTAAATGGGCTCTTGCCTAATATAAAATTTAGTAGCTTAAGTAGGTTTCCAAAAGCTTTTTTAGTTATCTTCAGTATTCCCAAAGAAAGCTCTAACAACAATCTTGAGTTTAAACTTTAAACAACTTATGTTATTTGAATAGAACTATACAATTTAAGATAAAAAATATTAAAAGAGTTGATATTTATATATATATAAGTTTTTGAAGTATTTTTCTGTAGATGTTGCAAGCTTTAATATGGGAACAGGTCAAAATTGCACAAAGACAAAATTGCACAAGAAGACTAAATTGCACAAAGACAAATTTGCACAATGGGTCAATTTTACACAAAGACTAATTTGCACAAGGGGACTAAATTTCATAAAGACAATTTTGCAAGAAGGTCAGTTTTTCAAGAAGGTCAGTTTTGCGTAAGTGACAGTTTTGCACTGAGGGTCATTTTTGCAAAAGATTGAAAAAAAAAAGTAACAAATGTTATAAAAAGATACAGAAAAAAATACAAAATAAATTAAAAAAAAAAACAAGGAGAAATAAAAAAGTTACCGACTGAGGGTAAGGGTTAGGGGTAACAGTGAGAGTAAAATAAAAATAAAATAAAAAACAAGAAAAAAAAAATAAATAAATTAAAATTAAAAAAAAGGTACCAAAGGTGGGTAAATAAAAAACAATCAGCAACTAATATTAAAAATAAATATTATTTATAAAAAAAAAAAAAAAGAAAAAAACAAGTTACCGACTGAGGGCAACGGTTAGTGGTAATAGTGAAAATTGATAAAAATTAAACAAAAAACAAAAAATATTTAAAAAAAATTTTCAACCTGTGCAAAAAATTGACTTCGAGCAACTTTGTGCCCTTGTGCAATTTTGTACGCTTGTACAAATTTGACACCTATCCCTTTAATATTGATATATAATAAATAAAAAATTTTGGTAACTCTTGAACAGAAAACTTACACACTTTAAACTTAATAACTTTGTTAATACTTTTAATGTATTTAAAAATAGTATATGTAAAAAAAATAAATAATACAGCAAAAATGAAACAAAACCAGAAAAATGCCAGTTCTATTTAAAACTTAGTTAGAGTTTCTAGTCACCAAAAAAGTCAATTACTGCTTGCTAGCCCAAGGTGCAGCTTCAAAAAAACAACATGAACATATGAAACAAACAAGGTTAACACAATTTAATTTATGTAAATATAGAACTTATTTTGCATATTTTTGAATTTAAAGTTTAAAAAAAAAGTAAAAATTTAATAAAATTTAGCTAAAACCAAAAAAGCTTTGCATATAACAAAATTTAGACTTTCAAATGGAAACTGTGATGCACAACAACTAAACTACATATGAATAAAAGCTTTATAATCATAATATGGCCTTCATTAACTATATATAACTTAAAAAAAAAATTTAAATACTACAAACATATAACAAAACAGTTTTATTTTCTAAATTAATATTTAAAAAACTGTACAAACTGACATCATCATCATCTTCAGCGCCACTGCTTACTGGAGTGTAAAGTTCTTCGTTCTGAATTTTTATCACCTGTTAATGAATTGAAACGGTTATATAAGGGAAAAAGTGGAAACTAGTCACTATGCTTAATTCAAGTTCATACTAGCTATTATTAAAAAACTAAATTAATTTAAAGATATTTAATGTTTGAAAAAACAATCAAACTTTAAAAAAGGTTATATTTAATAATTAAAATATCTATTAATAAAAAACATGTAAAAATTATTCAACAAATAATCTATTAAACACACTAAAAGTACTTGAAAGATTTAATCCTAACATAAGTAGCAAGCTTACAATCAGTCAATATTTGTCAATGTTATGTTAATAACACAACTTATTGTAATTTTTAGAGATGTGTTTTTACTTACAAGTTAATTCACTTTTTTTGACCAAAATGCACCTCGCTCAATATATATCAATAAAACAGAAGTTGCAGAAGGTTTAATAAAAATTCCAGACTTTTTGAATTTCTTCCCGGTTTACAAAAATACTAGTTTTTGGTCCATTATAGTATAAAATTAAACTTAAAGTAAAAAGTCTTAAATGGTATAAAAGCACTGTTATGCTACTTTATATGTGCTTGAAAGATTTAATCCTAACATAAGTAGCATTCATGTCAATTATAAATTGTCAATGTTATATTAAATAACACAACTTTTTGTATCTTTTTTTTTTGTATTTTTGTATTATTATTTTTGTATTTTTCAACACAATTTAATCAACTTCTTTTGACCAAAGTGCACCTTGCTCATTAAAAAGCAAACTATGTACAAAAGAATAAACATACTAAACATTTCAATTTAATACTTACACAACATTAAAAAATATCAATTCCTAAAAAGTAAAAGTGTTGCTTTATAAGCCTAAAAAATGTTTAACACTTCTTCCAAAGCTTAGAAATTAAGAAACAGACATTTACATAAAAAATCAAATTTACTAAACAAAAAATGAAAAAAAAATTTTCTTTGATAAAAAACCTTTGTTTCAAAACTTTTCCTTAATATTTATCACCAGATTACACTTCCTAAAAATTTTAGATATTTATCTCAAAAAACAAAGGAAGAGATATAATTTTGGTGAAATAGTCTTTTTCACCTTTTTATTTTATGCCTCCCATAAGGAACCTATTGTACTCTCTGACTTTGACTGGCTATACTTCAAAAAATACATGGAGTTTTGGAAGTTTTTAAAAAGTAACTTGTAGCTTAGCTAAAGCTCTACAAAATAAAATCAAGTTGTGAAAAAAATGAATTACTCCCCCCACCTCTATGCCCTTAAATTAATAATAAATTTAAATCATCTAATTTTTTATATTATCCAATCTTTTACTCAAAATAAAAAAAAATTACTAAATAAGACTGTTTATGATTTGTTGAGATTAAACAGAGAAAGATTAAGAACAATTGCTTAAAGACTGTAGAAGATAAATATTAAATGAAATAGTTTATTTTGTTATTTTACTAAAATCCTTCATTAGGGAACATATTGTACCCTCATACATCAAAAACTTATTTGAGTTTTACAAAAGGATAAAAAGCAACTGCTAGCTAAGTTAGAAATCTTAAATTATAATCAACATGTAAAAAAGTACATTAACCCTTCTTATAGCCTTATTAAAGAAATTTGACAGATCCTTAATAAAAATTCACTGCTTATTGCTTCTCTGTAAAAAGAGAAAGATTTCAAATCTGCTCAAACCTGTTGGACCTGAACTTAAATTGAAATTCATTATCCAGCCAAGTTTACTTTTAGATTAAATTTTGTTGGATAATGATTTTTAATATAAATTCAGTGCAACAGGAACCATATCAGAACATTTCTTAAATCAAGATCTAGCTGAAACCTGATAAAAATCTATTTTACTAATATAATTTTGGTTATTATAGTTATATCAAGTTATAGCCAGAGCATTTGGACTTAGTACAACACTAGTTAAAATACCTCAAACACAGCAAGCCTAGTTTGGTAGTTTCAGACAGAAAATTTAACTTCTAATAAAAAAGAAAGAACTGTAAACAGGAAACAATTACTCTATTTACTATTTCTGACTAATAATTTACACCTTTATAAATTTATACTTTTGTATTGCTTAATTAAAAATCTTTTTAAGTAGTCAAAAAATTTTTTTATATACCCTGTCTGTAAACTGATCATTGGTCATTAAGTCCTACTTCTTTACTACAAGTTTCTATTAGATAGGAGAACTTTATCATAGTTGTTAAATACTTTTTACTACCTTTTTAAGTTTGATGTAATTTAAACAAATCAAAAATTGACTGTTGAATAATAGAATTTTATCATAACTTTAGGCTAAAAATAAATACTTCATACTAGTAGGCTTAGTCTAAAAAGAAACTTTGTTTAAACTTTATTTAAAACTATATGATTTAATTTACTATCATAAACTAATAACACTTCAGTACTTAATTTCTTTTATTTAAAAATATAAAATGATTACATTGCTTTGAGAACAAACTTAAACAAATACCTTAAAGCAATATAATCACTTTATACTAGGCTAAAAGAAAGTTGAAAAAGCAGGGTAGACACTGGTAATTTGAGAAATTTCCTACAGCTTTTTGAAAATACATGTTTTGGGAGTACTTTTAGTTTAAAGCTACGTTTAAGGTAAAAAATTGTATTAAAATGTATAAAAACATTAAAAACATACTATATATCTACTTTAAATGAGATAAAAAAAAAAACTTTAATGATGACAAAAAAATATATATAAGATAGACTTTTGTGTCAAATCAAAATTTACTTAACATGTAAAAATTGTTTAAATTTCAGGTTTTTTAGTGATTTTTATTCAAAATTTCAGTTTTTTACTGGTTTATTTAGCCAAAATTGTCAAATTCCAGGTGTTTCCAGGATTCCAAGTTTAGTTGTTAAACTAAAAAAGAGATCAAACGCAAATATAATGTAAGGCTAACTTTATAAAGTCAGCTCAATACTGGTACAACATCAGGCAATACCAATTTTTCAGTGTTTTATATTAGAACCCATATTACATTACACCAAAGATACTTATATTTAAACAAAAAATAAAAAATGTTAATAATATATACTGTAAAATTATGTTTATATAATACAATTATTAGTTTATAATTTTATAGTTTTATAATAAAATGCTGTAAATTTATTAGGGTAAAATTGTACTTTAGTATTAATACTATTTTGAAAAACTTACTGGTGTGACTTTTAAATGATGACCATCTCCTGGTATGTTTTCCATTTCGATGCAATGAAATTTCACTAAAGGCAAAAGACTTTTCAAAGTATTTACTGTTATTGAACTGAATTACTTTATATACTCAGTTCAAGACATACATCACCATAAGGGGGAGCTAGCTTTACAAACAAATAGCTTGTTTATTTACTTTTTTTGAAAACCAAGTATGTAATGTTCAGAATTTACAATTTACAAATATTACCCACAAACCAGTTGTAGTATTTAAAAAAAACTGACCTTTGGAGTTAAATTAACGCTCGTTTGAAAAGTAAAAAGAATTCTACTAATTAAAAAAAAACTTAACTTCGTAAAAATATAACATAAGAAAAAAATTAATATTAGAATTTGTTTGTATTATTTTTCAACATTTTTTTTTTGTTTTGAGTGAAATTCGCAATACCATTAACCTTTACTATTGTTTATTAAACGACAAAAGTGCTCAAAAAGTTTGGTCCAAGGACCTACTAGACGTTTTTAACTTATGTTTTTGGCTTTTCCTTAAAAAATGAATGACAAAACCAACCATACATCTTTACATGGATTTTATATAGAATTTTAAAAAGCTCATAGCATTATCAAGTAAAGACTCATTTTAGAAGGTTTATACTAAATATCAAATTAATAGAAAACTTAAACATTCTTTTATGTCAAATACTAACAGTAAAAAAAAGATATTACCTACAGTGAACCGGAAGCGTAAACATCCTAGAGTATCACGCCCTATGCAGGCATAGCATGTACAAAAAGGTTTGGTTGTCAATATATGCTTAGATAATCAGCCAGAAAAAAAACTAAACCTTAGGATGTTGGGTTAACAGCTTAACTTTCAATAGATGTTTATGGAGGAATTTGTAACAAGAAAATTTGTAAAATCCATTTATTTAGCTAAAACAAGCAAATCTATCAAAACATACTTTGCAATTTTAATAACAGTTTACGAACTTTCATCAATGAAAGTAGAATTATGAACCCTTTAAGAGAAATAATGTATCATAAATTCATTGTTTTCTTTAATAAACAAGCACGTTAATTTTTTTTTTTATCAAGTGTAACTAAGTTTACAATATTATGTTATTTAGAAAAAGAAGCACTATTGTGGTAATTAAAAAGTTTTAGTTACTGAGCTTTTAAATTTAGTTCAATCTGCTAACTAGTTTATAAATAATAAAAAACAAATATAGTTCAATATTAGCACCGAGTTTTTAAAATATTTGTTAGCTCAAAAATTTCATTAAGTTTACGCATAGAAAAACATATGCAACTGTAAATATCTAAAACTTAATTTGAGGTAGAATTGTGCCACTTAAGACGAATTTGTCTTTTGTTACGTCAAACGTTACGTCAGACCACTCGTCTTTTTCTACGTCATAGTATAAAGCTGTGGGTGAATTATGACCAATTGTAATAAGTTTATTTCCAATAGCAAATGTTTCAGCTACAAAACGTAAATTAAACGTCAATGTACTCGGAAATTGTTTTAATAAAACAAATTTTTTACAAGTAGAATCAAAAACTTCACATGAATCACTTCCATTTTCTCTACAACTTCCAATAGCAAACAACTTACTTCTTATAGAAACTGAACTATGATTACATCTCCCAACCATCATATTTGGCATTGATGACCATGTATTAGCAAAAGGGTCATAAGCCTCAACAGTGTTTATAGTATTAACAAAATCACTGACATTTACACCACAAGAAACAACAATTCTTCCTTCATATACTGTACTAGCTGAACAAAATCTAGCATTATTCGTTCTTGCAACTTCATTCCATTTGTTATCTCTTGTATTAATTTTCATACATGAATAAAATGTATACCCAACTTGACTACAACCTCCTATTATATAAATATGATCCATAAAAGCACATGCACAAAAACCTATCCGATCATCAAACATTTCACAAACACTTTCCCATCTCTTAGTCACAAAAGAATATTTCTCAACAGATTTTACTAACAGATTGTTTTCATCTAAACCTCCAAATACGTAAACTGCCCCTTTACAATAAACTGATTTGTTATTTAATGCTTGTCTTTTTTGCATTTGAGCAATATCGTTTACTTCGTCTAAGTTTTTAGCATTAATTAGTTTCGGACAACCCGTAAATCGAAAACTTGGTTGTATTATGAAACCACCACTTATTAATATATTAAACATGTTTTGACTACAAAACCTACTTGACATATTTCGAACAGAGGTTTTATTGCTTTTCAAAACATTTGTCAGTATTTCAACACAATCACCAATTTTACTGAAGGACATATCACTATCTAAAATACTGTTTAAAGCATCAACTGATAACAAGTTGAGACGAACTTTTGACAAAAGCTTACATGCAAACTTGCTTCTTTCTTCAAAATCATAATTGATCCAACTATCTATTGCTTTTATAACTTCCATTTCAGAATCGATGTTAAGTTCTGAACTAGAAACAACCTTAGCAAATTGGGCAAAATCTAATGTTTTAAAGTTGTATTTTTCACAAACTACTGGAAAACAACGTTCAATATAGCACAACGAAAGTTTATAAAGCTCTGTAAAGTTAAAAATACTAGCAATTTGGTAAAACGTAGCCACATTTCTATTTCTAACTTTCTTTTCGATTTGCTTGTAGTCTTTATTTTCTACATCATCTAATAACAACATTTTCTTTGCTTTTAACATCTTGATAAACTCTTTTTTTCGCAAGTTTCCTAAATTAAAAATAATACACAGTTAATACTAATTTTATACTGAAATTTTATATCTTGTAATTTATATACGTGAAAAGTTCGAATTAAACCGTCAATAGTCAACAATTATTTTTGTTTACTAATTTGGAATTTAAAAAATAAGAATGAATTTCAATATTTTGTTTAAAAAACTAAATTTATAGGGTACTGGTCAAAATTGCACAAAGAAAAATTGCGCAGGGGGACTAAATGACACGAGAAAAAAATGCACGAGTGCACAAAATTGCACGAAGATATTTTTGCACGAAGGTATATAAATGCACGAGCGAACAAAATTGCACGAAGACAATACTTGCACCAAGGGTCGATTTTGCACGAATTACAGTTTGGCACGAGAGTAAATAAAAATACAAAAATAAAATAAAAGTAAGAAAAACAAAAAAAAAGAGATAAATTAATAAAAAAACAAAAGAAAAAAAAAAACTGACTGAGTGTAAGGATTAGGGGTACCAGTGATAGTAAAAATAAAAATTAAAAATAACTAGTGGAAGTTATTATAAAAGAAACACAATAATAATAATAATAATAATAATAATAATAATAATAATAATAATAATAATAATAATAATAATAATAATAATAATAATAATAATAATAATAATAATAATAATAATAATAATAATAATAATAATAATAATAATAATAATAATAATAATAATAATAATAATAATAATAATAATAATAATAATAATAATAATAATAATAATAATAATAATAATAATAATAATAATAATAATAATAATAATAATAATAATAATAATAATAATAATAATAATAATAATAATAATAATAATAATAATAATAATAATAATAATAATAATAATAACAATAATAATAATAATAATAATATAAATAATAATAATAATAATAATAATAATAATAATAATAATAATAATAATAATAATAATAATAATAATAATAATAATAATAATAACAATAACAATAACAATAACAATAACAATAACAATAACAATAATAATAATAATAATAATAATAATAATAATAATAATAATAATAATAATAATAATAATAATAATAATAATAATAATAATAATAATAATAATAATAATAATAATAATAATAATAATAATAATAATAATAATAATAATAATAATAATAATAATAATAATAATAATAATAATAATAATAATAATAATAATAATAATAATAATAATAATAATAATAATAATAATAATAATAATAAAAATAATAATAATAATAATAATAATAATAATAATAATAATAATAATAATAATAATAATAATAATAATAATAATAATAATAATAATAATAATAGTAATAGTAAAAGTAATAGTTATAGTAATACTAATAATAATAATAATAATAATAATAATAATAATAATAATAATAATAATAATAATAATAATAATAATAATAATAATAATAATAATAATAATAATACTAATAATAATAATAATAATAATAATAATAATAATAATAATAATAATAATAATAATAATAATAATAATTATAATAATACTAATAATAATAATAATAATAATAATAATAATTATAATAATAATAATAATAATAATAATAATAATAATAATAATAATAATAATAATAATAATAATAATAATAATAATAATAATAATAATAATAATAATTTTTTTTTAATGAATAAAAGAACACTCAAATTTTTTCATTCCAATATATTTCGTCAAGTTCTCTTCAGGGAAACTACAATTGAAACAATAAAATAAAACACAACACGTATATATACAAAATAATATTTTTTACAAACTAATTAACTGATCAATTAAGTAAACATAAATGTAATCAACGAAAATGTAATCAACAAAGCTTTAAAAATCAACACAAAGTGGTCTTAACTAAATAAGGCTAGGGTGTAATCAAACCTAGAAACACAGTTAATTTGAAAAAGTTAATTGAATCTAAGTTTGGTTCAATTGCAAAACAAAACGTAATCAATCTTTCTAATTACAAACTAGATGAAAAGGAGTTGTACGCTTTAAGTTTTAGATTCAATTTTGCGCTTCCACGGAA
Organism: Thalia democratica; assembly: GCF_965202585.1. NCBI lineage: Eukaryota > Metazoa > Chordata > Thaliacea > Salpida > Salpidae > Thalia > Thalia democratica. The sequence goes on from NC_139173.1 coordinate 24,656,346, forward strand.
AATTGAAAAGGATATCACTTATTTAGGGTTTGAAAACTTCATAAAACAAACAATACAACATAAACCAATCAGTAAAGAAGCTGAATCTTGTTTTAAAGCTAATATTGTCGCTGAAGCACACAATTTTTGTGAAATGAAAACTAACCATAATAGTAAAATTGATGGAAAACAAATTAAAGAAGCCTTACAAAATATCAAATCAAAACAGGAAATTATGATAACTAAAGCCAATAAAGGTTCAAACGCGTAGTTATTTTGAACAAAAGTGAATATGTAGCAAAAATGTCGACAATAATAAACGACAATTCTAAGTTCAAATGCTTAGGTCCAGTTAAGGAATTTGATAAAACATTAAAAATTGAAAAGAAAATTTGTCTTGTCCTAAAAGATTTAATAAACAAAAAGGAAATATCTCCTGTGATTTTTGATTCAATAAAACCTATTGGTTCAGTTAGACCAAGGTTATATGGACTTCCCAAAACACATAAATCTGATGTTCCTCTAAGACCAATATTATCAATGATCAAGTCCCCTCAACACAAAATAGCAAAATTCTTGAACTTTCTATTAGAACCTGTTCTACAGTATTTTTCCCGTTACACTGTGAAGGACTCTTTTACCTTTGTAGAGGAGATTCGAAAGCTAAATGTTGAAAATAATAATAATAATAATAAAAAATAATAATAATAATAATAATAATAATAATAATAATAATAATAATAATAATAATAATAATAATAATAATAATAATAATAATAATAAAAATAATAATAAAAATAATAATAATAATAATAATAATAATAATAATAATAATAATAATAATAATAATAATAATAATAATAATAATAATAATAATAATAATAATAATAATAAAGCTACCGACCGAGGGTAGGGGCTAGGGTTAACAGTGATAAAAGAAAACATAAATATTTTCCATTCACCGACCGAGGGAAAGGGTTAGGATCAACAGTGATAGTAAAAAAAAACTAAAATCAAACAAATCGTGTAAAAATATCACTGTGACAAATTGTCTGCTCGTACTAAAAAGTCTTCGTGCAAAAGTATCTTCGTGCAATTATTTTCCTCGTGCATTTTTGTACGCTCGTGCAAATTTGACAGCTACCCAAATTTATAGTTCACATAATTAAAGTTAGTTAATGTAAACCGATTAATGTTTACAAAAGATTCATTTTTAAAATGTTTTCTGTTTAAAAGGAGTCGAACAGATCTTAAATTTTATACCTTAATAAAATTAATTTAAAATTAATAAACCTTATAAGTAGGTTAAAAACTAAATTTATTTTATCAAAAAACTATACATAACTATATCTCATTATATAATTTTGAGTTGTAAGTTTATATTTATTTTAATACTTGTTTATTTATCATATTTATTTTATACTTATTTATGTCAAACTAAAAATAATGTTTTTTATAGTTATTATTAACCAAACATTTTATTTAAAGTATAAACAATGAAGAATAACTTTTTGTCAATTTAGTTTAATAATTTATTAACAATGTAAAATCTGAAAAGAAAACAAGTATAAATATAAACAGTAAAAATGAGTTAAAGTCTAATTATTCTACATCCCCTCCAGCTCATTTAAGATAATAAAAAGTTTAAGGCAATGACATAGCTCGTCAAGAGGGGATTTAAACAAGTAACAAAAATAGTTTACTAAATGAAACTAAATTTTATGCATTAATAAAGCTCAATTGACTTAAATAAAAAAAAATCTTTAAACAAGGGATTTATTTGAATAAAAACAAAACATGTATTAAAAACATATTTTTGTAATGACGATATAAGAAAAATGGAGTCCCAGCTGAGTAGAACTAAATTGATTTTAAACAACGTAATGGATATTCTTAGCAACATTGACAGTAAAGATTTGGTTTTGATTTTGAATAATGTAGAAAGAAAAGTTTCTGATGTTAATGCTTCTCAAAGGAAAAAATATAGTAATATAGTGGAACTCTTAAAAAAGAAAAAGTTTGGAATGATAAATACAGAAAAGATAAATAACATAATTAATTTGTCGGAACATATTTTAACAGATAAGGAAAAACTGTATTAAATTTGGGTTTAAAATTCTGCATACTTAGCAAAAAACTGAAATTTGAAGATATTTGCAGTGAATTTGAAGTTCTGGCCGGCCAACTTAATCATCACAAACCACTGAATGAGTTAACAAAAAAGACGTTAAATGCAAAATTAATGGCAATAGCGCTAAACTACAAAGATAAGAACAAAACTTCAACTCAATTGGACAACTTTTACAACGAATTCAGTAAAACTGCAAAACAGTTAGTCAATAATCTGTATGGGTTGCCAAAAACACACAAAGCAAAAGTACCTCTGAGACCAGTCCTTTCAATGATTAATTCACCGCAACATAAGATTGCTAAATGGTGTGTGGAAATGTTGAAACCATTAGAATCAGTATACTCGATCTATTGTATTAAAGACTCATTCAGTTTTGCTGATGATATTAGACAGTTAAAAATCAGTCAGGAAAACATTAGTATGTGTTCCTTCGATATCAAGTCTCTTTTTACCAGCTTACCGATTAAGGAGTGCATTAATTTAGTTGTGAATGAACTATTTAAATACAGATTAGCTACAAAATACCTAAAACCAGAAGTCTTCAAAGAATTATTAATATTAGCATGTTGTGGAGTAGAATTTAGCTTTAATAATCATATGTATAAGCAAATTGACGGTATATCAATGGGGTCACCACTTGGTCCTATTCTCTCAAACATTTTTGTTGGTTTCCATGAACAACAACTCATAAAAGATATCTCTCCCATTTATTACAAACGTTATGTAGATGACACGTTTGCCATCTTTACAGACAATAAAGACAGAGATGAATTTCTATTAAAACTGAATAGCATGCATGCAAACCTCGCATTTACTATGGAAACAGCAACTGAAAACAATTTAGCATTCTTAGATGGTATGGTCAATAGGGAGAATCAAATGTTCTATACGAACATTTTTAGAAAAAGTACCTTCAGTGGGGACTATGTCCCTTATAACTCATACAGTCCAATGAGACAAAAACTAAATCTAATCAGTTGCCTTACATATAGAGCAATGAAAATTTGTTCTGAAAAATATTTAGAAACAGAATTATCAAATGTGGAAAGAATCTTTGCGACTTTAGGTTACCCTCTAGACATAATAAAGAACACAATACAAAAAACAAAGACAAGGTTTGAGTCAATAAAATTTGGTCCAAAAAAGTGTCCGGTATACCTTAAGTTGCCATACAATCAGAATACAGTTTTGCATAATAATTTGAAGAAAATAGTAGAAAATGGCTATAGATCTGTTAATTTACGAATAGTATACTCAACCAATAAACTGTTTCAGATTAAAAACAAAGATAAATTACCCACCCTAAACACCAGCAATGTAATTTATAAATTTGTATGTTTATGTAAAAAAACATACGTGGGTAGAACGAGTAACAATTTGATTGCAAGAATTAACCAACACATACCAAAAAACCTTTTAAACAAGATAAAGTCATGTAACGAGGAAAAGAAACTTGATAATTTGGAAAAACTAAATAGTAGTTCAGCGATTGGCCAACACCTGATTACTAATCCTAAGTGTGTCGAAAACTATAAAGTGGATAACTTCAAAATAATATCAGTTATTCGTAATGAATTTCACCTAAAAACTTTAGAAGCTATATACATTTTAAGCTTAAAGCCAGATCTCTGTAAACAAAAGAAATTTGTTTATTCGACCATTTTGTTTAATTCGTTGAACTTAAATTAGTTGATTAGTAAAATTGTGTTACATTTATATTATTTCTGATTAAACGATTGCCTTAATATGTTAATTATTACTATTATGATAAATTTAATTTGTTTTCTTAAATACTTAGTTTTATTAGTTTTTATCAGTAAATCATTATTTCAGCTTGTTTTGACACGAAAAAATACTGAAGAGCGTGTCCGAAAAGTACTTCTATTTTGTATTTTGTTTGCAATAAACTTTAATGTAAAAACAAAACTGCAATAAAACGGACTAAAAAAATCTAAAACAATTCAAATTCATGCAATTCCACGCTGAATCCTTCCTGGCTCAGCAATCATTACTAACAGCAGCAATTGAACACTCAGCACCAACTTTTGTATAAACAGGAACAAACAGACTTCACTTACGGTGATTTCTACTTTGGAGTACTCCACTCTCAAGCTTCCCTTACGCATTGAAGTCTTTCAACCTACGCAAAGCAAGTGGCACTTTTTTTTGGGAACTATAGGAGCAGGAACGTACTCTTCCTCAACCTCTTCATGATCCGCTTCAACCTTGGTTTTACCAGTATTGGCACCGTTGGAATCTTTTGTAATCTTTACAGAAGAATCAGGACGTTGATGACCGACATTGCACTCATGTGAGCTTAGTAGATTACCGCTGCAACCATAGGAAGTTTTTGCTTCAATGCTTGTTGAGGCTGGGTTGTACATCCTTAAAAACTTTCTGTTCCTCCGAGTAAGTCTCCGTAAAGCATCAACTCTGACTACATACTGATCATGTGGAAGCACCTCCATTACCATTCTGCTTCTGTCCCATTTACGTGGATGAGTGCCACTCTGGTTCTGTAGTAGACACCTGCTGCCAATATAGAATGGTCGCAAATCCCTGACTCTTTGGTTAAGTACTTCGGAATTCTTAACAAATCTTGTACGGAGCGCCTCTTCTTTAAGCTTCCATGCTTTTCTCCACATGGGTCGCACATTAGAATTGAAGAATTTGTCAAGCTTGTTCAAAAATGTAACTATCTGGGAGCTGACGTCCATATATGATCTCGGCTGGAGACACTTGACAATCGCTATCATGTGTATTTCTCAGATGGAGCATCGCACTTAAAAACTTGTCATTGTCCAGACTTCCTGAAGCGTCAACATTTGATTCTAGCAACCTTTTTGCCTGTTTGACGGCTAATTCTGCTCTACCGTTTGATCTTGGATAGTAAGCTGAAGATATTCGATGCGTAATGTCCTAGGTTTTCAGGAATTCCTTTGTTGCACTGGACATAAATTCCGGTCCACCATCACTTGATATTTCCTCGGGTACTCCAAACCTGGAAAAAAAATCTCGGATGCACTTAATCAACCCATGCAAACCTACCTGAGAGGTTCCGCTGGGTGTGGAAAATATTTCTGACCAACCCGACAACCTGTCACCAACTACCAAAAAATTGTTTCCAGCAAACTGGAAGAAATCTGCAAATATTTTTTCAAAAGGGTTTGTAGGAGGATCAGATGCTTCTTATGGCAATGATGGTTGAGAAGGTGAATTGCGGTTGCAGCTTTGACAATTGGCCCGGATTGATTATGCATTGATGTGACTCCTTGGTGCGCCGAATGTAACTTGTTGAGGACCCGATATCGTAAACTGACGGGGATTACTACTCTGTCCTTGTAAAGTATAACTCGATTACTTAAGTACAATGCATCATCGTATCTAAAACACGCTGACAAAGTTTCATCATGTTTCAAGCTTCGACCTTCTTCAATACACCTGGAAACTCTTGAATGTACTTTGTCATTTAGTGTCTCTTCTACAATTTCCTCCCAAGTGATTGCCATTGAATGGCATACTTCATTACTCAATGAAGCAATTAGAAGTGATTCGTCAGTCAAATAACTATCATGTGAATTCACTTCATTAATCAAGCTTGGATAACGTGATGCAGCATCTGCCGCTAGATTAGTTTTACCTGGCATGTAATGCACTTGAAAAAGCTATGGCAATGTACGTTGTTTGAGCCTAAAAATGCACGTGTTGTGAATTTCGTTTAAGGTGCGATCACTAAAAATATTTACCAGTGGTTTATGATCCGTAACAACCACAAGATCTTTGCAGCCCTTGGTGAAATACTTTGTCTGTTTTAATGACCAAGCAATAGCAAGCGACTCCCCTTCTATGGCAGCATAACTCTGTTCTGCCCCATTCAGAAACCTTGAACCTGCAAGCGTCACTTTCCAGCCGGTGGTGCAGCAATCTGGTAACCGGCTATTGCATTTGCAGAGTTTCTGCATAAGGAAGTAGCCCAATGCTTGCTTTGACCAGTCTGGTCTAAGACAAGTCAGTTTCCGATAATCAAAAATTTGAACACCGCTTTTTATTGCGTCAATGATTATCTCTTTTGATTCATTAAATGATTGGTTTAATTTTTCTGTCCACAAAAACTTACATTTTGAACTGAGAAAATCTCTAAACGGTGCCATGACTTTACGAAGTTTGGCATAATTTGGGATTTGATTTATCAGACTAAACCAGCTACGTATATCTGTGACAGACTTTAGGGTTGAGAAATTTCGAATGGAATCCAGATATTTGGGTAAAGGTTCTATACGTTCATCAGAAATTCTAAATCCAGCAAAGTCAACTGACTTTTGACAGAACTGGAACTTCTTGGGATTTAGAATGATGCCTGCATTGCCAACTTTTGACAGAAAATCTATTGTTCGCCACCAGTGGCACTCTAATTCTGAATCAAAAATATGGTGTCATCAACACATCTCTCCTTTCTTTCAAAATCAGATAAAATAGTTGCAAATCGTCGATTGTAACCATCACCAGATGATACAAAGCCTTGAGGTGCTCTAGTATATCAGAACCTGCCAAATGGAGTGATAAATGTAGTGAGGTGTTTATCACTTTCTCTCAATGGAACTCCATGATACCCGTTCCATGCATCTGTTACAGTTTTGAACGTTCCCTTTGGAATTCTGTGCGCTAGTTTAAACGGAGTATCTGTAGCGCTTGTCTCCCTCTTGCAATACTTATTAAGTGGTGTGAGATCTACTCTCCTCCTAGGTGACCCATCCTGTTTCCTGGTGACCACCATGCAGTGACACCAGCTTACAGGTTCACCAAATGGGACACGTGCCAAGACACCTAACCTCACATCTCGAATGAGATCTGCTTCAACCTGTTTATGCAAATGAATTGTCACGTGAGCTGGTGTATGACAAGCACGCGGTTTAGCATCATTCTTCAAATGTATCTCATATGGAGGCCCACTCATTTGCTGGAGTAATTTATGTGGACATACATTAAACGTTGAAGCTGCGTACCTTTGTAAAAGCCAATAACTCATTTTGCTCACGTTTGTATTTGTTGCCTAAAATGGAAGTTTGTTTGGTCGGTCTGGCACTTAACTCCTTTACTGAACCAATCTTAAATGCCTCCCACCTTCGAATGAAAGCAAGCCATGTCTCTTGGCTGATCCCCCGGTCAACCCTTGATCGAATCAATTGAGGTGCATTTGGCATTACTCCATTATTGGATAACCCATAATTTTGCTGATGCTCCACTTTATGGAGGTTGAGAAGGCTACTCACTACATCACCGGATAGATCTGGCGTTTGGAACTCGCATCAACCGATTGAGTGCTTTACTACAACCATTTTACTTTTCTCAAATTGTTAATAAGATTTTACATGAAGAATAACTCCTCAATTTAGTTTTATAATTTATTAACAATGTAAAATCTAAAACGAAAACAAGTATAAATATAAACACTAAAAATGAGCTATAGTCTAATTATTCTACAAACAATGATAGTTAAAAAAAACATAAATCTAGTTAAAGTATACAGTTTTATTGTTTTATATTTCTTCATATATAGATTGTCTTTTTTTGGATGCTTTTAGGTTTAACTTTTTTATTTATTTTAGTAATCAAACAATTTTTCTAAAGGGATTAGAGTCAAATATACCTGAAGGGACACTTTTGCAATATTGGTTAAATTTGCAAAAATAAATTTTTGCACGAATGGGTCACTTAAGAACTAAGATATTTTTGCACGAGTTGAAATATTAATTATTTAAATATGTGTTTTACTTTACTTTTATTTACTTAATGTATCCATACTATCACTGTCACCCCTAACCATTACTTCGGTCGAATATATGTTAGTACCTTTTTTTGTAAGTACTATATTCATTTTTTTTCTTATTTTAATTTGATAAGTGTTTTTAGTTAAATTAATATTTATATAACTATTACCGCTAACCCTTACCCTCGGTCGGTAACGTTTTTTTAAATTTATTTATATTCTTGCTTTTTTATTATTATATTTTATATGTTATTTTAACTTTTTTTCTATAATTTTACTAACGCTGTTACCCCTAACCTTTATCCTCGATAGGAAACTTTTTTTTGTGTGTTTATTAAATTTAAAACTTTAGTGTTTGTTAATATTCTTCATGCATGAATAAGTTTTTAAAGAACAGTATAAACAATTTACATTGTTGTATACAGCTAAATATTTTTTTTTGCTTAAAAAGGTCGCAATCTCTTGCCACCGAAACCGGTCGCGAAGAAAATATCTAATTTGCAAAAATCTATTTATAAAATATTTAATTATTTTTCAATTTTGTTAAATAACTTATTTTTAGTTTTATATATATTTTATAATTTCATTCAAAAATGACCCTTTGTGCAAAAGTCTCTCTGTGAAAACGTGACTCCTCGTGCAATAGTGACCCTTCGCGCAAAAGTGTCTTCGTACAAATATGTTTTCGTGCAAAAGTGTCTCTTCGTGCATATTTGACCCTTCGTGCAAGAATGTCTTCGTTTATATTTTGCCCGTTTCTTATCTATAGAATGTTTAATGAAATCCAGTACCTTAAACTTAATTCAGTTAAGGTGCTTTATAACTTCAAAAAAAGTAAAATATTATATTTGAAAGCAGCTAAGAATGTCTTAGCTATTAAAATACAATATATCTAACCTGATAAGGCAGCATCTTTATATGTTTGCAAATCTTTATCATCATTAACAATCTTTTGTTTACTGAAGTTAACAAAATTGTAACTTGTATGATAATTTCTTATAAAGATATTCTCCCTCAAAGTATTGTTGCTCATGTTTGTTAAACAAAATACTATAAAAACTACTCAAGTAAGTAAATGAAAAACATTTGTAGTGTAAATGTTAAATTGAATGTAAATTAGTTAAAACTTTGGTTGCTGAAAATGAAAAAGCACAAGTTTTAAAAGGATTAAAGTTTTGTTGCATATTATTTATAGTCCATGAAATGTTACATATCGGATAAGAAAAATTATAGTTAAAAAAACGACTCGTAATTTTATTTTCTCTGATTGATCAACTTTTTAAAATTAGAATAATCTTACTTTGATAAACTTTTATATAAGTTGTATTTATTTTTCTTATTTTTTTTTTAAAGTAGTTATTTTTGTATAAACTGAATTAGAACTATTGTGAACTTAAAACATTTGTGTGTAATTCATATTGAAAGTTCAAAAAAAAAAGCATAGGTTAAATACTACATTTTTAAGTCTAACCTTTGTAACTGACAAAAAACCTGATATATCGGTTTTTTTAACAAAAAACAATTATGTTTGCAAACAATTATTACTATCTATACATAATTTGCTTATTATATTCTTTTGTTAAGAAACTAAGAAAACTTTTAACATTATTTAAAATAGTTAAAAATCACATGGCAGGGCTGCAGTATTTTGTCATGATCATAATTTTTGTAATTCTAGCAGTAGTAAATGATGTATTTTTTAAATGGGTAGCTGTCAAAATTGCACCAGCGTACAAAATTGCACGAGGGGCTAAAACTGCACGAGAGCACAAAATTGCACGAAGAAAATTTTGCACGAGTTAAATTACTTATTTTTTTTTTTTTAAATAATTTAAAACATTTTTTTTAATTAATATTTTTTACTATTACTCTTAACCCTATACCTTACCCTTTGTCAGTAACTTTTTTGTTTTTTAATCGATTTTTCGTTCTGTTTTTGTTTACTCTCGTGTAAAAATGTAACACGGGCAAAATTGACCTTTGGTGCATAATCGTCGTCGTGCAATTAAGACCCGTTCCCTTTTAAAATAGTTATACAGGTGATTACTTTGTTTAAACAATAAAACAATTTTACAGATCTTCCAAATTTCTTCCAGGTTATTAAAAGTACACATTTCTTGATCTATAAGTTTAAAGCCAAGTTTAAGGTAAGAAACTGTGTTAAATAAAGAAAAAATTGAAAAGACACTGTAAAGCTACAGTAAATATTTTTTTTAATAAAAGTTAATTTTGATGATGACAAAAATCTATTATTTATATAATAGATATTTTAAATTAAATCCAAATTTGATATTATCATGTGAAAATTGTTAGAATTCTAGGTTTTTCAAGGTTAAAAAAAGTCTCAATTTCCAGGTTTTTCTAGGTTTCCAGGTAAATTGGCAACTTTGATATAAGGGAAAAGGTCTAAACTGCACGAAGACAAAATTGCACGAAACCAAATTTGCAGGAGAGCACAAAAATGCACAAGGGAACAAAATTGCAAGAAGACGATTTTGCACCAAGGGTGAATTTTTCACGATTAACATTTTTGCACGAAAGTAAGAAATACAGAAAAATAAAAATAACTAAATAAAAATACTAATAAAAAAAAAGAAATAAAATAAACTGACCGAGGCTAAGGGTTAATGGTACCAGTGATAATTAAAATAAAACGAAAAATAACTAACAAAAACTATAATAAAAAAAAATTTATAGTAAAAAACATTATTAAAAAAAAAATGCTACCGACCAGGAGTAAGGGTTAGGGGCAAACATGGTAACAAGCGTCGCAAATTGAGTATATCACTCTCTAAAAATCAAAGACAGTAGGATTTTTTGATCTTAAATGTAAACAAACATTTACAAAATACTTGTAATAACTACTATTTTTTTTAAAGGTTGAGTTTCTCAGTTTGAAGATATCAATAATGGTTTAAACAAAGTTATTTTTAGTTACATTATTTAAATAGCTGATTTGTATTACAACCACAAATTTGTACTATGTGGTTAATTTTTTTGAAAAATACAGCCTATAATTTACAACTCTCATTTTTAGAAAAAGCATGCACAAAACAAAACTTATTTTTAATTACTATAAATAACATGTTTAAGTATTTCTCTAATAATGTTTTTTCAAATTTTTTTTAATTTGTAAAGATATTAAAATATTTAAGTACCTTGTGCCTTAAAGAACTTATGTATTCAGCTTTAAAAAAAACTAAACAAAAAAAATTATATTTAATAATTAATAATGTTAAATAAATATATGATTAAAAAAGAGTATTTTTTTATATTTTAAAAACTGTTTTAATGTTTTTTTAAGCCTTTCAAAAATAATATAAGAAAAACGTAATTTTTTGTTATCAAAAAAAAATTTTAAGTTCTTTTTATATTAATAATAATTATAAAATAAATTATAACTATAATTTCTTAAATTTTGCATTAATAGTGTTAAAATAATTAAATACAGTGTAAATTAAGACTTATGTAGTTTTAAACATTATAGTAAATACAATATAATAAAAGTTATAAAGGTTAAGTTAATTAACTTAATCCAATATAAAATAAGAAAATAAATAAGCTTTATTTTGTTACTTTAGCTTTCTAGCTACTATAGCGATAAAACAGCTGTAATTTGTGGTTTTCAAATTTTACCATGCCTGGTTAGGGCTAACAGTCATAGTAAATAATATTAAAAATATATACAAATAAATAAAAAATAAATAAAAAAATTACCGGCCGAGGGTAAGGGTTAGGGGTAAAAGTGATAGTAAATAAAAAAAAAACATACTAAATATAAATAAAACAAACAATTAAATTAATAAAATAATTTTAAAATAATTTAAAAAAAAATTACTGTTAACCGTGCAGGATTTTCTTCGTGCAATAGTGACCCTTCGTGCAAAAGTATCTTCGTGCAACTTCTTCTTTATGCAATTTTATCCCCTCTTGCAAAAGTATTTTCGTGCAATTTAGTAAACTTGTGCAATTTTGTCCCCTCGTGCAATTTTGTATACTCGCGCAATTTAAACAGTTACCCTTGGTATAAAGAATATATGTTTGTTTATTTTTTACTTTTACAAATGAATTGTTTATGAATTGAAATTTAAGCTGACTTATGAGAAAGTATAATAAAAAAGTAAAGATGCTAAGAGAAGAGCCACAAACTTTAAATTATTCAAGTGTATATTTGAAAAAACATGAATTTAAATAATATTTTCTTAAGAAGAAACTTATTTCAAACTTGAAAGATTAGATCTGTCTAGAAGTTCAAAATTCGTATGAAACAGCAAAAGCTTTACAAAAAGCTGTCTGTTTCTAGCATCTTATTAAAATCAAAGTTATACTGAAAAAGATACTAAGTACAAATTTTTCAATTGATTGTAAGTATAAAACTTAGTTTAAGGTAAAAAACTTTCTTAATAGTATAAAAACATTAAAAAAAAAATACTGTCAAGCTACTTTAAATGTGATTTAAAAAAAATATATTGATGAAGCTAAGTTTATTTATCTTTATAGTCGATTTTATGTTTCAATTCGAAAGTTTGTTATATAACATTTGAAAATTGTTTTAAATTTCAGGTTTTCCAGGTGTTTTTTTCAAAATTTCTCAAATTTCAGGTTTTTCTAGGATTTTTGGCAACACTGTATAAAGCTCTTTAAAAACAAACAACAATATAAAAACCAATGAAAAATATGTAAAAATCAGCTTTTTAAAAAAATAAAAACTCTAGCTATAAACAATGCTATTAAGACATTATTTAATTTGAAAGGTTAACTTTTACTAATTTAATTTGAACTTTGTATTTAAAACTACCTAAAAAAGTATCAAAAGTGATATTATTTTCAACTTAATTAGGGATGATCGATTTATGGCCTACAACAAAAAATTTCTGACCCATGGCTAAGTTTTTACATTAAAGTTAACTTTGACAAATATAATAAATTAAGCTTATTATAAATAAATTTCTTGTAAAAGGTAACTTCATTACTTAGGTTACTAAAGATTTTTTGAAATTTTTTTTTATTCTTTTTTTAAACTTGTTCCAGGTAATTTAAAAATAAAACAGTTTTTTTCAAAATCTTTAATCTTAATACAGTTAATTTTGTCTTTAATAGTATATAAACTTTGAAAAGATACTGTAAAGCTACTTTAAATATGTTCTTTGTTATAAACGAATTTAAAGTTATTTCTTTGCTGATATGATACAAATTAATGTATCTAAATAAATCTAATTCATTACATGTATATTATTGCTAAATGTTTATGGCAGTTTTTCTCAAGGTTTTTAAAACTTCCTTCATTTAGAAAAAAACACATTTTCGGGTCTATTACACATGTTGAAACTGTTTAAAATTCCAGGGTTTTCAAGGTTTTTTCAGCAACCCTATGTGGTTTTTTTTTATACTTTTTTTTAATTTTTTTTTCTATTTCTCAAATAAGAGGTTTTGCCTGGTTGTTTTTACACAAAATACCATTTTTCATTATTCTTAAGATTTTTTGGCAACCCTGTATTATAGTTTGCTTCAAAAAAATATTAAGTCTTTATATACTTAAGCTTTTCAATTTATGCAATCCGCAAAGAAATTGTTAACAAAAAAGGCTAATTAAAACTTTTTAAATTATATATAAATACCACAAACTATAAATGTCCACTTCTAAGTTAATCTAAATCTCTTTCAACTAACATATTAATTATAGAGCTGCTTCATTTTTTGGTCTAATAACAAAACTTTACATGCAAAGTGGAAAGATTTTTTTGTAGATTAACCGGAAATCCCCTACTATAATTAGTAAATTAAAATTATCATATCAGGGACAAAACTAGTTAAATTTCAAATGTTTTTCTTATAAATAGACACTCCATTGTCAGAGACAGAAACTTCAATTATTATTTATTGTAATATATAGTTACATTATATACCAAAATTTTCATTTGTTCAAACCTGTAAACCTCTTATCGACCAAAGGTAAGGGTTTAGGGTTAAAAAGAAAAAACGTATGTATATGTAACGTACGAAAAATTAATTGGGATTGGAATTGATCGCGTGTGTTGTTATTTTTCAGGGACGGATTCTAACCCTCGGTTTGTATATTTTATTTATATTATGATATTACAATAATTACAGAACTGTAATAAAATCTTTACTATTTTTTCGGAATAAGCTTAATTTCAAACTAATATGGGTAAAACAAAAACTAAATGAAATTAAAATAGATATCTTATAATCAGTAATAAAGGATTACTAAAAATTATTTTTTAGCTTAAAAGTAAAATTGCAAATGTCAAACTAATTTTGAATCAACGATAATTGTTCAAAGCAAACTTTATGACTTAAACTTAACTTTTTTACCAAAAAAAAAGAGACTTTAAAAAATTTGAATTTCGGTTATAGCACAACATTTTTAAGATAAATATCGGTATTACCTTATAAAACTGATTTTCATCTATAGTTTCTACCAAAAAAATAAAGACTTACAATTTTATAAAATTTAAAGGCTAATTAGATAAAGTTTGTAGTAAATAGAGTAAAAACCTTTAAACTTAATTTACAATTTAAACTTACTAAGAAAAAGACTTTTATTATCATTTTATCTATCTCAGCACATTTACTACAACTAAAACTGTATGGTTTAAAAAAGAAATAGCCTAGTCCACTTAAACATATAAGATACAAGCAAAGCTAAATAATTATAACGAAAAACTTAACAAGAAAATAGAATTTTTTATTATGTTTTCAAAAATAAAATCTGTTAAATTTGTATAAAGTTTTGTAAAATCATTATATATTTTGGTTTGTACTTAAAGTTTTAATTAAATTACAATAAAAAATGTTCATTTACTTAGAATGTTAAAATTGCAAATTTCGGCTTTCTTATGAAATCACGTGGCAAACGTTTTGAAAGCAGCAAGTTTTGGATCATTTAGCTTGTCTTGGGTACATTGTAATACCTGCATTCCTGCATTTTTACTGCTTATGTCTGCCCATAACTTAAACGCCTACTATTTTTTAGCAACGTCACTGAAATGAACCTAGGCAACCAATTCGAATTGTTCTTACTAGTTGTGGTGCATTAGTGACACGTGCGTGACTGGTTGAACTAGACAACTGATTGTGACTGTTAAAGTGAATAATAATATTGCCTGATTCATCCGGTGTTTGTTTTTTACAATACTGAATTGGAGGGGTTGACACTCAGTGAAAAAACTTAATGACAACAAACTTATCTTTTAAGAATGTTAATTGTGTATAACTTTTATTTTTTTTAATTGTGTATCAAAAAATGTTTATGTAAAAAAAAATTAAAGTTATACAATATTCTGTTTATAATGATCTAAATAATGTTACAACTATGTGGATGATAAATTGCTAAATATTAATTATATACACTTGTAATATTTACAATTTAATATATTTTCAATATAAAAACATCAGCCTCACTATGCCTTTTACAACGATAAAAGTGTTTTGAAGTTAGTTGTCATTACAAATAATTCTACTTACCCCTTTAAAACTAACTTAACTTAACTTTCAAACTTTCCAAAAAAAAACTATCTATTTAACTAATTTGGTGACACGTCATTTGGTAATCATTTACAAGGTTAAAATCTAAAAACCAAAACCACAAAGTGTGGGAAAAACATGAAGCTCAAATCGCCAAGTAAGTATCTACTGACGCTGCAACAAAAAGACATCAACAATCCAGATTTATTGTCACTGCTACCACTTTGAAGTAATAATAAGCTGTTATTAATTTAAAAAACAAACATCTAACTAATTTTTTTTTTTTAATTTTAAAAGTATTTTAAAGTTCTAAAATACTAACGAAAAATCGATATTAGGCTTTATATACAACAAATAAAAATCAAAAAATAAATAGCAGATCTTACAAAAAAAAACTCACTGGAAAATTATGTTTTTAACCTCTGCTAAAAAAAAATGACTTGCAAGTGTCAACTAATTCATCAAAAAACTAAATCAAGTAAAGTTATCTAAATCGAAAGCTAGCTACTGAATTAAAGATTTCAACTATATGTCTTAAAAAACATTTATTCTGTTTAACAACAAAGTTACACAAAAACTAATAATTATTTATTAAAATTTTTTTACTTGCTCACGCATGGAAGAATTTTTTGTTTTTATAAGTAAAAAACTATTTAAATAACAACTGTGGTTTTTTTTTTTCATTTTTTCACTTGCTCATGCATGAAATATTTTTTTATTAACAAAATAACTTAAGATTTTTCAGATTTTTTTAAAGATTTTTGTAAATTACACGTTTTAGGGTCAATCTTTAGTTTAAAATTAAGTTTAAGGTAAAAAACTGTGATATATAACATAACGACATTGAAAAGATATCTTAAAACTTCTAAAAATGTGTTTTTAGTTAAAAAGATATTTGATGATGGAAAAAATTATCAATTGTATGATATTCTATGTCATAACAAAATTTTATTACCTTATATGTAAAAGTTGTATAAAATTAATGGTTTTTCCAGGTTTTATAGTGATTTTAGTTGAAAAACTCTAGGTTTTTTAGCTAATTTGATTATTTAAAATACAATTTTTTAGTGCAGCAAATATAGATGACATTCGACATGAATCAGAATTCTAAACTAAAAAAACAGACTCAAAAAATAGCTTGTACCTAATTTATTAAAAAATTATCGCTTTATGAAACTCTTAGAATTTAGGACGTAGTTTAGTCTTTTTTCTAATCTTCTTCAAATTCTAATAATAGACACAGCTTAAAATAGAGTTATAATAATAAAACAAAAAAAAAACCTTCAGATATTAATATTTAGAAAATAAACAGTACGATGCTAAAGCAACTCCTGAGAAAAATCTCTTTTTATCACAGTTAACATTTGTTTGATTACTGTTTGTTTTTTTGTTTTTGTTTGCTGTTTTTATTATCCTGTTGTTAGTGAGACCAACTTGATCATATTTAAAATTTACATATCTGCTGAGTCAGCAAAAAAATAAGTATTCCTTTTATTCAACAGTCGGACCCCTAGCTATATGTTTGACTGAACTTTAAATAAATAAAAAAATTACTACGACTAAAATATTAATACTGTTTTTCGGTTGGATGTACGTAATAATGCTAGTTTAATGATCATTTTCTCTTGAATTTGTTGTTGATTTAAATTTAACATTTCAACTCAATATTATGCACAATTTAATAAACTAATACATTTTCACCGATTTCTTTTAATTATTATATTTATGGTGTTTATATTGATTAAAAGTTTTTTTGATGAAAATAACGACTTTAAATTTAGTTAATTTTCATTACTAGTTTTTTAACAATTTAAGCTAAAAAATATGAACTTTCTTTAAAAAGTCACAAACGTTTAACTTACTTTTTAAGACTGGAGTCGATAAACTACAGCCAGTAAAACAAAATCTGCAGCATGGAAATATATTAAAGCTCATCAAACTTAAAATTTAAATAAACTATTGACGCTACAATTCGGTGCTACATAGACTAAAAATAAACTCTAAAGTTAAAACTAAAAATTTTATATTGATAATTACTAAAAACATTATAAAATTGTTACGACATGCAAAAGAACTGTTTTTTTTTAATTAATAGTCTTTGTATTTCCATTTATACTTTGATGAAATTTAGTAGATATAATCGAATCTAATTGGATTTATTGATCCAGTTTTAGCTCAACTATTCTGCATATGTTTTTTTTCCTTAATTGGGGAGCTTTTTTTTAGAAAAAATGATCTATGGATAACAAGAAGGTTGCCGACTTCCAATTAACATAATAAAAAGTTTTTCTCTCTATGTAGATTTAGAATGGTTTTATTTTTGTGTTTAACTTTATTTAGCACACTAATTAACACATATTTTTAACCTATGTAAAACTCAAAAAACAATTTTTCTTTTATTGTATTATTAAAGTTTTACATAGGTTAAAAAAATGTGTTAATTAGAGTGCAAAACACACAAGAGCTTAAATATCAAAGCTTTGAAATTCCTTGTAGAACAAAAAATTTCAGCTAAAGTAACAATCGTTAAATATTTTTTGTTATCTTTAAGTTTTTAATACACCAAGTAAATAGTTCTACAAGATATAGATGATAACTAAAGCTTAACTACTTTCTTTCTAACATAATAAAAAATCTTCTTTCCATGTAGATTATACAAAAAATAAATTAACGATGGTTCAAAAATCTACCAATTTATTGCAACATTTTGTTCAAATTAATTTAATTAATTTGAACAAAATGTTGCAATAAACTGGTAGATTTTTAAACCATAGTTAATTTATTTTTTGTGTCTACTGATGCAGGGGAAAAAATCACTAGTAAAAACAATTGACTTGTGTCCTGGACCGATTTGCGAATTATTTATAAATCATGTAGATTATAGAATGACTTTTTTGCTTTACACTTTGATTAAAATATCGATTAAATTTTGTTACTGTAAGTTTTATATAATATAGAAACATCTATGAATTACAGTGCAAAAAAAAAAAGAGTTTATTTATCACAGCTTTAAATATATTTTTAGGAGAAACAGTGCCAGCTAAATTTACAATCGTTAAATAAAATTTTGTTGTTTTAGCGTTACGTTTACACTACGTAGATAGTTTTACGAAGTATAGATGAAAACTACAGCTTAAATAAGAATCAATAATTGTATTAAAAATTATAAACTACAACGAGAAAACATTTTTAATGTATTTATTTAGCTGAAACAAGCGAATATACCAAAAAATTGTTTGCATTTTTAATAACAGTTTACAAATTTTCAACAATAAGATAAAATCATAAACTCCTTAAGATGAAATAAGGTGTTTTAATAATTTTTTTAATAAAAAGCACGTTTAAAGTGTTTGTTTTTTTTAAGACATAAAGTGTAACTAAGTTTTGAAAATATATTATTTAAAAAAAGAAGCACTAATGTGGCAATAAAACGCTTTTTAAGTTTAAGCTATAAAACGCTAATTAGTTTATAAAGGATGAAACAAGCACAAATATAATTAAACATTAGTACCACATTTAACAAATTAAATAGTTACTAAGTTTCATTAAGTCTACGCATCAAAAAAAGTATGCAACTGTAAATATTTAAAACTTAATCTGAGGTAAAATTGTGCCACTAAAGTGGTATTTATCTTTTGCTACGTCAAACTTTACGTCAGACCACTCATCTTTTTCTACGTCATAGTATAAAACAATGGGTGAAATATGACTAATTGTAATAAGTTTACTTCCAATAGCAAAGGTGTCAGCTACAAAACTTAAATTAAACATCAATGTACTCGGAAATCGTTTCAATAAAACAAACTTTTTACAAGTAGAATCATAAACTTCACACAATTTGCTTACATTTTCTCTACAACTTCCGAAAGCAAACAACTTACTTCTTATAGAAGATAAACTATGATGACATCTCCTTTCAATCATATTTGGCATTGATGACCATGTATCAGCAAAAGGGTCATAAGCCTCAACAGTGTTTCCATTATTAACAACAGAGTTGTAATCCCAACCACCAGACACAACTATTCTTCCTTCGTATACAGCACTAGCTGCCATACTCCTAGCATTTTTCATTCTTGCAACTTCATACCATTTGTTATCTCTTGTATCAAATTTCATACAAGAATAAAATGGACGCCCAACTTTATTAGAACCTCCTATTATATAAATATGATCCATAAAAGCACATCCACAAAAATCTTTCCGATCATCAAACATTTCACTAAAACTCTCCCATTTTCTACTCACAAAAGAATATTTCTCAACAGATTTTACTAACTGACGGTTTTCATCACGACCTCCAAATACATAAACTGCCTCTTTACAATAAACTGATATGTGGTCTATTCGTTTTATATTCATTTGAGCAATATCTTTAAATTCGTCTAAATTTTTAGCACTAATTAGTTTCGGACAACCGGTTATTCCAAACCTTGGTTGTCTTACAAATCCACCACTGAGAAATATATTAAACGTGTGCTGACTACAAAACCTACTTGACATATTTCGATCAGAGGTTTCATTGTTTTTCAAAACATTTGTCAGCATTTCAACACAATCATCAGTTTTACTGAAGGACATATCACTATCTAAAATACTGTTTAAAGCATCAACTGATAACAAGTTGAGACGAACTTTTGACAAAAGCCTACTTGCAAACTTGCTTCTTTCTTCAAAATCAAAATTGATCCAATTATCGATTGCTTTTATTACTTCCATTTCTGAATCGATGTTTAGTTCCGAACTAGAAACAATCTTGGCAAATTGGGCAAAATCTAATAATTTAAAGTTGTATTTTGCACAAACTACTGGAAAACAACGTTCAATGTAGCACAATGAAAGTTTATAAAGCTCCGTAAACTTAAAAATAGTAGCAACTTGGTAAAACGTGGCCACATTTCTATTTCTAACTTTCTTTTCGATTTGCTGATAGTCTTTATTTTCTACACCATCTAATAACAACATTTTCTTTGCTTTTAACACCTTGATATACTTTTTTCTTCGCAAGTTTCCTGAATTAAAAATTAAGTAAGAGATTAATACTGTTTCTAAACTGAAATTTAATCTCTTGAAATTTTAAGTTTAAACTAAACATTTCAATGGTTAACAATTTTCATTTTACAATATTGGGCTTAAGAAAATTTGAAAAGTATATGTGAATTTTGTTTTACAAAAAAAAGTTGTATTTAACAAAATTAAATTTTTTTTAAATTCTAACAAATACTTGTTTACAAAAGAATTGTCTTTTAATAGGGTATGTGTCTAAATTGCGCGAGCGTACAAAATTGCACGAGGGGACAAAATTGCACGAAGATACTTTGGCACAAAGACTAATTTGCACGAGAGCACAAAATTGCAAGAAGATAAAATTGCACGAAGACAAAATTGCACGAAGGCTTACTTTTGCACGAAGACACTTATGCACGAGGGTATATTTTTGCACGAGCAGACAATTTTGCACGCAGACACTTTTGCACGAAAGGTAATTTTTGCACTAGTGACGACTTAGCACGGAGGGTCAATTTTGCACGGTTTTTGTTTTCTTCTCAGGGACGGGTCAAAATTGCGCATAGACATTTTTGCACGAGGGGACAAAATTGCACGAAAAGACTCTTTTGCAAGAAATTTTTTAAATAATATTTAAAAAATAAAAAATAAGAATTAAAAAATTTATAACTTAATAATTAAAAATACGAAACAAAATTATATAATTATCAAAAAAATAAAAAAAATCTGAATTATAAAATTTAATAACTAAATAACAAAATTAAAAAAATAAGAATAACAGAATTAGAAATTTTATAAATTAATAATAAAAAATACGAAACAAAATTATCTATTATTCAAAAAATAAAAAAATCTGAATCATAAAATTTGATAACTAAATAACGTAAAATAAAATAAAAAATATTAAATAAAAACTAACAAATCAATAAAAAATAAAAAACATAAATAAATAATTAGTAAAATATAAAAAATCAAATGATAAAAAATTTAAGTAAATAAAAATATATATATAGTATTTTCAAGTAAAAATAATTATTTTTCAAGTAAAAAAATTAAATGTTAATTAGATTTTGATAAATAATAAAAAAGTCAGAATATAAAAAATAAACTAACTAAATAATAAATTAGTTTTAAAAAATCAAAAAGTAATTAAGATTCACAAAATTAAAAATTAATAATTTAAATAATTAATACATTAAATGAAAGTCCAAAACAAAAGTTAATAAAATTAATATAAAAAGTCAAATTAAATGAAATGAATAATTAAATAAATTTAAAAGAAAAAATAATAATTATAAAAGTCGAAATGAACTATTTCAATAATAAACAAAAATCTATCAAAAAAAATTATATAAATTAAAATAAAAACTAGATTGAAAAATAAGATTCTAACAGTTATTAAAATATACACACCTAAAAGAGTTTTGTTTATATAAATTTTTTTTTGTTAAATTAGAAATTAACTAATTGTAGCTGTTGTATAATTTTTTTTGTTTCATTTAAGTCAAAAGCTTATATCTCCTTTTTCTTCTGAAAATGTAAAAATAAAATTGCTTATGACAGTGCTTTTTTGCAAGTCTTTGTTAGATAAAGAGAAAATACAGAGCAGGAGAAACTTAAGAGCTAATTAGACTAAAACGCGTGCAAGTAGTGATGCAACTAAGATAAAGTTTAGAAAAATATAAAATAATGATATATAAATTAGGTTTAAAACTTTTATATCAAACAAAAAAGTACATTTTTAAGTATAATTTATGGAATTACAAAGCCGTAAAAGAACTTTTTGTACAATGCACAATAAAAATTTCAAAAGACGGATTTTCTCTTTTCTAAATTTATTTAATTGTTTCATTATTCCGCATGCTCGTTTTTTCTGTACAAAAGTATCTTCGTGCAATTTTTTACACTCGCGCACTTTTAACACCTATCCATGTAAAATTTTATTTATTTTTTTTTTAATCTTGTTTTACTTCATATTTAAGTTTATTTTAATTATAATATAAATAAAGTTTACATCAATACATATCTTTTTTTATTAAGGATTATTATAAGTATAATAAAATTTTAGTTTTATTTTTATTAAAATAAAATTTTAATTTATAATAGTTTTTAAACACATTAATTTAGTTTAAATTATAAAAAGGCTATACATATTTAATAAATAAATAAATAAAATTACTTCAAACCTGGTAAAATTAGAATGAACTACACTAGCACATGCTTATTTAATTTTTTCATAAAACATAAAGGTCTAAACATATTTTTTTTTAGTCATTTTAAGTTGATGTTTTTTGTTCAAAATTGACCCTCCGTGCAAAACTGTGTGTTGTGCAAATTTGTAACTCGTGCAAAATTGACCTTCCGTGAAAAATAGTCTTCGTTCAATTTTGTCCCCTCGTGCAATTTTGTGCCCGCGTGCAAACTAGTCTTCGTGCAACTTTGTACACTCGTGCAATTTTGTTCTCGTGCAATTGAGTAACCTCGTGCAATTTTGTCTTCGCGCAATTTAAACCCGTTCCCCTTTTAATCTTTTTCGTTTAAAAGGAGTCGAACAAACTTTAGACTTTATACCTTAAACCATTTTATTAACCGATAGTACTTGAAACTAGAGAAATTTTATCAGTAGGTTAAAAATTTAATTAATTTTGTTAGAAATTTGAATATAAATTCATCTCATGATTTTAAGTGTTGTAATTAAAAGTATTTTATAGTTTAGACTGTTTTGGTTAAACTAAACAAAAGTATTTATAATTCTTATCAATTAAACTTCTTATCTCTAGTATAAACAATAATTTTATAAATAAAAACATTATTTTACTTAAAAAAGAAAATTTTATTATTTTTATAAATTTAAAATTTATATAATTTTTTTATATAGATGTTCTTTTATAAAGATTTAATTCTTTTTTAGACCTTTTTAGGGTCAACTTAATTACGTTTGTTTTTAGTATTAAATCATTTATCTTTAGGATTAGGTGTTAAAAAGATACGAAAAGAATTTTTTGCACGAAGGTTCACATTTGCACATTGGATAACTTTTTTACAAAGACAATATTACAAAAGGGTCACTTAAACATGAGAAAATTCTTGCACGGGTTGAAATATTTCTAATTTAATTAACATATCTATTTATTTAATATATCTATACTACTTTTTTTAACTCCAAACCTTACTTTCGGCCGGAAATTTGTTTAACTATTTTTGTTAGTGTTATTTTTTTAGTATATTTTGATTAGGATTTTTATTTTATATCAAAATCGATGTCATCCAACCTTAACCCTCGGTTGGTAAAAGTTTTCTTTTTAATTAATTTAATTTAGTTTCTTGATTGTTTGTTAATCATTAATAGAAGTCTTTTTTTAACTTTTCTTTTATAACTTAATATCTCTGTTACCGCTAAACATTATCGTCGGTAAGTAGCTTATTATTTTTTCCTCTTTACAAAAAAATTTTAAATTTCTTTTTTTATTTTTTTTCATAAATTTAATTTTTTTTTTTTTTTTAATTTCGTGGAAAAGCGACCTTTCGTGCATATTTGTCCTTTTCCTACCTATAAATTAATTAATAAAATCGTGTACCTTAAGCCTATATTTAGTTAAGGTGCTAATATTATTATATGTTAAAAAATATTAATGTATTACCTAATATTATTTGAAAATATATAAAAAAATTCTTAGCTATATAATAGATTATGTCTAACCTGATAGGACAGCATCATTATATGTTTGCAAATCTTTATCACCATTAATAACTGCTTTTTTACTGAAGTTGACAAAATTGTAGCTTGTATGACAATCTTTAAAAGAGATATTCCCCCTCAAAATATTGTTGTTCATATTTATTAATTCAAATTCTGAAAAACTACTCAAATATAATTTACCGCAAAACATGCGTTTTGTAAATTCTAAATTAAATGTAGTTTACAAGAATAAAAAAATCATAAACAAATCTAGAATTAAAATTTTTGTTTGCAAAAAAAGAAAAAGACTGAAGTTTTTTTTTTATGATAGCTACTCCATAGAATTTTACATAAATAATAAAAAAAAATTAAAAAATTATAGTAACTTTAATATCTCTGATTGAACAAACTTTTTTAAATTAAAAAAATCTTATTTTGATAAATTTATTTTTTCTTACCTTTGTTTAAAAACAAAGTAGTTATTTTTGTATATACTGCATTACAACTTTTATGAACTTAAAACATTTGTGTGTAATTGAAATAGAAAGTCAAAATAAAAACAATAACATAGGTTAAGTACTACACTTTTAAGTCTAACCTCTAAAACTGACTAAATAAAAACTGATATGCTAGTTTTTAAAATTAAAATCAATAATTTTTGCAAACAATTATCGTTATTTATAGTTAGTTTGTTTATTTCTTCTCATGCTTAGAAACTAAGAAAACTGCAGTTTTAAAATTATTTAAAACAGTTAAAAATCACATGGCAGGGCTGCGGTATTTTGTCATGATCAATATTTTTGCATTACTTGCAGTAGTAAATGATGCTTTTTTTAATGATTTTATTAGATTTAATGTGAGCAGGGGCGTGCTTTGACTAATTTCCTGTTTACTGTAAACCCCAGGTAAAAAAAGAAAAAAAAAATTCTTAGAATATAACTAAAGCTGTTATTTATTGACTTTGTTTTAGTTATTTGATAAACGTTGAATAATAGATGTTGAATTTATAAAACTAAAAGATTAAAAAGTAGTGATGTACCGGACCCAGATCTGGACTTTTTTTTTCAAATTAGTATCCGGCCGGAACCGGATTCGGACTTTTTTTTCAAATTAGAATCCGGCCGGAACCGTATCCGGACTTTTTTTTTCAAATCAGAATCCGGCCGGAACCGGATCCGGACTTTTTTTTCAAATTAGAATCCGGCCGGAACCGGATATCAGACAAAAATGGCAATATCCGGCCGGACCCGGATAGTAAGTCCGGTACATCACTAGTATAAACTAGCCTGAGTCAGAATGAGGTTTTGAAAAACTGAAAAAAAAACTTTAATCTAATAATAAGTAGAACAGCTAGCCACAAGGTTTACAAATTTTGGTGTTATAATTAAAAATCTGAAATCAAGTTTTTGAACAAATTTAACTAGAAAATTACAAAATATTGAAAACTAGATCAGCTCAAACTCATTCAAAATCTAAAAGAAAACTAGCCTGAGTTTTTATAAAAACTAAACTAGCCTAGGCAGTCCAAGATTTTCTAAAATTCCCAAAAATTTTTAAACTAGCAGGCTTGCCACTGTTTAAGTCAATATAACTAGCTAGAGTGAGTATAAACAAGCCTGAGTCAGAATGAGGTTTTTAAAAACTGAAAAATTCATTTATCTAATAATCAGTAGAACAGCTAGGAAAGGTTGACAATTTGGTAGTAAAGTTGTGGACTAATTGTAGTACACTTGACTTATTAGTACTACCTATCATAACTAAACCCTACCTTATTTAATCAATATCTAATAAGTACTAAATTCTAATTGAGACTACTTTCTATAATCAGACACGACAGTTTTGAGTGATGAATCTTTTATATAAAACACAACAAGAAACACTAACATATACAAAATTATTAATTACTTTGGCAACACTTTAAAATCTGGAAGCTATTCAAATCTATATCAAAAGACTTAAAACAATAAACTAAAAATCAAATAAAACTTTTAGTAAACAGGAAACTGTAAAACTTTTAATAAACTATTAAACTATAAACCTGGTTTAAATATTTAAACAAATAAATACCAGTTGAAATATTCACTTTTAAAACAAAACACTACTTACAACAAGCATTCACAAAAAAGTTTCGTTGTTGCTTCAAGCTGCACACCAAACTAACTAACTGCTTACATATAAACTGCCTGTCATATTCTGTTGTTTTGTTGCATCAATATTTAGTTTGAAACATTTCGTCATATGATTCTCATTGGCTCGTACATTCAACCGTATTAACTCTAAGTATTCTCTGAGCTCAACTTTAAACAATAAATAATGCAAGTATTCATTCCAAAATTTTCAATTTTACAACATATGTCAAAAGTTGCATTTCTGAAGTGTTTACTTCATTGTTTAAATATAAACAAATGTAAACAAGTCACGTGTACAAAATGAGCCAATCACGGTAGGTGTTTAATTTTAATTGACGAAAATGACTCTTTTTAATTTACACAGGGTTTGTTTTTGAAAAAATACTTTTCAGTATGCTCTTTTTTACTAACTAGATCCAGGTACGGCCGGATCTCAGTTAGTATCCGGCCGGAACCGGACTTTTTTTTCAAATTAGGATCAAGCCGGACCCGAATCCGGACTTTTTTTTCAAATCAGAATAAGGCCGGACCCGGATATCAGACAAAAATGGCAATATCCGGCCGGACCCGGATAGTGAGTCCGGTACATCACTATTAAAAAGTTTCCTTATCAAAAAATGCTCCTTTTTGCCAAGCTAAAATATATTTTAAATAAAGTTTTAATTGTGACATCATAATAGATAAAAGTTTTAAAGTAGCATTTTCTTTCTAGGAAACTTTTTATTAAGATGCTCTTAGTTCCCTCTCTAAACTGTTACTTAGTGCAAATAACTTTTGATAGAGTATTGTTTTTGAACTAGTAAGTACAATTTTACAAAAAAAATGTCCAATATAATCACTAAAGTTTTCATTTACCAAGTTAGTTATATATAACGGTGTTGTGTAAAGCTTTTGTACTTTAAAATTTATATTTTTTGTTTATGTGTCAACCAACTGGGTTTAAACCTTGAAAAGTTCATTTAGAGAGTTTTTAAAATTATCTTTAGACAACCACACAACCTGACAATTTTTACTTTTATCATATAATGGTATTTTAATCTAATGTTTTTTATTTAAGTTCTTTTATTTTTGTATATTTGTTGGCCACAAAGTTGGTTCTTAATTTTTTGAAATTTTAAACTGAGAGAGATTTAAAAATCATTATTAGAATTCCTGCACCACTAGGCAAACATTTAATTATAATTTAGTTTAGTTGTAAAAGTCTAAACTTTTTTTTTGGTAATTACCTAGGATGATATCGCACCAATATCAAGCTGAAATTATATTATGTTTAATATCTTTTTCAACCATAGTTAAAATATTAAAATAGTTAAAATATTCATTTTAAGCCTTATATGATTGATCTAAAATTATACTTTGTTTTAAACAAGCTATGTAAATTTATAGTTAGAATTAAATTTATATGTTATAAACTAAAATACTTAAATGTTTTTTTTTATAGTATAGTAATGTATATAAGTTTATGTATCATCTGCTGTATTATAAAAATAAAAGCAATTAAATAAATAAGTTTTATTGGTTTATGATAAGTAAGTTATCTAT
Source organism: Thalia democratica (assembly GCF_965202585.1). NCBI lineage: Eukaryota > Metazoa > Chordata > Thaliacea > Salpida > Salpidae > Thalia > Thalia democratica. The sequence continues at coordinate 24,684,068 of NC_139173.1, forward strand.
GTATTTATAAAATACAATGTTAAGCCTATAATTACGATAAAAAACAACATTAAATTTAATATAATTTCAGCTTGATATTTATGCAACATCATCCTAGGTAATTACCAGTTTGTTTAGTGAAATTTCAATTATTATAGATTAAATTACTTAAAAATATTTTTATTTTAAATATATTATTTTCAGCCCTTTTAGTTTTAATTTATCTAAATTTAATACAGTATAATAAATTAAAATGTATAATATTTTTCCATTACTACTTATATGTTTTTTTTTTTCATTTCTATGCAGAAAAAAGCATTTTATACACAGAGTATACGGCTAAAAATTGCATACTTAACTGGCATAGCATACCTAAGAAATGCGTACTTAAGCGGGAAATTAAGAACAAAAGAAAGTTGTGAACACCACTTAAAAAAAAAAAAAACTAGACACGCCCCCGCAAGTGAGTAATTTATTCAAAAAGTTAAAATTTTTCAGATTTTTTAAATTTCTTCCAGATTTTTCAAAGTACACATTTTTAGACTTATTTTCAGCTTAAAGTTAAGTTTAAGGTAAAAAACTGCGTTAATTAGTTTAAAACATTGTAAAGTTACTTAAAATGTGTTTTATAATAAAAATATTTTTTTGATGACAGAACTTTTTTATTTATAATATAGATTTTTAAGCAGTAAATAATTAGGCAGTAAAATAAATCAAAATTTTACTACTGAACATGTGAAAGTTTTTAGAATTCCAACTTTTTCCAGGTATTTTCAAAATTTCTAAAATTTCAAGTTTTTCCAGGTATCTTGGTAAAGTGGCAACCCTGATATATATGTAGTTTTTTTTTACTTATAAAAATTAACTGTTTATAAATTGAATTTTTAGCTGTCTAATGAGGAAAACTAAAAAAAAAAGAAAGAAGCTAAGAATTATTAGCTAAAAAATTATAATTATTCAAGTGCAGAAATAATAAAAATAAATTTATATAAAATTTTATATAAAAAGCTTATTTCAACTCAAATTTTTTCTCTATCTAAAACGTTCAATAATCGTATACTACGGCAAAAAAATTACAAAAAATTGTCGGTTTCTAGTATCATATTAACATCAAAGTTATACTTAAAAAGATACCCTTACAACTATAAGTTTCCTTGTCCGTTATTTCTTTATATCCTTACATACTTCTCAGTTTTTATAGTAGAGTAAAATTGATCAAGGTATTTCAATTTCAACAAAAGTTTCTAGCAAATAAAAAATATTTTAAAACTTGATTGTATTAACAGGGTTGCCAATTTTTTTTTTGCAAATTGTCATAAGGTTTTTAAAAACATTTTTTTAAGTTGATTGTTATATTAAAAATAAATTTACGGTAAAAAACTGTCTTAGTAATTTTAAAAAAATTATAAGGTACTTTAAATGTGTTTTATATTAAAAAAATGATGATACTAAAATTTTTATAACTGAATAATTGATTTTTGTTGTCAATTCGAATTTTTTTTTACAAAAAATAAGAAAAATGTTTAAAATTCCAGGTTTTACCAGTTTTTTTTTTAACTTCCAGGTTTTTAGGGTTTTAGGTTTTTTGGCACTCCTGTATTAATGCTAACTAAAAACAAAATAACAATTTAAAAATCAATCAAAAATAAGTGGAAATCAGCTGTTTTATAAATTAAAAACTCTAGCTAGAAACAATGCTGTTAAGACAAAAAGTAAACTTGTAACTTTTACTTAAAAAAGTTAAATTTTGTATTTATAGCTGCCTAAAAATTATTAAAAGTTATATTATTTTCAACTAAACTAGGGATGATCAATTTATGGCCCACTAAACAAACTCTCTGATCCATGGCTAAGTTTTTACATTAAAGATAACTTTAACAGTTACAATAAATTAATCTTGTTATAAATAAATTTTTCATAAGAGGTAACTTCATTATCTAGAATTACTAAAAATTGTTTTAATTTTTTCCAGGATTTTTAAACTTGTTCCAGGTAATTTAAATGTGCCAGTGTTCAAATAAATGATTAATACAAACTATAGTTAAAGGTAAAATAATGTCTTTAATAGTACAATAACAATGAAAAGATACTGTCAGGCTAATGTGTTTTTTTTTATAGACTGATAAAAAAATATTTCTTTGTTGATATAATAGAAATATATAAGTTCTATCAAATCTTTAATTTTTTACATGTACATGGTTGCTAAATGTTTATGGGAATTTTTATCCAGCTTTTTAAGATTTTTTAATGAATTTTAAAAGTACACACTTTTGGGTCTTTTTTCAGTTTAAAGTCAAGTTTCAAATAAAACACTTTGTTAAATAGTTTAATAACATTAAAAAGGTCATTAAAACTACTTTAAATTTGTTTAAAAAAAAAAAAAAAAAAAACATTATGATAACAAAAATATTTTATTAATAAGATAGATTTTTTAATTAAATCGAAATTTTACTACTTAACATAATAAAATTGTTAAATATTCTAGCTTTTTTAAGGTCTTTTATTTTAATTTCTCCAATTCAAGGTCTTTTAGCAACCATACATGTAATTTTTTTATGTAATTATTTTTTAATTTCTCAAACAAGAGGTTTTGCCTGGTTGTTTTCAAACAAAAAAAAAATCATAATTCAAAATGTTTAAGGTTTTTGGCAACCCTGTATTAGAGTTTGCTGCAATAAAATATTAAGTCTTTTTTACTTAAGCTTTTCAAAATTTATGCTGTCCTCAAAAAAATTTGTGAACAAACAAAGCTAGTTAAAAATTTTTTTTTGTGTGATAAATAATGACCTCCTACTATATATTTCCACTTCTAAATAAATCTAAAGCTCTTTAAACTAAATTATTACTTGTAGATCTGCTTCAATTTATTTGGGTCCAAGTACAAAACTTTACATGCAAAAGTGAAAAAAAAATTTGTAGATTGACTGGAAATCCCCTACTATAGTAAGTAAATTAAAATTATCATATTATGGACAAAATTAGTTAAATTTCAAATGTTTATCTTATAAATTAAAACTACATTACCAAAGACAGAAACTTCAATTATTATTTATTGTGGTATGTAATTATATTATCTACCAAAATTTTCATCCGTTCAAATCTGAATACCTCTTATCGCTCAAAGGTGAGGTTTTAGGGTTAAAAAGAAAAAAAAAATATATATAAGTAACGTACGAAAAAATAGTTTGGATTAGAATTGATCGCGTGTGGTGTTATTTTTGTCAGACGGATTCTAACCCTCGATTAATATATTTTATTTATATCAAGATATAACAATAATTACTTAAAAGTAATTAAATCTTTACTATTTTATTAGAATAAGTTTTATTTTAAACTAATATGGGTAAAATAAGACTTGATGAAAATAAAATAGGATTCATATAGTCAGTAATTAAAGATTAATAAAAATTATTTTTGAGTTTAAACGTAAAAAAGAAATTGTCAAACTAATTTTGAATGAACAATAATTGTTTAAAGCAATTTTTATGACTTAAATTTAACTATTTTGACAAAAAAAAAGTCTTTAACAAATTTGAATTTCGGTTATAGTACAAAATTTTTAAGACAAATATCGATCTATCTTTATAAAACTGATTTTATCAATAGTTTCTAATTAAAAAACTAAAGTTTTACAAGTTTATAAGATTATAAGACTAATTAGATAAAGTTTGTAGTAAATAGAGCAAAAGTTTTTAAGTTTCATTTACAATTTAAATTTACTAAGAAAAAGACGTTTATTATCATTTTGTCCATCTTAGAACATTTACTACAACTAAAACTGTATAGTTAATGAATAAAGAGCTATTTTCAAGCAACGTCACTGAAATGAACCGAGGCGACCAATTTGAATTCTTCTTACTTGTTGTGGTGCATAAGTGACACGTGCGTGACTGGTTGAACTAGACAACTGATTGTGACTGTTGAAGTGAATAATAATATTGCCTGATTCATCTGGTGTTTGTTGTTTACAATACTGAATTGGAGGGGTGGACACTCAATGAAAACACTTAATGACAACAAAATTATCTTTTAAGAATGTTAATTGTGTATAATTCTTTTTTTTTTAAGTTGTATAAAAAAAATTATTAATGTGTAAGAAAGTTAAAGTTAAAAAAGTTACTATTTAATGATTTAAATAATGTTACAACTTTTTGAATAATAAATTGTTAATTTTTGATGATACATACCTGTATTATTTAGAATTTAATATTTGTTGGTAGAAAGACATCAGTCTCACTATTCCTTCAACAACGATAAAAGTATTTTGAAGTAAGTTGTCATTACAAGTATTTCTACTTACCTGTTTAAAACTAACATAACTTAATATTAAAATTAACCAAAACTAAAAGCTATCTATTTAACTGAATGGGTGACACGCTAATTGATAATCACTCATAAGGTTAAAATCCAAACACCAAAAACCACAAAGTGTGGGAAAATCATAAAGCTAAATCTAGATCAAATCCCTAAGTAAGTATCTGCCGACGCTGCAACAAAAAATACATCAACAATCCAATTTTGTGGTCACTGCTACCACTGTGAACTCACAATCAGCTGTTATGAATTCAAACAAACAAATATCTCTATAAAAGTTTTAAAAATGTTACAAAAGTACTTTGAAATTCTGAAATACTAACGAAGAACCGATATAAGGCTTTATAAAGCAAATAAAAATCTTAAAATACATAGCAGATCTTATAAGAACAAAATCTCACTAGAGAATTTAACTTTAACCTCTGCTAAAAAACGGATAACTTGCAAGTGTCAACTAAATCAAAAAACTAAACCAAATAAAATAAAAGCTCAAATAAAAGCTAGCTACTAAACTAAAGATTACAACTATATGTCTTAGAAAAACATTTATTCTGTTTAACAACAAAGTTACACAAAAACTAATAACTATTTATTAAAAGTTTTTACTTGCTCACGCATTGAAGAATTTTTTGTTTTTATAAGTAAAAATCTATTTAAATGACAACTTTGCGTGGTTTTTTTTTTCATTTTTTCACTTGCTCCTGCATGAAATATTTTTTTATTAACAAAATAACTTAAGGTTTTCCAGATTCTGAAAAATTTTTAAAGGTTTTTTTAATTTACACGTGTTAAGGTCCATCGTTAGTTTAAAGTTAGGTTTAAGGTGAAAAACTCTGGTATATAATATAACGACACTGAAAAGATATCTTAAAACTTTTAAAAATGTGTTTTTAGTTAAAAAGATATTTGATAATGGAAATTTTTTTTTATTGGATGATATTCTATGTCATAACAAAATTTTATTATCTTATATGTAAAAGTTGTATAAAATTAATGGTTTTTCAGGGTTTTATAGTGATTTTAGTTGAAAAACTCTAGGTTTTTTAGCTAATTTGATTAATTAAAATACAATTTTTTAGTGCAGCAAATATAGATGACATTCGACATGAATCAGAATTCTAAACTAAAAAAACAGAATCAAAAAATAGCTTGTACCTAATTTATTAAAAAATTATTGCTTTATGAAACTCTTAGAATTTAAAATGTAGTTTAGTCTTTTTTCTACTCTTCTTCAAATTCTAATAATAAACATAGCTAAAAATAGAGTTAAAATATTAAAACAAAAAAAAAAAACTTTTAGATATTAATATTTAGAAAATAAACAGTATGATGCTAAAACAACTCCTGAGAAAAATCTCTTTTTTATCACGGTTAACATTTTTTTGATTACTGTTTATTTTTTTGTTAATGTTTGCTGTTTTTATTATCCTGTTGTTACTAAAACCAACTTGATCACATTTAAAAGTTTACATACTTGATGAGTCAGCAAAAAAAAATAAGTATTCAATTTATTCAACAGTCGGACCCCTAGCTATATGTTTGACTGAACTTTAAGTATAAAAAAAAATTTACTACGACTAAAATATTAATACTGTTTTTCGGTTGGATGTACGTAATGATGCTAGTTTAATGGTCATTTTCTCTTGAATTTGTTGTTGATTCAAAATTAACATTTCAACTCAATATTATGCACAATTTATTAAACTAATACATTTTCACCGATTTCTTTTAATTATTATATTTATGGTGTTTATATTGATTAAAAGTTTTTTTGATGAAAATAACGACTTTAAATTTAGTTATTTTTCATTACTAGTTTTTTTTAACAATTTAGGCTAAAAAATATGAATTTTCTTTAAAATGTCACAAATATTTAACTTACTTTTTAAGACTGGAGTCGATAAACTACAGCCAGCAAAACAAAATCTGCAGCATGGAAATATAAAATAATCAAACTGAAAATTTAAATAAACTATTGACGTTACAATTAGGTGCTACATAGACTGAAAATAAACTTTTAAGTTAAAAATTAAAGTTTTATATTGATAATTACTAAAAACATTATACAATTTTTACGACATGCAAAAGAACTGTTTTTTTAAAGTAAATAGTCTTTTTATTTTTTCCGTTTATACTTTAAAGAAATTTAGTAGATATAATCGAATTTAACTGGGTTTGTTGATTGAGTTTTAGCTCTACCTATTCTAGCATACGTATTCTTATTTTTATTCATTTGGGAGCTTTTTTTTAGAAAAAATTATCTATGGATAATAATAATTTGCCGACTTCCAATTTACATAATAAAAAGTTTTTCTCTCTATGTAGATGTAGAATGGTTTTATTTTTGCGTTTCACATTATTTAGCACTCTAATTAACACATTTTTTAAGCTATGTAAAACTTAAATAACAAATTTTTTTATATTGTATTATTAAAGTTTTACATAGGTTAGAAAAATGTGTAAACCAAAGTGCAAAACACACAAGGGCTTAATTATCAAAGCTTTAAAATTCCTTTTAGGACAAAAAATTTCAGCTAAAGTAACAATCGTTAAATATTTTTTGTAATCTTTAAGTTTTTAATACACCAAGTAAATAGTTCTACAAGATAAAGATGATAACTAAAGCATAACTACTTTCTTTTTTACATAATAAAAAATTTTCTTTCCATGTAGATTATAGAATGTTTTTTTTTTTGCTTTACACTTTGATAAAAATATCGATTAAATTTTGTTACTTTAAGTTTTATATAATATAGAAACCTGTATGAATTACAGTGCTAAAAACAAAAGAGTTTATTTATCACAGCTTTAAATATATTTTTAGGAGAAACAGTGCCAGCTAAGTTTACAATCGTTTAATAAAATTTTGTGGTTTCAGCTTTACGTTTACACTACGTAGATAGTTTTACGAAGTATAGATGAAAACTACAGCTTAAATACTAATCAATAATTATATTAAAAAATATAAGCTACAACGAGAAAACATGTTTAATGTATTTATTTAGCTGAAACAAGCGAATATACTAAAAAACTGTTTGCATTTTTAATAACAGTTCACAAATTTTCAACAATAAAATAAAATCATAAACTCCTTAAGATGAAATAAGGTATTTTAATAATTTTTTTAAATAAAAAGCACGTTTAAAATGTTTGTTTTTTTTTAAGACATAAAATGTAACTTAGTTATAAAATTATATTAATTAGAAGAAGAAGCACTAATGTGGCAATTAAAATTTCAGTTACTGAGATTTTAATTTTAGTTTAAGCTGTAAAACGCTTATTAGTTTATAAAGGATAAAACAAGCACAAATATAATTAAACATTAATACCACATTTAACATATTAAATAGTTACTAAGTTTCATTAACTATACGCATCAAAAAAAGTATGCAACTGTAAATATCTAAAACTTAATCTGAGGTAAAATTGTGCCACTAAAGTGGTATTTATCTTTTGCTACGTCAAACTTTACGTCAGACCACTCATTTTTTTCTACGTCATAGTATAAAACAATGGGTGAAATATGACTAATTGTAATAAGTTTACTTCCAATAGCAAAGGTGTCAGCTACAAAACTCAAATCAAACGTCATTGTACTCGGTAATTGTTTCAATAAAACAAACTTTTTACAAGTAGAATCATAAACTTCACACAATTTACTTACATTTTCTCTACAACTTCCAATAGCAAACAACTTACTTCTTAAAGAAGCTAAACTATGATTACATCTCCTTTCAACCATATTTGGCATTGATGACCATGTATCACCAAAAGGGTCATAAGCCTCAACAGTGTTTCCATTATTAACAACAGAGTTGTAATGCCATCCACCAGACACAACAATTCTTCCTTCATATACTGTACTAGCTGATAATATTCTAGCATTGTTTATTCTTGCAACTTCATACCATTTGTTATCTCTAATATCATATTTCATAGATGAATATAATGGATTCCAAGCTTTACTAGAACCTCCTATTATATAAATATGATCCATAAAAGCACATGCACAAAAGTCTTTCCGATAATCAAACATTTCACAAACACTCTCCCATTTTTTAGTTGAAAAAGAATATTTCTCAACAGATTTTACTAACTGATTGTTTTCATCAAAACCTCCAAATACATAAACTGCTCCTTTACAATAAACTGATCTGTGATTTACTACTCGTTTTACATTCATTTGAGCAATACTTTTTACTTCGTCTAAATTTTTAGCACTAATTAGTTTTTGACAACACATTATTCGAGAAATTGGTTGTCTTTTAAATCCCACACTCAGAAATATATCAAACATGTTTTGACTACAAAACCTACTTGACATATTTCGATCAGAGGTTTCGTTGTTTTTCAAAACATTTGTCAGCATTGCAACACAATCATCAATTTTAATGAAGGACATATCACTATCTAAAATACTGTTTAAAGCATCATTTGATAACAAGTTGAGACGAACTTTTGACAAAAGTCTACTTGCAAATTTGCTTCTTTCTTCAAAATCATATTTGATCCAACTATTAATTGCTTTTATTACTTCCATTTCTGAATGGATGTTAAGTTCTGAACTAGAAACAATCTTAGCAAATTGGGCAAAATCTAATGTTTTAAAGTTGTTTTTTTCACAAACTACTGGAAAACAACGTTCAATGTAGCACAATGAAAGTTTATAAAGCTCAGTAAAGTTAAAAATAGTAGCAACTTGGTAAAACGTAGCCACATTTCTATTTCTAACTTTCTTTTCGATTTGATTGCAGTCTTCATTTTCTACATCATTTAATAACAACATTTTCTTTGCTTTTAACATCTTGATAAATTTGGTGTTCTGTAACTTTCCTAAATTAAAAATAAGTCAGCGATAAATACTGTTTCTAAACTGAAACTTTATGTTTTGAAATTTTAAATGTGAACAGTTTGAATTGTACATTTAAATGGTCAACAATTTTATTTTACATTATCGTACTAAATAAAATTTAAAAAGTTTTTCAAAATTTTGTTTTACAAAGTAATTTGATAGTTCACAAAACTAAAGATTTTTAGTGTAAACCAAATTTTGTTAACAACAGAATTGTTTTATAAATATATTTTGTTTCTAAGAAGTCCAACAAATCAATAACTTTATACCTTAAAGTATTTTATCAATCGATGTTATTTAAAATTAGAAAATAAATCTTACCAGTAGGTTAAAAATTTTGATAAAAAACTAAACTTAAGCACATCTCATAACTATTAAGTATTGATCTTATAATTCAATATTTTTATAATTTTAGACATTTTTAGGTCAAACTAAACTATGGTTTTTTATAGTTTTTAATAACCAAACTTCGTATCTATAGTATAAATAATGAAATTTGATGAATAAAAACATGTGTGTAGGTAAAATACTCAATTTTATAATTTTTATATTTTCATATATAGAATATCTTTTTTATAAAATCAATCCTTTTTAGACTATCTTAGGGTTAAATAACTTTTTTTTTATTTTAGTAAATAATTAATTTCTCTAGGTAGGTTTAAAAAGACACGAAAGGACACTTTTACACGAAGGGTCTCATTTGCACGTTAGATCACTTTTGCACAAAGTTAATTTTGCACAAAGGGTCACTGAAGCACGAAGACATTTTCTAACGGATGGAAATATTTCTTATTTATTTAATTTATTTATTTGTGTTAGTTTTATTTATCGTATTTATACTAACACTGGTACACCTAAAATTTGCCTTCGAACGGTATTTTTGTTAGCGTTTTTTTTTGTTTTTTTTTTAATAAATTTATTTTTTTATTTAACTTCAAATAACTATTTTATTAGTTACTTTATTTAGTATCAATATTACTTCTTACCCTTACCCTTGGTCGGTAAAATTTTTCATTATTTTTATTACAGAATTTAATTTCGTTTCTTGTTTCTATTTTATCATATTTTAAGATTGTTCTTTAACTTTTAATTTACTGTTATTCCTCCTAACGATTACCCTGGATTAGTAGCTTGTTATTTTAATTTTTAGTTTCTTTTAAATTATTTCAATGCTTTATTTAATTATTCTTTATAAATTTATTTTTTCTTTTGTTTTATTTATATTTTTTACTCTCGTTTAAAAAAGTCCTTTCTTGCAAAAGTATCTTTGTAAAATAATGACTCATCGTGCAAAAATCACCTTACGTGTAAAAACAGTTTGGTAAAAATATGTTTTTGTTCAAAAGTGTTTCTTCGTGCATATTTCACCCTTCGTGCAAAAATCTCTTCGTACACATTTAGCCCGTTTCCTATCTATAGATTAATTAATAACATCGTGTACCTTAAACCTAAGTTCAGTTAAGATGCTTTATAAAGTTTAAAAAAAGTAATATATTGCATTTTTTTAGAAAATTAAACATTTTTTACACTTTAATAAACTCTTTCAAACAATATAAAAAAGACTCAATTTTTCAGAACAATATATATTTCATGCTTATTTTGTCAGTTGTATACTAAGTAATTTAAACAAAGTTTCAAATCTAGCTCATATAGTGAAAATGCAATCAACGTAAAAGTAATGATAATTCATTTATTCAAGACAATTTGGCAAAAGAATAAAGGAACATATTCCAAAAAGTATCGATAAATTTTGTATTAGTAATAAGAAAACCAAATCTTTTAGAGCATTAAATGCTTCAAAAAAGATCTGTTATTGCTGAACACTTAGTAAATAACCTTCATTGTACAAGTAATTATAATTTAAAAAGATTTAGAATTAATAAAAATTGTTTTCACATTTCTGATTTAATTTAACTTGAAGCTATTTGTATTTTTTAAGAAAACCTAGTTGTGTAAACATAAAGATTTGGATTATATTGTTTCGTTGTTTTCTTAAATTGTTTTATAAGTTGTTGCTCTGTTTTTTTTATTTGCATTGTAATTAGAAGTACTTATGTATTGTTAATTACCCTTTGCTTTATTATTAATACTTTTACGTTGATTGCATTTCACTATATAAGCTAGATTTGAAATTCTATTTATATTGCTTAGTATACAACTGACGAATTAAGCATGAAATATATATTGTCTGAAAATTTAAGTTTTATTTATATTTTTTGAAAGAATATATTGTATATTATTAATTAGAAGTATTTATAAAGTTTTCTATCTTAAAAAAAACTATATCTAACCTGATAAGGAAGCATTTTTATAAGTTTGAAAATCTTTATCACCATTTACAACTGCTTGTTTACTGACGTTGACAAAATTGTAGCTAGTATTATAATCTTTACAAGAGATCATTCCCCTCAAAGTATTGTTACTCATATTCGTTAAATTTAAGTACTGTAAAAACTACTCAAGTTAATTACAGCTAAACATGTGTAAGTTTTAAATTAGATATAATTTACAATAATATCAAAATAGTTAACAAAACTGAAGTAAAAATTTTTAGTTGCAAAATGTGAAAAAGCAATAAAATAATAAATATTTATTGAAAATAAGTTAGTCCATGAAATGTTTCATAAATGATAAGAAAATCTATAGTCAATAAAAAAAGTAGTAACTTTAATATCTATGATTGATTAAACTTTAAAGAAAAAATACTTTTATACATTTTTATGCAAGTTTTTTTTTACTTTTCTTACTTTTGTTAAAAAACAAAGTAATTGTTTGTCAAAAATCAAAAATAAACAACAACATAAGTTAAGTTATATAGTTAAGTACTACACTTTTAAGTTTAACCTCTGCAATTGACAGAAAAATAAACTGATATATTAGATTTTACAGTAAAAACAATTCTTTTTGCAAACAATTATTGTTATTTATACATAATTTGTTTATTTTATTCTCATGCTTAGAAACTATAAAAAATATAGCTTTAAAAATACTTAAAAAAGGTAAACACCACATTGCAGGGCTGCAGTATTTTGTCATGATCATAATTATTGTAAATATAACTGTAGTAAATAATGTGTTTTTTAAACAGTTAGACATGTGAATACTTTGTTTTTAATTCTTTTTAGTTTTTTAAAATTTCTTTCAGATTTTGAAAAGTACACAATTTTTGAAACTGTGTTATATATTATAAAAAAAACTAAAAATATGCTGTAGAGTTACTGTAAATATGTTTTTTGATAAAAGAAAGTTTTGATGATGACAAAAATATTTTATTTATATGATAGATTTTATGAGTCAAATCCAATTTTTACTTATCAACATGTGAAAATTCTTAGACTTCCAAGTTTTTCCAGATTTCCAAGTAAATTGATAATCCTGATATATATGTATGTTTTTTTTATACTATTAAAAATTAACTGTTTATAAATAAAAATTTAAGCTGACTTATGAGGAAAAGCAATGAAAGAGTAAAGAAGCTAAGAACTATTAGCCAAAAAGTTATAATTATCTAAATGCATAAAGAATTAAAAAAAGAATAATAGTATTTTATCAAAAAAAAATATTTTGAACTTGAAATTTTTATCTATCTAAAAAGTACAATAATCGTATGTTACAGTAAAAACTTAACGAAAAGCTGTGTGTTTCTAGTATTATACAAGGGGCGTGTCTAAACATTTTTCAAAGGGAGTTCACAATTGTTTTTAGTTCTTAATTTGCTGCTTAATTTGCCAGGGCGTGTTTTGACTGATAACTTGTTTTCTGTGAACCCCCTGAAAAAAAAAATTCTAGAATATAACTAAAAATGTGGTTTATTGACATTGTATTGGTTATTTGAAAAACTTTGAATAATGAATGTTGATTTTATAACACTTAAAGATTAAAAAGTGGCAGTAAAAAAAAATGCTCGTTTTTGCCCAGCTGAAATAGATTTTAAACAAAATTTTAATTGTGACGTCATAATAGGTAAAAAATTTAAAGTGTTTTTTTTTTCTAGGAAACTTTTTTACTAAGATGCTCTTAGTTCTTATTATAAATTGTTACTTAGTGTAAATAACTTTTGATTAAGTATTGTTTTTCAACTAGTAAGTACAATTTTACTTAAAAAATGTCAAATAAAATTCATCTAAGTTTTATTTTACTTGGTTTATTGTATATATTAATGTTGTGTAAAGCTTTTGTGTTATGTTGTTATACATTAATGTTGTGTTTGTACTGAAAAATTTATATTATCTATTTATGTGTCAACCAACTGGGTTTAAACCTTAAAAATTTTAATTCAGAAAGTTTTCAAAATCATCTTTAGACAACTACCTGACAATTTATTATTTTATCAGTTAATGGCATTTTAATACTTTATCTAAGTTGTTTTATTTTTATAGATCTGTTAGCCACTAAGTTGATTCATGTAATTTTAAAATTTTCAACTCAGGGATATTTCAAAACCATCATTAGAATACCTGGACCATCAGGCAAACATTTAAATAAAATTTAAAGATATTTCATATTGTATAAGTCAAAACATTTTTTTTAGTGAAATTTCAATTTTTATAGATTAAATTATTTTAAAAAACCTTTTTTTATTATAAATAAATATATAAATGTAAAGTGTTTAAAATTTTAAAAAAATTCTAAGAACTCCATCTATACTAACATTAAAATCAAAATTAAAATATTATCTTTAAATTTTATTTAAATGTTATGAACTTACAAATTGTATATCAAAATTGAAATTTTTTATTTAAAACAAAAATATTAAAAATACTAACTTACTTTATAAAAAATTAACCTTTTTATCAGGAAACAATATTATAAAATAATTAAAACTAGAATAAATTTTTATTAAGATATTTTAATTTAACTGTATAAGTTTAAGCATATTTATAGCTAAATTTCAACTTTTCTAGATTAGATTACTTGAAAAAATTATCTTTATTATAAACAGATGTATAAATGTAAAGAGTTGATAATTTAAGAGAAAATTTTTCAAGAACTCTATCTATACTAACATTTAATTCAAAATTGAAATTCTTTTTATAAAATTTTATTCAGCTCTATTTGTTTTATAATGTTGTTTCCTGATAAAAAAGTTAATTTTTTATAGAGTAAGTTAGTTATGTCTGTAATATTTTTGTTTTAAATAACAGATTAGAATTTTTATACACATTTTGTAAGTTCATAACTTATTTTTGGTTCGTTTGGTTTTAATTTATCTAATTTTAACATAGTATAATAAATAAATTTAATATTTTTATTTTTCTACTTATACGTTTTTATTAAGCAGAAAAAAAGCTCTAAAAAAATTAACCTTTTAATCAGGAAACAATATTATAAAATAATTGAAACTAGAATAAAATTTTATGAAGAGAATTTTAATTTTAATTTTAATGTTAGTATAAATGGAGTTCTTGCAACTTTTTTTTTGTTTTAAACTCTTTACATTTATATATCTATTTATAATAAAAATATTTTTTTTAAGTAATTTAATCTATAAAAATTGAAGTTTCACTAAAAAATGTTTTGACTTATACAATTTAAAATATCTTTAAATTTTATTTAAATGTTTGCTTGATGGTGCAGGGATTCTAATGATGGTTTTTAAATCTCCTTGAGTTGAAAAGTTTCAAAATCAAGAATCAAGTTTGTGGCAAACAGATAGGCAAAAATAAAACAACTAAATAAACATATTAAAATACCATTAAATGATAAAAGAATAAATTGCCAGGTAGTTGTCTAAAGATGATTTTGAAAACTCTCTGATTAAACTTTTCAAGGTTTAAACCCAGTTGGTTAAATTGAAACATATACAAAAACATGAAAGTTTAAGTACAAACACAGCATTAATAAAGCTTCACACAACATCATTATATACAATAAAACAAGTAAAATAAAACTTTTGGGATTATAATAAAAAAAATTGTAAAATTGTACTTACTAGTTCAAAAACAATACTTAATAAAAACTTATTTACATTAAGTAACAATTTATAATGGGAACTAAGAGCATCTTAGTAAAAAGTTTCCTAGAAAAAAATGTTACTTACAAACTTTTACCTGTTATGACGTCACAATTTAAATTTTATTTAAAGTCTATTTCAGCTGGGTAAAATCGAGCATTTTTTGTTACTGCAACTTTTTAATCTTTCAGTGTTATAAATTCAACATTCATTATTCAAAGTTTATCAAATAACCAATACAAAGTCAATAAACAACTTTTTTAGTGGTATTCTAAGAATCTTTTTTCTTTTTTTTTTCAGTGGGTTCAAAGGAAACAAGAAATTAGTCAAAACACGCCCCTGTATTATACTAATATCAAAGTTTTACTAAAAAAAAATCACCGTTCAACTATTGGTTTCTTTGTCCATTCATTATTTATACTTTACATATTTCTTAATTTTAATAGTAAAGTAAGAATTATTTCAATTTCAACATAAGTTTCAAGCGTATAATAATTTTTTAAAAACTGATAGTGTTAACAGGGTTGCCAAAATTTTTTGGCAAACTGACTCCAGGTTTAAAAAAATAACATTTTTCTTGGATTGTTAGATTAAAACTGAGTTTTTGATAAAAAACTGTCTGAGTAGTGTAAAAACATTGAAAAAATACTGTAAACCTACTTTAAATATGATTTTTATTTAAAAAAAATTGATGATGCTAAATTTTTTTATTTATATGATAGATTTTTTGTGTCATTTCTAAATTTTACTACTTATCATGTGAAAATTGTTTAAAATTTGAAAGTTTTCAAGGTTTTTTTCAAACATTCTCAAATTCCAGGTTTTTCCAAGATTTAGGTTTTCGGCACTCCTGTATTAAAACGCACTAAAAACTAAATAACAATATAAAAATCAAAAGCATATGTGGAAATATGCTTTTTATAAAATAAAAAATCAAATTAGAAACAATGCTACTAAGATAAAATTTAGTTTAACATCTTTACTTTTACTTATTAAATATAAATTTTGTATTTAAAACTGCCTAAAAAAGTTATTAAAACTGATTTTATTTTTAACTAAACTAGGGATGATCAACGGCCTACCACACAAACACTCTGTCCTGTGGCTAAGTTTTTACGTTAAAGATAACTTTGACATAATGTAATAAATTAAGCTTATTATAAGTAAGTTTTTTATTAGAGGTAAATTCATTATCTAGGGTTCCTAAAAGTATTTTGATATTTTTTTACAGGTTTTTTAAACTTGTTCTAGGTATTTAAAAAAATTTTATTTTTAAAACTTTTAATACAAAATATAATAAAAGGTAAAATAATGTATTTAATAGTATAATAATACTAAAAAGATACTGTAAAGCTACTTTAAAGATGTTCTTTTTATAATATTATTTAAATATATTTCTTTGTTGATGTGATAGAAATTAATGTATCTAATTAAATCTTTAATACTTTACATGCACAAGGTTGGTAAATGTTTTTTTTTTGAAACTTTTCCCCAGATTTTTAAAACTTCCTCCTGACTTTTAAACATCACATTTTTATGTCTGTATTCAGTTTAAAGCTAAATTTCAGGTAAAACACTAAATAAAACAGTATAAAAACATACTATAATACTCTAAAGCTACTTTGAATGTGTTTTTTAATAAAAAATTGTTGATGACAAAATCTATATCCATATGATAGATGTTTAAATCAAGTCGAAATTTTTAGTCTAGTCAAGATTTTACTACTAAACATTTTAAAATTGTTTAAAATTCAAGTTGTTTTTAAATTTCTCTTATTGCAGGTTTCAAGGTTTTTTAGCAACCTTACATGTGCTTTTTTATATATTTTCTCAAATGTCTTAAATAAGAGGTTTGCCTGGTTGTTTTTACACAAAATGTCAATTTTCATTATTTCTAAGGTTTTTTGGCAACCCTGTATTATAATTTGGTTCAAAAATATTTAAGTATTAATCAATTCATGTTTTTTAATTCATGCAATCCGCAAAAAAAAAAATTTAACAAACAAGGCTTGATAAACTTTTTTTGTTAAAAATAATTTACTCCAACTATAAATGTCCACTTCTAAGTTAGTCTAAACGTCTTTAAACTAAAATATTACTGTTAAAGGTT
The DNA here is from genome assembly GCF_965202585.1 of Thalia democratica. NCBI lineage: Eukaryota > Metazoa > Chordata > Thaliacea > Salpida > Salpidae > Thalia > Thalia democratica. Next base: position 24,701,276 of record NC_139173.1, read on the forward strand.
TTTAAATTTATTTCAATCTAATAACGAAACTTCACACAAAAAAATTAAAAGAGTCAAGTTGAAATGAACAAAAATGGCTTAACTTATTAAGGCTTTATAATGCTGAGTAACAGGGTTTTAATAGTTCGATATATTTAACTTAAGCGGTTGCAGATCATATGATCTTTTTTACTTTGGTGCGCGACTACTCAAATTCTTCTAAACTTCTCTAGGTCTCCCTACATATTTCTTCATTTTAGTAGTAAAATAAGAGTGATCAAAGTATTTCAATTTCAACATAAGTTTTTAGCAAATAATTTTTTTTAAACTTTTATAGTACTAACAGGGTTGCCAAATGATTTTGGCAAATTGTCTCCAGGTTTTTAAAAGTACACATTTTCGGGTCGATTGTCAGTTTAAATCTCAGTTTACGGTTAAAAACTGCCTTAATAGTATAAAAACATTGAAAAGATATTTTAAAGCTAATTTAAATATGTTTTTTATTAAAATAAAGTTATGGCTTTAAAGTTTTAAAATCTTTATGATAGATTTTTGGTGTCAATTCGAAATTTCACTAATTTAACATGTGAAATTTGTTTAAATTTCCAGGTTTTTCAAAGTTTTTTTTTTAAATATCAGGTTTTTTATCAGGATTGCAACCCTGTATAAATGCTCTCTAAAACCAAAAAGCAATGAAAAATATGTGGAAATCAGCTTATTAACAAAATAAAAACTGAAGCTAGAAACAATTTTGTTAAAACAAAATTTAGTTTAAAACTCTTACTTTTACTTACTAAAATTGAATTTTGTATTTGAAACTGCCGAAAAAAATTATTAAAAGTGGTATTATTTACAACTTAATTATGGATGATCAATTTATGACCCAGCACAAAAAATCTCTGACCCATGGCTAAGTTTTCACATAAAAATTACTTTGACAAAACATAATGAATCTAACCTTATTTTAAATGAACTTTTTATAAGAGGTGACTACTTTATCTAGGGTTACTAAAAGTTTTCTAAAATATTTTTTCCCAGGTATTTTAAACTTGTTCAAGGTAATTTAAAGAAAAAGTTTTTAAACAAGTTTTTAGTGGAAATTATAAATAAGAGTAAAATAATGGCTTTAAAAGTATAAAAACATTGAAAAGATATTTTAAATATTTTCTTTTTATAAACAAGTTCAAAGAAATTTCTTTATCTAATTAAATCTTTAATACTTTACATGTACATGGTTGGTAAATGTTTTTGGCAGTTTTTCTCCAAGTTTTAAAATTTTCTCAAGATTTTTATAAGTACACACATTGGGTCTATTTTCAGTTTAAAGTTAAGTTTCAGGTTAATTACTGTGTTAAATAGTATAAAAACATTTAAAAGATGCATTAAAGCTACTTTTAATTTGTTTTTTGATAAAAAAAGATTTTATGATCACAATCTTTTTTAATCTATATTATAGATTTTTAAGTCAAGTCGAAATTCTACTACTTAACAAAGAAAAACTGCTAAAAATTCCAGTTATTTTACTTTTATTTCTCAAACTCAATGTTTAAAGGTTTTTTAGTAACCCTACAAGTGATTTTTTTTAATAGATTTTTATAATTTCTCAAATTATAGATTTTTTCTGGTTGTTTTTACACAAATTATCAATTTCAATTTTTCAAGTTTTTTTTTGCAACCCTGTATTCTAAATTGTTTAAACAAAATATTAAGTCTTTTTATACTTAAGCTTTTAAATATTTATGTAACCCACAAAAAGATTTATGAACAAACAATGCTAGTTAAAACTTTTTTGTGATATATAATTACCTCCAACTTTAAATATATACTTCTAAGTTAAACTAAATCTCTTTCAACTAACATATTACTTGTAGAGTTGCTTCAGTTTTTATGGTCTAATAACAAAATTTACATGCAAAATTGAAAGATTTTTGTAGATCAACCGGAAATCCCCTACTATACTTAGTAAATTAAAGTTATCATATCAGGGACAAAACTAGTTAAATTTTAACTTTGTTAGAGACAAAATGTCTAATTATTATTTATTGTAATATTTAATTACATTATCAAGCATAATTTCCATCCGATCAAACTTGAAAACCGTTTATCGACCAAAAGTAAGGGTTTAGGCCTTAGGGTTGTTAGGAAATAATAAAATGAATAAACAACGTACGAAAAATAAAGTGAGATGGAAATTTACCGTGTCCGGTGTTATTTTTCATTAACAGATTCTAACCCTCGGTAAGTAGAATTTATTTATATTAAATTCCTATCATGAAAGGACAAAAATTATATAAATGTAATAAAGTATTTAAAAGTTATTTAGAATAAGTTTATAATGAAATTAACATAAGTAAAACATATAGTTGATTTAACGACAAAAAATACGCTCAAAATATTTGGTCCTAAGACTTGGTACACAAAAAAACCTTTTAGTTATCGAGTCACAAATCGCGGATACCTTTTAAAGTTTTGTCCAGGACTGAAAGATAAAATATATAAATCTAAAAATAGATCGTATAATCAATTATTAAGTATTAATAAAAATTACTTTTAATATAAAAAGTAAAATTGCCATTGTCAAACTAATTTAAATTAAAGATAATTGTTTGAAGCCAACTTTATGACTTAAACTTTTTTTTCCATACCAAAAAAAGAAATTGACCTTAACTAACTTGAATTTCTGTTATAGCACACAAAATAAATAAAAATATTGTTATTACCTTATAAACTTGATTTTCTCACAGATTTGTAAGCAAAAAAGTAAAGATTTACATTTTTTTTATTATAAAGCTAATTATATAAATTTTGTAGTAAATAAAGTAAAAACCTTTAAATTTCATTTATAGTTTAAATTTTTAAGAAAAACACTTTTGTTATCATTTTATCTATCTCAGCACATTTATTACAACTAAAATTGTATGGTTTTTGAATAAAATAGCTTAATCCATTGAAGAATATAAGGTAGAAGCTAAGCTAACTACTTAAAACAAATGATTAAACAATAAAATACAAACTTTTAGTATGTTATCAAAGATTTTGTTAAATTTATAAAAATTATTTGTAATATCATGAAATATTTTTGAACTTTAAATTTTAATTCAATCACAATAAAAATGTTAGTTTAATTACATTGTTAAAATTGCAAGTTTCGGTTTTCTTTTGAAATCACGTGGCAAACGTTTTGAAAGCAGCAAGTTTTGGATCATTTATGTTGTCTTGGGTACATTGGAATATCTGCATTCTTGTATTACTGCTTATGTTTGCCCATAACTTAAACGCCTGCTATTTTCGAGCAACGTCTCTGAAATGAACCTAGGCAACCAATTTGAGTTGTTCTTACTAGTTGTGGTGCATTAGTGACACGCGCGTGACTGGTTGAACTAGGCAACTGATTGTGACTGTTGAAGTGAATAATAATATTGCCTGATTCATCCGAAGTTTGTTGTTTACAATACTGAATTGGAGGGGCTGACCCTCAGTGAAAACACTCAATGATAACAATATTATTTCTTAAGAATGTTAATGGTGTTTGATTCTTTTCCTATAAAGTTGCATATAAAAATTTATTAGTCTGTAAGAAAGTTCTACAAAAGTATTTTGAAATTCTGCAATACTAAAAAAAAATTGATATCAGCCTTTATATTTAACAAATAAAAATGAAAGAAAAAGATCTTTTAAGATTACTTCTTAAAAAAACCTGCAAGTGTCAACTCAATCATCAAATACCATTATCCAATAAAGTCATCTAAAATAAAAGCTATCTACTAAATTAGAGACTTTAACTAAATGTTTTGAAAAGTTTTTATAATTTTTAACAACACAACTAAACAAAAAAACTGATAATTATTTATAGATTTTATTTGACCTGGTCGTGCATGCAAAATTATTTTTGACTTGAAAACTGTTTTTAAATAATATAGTTAGGGTTTTTGTTTGTTCTTTTTTGACTTGCTCATGCATCCAAAAAAATTTTTTATTAATAAAACAACTTAGGGTTTTCCAGAATTGCAAAAAATCTTACATGTTTTTAAAATTTCACGTTTTAGGGTCTATCTTTAGTTTAAAGTTAAGTTTAAGTTAAAACACTTGTCTATATAGCAAAACGACATCGAAAAGATATCTTAAAGCTTTCTAGGAGTGTTTTAAATTAAAATAATTTTAGATGATGAAAAAAAAATATTTATAGGATGATATTTTGTGTTAAAACGAAATTTTTATACCTTATATGTGAAAGTTGTATAGAATATCTTGTTTAATAGATTTTAGTTAAAAAATTCTAGTTTATTTAGCTACTCTAGTTACTAATAACACAATCTTTGAGTGCAGCAAATATAGATCACATTCGACATGAACCAGAATTCTGAATTGAAAAAAAAACCAGACTCAAAAAATAGCTTGTAACTAATTGATTAAAAATTTAATGCTTTATAAAACCCCTAGAACTTAGGAAGTCAATAAGTGCTCTTTCTACTCTTCTTCAAATTATAAAAATAAATATAGCTTTGCTAAAAGTTTATTATTGATCAAAGCTTAGAATAGACTTTACATATTAAAACAAAAAAAAGTCTGGTATTCAAGATAACTAGTTTGATGCTAAAACAATTTTTTCACAGTTAAAATTTTTTTGATTACTGTTTGTTTATTTGTTTTTGTCTGCTGTTTATGTTGTCCTGTTGTTACTATGACCGAATTGTTGACACTTAAAAGTCCGTTGAGTCAGCGAGAAAAAATTGAAATTCCGTTTGATCAATAATCGGACCCGTTGCTAATGTTTTGACAAAACTTAAAAAAAAAAAACAAAGTTTGGCCGAGTAAAACTAAAATATTTATACTGTTTTCGGTTGGATGTTCGTAAAAATGCTAGTTTACTAGTCATTTTCTCTCGAGTTAACTGTTGATTCAAAAATAACATTTTTATTTAATATTGTGCATAATCAAAAAAATTAATACAGTTTGACCGATTCCTTTTATTTCATATAGTCAAATTGTTTAAAAGTTGTTTTAATAAAAATTACGGTTTTAAATCTAATTTATTTTTATTTGGAATTTTTTCAACAAGTTAGACTATAAAACAAAGTTTTTTTTATAAAATCACAAACATTTAGCTTAAGTTTTAAGACTGGAGTCGACAAATTACAGCAAGCAAAACAGAAATTTGAAGCATGGAAAATACTTTTCAGCTGATCAATCTTAAAAAATTAAATTTATATAAACTATTGACGTGATTAATCACAATTAGGCCCTAGAAAAAAAAATCAAGTAAAAAATATAATTTTTACATTGATAAGCATTATAGTATAGACTTTTTACGGAAATTTTTTAGAGAAGTTTGTAATCTTTTTTCGAAAATGCTAGTTTTATATTTTTTCTGTTTTCACTTTGATGAAATTTGGTAGATACAATCGAATTTGTTTAGGTTTGTTCATCTAGTTTTAGATTTACTTATTCTAGCATGCGGAGTATTTTTTGTTAACTGGGCCCGTGAGCACTTATTTATAGAAAACATGATCTGTAGATAACAAAAAGGTTACCTACTTTCTTTCGAACATAATTAAAAATTCCCTCCATTATTAATACAGAATGGTTTATTTTTTGCATAAAAAAAATGTATGAATGAAAATGCTAAATACACAAGAGCTTAAATATCAAAGTTTTGAAGACCCTTATAGGAGAAACAGTGTCAGCTAAAGTAATAATCGTTAAATAAATTTTATTACCTTAAAGTTTTTTATTTAACTTTACCTTGACACTACGTAAGGAGCTTTACTAGATATAGATGAAAACTACAGCTTAACTACTTATAAATGTTTATTTAAATATTATTAATGATGTTACAATTTTTGTAGTAAATGATAAAAGGAAATATTTTATACAACAGATATATGTATACTTTTTTATGTACTTTTTACAATATTACATTTACTTAGTATATTCTTTTCTGATTGATTTTAATATAAGAATTTTATATGAAATGATTTAGGTAGTGTTTTATTAAACTAATTGAACATTTTATATAAGTAATACATGTTTTAGATAAATATTTTTTATTGTTAGATATTTTACCTTCTAGATTTTTTTACACCATTTTCACTAATTTAGACTTAAATTTACTTTTTTAGTTAGATAAATAATTTTTTACTGGTAGAGAGTAATCTTATGTTTCATATTAAGGTGTTATACTACAATTATTTGTACAGGAGTTTGATACTTTATGTATTGGGTTTTCAAACTAAAACTAATTGTAAAAGTTCCTTATATGTCGTTTTGTTTATTTAGATATATGTATGCTAGGAAATGCTAAAAAGTTGTGTATTTTTTTAGGCAAGCTGTGTTTATAAGGTAATAATACAAGTATTTTGCTGATAGATCTGTTTATTGCAAATACATCAATCATACACAGAGTGATGTAATGTAAATTAGATGATTAAACTCAGCAAAAAAAGGTTGTTTTAACCGGTATTAGAATTAGATTGAAAGCTTTATACAGTTTCAAAGGTTAGATTATGTTTTTTAGAAAAATTTAAATTAAGAGTTTGATTTAGAAAAGTAAGGAAATTTTTAGTAAAAAGACAGGAAATTTTTTTCAGCTTGATCTGTGGAAACCTTTTAAGAAAACAGTTTGTTTTCTTTTATTGTCTTAGTACTGTTTAGGTTTTACACTAAGAAGTTATATGAATGAACTATATTTTGATAAAACCTTGATAAGTAGCATATCAAAAGAAAACCCATAAGTATAAAAACAAGTATGTATATGATCAAGTACGCATACAATCACCTCTTGCAAATCTACGCACATTGGGTTTACAGCAAAAGTGAATAACTAATCGAGAGGTAGCAAATATACTTACTATAGTTGCTGTTATTTAGAATGTAATAGATTAAACACAGTTTAGACCCTTTTTCAATTTATTTTTTTAAACTTTTTTCATAAAAATTGTACATAAATGTTTATAGTTTTTGAATAACAATTGTTTATGTGTGGACAAATATGTAATTTTGTTCCTTGCCACCCAAGACTAAAATTGTGTTGCTTGGTACTAAAAAAGGATAAATAAAATAATGGAGTTTCAATGAATATCTATGCTTTAAATATTTTTATGCTTAACACTGTACCTTGTTTGATTTAAAATCATAAAGAGAGACTAAGACACCTAAAATATAAAGAACAAAGTCATAGAGTTCAATATACTGCTTACGAAAGACAAAAATATCTCTTTAATATAAATTAAATCTCCTATAAGTTTTTATTTTGTTTTAATATAAAAAATTAAATATATTGTTGATTTGTACAAACTATAAGTCTAAACTATTAAAGATTTTTTAAGTATATTTTTTTTGTACTTTTGGAAAATTCTAAAATGCGTTACTATGCAAAAGTGCGTAGATTTACGATGGGCTAAATATAAAGTTACTTATCAAAATAATAGTATACTTATAACTGAAATTAAAAAAATACAAATGTGCAGAAAAAAAATTGAACTCTAATTTAATGTTTATTGACAAGTTTAAAGCTATACAAAAAAATAAAATTCTAATCAGTATGTAGAGTTAGTTTCACAACGTCGTCAGTGTTTTGAATTTTCTTGCAAACTGTATTTGTGCCTACAAGTCGGACAATCCAGCTTATTTATAAACCAACTTTTAAGACAATTTTTGCAAAGTACATGGCTGCAAGTCAAACGAATCATTGTGACATCTTTTGCTTCAACATCCATACAAATACTGCAATGGTTTTCCTCACTGGCTTCTTTTAATATAAAGCTTTCAAATTTTTCAATTCTTCTTTCAATAGTTTCCTCTTTTTCTTTTTTGTTTTCAATATAATTATGTTCATTAGAAATATCTGCTGTTCTCAACTGAATATTAGTATAAAATTGAGAATTTTGTTCTTCAACTATAGTTGGTAATGAGTTTATATAAACGTTATTTGTTACTTCTCCGTGCCAAGTTGTAATTCCTGTTGCCCGATTTCTTAAAGCGTTTTGTCGACGTAGTAAATGTGGATTTCTCTGTAAATTTCTTCGGTGTCTACTTAGGTTTTGTGAAGTCCTGTTGCTTCTAGTCGGGATATTTCTTATGTTTGTTAATAGGTTGTAAGAATGAGTGCTTGTTCTTCCACGGTGGTTATTCATTTTTAGTTTTATTATTACTTCTAAAATTTTGTTTAAAAGTAGTAAGTTATAAGACTTGCGAAGCTAAAATGTGTATTGTACTAATACTAAAGTATCCAAATGAACTTCAAAATGATTGACTAAACGTATATTAAGCTTACTTTAAAACTAATTGAAAAAATTAGATACTAATCAATACAAAACTTTACAAATCACTTAACACTGTACTTATTTACTTTCACAAGAAGTGCACATATTTTCAATCTAATGTACTAATTACATAGTTTTAATATTGATAAACACTAAAGAGTAAAAAATATGTTTGGTTTAATATCTATAAATCGTTTACCTACCTTTAACACAAATTAAAAAATATTTTTTAACCTGCTTATATATTATGAAACACGTTCAAAATCCACCCCTTATCAAAATCCACCCAGTCAAATTAGAGAACCGCTTATCGATAAAGGCTAAGGGTTAGGAAAACAGTGGTAGTAAAAATAAAATAAAAAACCATTAAAAAAAATGCAAAAAAATTATAAAATAAATAAAAAAATATATAAAAAAAGGTGGATTTTGATTCTATACCATATACAATATAAATTTTAACTAATCTTATACAAAAATACTGTAAATTAGTTGTTAACTTTGTTTCCTATAGACAACAGTACTGACTGTGACCCTGTAATTGAGTAAATAAAGATCTACTAAGTCTGATCACCTTAATATGTTGTAATTATATCATCTGAATAACAAAAGGAGACTTTTTGTAACACATCCGTGAATTCCCTGTTATACATAATAAGTTTAAACTATCAAATCAGAAATTTAACATAAAATGTAAAATTACTTAATTTTAACTTATTATCAGAGACCAAAACTTCAAATGTAGATGTTAAAAAAAATATTTACTTAAATAATATTTATTTTTACAATATTGTAATAATAAAATATTGTTATTTGGCATATATGGCAATTATAGCAAAAGTATGGCAACTGTGGCGAATATAATGCAACTATAGCATAACATGGCAAAATTCTAAAAATATGGCAAATATGCTAAAATTTGTCCAAGTTATGGCAAATATAAAAAGGCAAATTATATAAAAATTATTGCAAAATATGGCAAATAAATTGCAATTGTAACAAAAACAAACCAATTAGAAAAATATAGTCATATTTCTCCAAATTATGACAGTTATGGCAAATTCAAAGCAATTATATCAAAAAGTGTTAAAATTAGATAAAGTGTGGCAATTTTTTCAAAGTATTATAAAAATGATTAACTTTTTGTAAACATCTATAATTCAAGTTTTTGTCTCTGGTAATATAGTTTAAAATTGTAATACATTTGAAGTTTTTGTTGTTGAGTTGATAGTTTAAATATTACTATAGGGAACTGACGACTGTATAACAATTTGGACCTAAATAAAACATACATATAATAATTACCATAGGTGTAACAAAATTTATTTATCAAATTAATAAACACTTTTTGCAACTGTTAAAACAATTGATGCAGTGTTGCAAATTAAATTATCACAATTTTTATATTTTAATCTAAAGAGAACTTTTTTTTGAAACACTAAATCAAAAACAAATGAGTGAACTATTATACAAGTTTGAAAGTAACTATACCAATACTAACTAATTTTATTAAATAAAAATAAAACTTAAAACTGTTAACCTTTTATTTACTCTGTACTGTAGTGTTACATGAACTAACTAACTTAGAACAAACTAATTTGTTTTTTTAATAAAGCCATTTTTGTTAGTTTATTTTCGTAGGTCCTTTTTCAAGAAACTATTATTACCACTGCTCTTACATATTTTTCGAAGCATTTTTTCAACTCGACATAAACCAAATAAAATATACTGCACACAAAGAGTTGAAACACTTTATTTCAGAAAAAAATTCAGTTTCATATAAATTCTAGGAGAAGATATGTTTTTGATAAAGTAGCTTTTACTTTGCAATTTTAGTTTGCTACTACTATAAGCACCAAATGACGCTAAAAACTTTGGCTGTTTATTTATGTAAAAAGTTAGGCTTGTTTTTAAAAAACTGTAAAATTTTTATAGCTTTCTTAAAATTCTACTAAATAGAGCTACCTCGTTAAACTTGTAATAAGGATATAAAGCAAAATTTAGAAAGATTTATACTGTACATGTTTGAAGATACTCAAAGTACTCTGAATAATTATAGGATATTTAGAACTTTATTTTGAACTCATGTTGACTCAGGTCAGTTTTATTTTTTGTGAAAAAATCAGTACAGTTTTATGTACTTTACTAATCTCAGAAGATACTTATTTCTCGATTTTAATGATATTTAGTTAGTTCGGTTTCAATATTTTATAACATTATAATTATTTTTCTAAAAGAACTTGATTTTGTCTATCTTGAAAATTTTCAATGGAAAACCAGTTTCACTGCTGTTTCATTTAGTTGAACATCAAATATGTTAAAATCAGTCAACCAGAAAACTAGTTATTAAGAAGCAAATTTATGTTTTTTAAATGTAGCTATGTAAACCAACCACAGTGTGTATGCAGTGATATTCTAGTGGAGATATTCTTTACCGGTGGAGATCAAGAACTGATGTTATTTGATATTTTATTGACTATTGATATATTTTAGTTTATGTTTAGAACTTATAATAAAACAAATGTTTATGTACTGCTTTGGTTTATTACCTGGTTTCGGTGAGCATTAGCTGACCTTGTCAAATAAATTCAAAACAGTAAATAACATTTAGACACTGGCAGTAATGTGAATCTGAACTCATTGATGAGTAAAAAAATAAATAAACATTAATTATTCAAATTTTAATGAAAAATGCATAATTAGGTGAACTTAATATTGGTATTAATTAATAAAAAAAAATAAAAAGGTTAAAAAAAAAACTAAATGCAATATAAAAGAAAACACAACAAATTCTTAACAAAATTCTGAAAAAAAAACTAACAGATGATTAAAATGTTATTAATAGTTAAATTATTAGGTTTTAGATTCATTCCAATAAAAAAAAAAAAATAATAAATAAATGTTTAGAAATTATAAAATATTTTTTTACTTTAATTCTAAGTAGTTGATAATTAGCTTACTTATTGATTGTTATAGTATATCTCTATTTATTTAATTCTTGTGTAAAAGTTTTATCTACATTTAATTTTTTTTTCTAAATTATGTTTATCTTTATTTTTTGTCTTTGATATGTTCTCTAATACAAAATATAACCATCAAAAGTCATGTCAATTGAAATGTTATTTTTTAAGTGTAAAGAATACCTTCAAGTATTATTTAGTTCTAAGTTAAGTTTAAACTTAGTTGTGGTTTACAGTGTGGTTGTAAACTATACTAGGACTTAGCAATTTTTTTCTTCAAGATCTAAAATTTTCAGGATGGTACAGATACTTTAAGGTCACTCAAGACATTTTTTTGACTTAAGGAGTTTAATGGAAAACCTATGCATTAAGATATATATCAACATCAAGAGCTAATTTTAGAGTAACAAATTTTATAGTTTAGTTTTAGTTGGCTTGTGTAAAACTTTTAACTAAAATAACATTTAATGGCCACAATGGGATAACACATTTGTTATAACAGTTCACCTTTATTACAAATCTCAAATGTTTCAAGTATAAAATGCACATAAAAGAAAACTTAATTTCTGATTTGTTTTAGAGATATAGTCTATTTAACTTTTCTTTTCATTGTTAATTATATCAAAATTTTGATCCATAGTTTAGTTAAAGTATAGTAAACTATACTTTAGTACAGAGTTTCCAAAAGTGGGCGATTATAGTAAGTTAGGGAGGGGGCGATTTAAAATGTTGGGCGATTTGTCCCCAAAGGGGACAAAAAAAAGGTCTCAGGTGTAATTTGTAATTTTGAAACTTACACTAGGTATTTTTAAGTTGCATATGAAGAGCAAAAACAATGTCTTAGGTGTTTAAAATGTAGTCAGGGTTGCCACGTGGTCAGGAAAAGCCAGGAAAAACTAAAAAAAATACAAAAGTCAGGAAAAAATGGGGGTATTTGAAAAAAGGTCAGGAAAAGTCAAGAAATTTGACAAAATTAAAAAAAAAATAGAAATTGGCAGTTCAAATTTACAAAATTCTTTATTTTCAAAAGCCTTCAAATGGTGAAAATTGATTAAAAGTTTTTATGTCAGACTAAAATTGTAAAATTTTCCTAAAAGTTTAAAAAATTACTAAATTTTCAATGCCTTCATCTGGTATAAACTAATAAAATATCCTTTATAAAACTCAAAATTTTCCTATTAACGTTTTAAACCACTACTCTACTTGAACAAGCAGTTTTTGTATGCTTTTTAGTATTGATGATCTGTTCAGGGTTGCCAAAAAACTTTGAAACCTGGAAAAACCTAGATTTTTAACATGTGTTAAGTAGTAAAATTTCGATTTGACTCAAAAAATCTATCATATTGATAGTTTTTTTTTGTCATAATCGAGATATTTTTTATTAAAAAAACACATTTAAAGAATTTTTAAGGTTTCTTTTCCATTTTGTTATACTATTTAACACAGTATTTTTACCCTAAACTTAATTTAAAACTAATAAAAAAAACCTAAAATGTCTAAATTAAAAAGCCTGAAGGAAATTTTGAAAACCTTGAGAAAGTTTGACTAAAACATTTGACAACCCTGTATGTGGCAAGGACACTTCCATAGTTAAACTGTGATATATACACAAAAGTTTATCTTGCAGAATTTAAGAACTAAAGTGTTTTTTAATAAGTAAACAATTAAGTTCTTTACAGTTAAGCACTAAGTTTAGTATTTTATGTAGATGTGTATACTATACCTTTTTATAGTTTTTTTTTAATTTGTTTATACTTGAATAATAAGTTATAAGAGAAGTATATTCCATTGTAATTTAACTTATTTATAATTTTTTGTAGTATAACTTAAGTTTTCAAAATAAAAAAGAATAGTTTTATTTGTATCCAGTTTTCTACTTAATAATAAGAGTAAATATTTTCTTTAACAGGTATATAGTTTACTTTTTTATGTATATTTTACGGTTACTTAAGTAAATAATTTTCTAATTGGTTTTTAATTTAAGGATTCTATATTTCATGGTTTAGGTAGTATTTTATTAAAGTAATTTAACAATTTATAAAAATATTAACTGTTTTAGATAAATATTTCTTACTGTTAGATATTATACCTTTAGATTATTTTTAAACTTTATGTTAAGTCTGATTTTATTTTGATGATAGAGCTGTAAATGCATCAATTATACACATATGGCTAAAGTGATGTTATGGAAGTTAGATGATTGAATTCAGCAAAAAAAAACTGTTTGGTTAACCTGTATAAAAATAAGATCCAATATTTATTTCAACAGTTTATTACAAACAAAACAATGTTTCACTCCTATACTTGCATATAGGAGATCCTCAGTTGTTGTAAATAGGTCTTATTCAAATAGAATTGTTTGATTTAAAACAAGTTACATTATTATAAAAATAAGATTAAAATTTTTAGATAGTTTCAAGTGTTTGATTATGCGTTTTAGAATAAGTTTAAATTTAGAGTTTGATTTAGAAAAGTCAGGAAAATTTTAGTAAAAAGTTAGGAAAAGTCAGGACATTTTTCTCAGCTTGATCTGTGGAAAAATCACGTGTAGTTTTTTGAGTAGTATTGTTGGAGGGGGCAATAGTTTTTTTTAATTTCTTCAATGAGAGCAATTTAAAAAAAAAGGTTTGGGTAACCCTGCTTTAAAACGATATCACCTGATAAATAAAAGCGTATTTTTCCTCATCTTTAAAAATGTGTTGTAAATATTACTTAATACCGTGATAACAAAGTTTATAACAAAATCATAATGAAATATCAAACTAGTTACTTATTATTGTTTTAGACAGAATTTTGAATTGTACTTATTAAGTTGTAGAAAAAATTGAGTAATTTTTTTTTTGAATAATCAATGACGGTTAAGGAATTAAAAAGGACTAAATTTTGACAGGTTGAAAAAAAAAGAAAAAAATAATTTAAAGTAAGAGGGAGGCCAACATTAATGATTCAGTTAGGTAAAGCTTATTAAAGTCAAGGTAAAAAATATACAATGAGTTTTAAAAAATATTTTTTCAGGAAAAACGATTAGCTTTAATTAATTAAGGTGAAAAAACATCTATTTTTTACCATTTTAGTCTTAAATAATGGTGCTAAAAGTATTTTGGGAGGCCTGTATCTATTAATATTGGCTGTATTGCTGTAAGGATGAGAGAACATGAGAGTACTGAGGGCCATATATATACTCTAGTTGGCCTTATGCTAGATTTTTTGAAAGATAATAGGCCCTTACTTAAATCTCTTTTAAACAGTATATTTTGATCTAATTTTAAGTTAACTTCCAAAGACATCCGAAAATAAAATTTAAAATAGTATACTTCAGATATATAAGGGACAAAATATTATAAAAAATCAAGCTAAATATTTAACATTAAGGTAGATACAAGTGCCAAATTAAGCTAGTTAATATTGAAGATTCATTAAGTTATAATGTCAGATTTTTGAGCGTTTATTGGGTTGTTTTTGTCAATAATCTGTAAATGCTGAAGGTATTTCTTAATACATTTTAGAGCACCTTAAGATTGTGCTACAGTAAAATCAGGGAAAAACTTATAGCTTAAACCTTTGACAGAGCAAAGGTAAACAAAAGGAAGGAAAATGGAGTTCAAGCTAGAACTATCAATTTCTATAGAAAGACTTACAACATTTTTATTGCCATCAAATGCAATTAGTCCTTTAGAAAGCATGTCAGAATAATGAGAAACGTATTGAGTTTTTAAAACATCAGGAAAGCTTAATCTTTTTTTCAATAAATTAGTACAAAGTAAGAATTGAAAATAAATGTACATGATCCAGTACTTTGTAGATTTATTTCAGAAGAACTTTGAACAGGTTAGTTTCCTATTTCAGTGAGTACAAAGCTTGTTTCAAGGAAGTATCTATCTAAAGCTAAGTAAGCAAAACTGTTATAAATGCAAACAACTTTTAAAATATTTTAAGTATGGTAAAAATTTAAATTTTTGGTTTTTTTTAACTTACTTTTTCTAGGGTAGAATCTATTTTTGTGGTTACCAAGTGCTAGATCCACAGTAGGGATTTCTAAAGTGAAAAAGTCTTCTTGGGGGCCATGTGAAGTGAAGGGGCCACATGAAGGCCATGAGGTCAAAATTAGAATCTTACACTGAATATTCTAGAGTTTAAGGTGAACAGCAAAAGAAAATAATCTAAGGTGTTTTTTAGGTAATCTTATTAAAGGGGCCCAAAGCTTTTATAATTTTTTTAAAGAGGGCCTTTAAAAAAAATAATTTGAGGAAACCCTGATCTACATTATGTATTGTAAACAATAGCTTCAGGGAACTTAGAGAGTATGTTAAAGTCATTAAAGCTATTGATTTTTTTCTTTTTGCATTCAGGAAACTGCAAGTGCGATTATTAGTAAAATTTCAGTTGAATTAGAGAAAAGACTTAAAAATGTTGAGACAGGTCATTTGGTGGTACATTAGATACTCAAAAAACGTTTTTATAAAAGCTTTTTTGAGCTGAATTTAGGCTATTTTTTAAGAAATATTTCTAAAACTTGTTTTTAAAATAACATTTGTAAGCTTAGGCTACATTTTAAAACTTTTTACAAAAGAAATAGCTTGTGTAAATAATTATTGAAAAAACTTGAAAAAAGAGTTTAGCAAATATTATTACTTCAACCCTTATGAAAGAAAGTTGTGTTGTATGCAAAAGATAAAATCAGGTTAGGAAGCAGAATTGGCAAAAGGAGATTAAATACATTAGGTGTACTCACAATAAAAAAGTCTTTGGTTAATAAAAATTTTCTAACAAGAAAGTAAAACTTTCAGGTATAAGTTTTACACGATTTTGTTAGGTAAAAAAATAAAAAGAATGAACTCTTTTACAATGGAATAAATGCTGTTTTCTAACTTATTTTAATTCTAACTATTTTTATTTTTCTCAATTAAGGACTAGATTTTATGCTGAGGAAATTTTAAGAGATTCTTCTTAGAATTTGTTTTAGCCAGAGTGTAGAACTGTTCTTAAAAATTGTTTAATTCGTTTACAACAAATTTGTTTTCTATGCATAGTGTTTAATAAATAAAAAATCTGAGTTTTTGTTTTTATTCAAAAACTTTAGACTATTTTAATTATCTCTGTTCTGTTTTTTCTATATTAACAAGTAATAAGGAGGTTTACAAAGTTTTAAAAACTTTAAATTAATTTTCGGTAATTAGATTTACAATTTAAAACAGAGTTTTTTAGCTTAATTTCTTTTACTACTTTAAACTTGTTACATTTTGTGAGGTTTTTAACAAATTTAGTTGTTTAACAGATTTATTTTTATAATGTCAATTTTATTCTTGACAGACCCTTAAAATATCTTTTATGGTTAGCATACCAAAATCTCAACCGAGTGGATCTTTCGGTATGCTATCCATAAAAAATCTTTTAAGGGTGATGTATACGAAAATGAGATAAAGCTTTCAAAGTATGTTTGCAACCTAAAGCGCAAAAACTTTGATTTTAAATTAACTTGGGAGGTAATAAAAAGAGCACAACCAATAGCAGATGGTAATAACCCTGTTTGAAGGCTGTGCTTAAAAGAATCAACAGCCGTTATGTATGCGTTAAAAATGGAATGTTGTTTAACAAAGATGAGTCAATTCATATTGTCTTGTCGACATATGAAAAAGATTCTCTTAAGATACAATAAATTGATATTTTTTTATAGTCACTTAACTGTGGTTTTAGTTAATTTTAGTTTTTTTTTTTGGTTAGATGGATGATCAGTTTTTGCGTCGAATATTTGTAATGTACACTGATCAATTCTTACGTCATATAATTTTTTTTATATAACTTTTGCACCTTTGTGAAATGAACTAGCTGAAGATTAAAGACATTCTTTTTTGTATTTATGAAACGAATGTACTGGAATTTTATTTTAAATTCGACTTTTTCTAACAAATTATTTAAAAGCCTTTTAAGTGGGAGCAGTAGAATGTTATTTAGTTCAAATACTCACCTTATTTTCTTTATATATATGTACATATATCTTTTGGTTTTTTTCTATGTAAAAATATAAATCAAAGACATTTTCAATAAACTTTTAACATTTTTTATTGTACTTTAAGTTAATTTATTTTATTTACAGCACTTATACAAACTAGTTTTAGTAAAACATTTACAATTTCGATTTTTTTATAGCTACAAACTTCATGCAACCAAAGCTAGAAATAACATTTAATAACCAATGTAAAACTTAGGTTTGTTAAAATCAAAATAATTATACATCTGAAAAAAAAATGAATATGTGAAGATTTTCAAAGTTTTTTAAACCAGAGTTTTTCTAAATTTATTTAATGTGTTCATTTTTATTATTGTATAATGCTTTTAAGTCCTAAAGTGCTTTATTTCTATTTAGTAATAGTAACAATTTTTCAAATATTTTAAATTGTGAAAAATTACACTTAACTTTGAATGTTAAAAATAACTGCATAGTTTAATGTAAAATTCAGCAACATTAGAGGTAGTTTAGATTGCTTTGTTCCGCTGCTACGTAGTCACGAGTCGTTTCTAATCTTTTATTTTCACTTTTTTTTTTTTTGAGCTACAATGTCCTTGTAATGTCCCATTAATAATATAAAATAAAATTTTAGAAATAATTCTTTATATATACTTAAGAATAAGAAACAGCTTACATGTACTTGATATTTTAATTAATTAAATTCTAAAATTCGTATAAAATTTCATACTTTTATTAAACTAAAATATGTTATGCTATAGTATAATCATACAAAAATTTTTAAATAAAGCTATCTTTAAAAAAGTTTATGTACAATGTAAGAAGTTTGGCTCTCAGAGCTCGACTAATTAATTAAGCAAAAGATGAAATATCTTTTAGCTGTTATATAATCTGTTTCATCATTACAAACGTTTTTGTATCTAAGAATTGCTATTAGTTTCATTTAAGTCGCTACTATATAGTTATTAAAATTCATGTTAGATCACTAGTGATTAGATTTTTAAAATAAGTATCTTTTTCAGTTTGTACAATAAAATACTAAAATGCACGCTATAAGATTAAGCTATTCTGAACAAGAAATCAGAAGTTTGTTCAACATGAAGACTTACAAGGAGATAGCCAGGGATATGAAAAGCTGTAAAAATCTCAAACCTAAACAAAACAATTTAAAACATGCTGATATTTTCAGCAATCTTCTGTCATCAAAGCTAGCGGAGAGTAGACCTGACTCAAATGATAAGAACATAAAACCTTATTGCAGTTTTATAGTATCCATTACTTTTGCTGCTTTGAACATTTTTCCATTCACTAAAATCATAAAAAATATCAGTTTACAATATCTGGTACTTTTAGCTTCCTACAAATATGTAGGTAAACCCTTTCAATTTATTGTTTTAAGATCGCTCTTTAAATGTAACATATTCAGTCATGGGCTGCCTCAGGAAAGTTTTAAATAACATCGTTATGTTACATGATGTGATAAACTCGAAAAATTTTTGGAAAAATAACAATCAACGTTTGGACAGTTTTAAAACCGGGTTAATAGATCTCAAAAACAGACTAAAAATTCTATCTAAAAGAAAGTGTTTTGTTGAAAAATCTAAATTTTCCGAAAGGTTCATCTACTACACTGTTGATTTCTACAGAGAATTTCAATTAAAAACTCGGATTGAGATCAAAGAGGAACATTTAGCATTTACAATATTTGTAGAAGTTTTAGAGTCCGTCTTTCTTGTTTTTAAGTTCCAGCGAGTTGAAATAGTTTCAAAATTAGTAAAGTATTGGCCTACATGTTACAAGTATCAGTGTCCTGTAGTAAAAATTTTCATGCAGTTTTGTAAAGAACTTAACACTGATGAACAAAAAACTCTTGAAAAATTATTAGTTCAAAAGTTTGATGAATTGTTTCTTTATTCACAATCTGAAGTGTTTGATGTAGCTTGTTCTGAATCAAAGGAGTTAAGCAAAAGTTTTGTTGGTTTTACTAATGTTTTTGGAGAAAACAACGATATTTATCAAAGCAATCTATCTAAGGATATTTTAAATGAAAAAAGCAAGGTAAAAAAAAAATTACGCAAAGAAAACATTGTAAAAGATGCAAACGAAAAACAGAATAGCAAAAGAAGACGTTGTTTTTAAGGGAACGGGTCTAAATTGCATGAGGTTACTAATCTCCACGATGGGAATAAATTGCACGACAACAAAATTGCACGAAGATACTTTTGCACGAAGACAAATTTGCAGGAGGGCACAAAAATGCACACAGAAAATTTTGTACGAATTACATTTTTGCACGAAGGTATAAAAGAAAAACAAAAAAAAATTTAAAAAAATCAGAAAAATAAACTAAAAGCTAAATAAAAAAAAAGTTACTGAACGATAAGAAAATTGCACGAAGGAACAAAACTGATTTAAAACAATTTTGCACGAGTTACATTTTTGCACGAAAGTATAAAATAAAATAAGAAAAAAAATACAAAAAAAAACAGAAAAAAAAGAAAAAAAGTTAACGACCGCGGGTAAGGGTTAATTTCAACAGTGATGTTATAAAAAAAAGTAAAAAAATCAACCCGTGCAAAAATGTCTCCGGCAAAAGTGTCTTCGTGCAAAATTGTTTTCCTGAAATTTTGTGCACTCGTGAATTTTTGTACACTCGTGCAATTTTGACAGCTACCCCGTTATTAATGCTTTAAAAATATATATATTTATGACTCGTAGAGTTAATATTTCAGTGTTTAATGTTGTATCTGAGTTTTGTTAATTAAAGTTTGTGTTTTTTATGAGATTTTACTTGTTTGCTGTTTGCAGAATGTAACTTTTAATTTTGTTAAATGGTCCGTTTTTTTCATGGACGTGACATTAAAATTTATCCGTTGTGTGCAACTCAATAACTGTAAAGTTTTACCATGCACCATGTCCTAGGACTAAATATTGTGAACCTTTCTTTATTTTTTGACAATTTCTATATTGTTATCAAATTTTATAATAAAATTTGATTGCAATTATTTTAAAGATAAAATTGCATGTTTTAATGTTTAAGTTTTTGTTATCGTGCTGAACTAAATAAATAAATGTTTGATTTGAGTATTATGTTTTTGTTTTACAAGCTAGTTTATTTGTGGTGATTACAGTCTATAGCGTACGAATTATTCGAAAACTGTTCTTTAAAATACAAAAATAAATTATAAAGTTATTTAAATTTTTTTAAAGTTTGATTTAAAAACCACTACTAAAGGGTTTCACGATAATTAAATGTGTTAAGAAAACTTTAAAGGTATTTAAACTAACTTATTTTCACTAGTTAGTTTAGTTCATTTCCTACAATTATATGCAAGGTTGTTAAAGTAAGTATTACATAGGCTACAAAATAAAAATTCTGACAAATATTTAGAGCTAGATAAAATTCGAGCAGGTAAATAGCACAAACCCTATAACAAAAAACAATAAGATTGCGTAAACATCGGTTTTAAGAAATTAAATACAAATTCTTAACTTTTAAAATTTGTGCTTAAATTAGTTCAAGATATTTTCAAGGTTGGTTATGTGTAATGTATACATTTTAAATCTTTAGATAAAAGTAAATATATGTGGTATAAAAAACATTTAAAATATCACGATCGCCAGAAGTTACTTCATTACTCTTAGGAAAGTTCAACGGACACAAACTATCAATTATCTATACAGCTATACAATTATCACATCATATTAGATTGCAACGATACAACTATTAAGTCAAAGGTTTTTTTATAACTTAAGTCAACTTTCGACTCTTTAAGGTAAAACTTAAGAAGTTTTCCATTTTCTAAAGTTGTAATTCTTAATTCAAAAACAATCTTTAAATACTTTTGTATGTACTTAGGTAATTCAATATCTATTATATCATTCAATTTAATCGAAATATAAATCAATATTATTATGGTAACGTCAATTATTTTTATATACAGACATAATATAATGGTTCAAGAATAATTGAGGCATATAAGTTTGTAAAATATTATAAAAAGAAAAACTAGAATATACTTAAGTTTGGAACTCCTTTAAGCTGCTTTATAGTTGACGAAAAAAAAATATTGTTCAATTATTGCCGAAATATCAACCTAAGGAAAAAAACTTATTAATTAAAACCTGCAACCTATTAATAATTTGTGACTTTTTAGCGTATATTGAAGTTAAAAACGTTGATATTGTTTTAAATATCTACAATTTTAAACTTACTTATCCGGAGTTGTTTTGAAACTATTATTGAGCATATATAAAAAATATTTTTAGGGCCTCAAACAGATGTCTTTGGCGTGCAAAGTAATTTATATAATGAAAAAAAAATTGTACTCTGCAAATAAAGTTGTGTCTTATATAACAGTTTTTTTTTTAATATGTTCTAAACTTGATGTATAGTTCGAATTAGTTTTACTGAATGTTTTTTTTTAATTTTACTTTAAATATAGTTTTTAAATTGTTGTTCATTGATGATACAATACCCAGCCTGCTATGACTATAACGGTCAAATACAGTTGACCTTGTTTTCTATTAAACCTCTTTAAACTTTGCGTACAAACTCTTTTTGATCTATTAAAATATAAAAAAATTAACAGTTGTAAAAGATAATTAATAAATAGCCAACTTAAAAATTAGAATGTCTAAGTCTGTAAAAAGTGTTAGTTGAGTAGTTTTACTAAATTTTAGCTATTCATAAGCGTAACGATATTTTTGAATTCTAACACAAAGACTAATTCTTTTCAATATGCTGTTTGTTATGTAAGATAATAAAAGTTATCGTTTAAATAGATTACCACTTATGGATATAAGTATAAAGAGGAAAAAATAAAATTTTGTTTAAGTTAATTGTTTCGTTGCTATCTATTGTGATGTGATAGTTGCAGTGTTGTGATCTACTGTGATGTGATAGTTGCAGTGTTGTGATATACTGTGATGTGATAGTTGCAAGGTTGTGATCTACTGTGATGTGATAGTTGCAGTGTTGTGATCTACTGTGATGTAATAGTTGCAGTGTTGTGATCTACTGTGATGTGATAGTTGCAGTGTTGTGATCTACTGTGATGCGATAGTTGCAGTGTTGTGATCTACTGTGATGTGATAGTTGCAGTGTTGCGATCTACTGTGTTGTAGTAGTCGTATTTTTTTAACTATTTGTAATTTTTTAAACTTATAGTTTGAAAGATTTTGAATATTTAAAATAGGTTTTGCTAAATCAATTCAATTGTCTTAAAATTTAATTTTAATGAGAATTTTTTATTGAATGTTTCTATAAAATCAATGAGTAGTTTTTACGGCCATCATTAACATAGTTGAGGTAATTTGCCTCAGTCATGATAACTAATTAACTTTACTGCAAAATCAACAACTACAGCATCCGAGACTGATGAGTCCTTATTAGGACAAAATCGGTAGTAGGTTGTCTCGGATGCTGTTGTTGTTGATCTTGCGGTAAAGTTCATTAATTATTAAATTAATGGAAATGGATCTAAGTTTCGTCTGTAAATTTTTCGATTATGTACATTTGAATGTTAATGATATTAATTTTGACAATGTTATTAAAAAAGCTACTAAGATTCGTAGTTTGTTAAAAATCTAAGTTAAACTAGTATTTTCTTTTGTTTAGTTTTATTTATAAAACTTTTAAAAGTTAGATTAATTTTTATAAACGTTAATTGACTAAAAACCTGTGCGTCTGTTTACTAGTAGTTATGTTTATTTGGCTGGTTAATTAACTTAGTTTACAAAATTTATCTTCATAAGTTGAAATGCATATAAAGCTAGCTAAATATTTAATTTTACATTCAGAATACTACTAACAATGTTTTTATTAATTTAAAAAATCAGTTTTCAAAACGTCAGGAATTATGTTTACTTATTATATAGGTTCAAAACAGCATAAGAAAGTGTATATAGTTTGAAATTGTAGTGCATTTAATTAATTTACTTGATCGTGAGTAGAATATTGAGTGTTTAACAAACAATAGTTGATCTTGTACTAAAAAAACTATGTTGCTACTGTAAATTTTGTTTATAAGTATATAAACATGGGAAGTGTTATATGTTCGTACATAAGTAATGCTAAGTAACACATAATTAATCAAATATTGACTTTTAGTGAAAATTAAAGAAATATTATCTAAAAGTATGCTCGGGTATAAAGGGATCAGCTTACGTTTATAAATACTTTGACTTAAAATTTACTTGAAAAGTTTCATATGAAATTATTCTTTGAATAAAAAAACTGTGTATCGATCTCTTCCTATTTCAATAAAAAGTTTAAAACAGCAAATTTCAAAACTTGTAAGTTATTTAAAACAGGCTTTTTCTGATTTGATATAAAATTTCAAGTCAGTTATAATAAGTTATAAGAAAAAATTGAACATTTGTTTTTCTTTGAAGTCATAAAAAAAGTTAAAACTAACATGTCATAGACATAAAACTACTATTTTCGTTATTTTCGTCATTTATTTAAAGATTTATATGGCTGAAATTTTTGACGACATTCTTGAAAAATACTTTAGTATAAAAAATTGTTAAAGAACCAATGTTATGAACGCAGTGGACTATTTGAACTACAAAAATTGTCAATGTAGATTAATCTAAAAACATAGAATTATATTTAGAATTATATTGAAATACTAATTTTTATCTTTAACAAATGTCGGATAGGAACTTACTTTTGTATGACTGTTGCAAGTTTAAGATTGTACATTATAGTGGTAATTAAATGAATAAATTAATAAATTATCACAAATAATATTGAGCTTACTTAATGAAGTAGGGGTAGGAAAAACCATGTTGATATTTTACAGAAGTCTCTGGACCTTTGTGTATTTTTTGACATAAAAAATAACTTGTACTGTTCAAATAAAGTTGCGCTTTTTATTACTAGTAGTTTATTAACATAGTAAGTTAAGCATCAAGTTTATATTGGCAACTTATCGATTACGTGTCTGCTTAAGTGGATATATAAATAATATTCAATACGTTTGAGTCTTTTTGCATGCAAACCAGTGCAAACCTGTGCAAACCTCAGCTTATAAGCCTAATTTTAAGAAGTAATTCTAAAATAGTGCGAAAGAGTAAATTAATGAAACCTTTAAGATGTTATTTGTAAAGTCTAGATACTAGTATTACGTATTTAATCACATGCACATGCTGAGAGTAAATTCGTTTTGATAAAAGCTTTTAAAATATCAAGGTCTTGTTAAATATAATTAAATAGTTAGTTTAAAAGTAAAGTTAACTTGATGCTAACTGTGTCATTGCTATAATGAAATTATTAAAGAAAAAGTACTTGAAGTTTTAACTATACAACATTGTAAATTAACCGATTATAAAAACTTTTGAAACGTTGTTTTATCTAAATCTTGAATACTTTATAAATATTTTAGTAATTTTTCCAATAAAAGAATCGATAAAACTGTTATACTACCATGTTGCACTATCAGGTTTGAGCACGATTTGAAACTTAATTGTTATGAAGATTACGAATTAAAAAAAGGTATAAATTTTTGTATCTAAATTGGGACCCAATGCTTTCTGCGTACCGGTTACGTACATTTGGTATTTGAAAAATTCGTTTAACCTTTTGAATTCCTGAAATACGAAGTTATAAGAAACAACTTGATTAGCGATATTAAATGCTTAGGATAAAGCGAGCACAGTGTTTTTTGTTCTTCTTTTGTATTTTATTAGAAGGCACACATGCTCTATGTCCCTACCCAATGCTTTGACCATGTTCAACACTAAAGAGCCTAATTATCAAAGTTATAGTCAAAGATTGTTGCTCAGCTGACCCTGTTTCACGTGAAAGGATCTTTAGATCATAAAGTAACAATCTTTTCGAACCGGTACGTAATAGTTTTAATTTTTTAGGTGAAACAGAGTCAGCTGAGTAACAATCGTTAAAAAAACATCTGATTAAAAGACTGTATTTAAACCGCCGATGTCCATTCACTAGTAATAGGATAATATATGTAAAATAACGATTATTTGAAAATATCTTTTTATTATTAAACAGCAAAATAAGTTTTTAAAATTAATGTTAACATCAATAACCGAAAGGTTTTTCGTGCACTAGGTCCAAGGACCAAATAAAACAGAGCTATTAATTTTTTTAAACTATGCAAAACTATATAAAAAAAAATTGAACAACAAGTCTTGCAGTCTTGCAGTCTTGCAGTCTTGCAGTTTTGTTATACACTTTTCATATAGAAAAAACACTAACCTAACTCTTTTAACTTATAGTACAGTTAGTAAGCTACCGTCTTTCGTCCGATAGTAACTTTAATAAAACTTTTTTTAACTTAATTGTTTGCTTTAACTAAAAGTATTAACATATTTTATATAAAGAATATATGGACATAAAAGTTAAAACCTAAGTAACTAAAACATAAGTTTTTAGCTTAGTTTGTAATTATTTGTTTTATAAATACTATATTAAAAAGTTTCCGGAGTGTGAATGGCAGAATTTTTTTTTTTTTTTTTGTTATGATGCATAGTTGTTATAAGTTAACCAACATTTGATTTAATCTTTTTATGTATATTTGGTTGAAATTTAACTTTAAATTTTGTGTTACTTTAACATTTTTTTCTTCACATGTAAATTATAAACGCTGTAAGAAAAATTCAAGGGAATTGATAGTTTAAGTTTATTTTAACCATTGATCCATAAATGTATTATTCTAACGGTTTGAACAAATAAGTAAAAGTTTATTGTTAAAAAATAATTTTTTATTTCGTATATATGGTTGTTAACTTACAATAGCTAAAAAAAGTAAACAAGAATTTTTTTGTATCATAAATTAGGTAAAGTAAAAGAAAATATAAAATACAATACAAATCACGTCTACTCGAATATTAATTTTAAAATAAATTCATGTTTTATACTCTTAATACTTACTAATACTTTAATCTAAAATATGATCAATTTTTTTTTCTTAAATCTCAATTTAGCATATTGTTTCTGTATTAAAGTCGTTTTTAATCTGTAATAACAAAAAGAATTACAAATAAACATCATCATGAGTATAATACTGATTAAGTGACATAAGAAGACTAACATAAAACTTGCTGAGTAACATAATTTTTAAGTAAATTACAAGAAAGACATTTAAAAATAGTTTTCATAGTATAAATGTTAAAAATGGCCGAAATGTTTTTTTATATAAGTAAGCTATTAACTTATTTCTATATCAACAGACTAAAATTTGTCTACATAGAAGTTTTGTGTAAAAAATTCTGTTAAGGAACTAGTCAAATTAAATGTTAGTTTCTAGACCAGATAAAACATTAATGCTAATCTTTTGTTTACGAAGGTTAGCTGAGTAGTGTCAGTCCGGTTTAAATTAAAACAAAAGTATTTGAAGTAGTATGTTATCATTAACAACCCAATTAGTTGTTAGGGTAGTAACAAGAATAAATTCAAACTTATTTAGTCTATAACGACATGGATTTTGAATTAAGGTCACATCACAAACAAAGTATTTATGTAATAACAAAGAGGTTATTTATAAAACATAAAATACAACCATTAACAAAATACTATCTTCCTTTTGCGCTTTATAAAACTCCATGTCATTCAACAAACGATCTACATCACGTGTTGCGTAACCCTTCAAGTTTTTTGTTAAACATTGAAATCCTTGCATACCTTTAATATGAGCTTCTTTGGATTTAACAAGCTTGTCATTGTAAGTTGGAAGCAAAAGTGCTTTATATGCCGCTGCTCTGAGTTTTGTTGGATGGGCTGCTTCTAACACATCATCTGTAGTTTGTGAAATTTCTTCAAAGTATTTCAGCGCCTTTTTTCTTTCAATTTCGTGTTGCTTTTGGTTATGCTGTGTAACCATTTATTTCCAATAGTGTTGCAACCCTCTGAAATATTTGTAATCAAGGATAGCTTTTGGGTCTTTATCTTTTTTAATCCAACAACTGTTAACAAGCTCAAAAGCCTCGTTCATGATCCCGTAAACTGTTAATTAAGTTCTTTTTTTCAGGTCAAAACGCATCTTTTCACTCAGATTTGCTATAGATAACATTTGGTATTGGCTGTATTAAGAACTATTTAGACCAAAATAAAAGTTAAATAGAATATGTTGTTCTTTGAAATTTAAGGGCTGGTCCTTCTTAATTAACTGCTCCATAAGGTCAATTGCAAATCTGTAGCTGCCTACAGAAAAATATCCTTTTAAGAGATCAACAAGGCTATTTCTAGAGCCTTAATATATAAATGCCATCAATTAATTTCTATGAAAGTAGAGAAAAAGTTTAGGTTTGTAGTTTAATCTTTAAACAACAGCGATTCAGGGTTTAGAGCAGCGATTCACAACCTTAGGTGAATATACATGTTATAAGAGGAATCTTTACTACAAGTTATGTATTATATGTTTATTAATGTCTTTTTAGTTTATAAGTTAATGTTTAACTGTATTTTTTTGTAAGTTAAATAAACTTACTAAGTAATGCGATTATTTATATTTAATAAGCTTAAGGTTCAATAAATATTGTCTAAGTTAAGCACTATTTTCTAAATTTCGAGTAAATTTGGTACTAACCTTTTGAATAGAGGTAAAACTTGAAAAAGGAGGTTAAAAACCACTGGTTTCGAGGTTTTAATTAGCTTAAGCATTAAAAAATTTAAAATAGAAATTAAAGTTTTAATACATGTAATGTTGTTAAAATTCATATTTTATACTTAAATTATTTCAATTATGACATTCTTAATTATTTGATTATTTTTTAATTTGTACTTTGTTTATTAATTCCTTAAAATTTTAAATTTAAATAGTGTTATTTGTTGAGAGTATATAAAGTTGTATAAGTGTTATAAAACGTCCACTCAGAATATTACAAAAGTTAAATTAAATGGCAAACACATCTCTAAAATTAATTGTAAAAATGATTGTTTATCGATATTGTTTTACATTATACTTATGCGTACTGCTAACCATTTCTTTTAAATTTAGTTTCAATCAATTTAATAAATAGCTCTTAAGAATAGAAAACTATTAATTATCTCATTTTTAGTAGCCACTTCAGTTTTAATATATTTCAAAATAATAGTACTACAGATACTAAAATTAAGATTTATAAACAAAGATTTAAAATATTACTGTGACAATAAAACTAGTATAAAAGCTTAGTATACAAGTTAGTCCAATTAACTTTTAGAAGAAGAATGATATAACTTTCAATCAATATCCCATGAATTCTATACAGATTTTTCTTTTATTTTTCAACAGGTAACACCCTAAATTGAAACTAACTAAAAATATTTAAATGCGATGATACTCGTATAAAGTTTTTTTAAAGTATAAGTTTAAAAACTTGCAAAATAATTGAATCAGTTAACTTTATTTATATTTTACCACATTTTTATAACTTGTATTAAAAAACTTTACATGTGCTTAAGTTTAAAAAATTTTTATTATTTTTGTTAAAATTACAAGACTTGTTGTTAAATTTTCATTTTGCAGTGTCACTGACCATAAATTTTTGACCAGTTTTTAAGTTAACTCCTTTAAAGTTTGTCTTTTAACTTAATTTTTTCTTTTTTATTTCAATAAAAAAAAAATCTTAAACCATTATAGTTTAAGAACCACAATTTTTTAATTCTTAAGAGGCAACAGATGCATATCAACATATAAACCTTATCTTTTTAAAATACAATTTTATAAGACTTTATCCTGTGTTGGTGGAATTAAAATATTTAAAGATACTTTACGATTCAACTTAAACAAAATTAAGAAAGTATAAAAACATTGACAATTTAAATAAACAAAGTATAAAAGAAAAATTAAAAGCATTAAATGCAACAACCCAATGTTGTTCAATTTAAAAAGGCTTTACAATGTTATAAAAGAGTTTTAGAAATTATTTTTAAAAACACATACGCAAGTTAAGTCTACACACGATCAAAAAAGTTTATAACGAAAATCATTAGAAGAGGTGATACAGAAAAGATCAAATTAATGTTAAAGTTTGTTTGTTTTGATGTAGCAAAAACATGTTAAAATACTTAATACTATCTGTTTATAAAGACGTTTTGGTTCGTTAAATCTCATTTGTAATGTTTAGTAAATACGCAATTGACAACGAACTTACTGAAGATGCTAGAAGAGACGAAAAACTAATTAGCACTGTTATAAAAGATCTTTCACAGTTTTTATTTGTACAAAAAAGTTTTACAAACTCAAAAGTTCCGACGTTGAATCATTAAAAGGCTTAAATATAAGTATTTTAATAGCATATTATGAAGATAATTGCGATGAGTTAATAAAATCCGATGACTTTCAAAAGTTTTTTGCTAAAATTTTCAGTTGTCGACTACCTACAAGAACTCTGAATGACATTGACATTACAAAAAAAAAGTTATTAAAACCAAAAGTGTGCAAAAAAGAGTCTGGTTATTTTCAAAAAAGACATACATAAGTTTCTAGAACATAACTATTTTGTAGACAAATCTAATCTTGGTAGCAATTGTTTTATAAATAATTGAAAAAATTATTGATAGCAGATTGAAAGCTTATCGCCAAAATTAAATAACAAACATTTGTATCCTAAGAGATGAAATTGATGACGTGGTTAACACTTATATATATCTTTTTATTTTGCAGTGCCAGAGTAATTTGTAAAAAACTTACATATGATGTGGAGCGAAAAAAAAGAAAATTCAAAGCTGTCAAAAAAGAAATTTAATATTTTTACGTTCTTATAGATAACTTTTTTGACTAGGCTCAATTTACGTTGAACAAAAAGATAACTCATTTTGCACTTGTTTTTACACAAAGGATCTAAGTAACAACGAAAACTTCTTAAACTTAAAAGCTGCTTTAGAATATGTTAACAAAATAAATAAGTTTAACTAGTTTCCTAGGATAATTTTGTATATTGATTTAGAGGCAGTTCAACTTGTGAAAAATCTAAAATATTAGCAAGGAAAGTCATTTATAAGAAATAAAGACATAAAAAGGTTTTTAAAAAAGAATTTTTTAGTCGACAAAGACTGTATTTAAAGTAAGTTTTTTAATTATAGTCAGTTACTAGCCAACCTTGAAAGTAGAATTGACAGTTACGCGATATATGAAATAAGTTCCGATCAAATTGATCATTTGTCTTTGAGGCTGCAAGGATTAAACAGTTAGTTTATTAATGAAAAGTATTGTGGGTGTGTCTTGAAGATTATGAAGTAGATCATTAAGTTTGCCGTTTACCATGCAACTTTTTTCTGCTGTAGAGTTTGTACAGAACAAATGTTTTAAATTCCATAAAGTGGTTCAAAAGTAAATTTTTATTGTTTAATTTGTCACGATGATTGTACTAAATTAGTTTTTATAGTTTATGATATAAAGTTTCGTACATAGATGTACAATTGTTTCAATATTCTAGTGTTTATAGTATTTTGAGTTTTTTAGGCTGATAAATATATTAAATTGTTTTAACTACTAAAAATTAAAACTACTATCTTGGTCTTTTTAATGGTTATAAAGTATTTTAGTACACAACTGTTTTTTTTTTTGTAATTTTACGAGTATTAATTTTTTGATTGTTCTCTTTCAACCTTTGCATGAATAAAAACATTTTAATTAGAGTATGTATGTTTATTAATTCTTTATTGAATGAACTATTAGTATTTTTAAATACTTAACTTACTATTAGTTTTTAAGTAGATACGAAGCTTAATATAACCGGTTTATTTACATTACATTAAACTATGATTTTACTTTAAATAAAAACGTTACAAGTCGGAGACAAATCATCACTAAACGAAGACAAATTACCACTAGTCAAATTTTTACGGACTGATATTGAAATCTTTTGTTTTGCACGAATGGTCACTTTTATATAGATTGACTGTTAAACACGACGTCACTTAAGCATGAGTTTAAACTACGCTTCAACTAATTGGTAAGCGGTTTATTTTTCCGGCCCGAAAACGACTGGAAATGATTGTAGCAGTGATTAAGTACCACTGTTACCCCTAACCCTTAGTCAGTAAGCGTTTCCTTCTGCCAACTTGGTGAGCAGCGGTTGCCGATTACAGTGGTGACTTGAACAATTCGATCGTGCAAAACTGACTACTTGTGCAAAAGTAACTTAATTCTTTCCGACGTTTATATCATATTTACAAACTAGTAGATTATTCTAAACATTTAACATCGTATTACAAAACTTTTATGAAAATTATTGGTCAGAAAAATTTGCGTCTTAAAACGATATTAAGATTTTGCAAGTTTAATTTTGAAATTTACTTATTGTCTTAATTTTAAACTAAAACTTTTATAATGTAAGAAATAAATAGTCTTTGAAAGTTTGTAAAAAGTTATTAGCCGTAATTTTTTAAGTAATATTTAACATAAATAATGTTAAGTAGTATATGAGATCTATGTCAAATAAGTATTTTTCATGTAAAAATAAAAATTCTACCTTTAAATTTTCATATCTTAATATTTTTTGTAAGTAAAATATGTAACAATAACAAAAATTACTTTTAATATTATTATAATGCTATATAATATGTATAATATATATAATATTTAATATTCTTTTGTTCAAAAATTTTTGTTTATAGATTATCCTTCTGAGGTTTTAAACTTATTTATTACATATTTTATAACATAAACAAAACAAGTTGCAAAATGTCTAATTTTTTTAAGCTAACATTTATTGTTTTGTATTACAACTTACCAAATAAATTCGAAAATTAACTTCCACACAACTCACATATTCAAATACATGTATAAAAATGTTTCATCTTTTTGACTTAAAAAATTTATATATCATTCAAATTACCAAAGTGTTTTAACTTTTAAGTATTAAAATCAAATACATGTTCTAAAACAAAAGTTTGTATAAATTTTTATAGTTTTGTCGATTTCTAATAATTAATCTAGAATATACAACAACTTTTATACAATTATAACAGAATATTCAGCTAAATTTTTTAACGCTTAGTCAGGTAATAAAATCTTATAAAACTTGTTTTTTAGTTAAATATCAACTTTAATATTTTATTTTTTCAAACGATTAATCTATTATTAGTGAAATAATGCAAAACTTATAGAACTTATGTTTTAGATAATAAACACGATTGTAGTAAATTAATACAAACAACAAATCTTTTTGAAAAATGTTGTAGTTAAAATATTTATAAGAATACAAAAATATGTCAGTTCACACTTTTAGTTTATGTATATTTTTGGTCAAAAAATATGCTATTTATAAAAATCAGTACTTGTATAAAAGATTCTGACAACAAACAAAACATATGTATACATTAAGAATATAAATATAACTTATAGTTTGTAGTTGTTTGTATGAAAGTAAATGATTCTTTCCTTATCTGTAGTTTCTCTTGCTAATATTTGCAGATGTCTAATACCTTTCACTGATTTTTGCTGTTGCGAGTTTTCATACACAATTAAATCGTATTTTCTTAACTGTTCATGTCCTTCTATCCAAGATTTAATGTATTTGTCACCTTCGTTTTGATTTCCAAGCCACAACACCCAATTTGTGACATCACTTTCGTAGTAATATGGATACTTATTTTTGATGAGTACCCGCGCATTTTCTGTTAATAAAACTTGTTTACATTTAAAATGTTATATTATATGCTTAAAAAATGTTTTAAGATTTTTACTTTTTCTTAATTTTCGTACTCGAGGAGATATATAAAATATTATTTTTAGTAATGTTAACAACTTACAATTACACGTTCAAAAATCTGGATAAAATAGTATATTTTCAGTAACTTAAAAATAAAATATTTGGTAATAGTTTTACGCAATACAATTTCTTCTATAAGCAAAAACCAACGTTTTAAAATTTAGTACTCAGATAGACTTACAAATTCTTATCATTGTAAAAATTGTTTCAAGTAATATGTCAATAATATACCGTTAATGGGTTCTGAAACATAGAACTTTTTAGTATCCCCATGTATTTTATGTGGCATATTAAACACTTCACTTTTAATTTGAGATTCAATATCTTCCCATTCGTTTTCGCCTTTTAAAAAAGAATATTCGATTTCAACTTCTTTCTTTCTATATCCCGACATTTCTCCAGCAAAAAAGCATTTTAGTGCGAAGTTCCATGACATAGGTTTGTTACACATTGCTAAATTAAATTGGTGACGAATATTTTTGGTTCTCTCTTTTTCTTGATCTAGTTTAAAGATTATTTTGTTTTTAATTCAAACAAAAACTATATTTATTCTTACATTATGGCTCTAAACTACTTTTTAAACTTAAAGCAGTAAAACAAATGCATAACTTAAAAAGTTTTAATAACCTCTAGAATTTATATTGTTTAAAGTTAATTGTTTTTCAACAGTGTAAGTTATAAAGTTAAAAAGTAACAAGTTTTATAATTTAATGTTAAATTTTAATATAATAATTTAATGTTTTAAGATAAACACAAAGTACTTTTATCAAGTTGTCGATGATGATATTTAGTTTGGTTTCTTCGTAGTTTCACAGAAAAACTACTCGGAACACCATTGTTGTCTGAAAATTTGACAAATATCAAAATAAATAAAAAAGTTATGTTAATATATACATTCTAAAGGCAAAATACATTTTATATCTGTAAACCTTTTTAAAAAGTTTTATTTGGCTATAAATCTGCATATTATTTAAGACTAAAAATTCCTTCTTTAATTACTTTTTTTTTTTTTAAATTTTTTACAAGTAACAAAATTCAATAACTAACTTTTAGTTCAAAACTATTATTAATGGATGAAAAGTATAAAAATGAGTATTTATCTTTGATTTTAAGTAGTTTTATTAAAGCTATGTTTCAGTTAAATTTAAAGAAGTATAAATTTTTTTGGTTTAATTTTTTAACTACACACTATGTCGTTTTTGTTGTACTAAAAATAGCTTAAAAATCTGTATGACTGTAAACAAGTATTAAAACATAAATCTTCATAAAAACTATTTAGTTATTCAACATTTTTTTATTTTACAGAAACATGAAATATAGAATGATCAAAAAAATTAAATAGAGTTTTTTTTAACTTCACTTATGAAGAAAATCAGTTCATTATTCTATCATGTAAAAAAAAATATTTCAATGTAATATGCAAGTTTTAGTAACCATTAGTCACTTTATAGTGTAGTAACAACTTTGAAAAACTATCACTATGATTTTATTTCAATTTTTATGTACTAAAAACTTATGTATTACTATGTCTACTAAAACCTATCTAAAGTAACAGTAATTACCTGTAAAAATGTCTACTTCATCAGACACAGTAGTTTCTTTATCATCATTAAAGCTTAAACCTTCTAGTCTTTTTGATAAATCTTTTGACAGATCAGTTTCAGCTCTTGACTTTCTTTCGTTAAACTTCTCGTTATCCATACTTTGTTTTAGTTTACTAGTTCTACAAATATATTATGTTTACGAAAATTGTAGTTTATTTTGTTAACTTTTATGATAACTACAGTAAATTACATGACTAGGTATTATATATACACACTGATTGTGTTAGACATTTATCTTATTTAAATCATAGTGTTTAATAATTTATTATCATACAGTTCATTTTAGTTTGTATTATGAATAAGGAAATTATTAAACTATTAAAGTAATACTAAATGCTAAACAACGTATTTTCTTCAACAAGTAAGTTTGGTCAAAGTTAAATAGATTGTGTTTTTTAATACATTATTATACTATAAATTTTAAGAGTTTAGCTGTACGAGCCAAACTGTTGATGTAAAAGTACTAAACTTATACATACTAACAAAAATAATATACATATTAAAGAAACTTAGTGATTCTACAAAAAAAATAAACTTAACTTTTTATGGTGCAAATTAAAATAAAAAATAAAATGTGCGGTTACTTAGATATATTGAAATATTTATATTATTCAAATAAATTAGACTGCAGCAAGTTATTTTTATTTTACTAAAAATTTTATTTTACAAACGACTGTTAAATGGGTATCAAAATTGTTAACATTTTTCAAAGATTACAACTTGGTTATAACAATCAACCTTAAGAATCTTTAAACTTATTTGGATTTTCAACTTAATGTTTAAACTACAAAATGCTATAATGACAAAAAAATTAAATGTATTTAAAGTAAAAAGTGATGCAAAGTTAAAATGCAGATGATTATTTTAAAAGTTAACTGTGAATAGTTAAATCTAAACTTTTTGTTTGTTGTATTTTATTAAACATTCTAAAAATAAACAAAAATTCTTATTATATGCAGTGTGCCATAAAACCATTTAAAAAAAATAACTATAATTTTTTTCTCTCAAGACTTATCTTTGCAATCTTAGTTTTAATCAATATAAAAACTTTATCAATAGATTCTATTTGAATTAGATTTTTATTTAAGCACTGAAGGGGTCTTTGACCAAAATGTAGTTAGCAATATAAAGTCTTGAAAGAATAAATCTATTATCTGTCCTCTAGTAGTTGACAACTTTTTATTGGTAATTTTTTAATTTAAACATATAACAAAAGTAACTGTTTTACTTTACAAATATTGAAGTATTTATTTTGTTGTATTTCCTTACGTAGACAGCTAGTTTTAGTATAAAACATTTTGTTTTTCGTTTGTCATCAAAAAAAAATAAATTAATCAGTTTTTAAAAATCTAATACGTAAGAGAAAATGAATATACTTTTAATATTAAATTTTTAAATCTTTAAGTTGAGACTGATCTAGTTATGGTTTTAAGAAAAAAAGAACAAGTTTTGAAACAGTTACTCGCTCGGCTTACATACTTGCTAGACCGAAAATTATTCAATGGCTTCAAGATGAAGTCATTTAATCGAGGGTGAACACTGAACAGTATAAAATGTAGTTGTTGTTGGAAATATAAACAAAAAGTAAGACAAACATTGGTTAATTTAAACAGTAGTTTATTTATTTTGTGATTTTTTAATAAATGATAATACTTTGGTGAAAATTAAAATTTTGTTTTATACTTTTTAATGACTTTAACAACAAATATATTTTAATCTTTTTAAATTTTATAGTGCATAAATGACTAACTTATATTACTAATAGTTAAAAACTTGACAGTACGAAAGTTTTGTTATAATATTTTTTTGACTTTGAAACATGTATTATAATTATTTATTTAAAGTTCATTTTTATAAGCTTTACCTATTTTTCTTTAACTTTATATAAATAAATATATTATGCAACGATAACTTACTTCTGTTACAACCAAAAAAAGTTGTGTAGAAAAACAAATTAAAGAAATTAAACCTGTCAAGAAACGTGAACTGAAAATAAAGTGGTTTTCACTATCTATTACATAAACAAAAACATAAAATTTATGAGTAAGAAACTGTAAAATTTTTATACTTATTAAAATCAAGTTTTACATTACTTTTTTTTAATATTTGTTCGTATTTTTAACTTATACCTAATTAATAACAATTTTGAATAATTTCAATAAAACAAAGTATTTAATTATATAGCAAAGTATAATGTGATTATACAAAATTAGTTTTAAGTCATTATAATGTTTAAACATGCTTAAAGATTAGTAACTTTTTTAAATGTTTTAATTAAGCAAAATCAATAAACAAATGTTTTTGTTACTTTTGTATGTATATATTTTAATTTAACAAATTTCTTTTTATTCTACCTTTTTATAATTGATAAAAAAAAATATAAAAATAACAAATGTGTATATTTGGGACACGTTCTGAATCCACCCGCAATCAATATCCACCCGCTTTTAAATCTACCCAGTCAAATTCTAGAACCGCTTACCGCTTGAGGGTAAGGGTCAAGGGTAATAGTGATAGTGAAAAATAAACAAAAAAAATAAATAAAAATAAATAAATAAACAAATAAATTAAGAAAATATAAAACAAAATCGAGTGGATTTTGATCGGGAGCATTTTAAACGCGGGTAGATTTTGATAGTATACCGTTCATTTGGTTATGTTCTTATATATTCTCTTTAGTTAGTACTTAGTACTTTAATAAATCTTCATAGATCAAAAAGTATTTTAAATTACAGAAACAATCACACTATAACTTAAATATTTTTTATTGTTTTTGCAATAATTACTGAAAGCATTACTTTTATCGACATATAAATTTAATTACAACGTCAATGTATAATTTGATAATATATGCTATTTGCGTTTTTTATAATTGTTTTACCTATTTTTACATTAAGATTTATATTTTTTGATTAATGTAGAATCATGCTTTTGGTTTTGTTAAGGTTTAGTTTAAGTTTGTTACCCATAAGCCATCCTGATACCTTTTTTAGTTCTGTATTTAAAGTAATAATGACAAATATCTTTTATAAAATAAAATAAGTAATGTGACACAAAAACATTACAAACATTTGTTTGTAAAAGTGTAGTTATGATTTCTTATCTAATATGAACTCATTATAGACGAATTGAATAAGGGATACGCTTTATATATTTTGCAAACTATTTAAAAAAAGAAAATAATTTGCTTATATATGAAAAAGTACAAAAATACTATGAAAAGATTGCTAATAAACCATTTTGTCGGTGTTTGTCGTTTTAAAAAAGTTTTAAAAATTTTCGCTGAAAGAATAACTGAAAGGCTTAGGTCAAAGAATATAAAGTAGCTATTTTGAAAAACACAATAAAATTGTTACGTGTTTTTATTTATATCGGTTTTATGCTTGTCAAGAGATTTTTTCTAGTCGCTACTATAAACAAAATTGTTAACATTGTTCAGGAAACTAGACTAAGTAAACATGAAATGTAGTTTATGTTTTTATTAGATATGTATGTAAGACTAAAAAATAAATTCATTAAACAACTCAAAAATAAAACTTTTAAATTAAAATAGGTCATTTCTTTGGCTGTACACATTGTAAAGTACACATTAGTTTGTAAATTTTATATACAACTAGCTTAAAAGTAATTTTCAGTCATTTATTTATCAATCATACTGTAAAAATAAATTGTTGTTTACTAATACAAAAAGTTTTAAAACTATACAGTACACATATTTAGTTTTCGTGAAAATTACCGTTTGTGATATCAATTTTTTTTTTATCTAATAGACTGTAGTTACGATGCATTTAAAAACACTAAACTTTTAAAAATGTATGAGTTTTCAAATTTTGCATACACTAAAGGTATGAGTTTAATCTAGAAAATAACTTTTATCAAAATTGATTTGCATATGTATATAAAATACTAAATAGATAAAGTTAAACAAATAAAAAACATGGTATTAATATGATAGTGTAAATATTGAAACTTTACTATTTTTTATTTTTATAACTCTCAAATTAACTATTAAATATGCTTTTGTTTTTTGAATACATGAAGATGTTAGATATTAAATTACTTATATATAGTTAGATTAAAAATAAATAAAATTAGCCTCAAAACTTAAAGACATGCAATTACTTCTTCGTTAATACTTTTAAAACAAACTATAACTATTTAAACATTGTTATGAACGTTTTTAAATTAATTTCTGTAAAAGAATACAAAGTTTGTTTGTGCCTTGATTTACTAAATTAAATAAAGAATATTTTTAATTTGCTTTCTAAATTCGTTTTTTCTATTAAAAATCTAACCAAATATGTTTACATATTACTACGTATCTTTTAACTAAGATTGTTAGAAACGCATGAAGATAGAT
Source organism: Thalia democratica (assembly GCF_965202585.1). Lineage (NCBI taxonomy): Eukaryota > Metazoa > Chordata > Thaliacea > Salpida > Salpidae > Thalia > Thalia democratica. Next base: position 24,740,071 of record NC_139173.1, read on the forward strand.
TTTTAAAAATGTACTATGCTATACCAATTTTTTATAAAATACGAAACTTAATTGACAAAAAACGTTTTACATAAGGCTAATATAATTTTTTGACTGAAAATTAAAAAAAATATTTTAACCTCAGATTCAGGAAGAAAAGTTTGAATAAAAAGGGCGAACTTGTTTGTTTACAGTTGATTTCTTATAGAATGGCTCACATATTTTGTAAACAAATCTAAATAATAGTTTACAACTTCATATTTAAACATTTCCTGGGCCGAAATTTGGTAATATAATTACACAAAATTGAATCTGTAGTTAGTTTCATCTACAGAACATTGGTGACCAATTACTAACCTTTTTTGATATTTACTGTAAGTAAAAGTTAAAAAAATTAACAAGTATACTTGTTTTCTTAACTTAAAATTGTTTATCTCAAAAAATAAGCTAACAATATCAAAATAACATATGATCTTTCCTTTAATATATTTTAACCCAGCAAATTTTTAATGTTAAACAATATATAAAAGGCACTCAATGCAAAAATCCAGATATATTTCACTATTTTCATCAGTTGGTACATACAGGGTTGCCATACGGTCAGGAAAAGGTAGGAAATCAGGAAAAGTCAGGAAAAACAAAAAAAAATTACAAAAGCTATGAAAAATTGGAGATTTTGAAAAAAATTCAGAAATAGTCAGGAAATTTGACAAAACTAAAAAAAAAGTCAGATTTTGTCAGATTAATTTACAAAATTCCTTATTTTCCAAAGCCTTCAAAAAGTAAAAAATTAATAAAAAATCTTTTAAAGTCAGACTAAAATTGCAAAATTTTCCTGAAAAATTACAAAACTTCTTAATTTCCAATGCTTTCATCTGGTGTAAATTAAAATATCCTTTGTAAAACTGCAACATTTGTCTATTAACATATTGAACAAATATTGAACAAATACCCTACTTAAACAAGCAGTTTTTTTATTCTTTTTAGTATTGATGATCTGTGACAAGAACACTTCCATAGTGAAACTGTGATATATACACAAACATTTTCTTGCATTTCTTTAGTTGTGTGATATCTCTTATGCAGCCTTTTTGACATTGTACCAGAATACCCAGCCTGTTGTTGCCTTTTTGCATAAGAACATTTCGTGCTTGGTAATTGAATTGCTGTGCATCATTGTGAAAGACATGATAATTACAAACCTCAGCTTAACCAGTTATTCAAGGTTGAATTAAATTGTCAAGCTTCCCTAAAACCTGACCTTGATCTTGGTTCTGCTGCAGCCAATTTTCTTGCAAATGTAAGGAAAAAAGACCTAGTTGAGGAACAGAAGGTCTTAAATTCAACAAAGAATATAGACTATTTGTTATAAAAGCGGTTGAAAACCTCCGGAGTAGAATGGCTATTGGAAGTACATATGTAAAAAATATGTCATGCCAAAATCCCCTTAGCCTTGAAAAAAAAGAGTCACAATTGTTGTTAAGCGTTTTGCCAACATTGTGCACTTCTTAAGAAAGTAAAAAATGTGCTCCAACTCTGAAGGTGATACTAGCATTGAATAATTTAGAACTTTGGTAAATTGTCTAATGAATGCATTAAAGTTCAAGAGCTTCAAGCAAAAGGAAGATTGTTTGGACCAGTTCTATTTTGAAACATTGAAATTTCCTGCCATATCTTCTCATGGAAAGTTGTTGCAACCATTATTTGTGTTGCACAATAACCAGGCTGAGTTCGAACTAGATTAAGTATTAACAAAGCTCTGCTTGAAAACAGTATGAAATGAGAAACTATTACATCCAGAAGAAGAGTTAAAGATTATTTGTATGCATATAAACTAGAACTGTATCAAGTTAAAAAATACAATTATTTTTGTGATAGAGCTGTTTAATGCAAATACATCAATCATACACAGATAGTTCAAGTGGTGTAATGGAAGTTAGTTAATTGAATTCATCAAAAAAACTGTTGTTTTAATCTGTATAAAAATAAGATTGGAAGATTTATGTAGTTTTAAGTGTTTGATTATGTATTTAAGAATAAGTTTAACTAAAGAGTTTAGATTTAGAAAAGTCAGGAAAATTTTAGTTAAAAGTCAGGAAAAGTCAGGAAATTTTTCTTAGCTTGATCTGTGGTAACCATGTACATAGCAATTAGTAATAGATAAGTTTAAGATAAGTAATTATAATGAACAAAGATTGATTAAATACAATGTCAATTACACAAAACTACTGAAAATACTAATTATTAGAGCTGATAAAATACAAAAATATAAACTCCAAAAAGAGTATTAAATAAATATTAAGCAACACTATTTATAATAAAGTTCTTTTTGCACTGATTGTCTTTTGTATATTGTTTGAAATTAATTTCGACTTCAAATATTTGTATTATTAAAAAAGTAATGTTAATGATTTAGTTACATGATAGTTTTGTTTAAATGTTTCAGGTTGATGACATAGGTGTCATAATGATGGAATTGTAAACTCTCTGAAATGGAAGATTGAAATACAGCTGTCAGCACCCGTTAAAAATAATTAGTAAACTGATACCTTATGAGAACTTGATATTTTTATATAAATTTTACAGGATAGCCACTAAGCCGAGAATCCTTAAAAAATCTTGAATTTAACAATTTAAGCTAAAAACCTGGAAGTTTGAACATATACCTATAAAAAGACCTGTATATTAAAACACAAATTTTGACACAAAAAATCTATCATAATGATAACACTTTTTGTCATCATCAATTTTTTTTATTAAAAATTTTATTTGAAGTAACTATTTTTTCTATGTTGTCATACTATTTAACACAGTTTTTTATCTAAAACTTTACTTTAAACTAGAAATTAATTTCAACACTTGAAGAAATTTTGAAAACCTGGAAAAAAATTGCAAATAACCATTGACCACCTTGTTTTTACTCCCACTAGTTTAATAGTTAATTGCAGTTTATGTATTAATTTATAGATATCATAACTATTAAAGCTTCAAAGTAGTCACATTACATTTCATCTTAAATTATTAGGTAGTTAGTTTTATGTTGAAATTTTAGACTTCTAAAGTTTTCTAATGAATTTAACTTTAATTTTTGATTCTTTAAACAAGTAATGTTTTCACTATTTTATTAAACTTTGTTTAGTGCCATATGGGTATACAATATTTTGATTAATTACCACTATGATAAAATTATTCATAATATATGTTATTCTTAAGATAGAGTTCATAACTCAACTATTTCCCCATACCAAAAATAGACATCAACAAAATTCAAACAGTACAATAAAAATTATCACAATTTACATGCAACCATTGAAACACAATATATAAAAAAGATTGACTAAGCTTAGTTGAAGTCTCTGTAATACAGAAGTTTTAAAAATTCTTCTCTTACAATGTCAATGGTAAGCATTAAGTATTTTAAGTAGCTTTTCACATTTTCTCAAAATAAATGTGCTTCAAAAAGAAATAATAAGCAAATATTATGAGAATATATTTCTATAGTTATTTGCCTTAAACGAAAAAGATTGCTAAATTTATTGGAATGTAAAGATTATTATAAATAGAGTTGTGTAAATTAAATATTCATTCATGACCAATTTCGATGACAAAAATTTGCGACCTTTTCAATCAAAATAAAATATAAAACTGGATTGTTAAATGTATTTCAGGGTTGCCACACACTCAGGGAACTCAGGGAATTCAGGGAATCTCAGGGAATTTTCAAACTGTAGAAAATCTCAGGGAATTTTGGCATTTTTCTTTTAACTCAGGGAAACTCAGGGAAGTTTTGATTTTTTCTCTAAATTTCAGGGAAGTTTTTGAAAATCTCAGGGAAATTTTTTTCTAGATCTAGAATGAGGTTTAGTTAATCCAGTTTCAATATTTTGTTCAAAAGTAGTAATTTTTATTATTTAAGTGGTTATTTAGAATTTTTTATGCCTTGCGGCTAGTTCTTCAATATTCTTAGTATTAACAATGTAGTTTTTTTAAGTTTTAAATTTATATTTACTTAAGTAAAATCAAACAGTTTAGAGAAATGAAAGTTGTTGTTAACTATTCATTGAAAATTTCTAATAAACTTTTTATTTTTAGTTACTTATGTAGTTTAAAAAACACTATGTTGTACTATTAGTTCTTATTTTTTAAATAATAAAGTTATTTGTTATTTGTTTACAACTGCTTGTTTTCAGTAAAAAAAATTAAAATGAATACTTGAACTAAATAATGAGCATTTTCAAAATAAAAGTTTACACAAAAGATGTAGAGTTAGGATGTGCTGCTTCTACTTTAATTCAAGATTTGCTAAATCAAGGTAAAGTTTCTAACATTTTGTTCAAGTCATTTCACAATGAATGTAAACTTTTTATATTTGCAATAATAAAAAAAAAAAAACAAGAATGACTGTTGGTTTGAACTTTTTAAGAAGGGCTGCTGTTTTAAAGCCGGCATGTCTAATTGGAATGGGTAAAGACCGTTGTGTCAGAAACTTTACAAGGTTGGTCCAACAACTTGCCAGCATGAAGATACTAAAAGCAAAAAAGGGTGATGACAGCATTAATCAATACATTGATTTGTTAAGTTCTTCTAACACTCAAATACTTTTTGAAAATTTTCTTGAAAAAAGTCACAGTTTAGACACCTTTTATTTTGACACACTCGATATCCCAAGCAAGTATAAAGATTTAACAAGAGTCCTTGAGGCTCTTTTTGTGCTTCACAATGGCCAGGCAAGTGTTGAACGGGGCTTTAGCTTAAATAAGGAAGTAATATCAACTAATATGGGAGAGATGACAATAAGGTCCCGAAGAATGATCAAAGATCATCTATATGCAAACAGTCTAGAACCAAGCACAGTTGAACTAAGTTCTGAATTGTTAAAATTTGTAAAATCTTCTAGGGCCCAATATTTGTCATATCTTGAGCAACAGCGCTTTGCTAAAAATGTTCCAAATAAAGGTGATGCTTTGAGCAAGTTAGGAGAACAAAAAAGTAAACTTACAAAGCAACTCAAATGTTTGAATGAAGACTATGACAAATATACTGCAGATGCCAACAAACAGTCTGATTTAGAAGCAATGAAAAAATTATTAGCAAGAGGAATAGCTGCTAAGGACAACGCAAATAAACTTGAAAATAAAATTAAAACTATTGATTTATAAATTGCATACTTAAAAAAAATGTATTAAGATTTTTTTATTAGGTAATGTGAAATTGTTTTAAAATCAAAATGATGTTTTCAGTTATTTAAAATAGATTGTGTATGAACATCTAAAAGACATAAAAAATAAATTAATTTTAGATTATTTTGTATCAGTTGTTAGGTATTAAGTTGTACTTTAGTATCAGATATTTCTTTAGCTATTTCTTTAAACTTTCTTTTTGCAGGTTTTTTTACAATAATGTTAAGCTTTTATGTTTTATTTACTGAATTCAGAACAGTTGTTAGGAAAGACATACAAGTCATAATGAAGTTATTATGTATGCATTTAAGTGAGTTCTTTATGTGAAATTATTACAATAGTATATGTAAATTTTGTCAATTAAAATGTCTAACAAATTAAACTTTATTCTTTTATGTAGAAAGTTAACTAACAAGTTTACACTAAGTTGTGCAAAAATTTAGTTTTTAATTTTTAATTGGTTTAAACCTTTTAAGATTGAGTTTTTGAAAACAGTTTTTTTCATAAATTTAATGCATAAGCATACACATACAACCTTCCTTTTATTATTAAAGAAGAAAAATGAGAATGAGGTATTAATAATTTGTGTTAGAAGAGAAAATTTTTTTTTTAAGATTTGAAAAATACTCAGGGAAACTCAGGGAAATTTAAGGTTACTCAGGGAAATTTTTGGTCACTCAGGGAAGATTTTTTGGCTCAAAGAGTGGCAACTCTGGTATTTATTTAGCTGAAACAATCAAATACATAAAAGACAACTTTACAATTTTTTAACAGTTTACAAATTTTTATCAATGAAAAAAATCATAAACAAATTAAGAAAATATTTTTTTTTTTAAATCTCTAACATTTTTTTAATAAACAAGCACATTTTGAATGTTTGTTTATTTTTGAATATCAAATGTAACAAGTTTACAATGTTATGTTATTTAGAAAAAGAAGCACTAATGTGGTAATTAAAAAAGTTTAGTTACTGAGCTTTTAGATTTAGTTCAATCTGCTAATTAGTTTATAATTGATGAAATACAAACATAGTTCAATATTAGTATCAAGTTTTTAAAATATTTATTAGCCTAAAAATTTCATTAAGTTTACGCATAAAAAAAAAATGCAATTTTAAATATCTAAAACTTAATCTGAGGTAGAAGTGTGCCACAAAAAACGGATTTATCTTTTGTTACGTCAAACGTTACGTCAGACCACTCGTCTTTTTCTACGTCATAGTATATAGCTGTGGGTGAATTATGAGCAATTGTAATAAGTTTATTTCCAATAGCAAATGTTTCAGCTACAAAACTCAAATCAAACGTCAATGTACTTGGAAATTGTTTTAATAAAACAAACTTTTTACAAGCAGAATCAAAAACTTCAAACGATTCACTTCCAATAGCAAACAACTTACTTCTTATAGAAACTGAACTATGATTACATCTTCCTTCAATCATATTTGGCATTGATGACCATGTATCAGCAAAAGGGTCATAAGCCTCAACAGTGTTTATATTATTAAAATCATTGTTATTTGTACCACCAGAAAAAACTATTTGTCCTTCATATGCTGTACAAGCTGCACATATTCCAGCTCTGTTAATTCTTGCAACTTCATACCATTTGTCATCCTTTGTATCAAATTTTATAGAAGAATAAAATGGATCCCCAATATTATTACAACCTCCGATTATATAAATATGATCCATAAAAGCACATGCACAAAAACCACTACGACCATCAAACGTTTCACAAACACTCTTCCATTTTTTAGTTACAAAAGAATATTTCTCAACAGATTTTACTAACTGACTGTTTTCATCAAAACCTCCGAATACATAAACTGCTCCATTACAAAAAATTGATTTTTCATATAGTACTCGTTTTATATTCATTTGAGCAAAATCTTTTACTTCGTCTAAATTTTTAGCACTAATTAGTTTTGGGTAGCCTATTATTCGAGAAATTGGCTGGTTTGTAGAACCACAACTCAGTAGTATATTAAACATGTTTTGACTACAAAACCTACTTGACATATTTCGAACAGAGGTTTTATTGTTTTTCAAAACATTTGTCAGCATTGCAACACAATCATCAATTTTGCTGAAGGACATATCACTGTCTAAAATACTTTTTAAAGCATCAACAGATAATAAGTTGAAACGAACTTTTGACAAAAGCCTACTTGCAAATTTGCTTCTTTCCATTTCCGAATCCATTTCCATTTCCATTTCCGAATCGATGTTTAGTTCTGAACTAGAAACAATCTTGGCATATCGGGCAAAATCTAATATTTTAAAGTTGTATTTTTCACAAACTACTGGAAAACAACGTTCAATATAGTACAATGAAAGTTTATAAAGCTCAGTAAAGTTAAAAATACTAGAAACTTGGTAAAAGGTAGCCACATTTCTATTTCTAACTTTCTTTTCGATTTGCTTGTAGACTTTATTTTCTACATCATCTAATAACAACATTTTCTTGGCTTTTAACATCTTGATAAACTTGTTTTTTCGTAATATTCCTAAATTAAAAAAATAAGTAAGAGATTAATACTATTTCTAAACTGAACATTTATCTCTTAAAAATTCAAATGTGAAACATTTCAATGGTCAACAACTTTCATTTTATAATATTGTGCTTAAGAAAGTTTGAAAAGTATATGTGAATTTTGTTTCACAAAATAAAATTGTAGTTAACAAAATTAACTTTTTTTTTAATGCTAACAAATAATTGTTTACAAAAGAATTGTCTTTTTATATTTTCGTATAAAAGGAGTCGAACAAACTTTAGACTTTACACTTTAAACCATTTTATTAACCGATAGTACTTGAAACTAGAAAAATTTTATCAGTAGGTTAAAAATTTGAATTAATTTTGTTAGAAGTTTGAATATAAGTTCATCTCATGATTTCAAGTGTTGAGCTTATAGTTAAAAGTATTTTTTTGTTAGACTGTTTTGGTTAAACTAAACAAAAGTTTTTATAATTCTTATTAAGCAAACTTCTAATTTATAGTATAAATATTAATTTTATAAATAAAAACAATATTTTACTTAAAATTGTGAATTTTATTAATTTTTTAAATTTAAAACTAATATATTTCATTTTATATAGATATTCTTTTATAAAGATTTAATTCTTTTTTAGACCTTTTTAGGCTCAACTTTTTTTTTTGTTTTTAGTATCAAATCACTTATCTAAAGGTTTAGGTGTTAAAAAGACACGGAAGGAATTTTTTGCACGAAGGTTCACATTTGCACGTTGGATCACTTTTTTACAAAGACATTTTTGCACAAAGACAGTTTTACACAAAGGGTCACTTAAACACGAAAAAATTCTTGCACGGGTTGAAATATTTCTAATTTAGTTAACATATTTATTTTATTTATTAATATATCTATACTACTTTTGTTAACTCCAAACTTTACTTTCGGCCAGAAATTTGTTTAACTATTTTTATTATTATTATTTTTTTTAGTACATTTTGATTAAGATTTTTCTTTAATTTTAAAATCGATGTCACTCTAACCTTAACCCTCGGTTGGTAAAAGTTTTCTTTTTAATTAATTTAATTTAGTTTGTTGATCGTTTATTATTCATTACTAGAAGTCTTTTTTTACCTTTTCTTTTATAACTTAATATCACTGTTACCGCTAAAAATTATCTTAGGAAAGTAACTTATTACTTTTTCTTTTTTAGGAGTAGGGAGTACTTGGGTGAAGTTTGCTAGACACATGAGAAGTCTTGATTTGGATGTGTTTTGGTCTAATTAAGAAGAATTTATAAAAGAAATTAAAAAAATTCCTAAAAAAAAAACTGCACCCCAAAAAAACTGATCTGGACCCCAAAAATCACATAACTTTTGATTTTTCGAATTAAATAGTAATAAAGTCACTCATACATATATTATATCTTAAATGAAAGCTAATAATTATAGGCATACCTTTAATGACATTTCAACTGCTTTTGATATATTATGACGTCATGATTACACAAAATATGCAAATTTTGTCTGGTTTAACTGTTTTTTCCCAAGAATCAGTTAAACCTGTTTAGCTTTGGCAAAATACAACTTCGATCATGACATATTCTGTTAGCAAAAACTTAACCATTGGGGAGGAAGTTTCTAAAGTTTTTAAATCAACTGTTCCACCACCAACTCATTTGTTGTGCAAGTCCCATCCAGTGGAGGCCTTTGATCGTTCTAACTTGACAGTATTGGCTGAAATAGAATCAAAGTTAGATTTTCGAAAAAAGCTTCAAGCTTTAAATCCATCGGTTAAACCATTTTTGCGAGGAAAAAAAGTATAAATGAGTGTGCAATTTCATCAATATTAAGTTTGGTCAGTCATGAAAAGTCAGCGCACAGTACAAATCAAGCAGATCTCTTTGACTACATTTTAAACAGAGAAAACCAAGTTAATCGCCTTGCAATCTATCACGAACGCAGGTTTACCAAACTTGGGTATTCTGACTCATCTATTTTGCAAAGCCTTCCGTTTATTCGCATGCTTATAAATGAAACGCACCTAAGCAATCAGCATGTGGAAGTCGTCAAACTACTGCTTGACTCTGAATTTCTAATGACTGAACTAGAGGCACTTTCTTACTTTACTCACAAGGTAACACTACCATTTTTACACTTTGTTGAGGTTAGCTCTCAACAAGACCTACTCAAAGTATTTCCTAAACTATACGAAGATCTCAGCAATGGAATAATGAATACTTTGGATGCCTATGTTGTACATTATCCACATATTAAAGTGTTAAACCCAACTTCTGAGATATGTTGTAAAATTCTTAAGAAGATGTGTTTCCATGCCGCTCAAGTTTTTGATCGCCAAACAGGTAGAGAATATGGTTTTGGAAAGTTTTGTTTGTCAAATCGACCACGTGCTACTGAGCTAAACCTGTAATGAAGAACTGGTTGGACTCCCAACAAACAACTTGGAATCTGAAAGACACCTTGCTGGTTTTGGAAGGCGAGCAGCAGTGGCAAAGTTTAGAAACCAACGATTCACAGCAAAAGGGATAAGAAATGACTGTACATTACTTATATCTGATTCTTTTCAAACTAAAAATGAAAAAAAAATAATAAAGTTGTTCAATTTCTGAATGAGATGGAGCAAAGGTGGGTAGCAGATCAAAAAAATTTAAAGCTCAAACAGATAAATGAAAAAATTGAAAAGGGAAAAAAAGGGATCAATATGTGCAGAAACGTCTCAAACTGTGTAAAAGTTGGGCTGGGCCTGTAGTGAGCGTGGAAGAGCAGCGTTCTATTTTAAAATCTCATCCTGATCGAAATAAAGTTATTGTTCGTAATGAGTTAATTTACTTTAGAGTCTCACAAATCTGAAGAGTTATATAATCCAGAACTTTTTAAAGTTAATGGTAATACTCACTAAGAAAGACTTCTAAACTTATGTGCTCTTGTTGCAGAAGATGATGAGTGCTCTCTATGTTCTTTACCAACAAACACTGATGCATTTATAATTGTAGGGGGTTCTTTCCCCAATATACAGAAAGAAAAAAATGAAGATATTATGGAAGGGAATTTTTATGTCACATTAATTAGTGAAGGGTCATCAGACACATAGTATATTGCTATGTGTGAAGGTAAAAATGATGATGAGACTTATAAGATGGACCACCTCATGAGAGTTCAAGACAGAAGAAATTCTAAGTGTAAACACCCACCTAAACGTGATTTGCTAAACTTGCATTTAGATTCTATTCTTGATTGTAAAGTTGATGGGAAATGGGATGTTTCTAATGAAAGATCTATTACTTTTTCACTGAGAAACCATGTCCAAATAGATTTAATAGTAGAACAGATGTCTTTTACATAAAGTTAAAAAGTAGTTTTTATGTATTTTTATGAGTATTATGTACATATAGTCAGTTAGATTTTTATCAATCATTTGACAGTTATTTTATACTAGTATTTTTAAAAGTATCAGTCATTTTGCAGTAATCTTAAGTGTTAATACTTAATGATACATTGCAATGTTTGTTTATTATACAATGTTCTTTATTTCTTTATTATACTAGTCTCTATTTATTTTGCAATCATAAACTTAATGTTTAATGCCATACAAAATTATGTTGCCTATAATAAATTATAACTTTTTTGTAATTCGTTATGTTGTTGTAATGCAAATTAAATAACATTCTTAGGTTATTTTTAAATACTTATAGCTAAATGAGTTATGACATCAAATATCCCATTAATATACATACAACATCACCTAAATTTTAAAGGTAAGTAAGTATATCTACAAAGTTTTATTTTAAAATATTTTGTTTTAATTAGATTAGACAACCAGCTATGCTTCTTAATTTTTCAAAACGCACCATTTTACAGATAAAATTTACATATTTTGTGTGATTATGACGTCATAATATTCCTAAAGCAGTTGAAATGTCATTAAGTGTATGTCTATAATTATTAGCTTTAGTTTAAGATATAAAATATAAGTCTAGGACGTGTATGAGTGACTTTATTACTATTTAAGTCAAAAAATCAAAAATTATGTGATTTTTGGGTTCCAGATCAGTTTTTTGGGGTGCAGTTTTTAATTTTTTTCAAAAATTCTTGTTAATGATACCAAAACACATCCAAATCAAGACTCTTCATATGGATTTTACAACATGACCAAAATAATGTGCTGTACTCCCTACCCCTACTTCTTTATTAAAATTTTTTTGATTTTTTTCATAAATTTAATTTTTTTGTTTATATATTTTTTTTACTTTTGTGCAAAGCGACCCTTCGTGCATATTTGGCCCGTTGCCTATCTATAGATTAATTAATAAAATCGTGTACCTTGAACCTATATTTAGTTAAGGTGCTAATATTATTCCATGTTAAAAATATTAATATATTAACTTATATTATTTAAAAATATATAACAAATTTCTTAGCTATATAATAGATTATGTCTAACCTGATAGGACAGCATCTATATAAATTTGCAAATCTTTATCACCATTAATAACTGCTTGTTTACTGAATTTGACAAAATTGTAGCTTGTATGACAATCTTTAAAAGAGATATTCCCCCTCAAAATATTGTTGCTCATATTTATTAATTTAAATTCTGAAAAACTACTCAAATAATTTACCGCAAAACATGCGTTTTGTAAATTTTAAATTACATGTAGTTTACAACAATAAAAAAGTCATAAACAAATCTAAAGTTAAAAATTTTGTTTGCAAAAAAAAGAAAAAGACTGAAGTTTTTTTTTTAATGATAGCTAGTCCATAGAATTTTTCATAAAGAATAAGAAAAATTAAAAAATTTATAGTAACTTTAATATCTCTGATTGAACAAACTTTTTTAAAATTAAAAAAATCTTACTTTGATAAATTTATTTTTTCTTACCTTTGTTTAAAAACAAAGTGGTTATTTTTGTATATACTGCATTACAACTATTATAGAATTAAAATATTTGTGTGTAATTTAAATTGAAAGTCAAAAAAAAAAAACAATAACATAGGTTAAGTACTACACTTTTAAATCTAACATCTAAAAATGACTAAATAAAATCTGATATGCTAGTTTTTACAATTAAAATCAATAATTTTTGAAAACAATTATCGTTACTTATACTTAGTTTGTTCATTTCTTCTCATGCTTAGAAACTAAGCAAATATTGTTTCAAAATTACTTAAAAATTACATGGCAGGGCTGCGGTATTTTGTCATGATCAATATTTTTGTAATACTAGCGGTAGTAAATGATGCTTTTTTTAATGATTAGACAGGTGAGCAGGGGCGTGTTTTGACTAGTTTCCTGTTTACTGTAAACCTCATGTAAAAAATAAAAAGAAAAAAATATTTTTAGAATATCACTAAAACCGTTGTTTATTGACTTTGTTTTAGTTATTTGATAAAAATTGAATAATGAATGTTGAATTTATAAAACTGAAAGATTAAAAAGTTTCCTCATCAAAAAATGCTCGTTTTTGCCGAATTGAAATATATCCTAAATAAAGTTTTGTTTGTGGCGTCATAATTGATAAACCTTTTAAAGTAGCATTTTCTTTCTAGGAAACTTTTTACTAAGATGCTCTTAGTTCCCTCTATAAACTGTTACTTAATGCAAATAACTTTTGATACAGTATTGTTTTTGAACTTGTAAGTACAATTTTACAAAAAAAATGTCAAATATAATCACTTAAGTTTTTATTTACCAAGTTAGTTGTATATAACAGTGTTGTGTGAAGCTTTAGTACTTTAAAATTTATATTGTTTGTTTATGTGTCAACCAACTGGGTTTAAACCTTGAAAAGTTCAACTTAGAGAGTTTTCAAAATTATCTTTAGACAACCACACAACCTGACAATTTTTACTTTTATCATTTAATGGTAATTTAATTTTTTTACTTAAGTTGTTTTATTTTTGTATATTTGTTGACAACAAAGTTGGTTCTTGACTTTTTGAAATTTTAAATAACTTTAGTTGTAAAAGTCTAAACTTTTTTTTGGTAATTACCTAGGATGATATCGCACCAATATCAAGCTGAAATTATATTGTGTTTATTATCTTTTTCAGCCACAGTTGAAATATTAATTTTAAGCTTTATGATTGATCTAAAATTATACTTCGTTGTAAACAGGCTGTATAAATATATAGTTAGAACTATTGATTTTTTTTATAGTATAGTAATGTATATAAGTTTATGTATCATTTGCTGTATTATAAAAATAAAAGCAATTTAATATATAGATTTTATTGGTTTATGATAAGTAAGTTATTTATGTATTTATAAAAATAATTTTAAGCCCACAATTACGATAAAATTCAACATTGAGTTTAATATAATTTCAGCTTGATATTTATGCGACATCATCCACTAGGTAATTACCTATTTGTTTAGTGAAATTTCAATTATTATAGATTAAATTACTTAAAAAAATGTTTTTATTATAAATATATTTTTTCCAGCCCTTTTAGTTTTAGTTTATCAAAATTTAATCCAGTATAATAAATTAAAATGTATAAAATTTTTTCATTACTACTTATATATATATATTTTCATTTCTACGCAGAAAAAAGCATTTAAGTTTAAGCACTTAATTAAAACTACTTTAAATTCGTCTAAAATAAAAAAAAAAAAAAACATGATGGTAACAAAAATCTTTTATTAATAAGATAGATTTTTTTAATTAAATCGAAATTTTACTACTTAACATAGTAAAATTGTTAGATATTCTAGGTTTTTCAAGGTCTTTTTTTTAGTTTCTCCAATTCATGGTTTTTTAGCTACCCTACATGTGATTTTTTTATGTAATTATATTTTAATTTCTCAAAAAGAGGTTTTGCCTGGTTGTTTTCACACGAAAAAATCATATTTTAAATTTAAAAAAGTTTTAGGCAAACCTGTATTAGAGTTTGCTGCAATTAAATATTAAGTCTTTTTTTACTTAAGCTTTTAAAAATTTATGCTATCCTCAAAAAACTTTGTGAACAAACAAGGCTTGTTAAAATTTTTTTTTGTGATAAATAATGACCCCCAACTATAAATACCCACTTCTAAATTAATCTAAACTTCTTTCAACTAAAATAATACTTGTAGAGCTGCTTCAATTTATTTGGGTCCAAGTACAAAACTTTACATGCAAAATTGAAAAGATTCTTTTGTAGATTAACCGAAAATACCCTACTATAGTTAGTAAATTAGAATTATTATATCAGAAACAAAACTAGTAAAATTTCAAATGTTTAACTAGTAAATTAAAACTCAACTAACTGAGACAGAAACTTACATTATAATTACATTATCTATCAAAATTTAAATCTAATCAAACCTGTAAACCTCTTATCGACCTAAAATAAGGGTTTAGGGTTAAAAAGAAAAAAACATATATAAGTAACGTACGAAAAAATAATTGGGATGAGAATTGATCGCGTGAGGTGTTATTTTTCAGGGACGTATGATTCTAACCCTCGGTTTGTATATTTTATTCATATTATGGTATAGCACGAATATTATAAATGTAATGAAATCTTTACTCTTTTTTAGAATAAGTTTAACTTCTAACTAATATGGGTAAAACAAAAACTAAATGTAATTAGAATAGATATCTTATAATCAGTAATTAAGGATTAATGAAAATTATTTTTAAGCTTAAAAGTAAAATTGCAAATGTCAAACTAATTTTGAATCAACGATAATTGTTTAAAGTAGGGGTGGGCAACGTACGGCCCGCGGGCCGGATCCGGCCCGCAGAGTGAAAATGACCGGCCCCCAAACCTTTTTTAATTTTAAATGGAATCCGGCCCGCGGACAACATTGATCCGGCCCGCAAGTGGATGATCCGGCCCGCTAAACATTTTCAAAATTTATATAAAGTCCGGCTAGCCAATTTAATTATTACAAAACTTGTACAAAACCTTTTTTGAAATATTTCATTAAACAAAACTGTAAGACTTTGACCCTGAAAACGTTTGTTAAAATGGCTTATTATTTTGTGGTAATAAAACACTATTTTGTTATAGTATCTTGTTCTGTTTCAAGTCAATTGAAGTAATCCTTTCTCAAATTATCCAAAAGCAATACCATTTGCACTTTTTCTGCCGTTGTTTTTTCATTAAGGACTTTTTGATCAATTATATGGTTAAGTTTAGTGATGACCAATTGCTGACAATACTTTCACTTGATAATAAGTTTGGTCGTCGTTTTGCAGACTTTTATCAATTAAGTGAAGAATTCGACATTATTTCATCACCGTCGACGTTTGACACCGAAAATGTACTTAGTAATATTGTTAGAACTGTTGAACTTCAATGTGGCAGTATACAATAAGAAAAATTCAAAACTGTAATATTGACAGATTTTATGATTTACTTAATAAGTAAAAGTTTGTTAATTTAAAAAAGATGACAATGAAGTTATTTGTTCTGTTTTGGTCTACATATTTTTGAAAACAAACTTTCTAAACCATGCATATAAACAAAAGTAAGCTGCATTCAAATCTTACTTATACCAATTTGCAGTCATTACTGAGAATATCTACTTCAAATAAACTTCAAGATTTTAAACAACTTTTTATAAACTTTTATGACCCAAAAATGTCTCATTGATTATTTTTAGTGTAATTATTCTTGCTAAATACTTTAAACTTAACATTTAAAGTATAATGTAACAGTTTTATGTTTTAGTTTTTCGTTTAGTAATATTTTCACTAGTGAAATCGATCTTAATCTAAAAGTCTACTAAACTAAAATTTTTGTTACGCTTAAAATATATATTAATTTCTTTTTTGTTTCAATATTTCGTTATTTTATGTTAGTACTCTTATTAAAGTTCTTTAGGTGCACTGTTTGATTAATATTTTTAAAGTACAGAATTTAGTAAATTTCGTAAGTTAATTATAACTATTTGATATTTTGAAATAAAAGTGTTAAAATTTCAAGCCAAAGTAATTTGTTATTTAGGCTTAACTGTTTTTTAAATAAGTTAATAAGAAAATTTGAAATCAAACATATAATTTTTGTTGCTTTTATAAGATTTTTAGATAGACTTTATGTATTATTTATCGAACCAAAGTTTGTCAACTTCTAAAGATGACCATGAAACTAGTTGTGTTGTTCGATACTTCATACATTTAAAAACAAACATTTCCGACCATAAACATTAACAAGGATAAGCTATCTTCAAACCTAATCGGTATTTCAGTGCACTTGCAGGTTTTCCAAAAGCTTTCATGCAACTAGAATTAAACAACTCTAATACATGATCAACCATAAGTGTTTCATTGAGATCTTTTATCTTTTTTTTGCTTTTTATGGTAAAACTGTTTATTATATCAGAATTATTTTTCGTTTTGTTTCTTTTATACATGCAAAAAAATGTAATGAATCTTCTTTAGCTTAATTAAATTAAATAACAATAGTTTAATATTGTATTGTTTGTTAATTTTTGAAAAAATATTATCACTATAAATTCCAGATAAGGATTTCCAAATTTCATTAATTTCGAATAGTTAGCAATTTTTTTATGTTTTAGCTTGAAATGTTAGGCTCGAGTAACTTTTAGTAACCAAATTATTACTTTTTTTGGACTAACTAGTATCAATTCGGTCCAGAGTTATAATATATATAGAAATATGAATACTTAACTAAATTTATCATAAAATTTCATACTTGAGAACCTTGGTAGTTAATGTATTGATTCAAAATTCTGAAATACCCGATCAAAAAGCATCTAACCTAGGGGTGGGCAACGTACGGCCCGCGGGCCGGATCCGGCCCGCAGAGTGAAAATGACCGGCCCCCAAACCTTTTTTAATTTTAAATGGAATCCGGCCCGCGGACAACATTGATCCGGCCCGCAAGTGGATGATCCGGCCCGCTAAGCATTTTCAAGATTTATATAAAATCCGGCCAGCCAATTTAATTATCACAAAACTTGTACAAAACCTTTTTTGAAATATTTCATTAAACAAAACTGTAAGACTTTGACCCTGAAAGCGTTTGTTAAAATGGTTTATTATTTTGTGGTGATAAAACACTATTTTGTTATAGTATCTTGTTCTGTTTTAAGTCAGTTGAAGTAATCCTTTCTCAAATTATCAAAAGCAATTGTTTGCTAAAGTAACTTTGATGATCTTACCTACCATAATGTTTTCATAAAACATAGACGTGTAAAAAGTTGTTGTCTTTTCCAGATAAATATTGAGTTGTTTAAAAGTAAAAAAAAATATCTTATTAAACATCGACAAATTTTCTAAGTCAAACTGCTCAAATTTAAATTTTTTTCAAATGTTTTAAGTTTAGACTAAAATTTGCACTTTTTCTGCTATTGTTTTTTCATTAAGGACTTTTTGATTAAATATATGGTTAAGTTTAGTGATGACCAATTGATGACAATAGTTTCACTTGATAATAAGTTTGGTCGTCGTTTTGCAGACTTTTAACAATTAAGTGAAGAATTTGACATTATTTCATCACCGTCGACGTTTGACACCGAAAATATACTTAGTAATATTGTTAGAACTGTTGAACTTTAATGTGGAAGTACACAAAAAGAAAAGTTCAAAACTGAAAAATTGACAGATTTTATGAATTACTTAACAAGTCGAAGTTTGTTAATTTAAAAAAGATGACAATGAAGTTATTTGTTCTGTTTTGGTCTACATATTTTTGCAAACAAACATTCTTAACCATGTATATAAACAAAAGTAAGCTGCGTTCAAATCTTACTGATACCAATTTGCAGTCATTACTGAGAATATCTACTTCAAATAAACTTCCAGATTTTAAATAACTTATTAAAAACTTTAATGATCCAAAAATGTCTCATTGACTTCTTTTTAGCGTAATTATTGTTGCTAAATTCTTTAAACTTGACATTAAAAGTATAATGTGACAGTTTTATGTTTTAGTTTTTCGTTTAGTAATATTTTCACTAGTGAAATCGATCTTAATCTTAAAGTCTATTAAACTAAAAGGTTTGTTATTCTAAAAATACATATTAGTTTCTTTTTTGTTTAAATATTTCCTTATTTTATGTTAGTAAACTTATTAAAGTATTTTAGGTGCACTGTTTGATAATAATATTTTTAAAGTACAGAACTTGGTTAAATTTCGTAAGTTAATTTAACTACTTGATATTTTGAAAGTAAAAGTGTTAAAATTTCAAGCCAAAGTTATTTGTTATCTAGGCTTAACTGTTTTTTAAATAAGTTAATAAGAAAATTTGAAATCAAACATATAACTTTTATTGCTTTTATAAAATTTTTAGATAAATTTTATGTATAATTGATCGAGCTAAAGTTTGTCAACTTCTAAAGATGACCATGGAACTTGTTGTTCGATACTTCATACATTTGAAAACAAACATTTCCGACCATAAACATTAACAAGGATAAGCTAACTTTTCAAACCTAATCGGTGTTTCAGTGCACTTGCAGATTTTCCAAAACTGTCATGCAATTAGATTTAAACAACTCTAATACATGATCAACCATAAGTGTTTCATCGAGATCTTTTATTTATTTTTTTTTACTTTTTATGGTAAAACTGTTTATTATATCAGAATTATTTATTGTTTTGTTTCTTTTATACACGCAAAAAAAATGTAATGAATCTTCTTTAGCTTAATCAAATTAAATAATAGTAGTTTAATATTGTTTTGTTTGTTAATTTTTGAACAAGTACTATCAATATAAACTCCAGATAAGGATTTCCAAAATTAATTAATTTCGAATAGTTAGCATTTTTTTTTATGTTTTAGCTTAAAATGTTAGGCTCGAGTAACTTTTAGTAACCAAATTATAATTTTTTAGGACTAACTAGTATTAATTCGGTCCAGAGTTATAATATATATAGAATTATGAATACTTAATTAAATTTAGCATAAAATTTCATACTTGAGAACCTTGGTAATTAATATATTGATTCAAAATTCTGAAATACCCGATCAATAAGCATCTAACCGGATCCAAATCTTTTTGAAATTAGCTTCCATTCGGATCTAGATCTTTGTCTAAAATTACTATTTAGCCGGATACGGATAATATGTATAAAGTGGGATCCGGATCTAAAAAAAGGATCCAGCTGAATCCAAAAGATCACTAACTTGAAATGATCCGGCCCGCTGAGGACTATATTTTTCTGGATCCGGCCCGTCAAATATTTACGTTGCCCACCCCTACTTTAAACTTACACTATAAACCATGAAAATAATAATATTATTAACTTAATTAATACTGATGCAAAATATTATTTATAGCTACTCTATATAAAACTAGGCATGAATGGTGAATGAACATATTGTGTTAAAGAACAATTGCAAACACTAACAGTTATATAAAAAACACAAACTTTAGTAGTTACTGTAAATTTACACAAAACTTTTACACAACAATTAAATTAAACAGGAGTTTACTTTAGAAAAGTATAAAATAATATTACATTTGACTACTTAAAATTTAAATTAAAAAACTGCTTGTAAGAAATAACATTGTTTAAGAAAGAAATTTACTTATAAAAAAAGTACAAATGTCTATTTGAACAACATATTAGCAGCAGCAAGGTAGTCTGGAATGAATAATGTTATATGGTTGTTTTATAGGAATGCAAACTTGCATCAGTAAACTCGCGAATGCTCTTTGTTTTCTCTTATCTTAACTGAATCAAACTTGCATCAGTATTTTCATCCGTTTTTTTCGGAGATTTCCACTTAAACACAAAACGGTTTCAAATACAATTTGATGTGCCGTTACAATGTGATTAATATTTGTGCTGATACACGTTATAGCTTAGATAATCCAATTCTTAAAAAAAACAATTTCATTTCACTTGCAACTAAATAATTTGAATACAGTTTTAACAATGTATTATACTGTCCAGTTGATGGTATAGCTATGGGGTCTTCTTTAGGATCTACATAGGCCAATATCTTTATGGGTTACATGGTATATAAAACATTACTTGAAGATAAATTCAGAGTGTAAGTACGTAAGATAAGTAGAAAATTGTTTTGAATCTTTAGTGGCAGTGAAAAAGTTAGCTCTTTATTATTCGAGAAATTAAATTCCACATGGTGTTATCCTGTTCACCAAAGAAACTGAAGTAAATAATCAAACATCGTTGTTAGATGTTCGGAAAAAAAAATGATAAATTTGTCGAATCGGTATTCAGAAAACCTTCGTTCATGGGTCAATATCTAAATTTTCAATCTTATAGTAGCAAAAAGGAATAAAAAAGGTTAAGTTAAAACCTAATTTCACAGAGCTAAAAAATAGGGTGAGAATTTAAAAACCTTAAGAGACACTTTTGCACGAAGACACTTTTGCTCGTATTAAAAAATTTATAATTATTTTTTGTTTACTTTAGCTAATCAACAATTTATTTTTACTATTACTATTACCCCTCACCCTTACCCTCAGTCGGTATTTTATTTTTTATTAGTTTATCTTTTTTATTTATTTTATTTTTTCTATTTAATATTTTAGTTTTATATATTTGTTTTACTATAGTGCAAAACTGACCATTTGTGCAAAAGTGTCTTCTCGCAATGTTGTCTCTTACTGCAAGAACGTCTTCGTCCAAAAGTTTCTCTTCGGTTAT
Source organism: Thalia democratica (assembly GCF_965202585.1). Classification (NCBI taxonomy): domain Eukaryota; kingdom Metazoa; phylum Chordata; class Thaliacea; order Salpida; family Salpidae; genus Thalia; species Thalia democratica. Next base: position 24,761,298 of record NC_139173.1, read on the forward strand.
ATTATATCCTTCGTGTAAAAATGTATTTGAGCATATTTGACATGTTCCCAAGAAAATATGTTCTCCAGAAATTTTTGAGATTAAGTTTAACATACAAAAAAAAATGATAAAAAAGAAGGGATATCCCAAACATTCAATTGATAGAGTCTTTTGAAACTGATATTAACATACAGGTACTTTTAAACTACAGTTAAAGAGCACATTCCAAAGTGTGTAAAATAAAATATTAACAATCAGCCCAAGACAATGAGTATAACAACTTCAAATACAATGAATATATCTTCAATATCAGAACATTTAGTTAAAAATCCAATTTTTAGAATAAGTTATAATGAAACGAAAAAAAAAATTAAAAAGTTGTAACAATATTTTTGACCCAGTCAAAACTGAAGTTATATACATTTATTTAAACAACCAAAGTTATGTAGGAAGAAAGATTTTCTTGTTTATTAATTAGTGCTCTCCTGTTACATTTAATCATGCTGGTTTATAGTTTTAGACCCTTTTTTGTTTTGTGTTTTGCTTGATTAAATTATTTCTGATGCTACTTTAAGGCTATATAAGTTAAAAAAGCTCTACATTTTGTTACAATTGTATCACACTGTTAAGAACTTGTTTAAAGATATTTGAGTTTATTACAAAACCTTATTTGACTTTTATTCAAATAAAATTGTTTGTTACTTTTATTTTATCCACAATAAGTGTTACTAAGTATCATACCTTATATGTAAATATGTAAATATTACTTTTTATATAATAGTGAAATTAATTTTGTTGTGTTAAAGAGAAAAAGTAGTATTTTTATCAGAATTTCTATAATTTAATATTTTTCAAAAGTCATTAATAAACTGACTTAGGTAAATATACGACTTAAAATATTTAGATAAAAAGATAAAAACTGTTAAACTCATATCAAGATCTAATGAAAAAAATTAGTTTTTAAATCTTACCAAAGTAAAAAATTTTAATGAGCTTAATATTTTTCATTTAAAAGTTGTAAAAACTACTAACTTTATTATTTATAAGCTTTTAATCTGCTGGTTTAAAAATTATATAGTTAAAACAAGAAATTTTAATTACAGATTAAATTAAATTTGAAAATAAAATAAAAGCTTCTTTTTTTAGCTTGATTCTAATTTTATTTTACTAAAATATGTCTACTGTAAATAATGTTTTTTATATATAAATTTTAATATTCGCCTAAAAATTATTATTTTTATAAGTTTTCCTAAATTAAATTATCAGCTTCTTTATTCATATTTCAAATATTCAACAGTGTTTGTGCTTTTAATTGTTGGGAAAAGCAATATAAGTTTTTAATTGTTTTTTTTTCACGTAAAATTTTTTGCCTCAATGATTTGTCACATTCGTTTTGACTTGTACAACTTTTTTTAACAGCAATTTTTTTTCAGCTTTTTCTACCAAAAAAGTTAGTATCGCTTATTTCAGCAGGCATGGATAATGTTCAGGAAAGTAGACATGAATCTATGGTTTCACAAATGGTTTGTTATACTATATATTATAAATCAAAAAATATTAAAACGTTACTAAGTATCTTTAAGTTTGTCATTAAATTTTTGTGTGAACTACTTGGTTACATTTCAAAGATTTATAAATTTTTTAACCTTTAATAGTACGAAATAAGTGTTAAAATATTATTTAAGTTTATCATAGATTTTTGTTGAAATCTAAAACTTCTTAAACTGGGTAGCTGTCAAATTTGCACGAGCGTACAACGTTGCTCGAAGGGACAAGATTGCACGAGTGGACAAAATTGCACACAGATACTTTTGCACGAAGGGACTTTTTTGCACAAAGATACTTTTGCACTAGCAGACAATTTTGCACTGAGACATTTTTGTACGAAATAAGATTTTATTTATTTATTTTTACTTTATTGTTAATTTTTTTTCATTGATTTTTTTTACTATCACTGTTACCCCTAACCCTTATTCTCAGTATTTTTTTTTTTTTTTCAATTTTAAATTTTTCAATTTTTTTCTTTACTACCACTGTTACCCCTAACGCTTACTCTCAGTCGGTAGCTTTTTTTTTTGTTATTTTTTAATAGTAATTTTTGTAAGTTATTTTTTTATTATTATTCTTACTATCACTGTTACCTCTAACCCTTACCCTTGGTTAGTAACTATTTAAAATGAAATTATCTTTTAGTTTTTTTTTTTTGCTGTTTTTATTTTATTTTTTCTGATTTTTTATAATTTTTTCTGTTTTTTTTACTCTCGTGCAAAACTGACACGTGGTGTAATTTTGTTCCCTCGTGCAATTTTTGCTTCGTGCAATTTTTGCAATCTTGCAATTTCGTAACATCGTGTAATTCTGTCTTCGTAAAATTTTGACCCGTTACCTATTAAACTATTTAAGTAACGTTGTAAAACGAACCTAGTATGTTTCAATAAACTATGTTACCATTGCAGATTCCTCTAGCGGACAAGATAGATATTGTTGAAAGCCTTTTTCAGGGAAGGCATCAATTTCTGCAGGCACTGACAGAAATGAGTGATTTGGATGACTTTCAACAACTGATAGATAATGATAAGGAGCAGAACGCTATTCAGATCAAGAAAAGCTGGGAAAATATCAGAAATAATCAGCAAACGCTTGATGATATGTTGGAAATGTTTGAAGAACAACAAAGGGAATTTGAGCAAGAAATGCGATTTAGGATGATGATGCGCGCAATGAGCCTGGAAAATGACGAAGTTAAAACGAATTTAGAAGAAGGTTCAGAACATAAGAAAAAAATTGAAAAAGCAACTTTAAGTTTAAAAGAAAAGAAGGCGAGGGTTGTTCAAGAGGAAAAAGACCTTCATGAAATAGAAAAGTTCATACAAGAGCAGCACGAGTCGTTGCAACAGCAAATAGCAGTTGTAAGAAATAAGTTGCACAAGGGTCTCACCGAGGCAAGAATCCAAAAATTTCGTAAGTTCGAAGCAGACAAGTCAATGGCTGGTGAACAGTGCGTAGTCTGCATGGGGGAATTCGAAGTCGGAAGGAAGCTGATGCAACTCGACTGCAAACACGAGTTTTGCCAGGAGTGCGCGGAGGGTTGGCTCACTGACCACAACACATGCCCCGTTTGCAGAAAAGTGTTTGAAAACGCCTGAGTTTACTATTGTTTAGAAAAGTTTTAAACAGTTTTTATTCTTTCTCAACTATGTTTTTTCGTACTTAAAAAAAATCCCTTCGGTATTAAAAAAATTTCTAATCCTTTAGGCTCAAACACTTTCAGCTCTTCTTATTTTTTGTCTTCTAATACTATAACAAATAGTCCCAGTACTCTTCTAACACATTTTGTGCAGCCAAAACATCTTCAGGTTCATTGAACTCTCCTTCTTCTGTTACTTTTACATTGTTGACTTCTGTTAACCAAATTTCTACAAGTAACTTATTAAACCATTAACTTAAAGCTAAAAGAAGCTATAGAAATAATTTTAAAAGTACATTTTTTCTTTGTGTTACTGAAATTATTAATAATGATATACCAGTTAATTTAATTTATTATTACTAATTAATTTGCTGAGAAAATAATAACGAAGCCCTATAAAAAATAGTTTTAGATTTTTTTTTAGTTTCTAACATATGGCTAAGTTTTTACGTAATTTATTAGCTAGATTTCAGTGAGGTGAATTCAATTATTTATGGTTTAACACATGATATTACTAAATAAGAATTTTATTTAAAACAAATTCTATAAGGGGGCTGAAGAATAACAAATGATGAACATCTTTACTACATCTATTGTTAATGAAAAAACTTGCTCTGATGTTATTCTTCAAAATAATGTTAACATAAACTTGTCAATTACACTAGATGAACATTTATTTTTTTCAGATAAATTTTATATAAAAGTTAAATTAATTAATGACTTCAAACAAGACCGTGAAGAAATGGGATGGCTGTGCTCAACCTTTGGAAAAGGACATCGTTCTTCACAGGTATGTTAGTTTATATTTATATGATATTAAAATTACTCAGTATGATTTTTTAGTATAGAAATGTTTTTTGAAGTAATTAGAAATATATTCAGTTTTTTAATATAAATTATGTATGATAGATTTTTGCATCAAATCAAAATTTTACTACTTAATATGTAAAAATTGTTAATTTCCACTTTACATATTTAAAGTTGCTGTCTTTTCTAGGTTTTTTAGTGATTTGTGTTCAACATTCCAGGTTTTTTGGCCACTCAGTCAAAATTTAATCTTTATTTTTCATTTTATTTTCATAGTAGCTTATGAATTAGGTCTGTTGTACTATTTATCACCATTTACATTTTTTATTTAATAAACAGGGTGGCCACTGTAACACTCACAAAACAATAATTCTTATGTTTTCAGAACTTTTCAAGCATCTTACGCTTTGGATTGAAGATGTTCCAGAAGACGAAGTGCGAAAAACGGAATTGAAAAAATTGACTTAAACAAGTTTAAAAAAGAAATCGTTTTGAAAAAACATATAATGAAAGGTTGACAACAATTCTACAGCAAATAACTGACGCACACAAAGAAGGCAAAGAAATTAATTGGGACAAAATAAAGACTTTTTGTGGCATGCTAGTCGAGACGGAGTGCTACAATGAATGCTAGCACTCCATCTCGACTAGCATTCCACAAAGAAGTTTACGAAAAGAACTTCTTAAAGAAATCAAAAAACTGGTCGTCATCTCGCACACGATTACATTCTCGAGGTACTTGATTGCAAACGAAAAAGCACGCACTGTAATGACAAAACCACTGATAAGACCAGAAGCATGTTACAGAAAGTTCTCATCTTCGATCATTTGCAAGCAATAGCTCATCGCGAAGGATGCGGGAGAGTTCAATGAACGCTTGAAGAAAACTCGAAAGATCAGCTCAGGGGCGTGTACATAACTTTCAAAAGAGTCAATGGCGGCCACAGAATCCTTAGAGATTGTTTGACAAACAATGAATGTGCAGCAGCAAAAAAAGTGTTGAAACTAACAGCTAACAAATCATAAGCCATGATGCAAGTCAAAATATTGATTCAACTGAAGAACACATCTCATCGACTTGTGCCCAACTCTTTTTCCTACAAAAGTTAGTGTCAGTGTATTTTTCATCACACTATCAATGTGAAGACAGTTTTTCGTCAATTCATCACCAACAAGAATAACTACGAACATTTGTACATTTTCATTGGCATAAAAAATGAATCGATTAATGCCAAGCAAGAACTAAATGAGATGAGAAAATTTGAAAACTTAATATAGTTGCAACTTTTACTCAAACACAATTTTAAAAACTGTAGAGTCGCTCGTAAACTCAAATTACATTTTTATAAAAGTTAACGTAAGAAATTCTAAAGTTTCAGCTGTGTAATTTTCATATAAATGCTTAAATTATATATTAGAAATACTTTGAGAAAACTGTTATCTTGTTTTTGTATGTTATTTAGATGTTCAGAAACCATTTCTCAGACTTTTTTGCTATTTGTAGTAGTTTTTAACAATAAACTTTATTTTCATCATCAACCCAATTTAAATTTAATATCTATTTTAGGCTCTTATAAAGTTTTAAGTGATGTAAAATAAAAGAATACTATTTAGGTTACAGGTTATTTTGTTAGTTTAAAGAAAAACATTAAAAAAATATGTTATAGGTTTTGTTTATTCGATTTAAAGGAATAGCATTGATCGCTTCATTTGTATTATTTCTATTTCTTTTTTTTGACATCTATGTTTGTGTAAAAAAAGTCATTTAACCAAAAAACGTTTTACTGAGAACTTATTTTAGTATATTGTTACTATTGTATACTATTATAAAAACTAAAAAATGGTTTGTTTTAGATTTAATATCACAACACTTTTGTAGTTTACTATTCAGATCTAACTGAACTAACTTATAAATATTGAAACGAAAAATATTCCTTTAAAATCAGTTTGCAATTAAAAACTAAGCTTCATCATGTTCTGAATATTATTTTTTATAATGCTTTTGAATTAAAAGCTTTGTGCTCAATAGTTTTTCATAGATATATTAATTTAAAAATATTTCTTTTTCATCGATAGGTGACCCCTATAGATACAGAAATAGAATATTGTCTCAATATTTTTTTACCACAAATTAACATTATAACAATTACTTGTTAATAGCCGAATATTGAACGTTTTTTTCCTTTCATTCAACAATATTTTGTAATGTACACTTTTTTAAGCACTCATCAACCGGTAATTGAAGTTTAGATATAATAAAACATTTAACTTTAAAAAAACTTTATAATAAGTTATTTCTAATTGGTTGCAATATACAATTAAACAATACATTCTATATGAATCAATTATAACCTGTGCTAATCTTATTGTATCAGAATAAAGAACATAATTAAGTTCATGACTACAAAAGATATAAAATAAAATCTAATAAACTTTTTGGTCCAAATGTATAGATATTAGAGTTTTTAATATATAGTAAAATATATTAACGAGAATGCTAGCCGCTAATTGTATTCTTAAATGCTTGCGTAGTCGTCCCCATAAAGAGCAACCACCGAGACTCGAACTTATTTCTTTAATTTTATACACGATGTAACCGGTTAAAAAATTATTTAAATTCTTTTACATAATTTTTTAAGTCGATGGTTTTTTTACTGTAACTTGAGGTTTGTGTGGCCCAGCGGTTTGGTTTTCCGACCGCCGAATCTGAATCCCGAGTACGAGTCCCGATGGTCGCTCTTTTTGGGGCCGACTACGCAAGTACAGAGAATGCGATCAGCGGCTAGTAATCTTACTAGCCCGATGTGTTTTCGGTTGTAAACCTTGTAAGGATTGGTCGTCTTTTCAGACTTTAATCTAAACAAATGTTTTAAGAAACTTTATGTTTATGAAGTTAAACTAAAGTTATTTACGTGCTGTACCACCAAGTTTTAACAGTGCTAAGCTTAAAACGTCTCTTTTGTGGTTTTGCATGTTTTATTTCAAGTGATATATGGTGTAAAAACTTAATAGTTTAGATAAGTACCTTTTCGGAAACTCTTAAGTCATTTGATAACTTTTGGTTTTTTCGATTTAAGTACTGAAAAATTTTCAAAAACAACGATTTTGAAATTTATTTTTAGACTACAATTAAAAGTTAAATGATCTCTTTTTTCAGCACGAACTAATAATAAAAATGTTTTAGTATAAAATTACAGTAAACAACTTTAACACACTTGTTTATTATTATTCTGATTTTGAGTAACAAATTTTTTTGGTTTATAGTTTAAATTTCATATCCTAATATTAATAATCTAATCTTAGTAATAAACTTTATGTTTTCTTTGGTAAAGTAACAGTTAAACTTATATTTCACGACTTTATTAATCTCACAGTTGCAATGTTTATAATTTATTCAAATTAATTTCGGATGTTTGCTTAACATCAGACTTTTTGTAACTTAGACATGATACAAAATGTTTAGTAATAGTAAAGACAACAGAAAAAATAATTATTCCGACAAAGACCTAAATGCATATATATTTTTTTTCCTGCATTAACAGCTTATCAAACTGTTAATAATAAACTATATTACTATTCATGAGTGTAAAATAAAATGAAAATCAAATTTTACAAAACAATTTGTATGTCAAATGTCAGTTTGCAACAGAGTAGGGAAACGTTTAGTTTATTTAAAACTACTGTTACTATTTGTTATTATGGAACTTAATAATTTTAACTGTAATAAAAATACTTACAATTTTATTAAAATTTAATAGTAACGACAAATATTTTTTTTCTTTTATTAGAGTTTATTAGTTTTTTTGTCTCTTTGTAAACTTATGAAATACCATTGTATTTAATTGTAATTAAAGTATAACAACGTTAACAATCTATGAACTTTATAATAGACATAATAAGCTAACTTAGTATTCTAATTAAATACAGTATTGCTAATAAGTTAATAAAATTAAGTTAATAAAACTTTACATGCAAAAATAAATAAATTATTAACCTACTTTTGCCTATAAAGTTTTGTTTACTTAATTTAACAACTTAATAGCCTGTATTTCATTAAATACATAGTTAAACTCATTATGACATATTATTTACCAAGCATTTAAAATCTTAAATTTCTTTAAGTTTAATCACACAGTTGTATCTAGTAGTAGTTGACAAGTGTATAATGAAAATTTTCTTACTAGACTAAAATAATAGAAAAAGAAAGTAATGGTTTTACTCAAAAAAATATATTTGTACATGAACAAAATATTTTAGAAAATAATTGTGTTTATTTACTAATAAAATTAAACAGGTATGTCGTTGTTACTAAAAAGCATTTTTTTTACAATAAAAATATTTTGATTTTCAAACAGTAGAATAGCAGAAAACTTTAGAATCGTAAGTTTCATTCAGTTAGTTTTGTTATGTGTTTAGTTTTGTTACTTTTTTTTTTGATACGCATAATACTGAAACACGGATAAAATCTTTTTTATTAGAATTTCTGCTTAAAAAACAAAACTCATTAAAACGAATTCGTTCAAGTTGACATTATAAATTATTATTGTAGTGGACAAGACATTAAAAGGTATTTGTAGTGTGCGACTCGATAACCGTAAGATTTTTTCGTGCACTGTGTCCTAAGACAAATTATTTTAAGTTTTTTTTTTATCGTTCAATAAACTATAGTATTATTTTTTTTAAGTCTATTCGGACTTGTTTGAAAAAAAAACACATTAACTATCAGTTATGCTTTTTTTTGAAACAATTCAATGTTACTGGTTATTTAATAAAAACGTTGTTTAATAAGAATTTTTACATATAATATTAGATTTGATTGTGCTCTTTAACTAAACTTTAAAAAATTTAATATTGTACATATAACATTCAAAATTAGAAAATTTAAAGTTTTTCTAGTTTATTCCTTAAAAGTAGTGGAAATAATTTTTGAAAAACAATTTGATAATGTCATTCAGAAATTAAACTTAAAATTAATAACTAAATTACTTAACATTTTCATTTAAATTTTTTTACATAGTTATAAATGATGATTATGCATTATTTTTAAAACTAAAAATATTAGTTTTACATTAAAAATGTAAAGTCTTTATAAATAAAGTTTAGTTACTCTTAGTTGGTTGTAGATAATAAATTTATGTGAACCAACAGCAATTGAATTTGGATATAAATGAAGCAGTTTTCCCAAATCTTTTATTTTAAATTTTCATCAAATATTAGATAACATTAATAGTTTACTAAGTTTAGTTTTATAAGATATAACGTTAAAAGGCGTTAAATCCTGGAGATCCGGATAAGCTAAGCTTGTCGGAATAAATACCACAGATGTTCTTGTGCTAAAAATATAGTTGAAATAAAGTTTTAGCACAAGAACATCTGTGGTAAGTTTAGATTTATTAAGTTTTTAAATACTGAACATGTCATTAATATAATGATATCAAAATTTTTTTTATTTTTTTTTACTTATAGAGTTTTATTTTTCTTTACCATTTATTTTTGTTACGAATTTTTTATGATATGTCATTTTATTAATGACTTTCATACTTACATAAATTAAATTGTAGTATTAAACTAATCCAATAAATAAAAAGTATTTTAGTTAAGAAACATTAAAACTCTAATTAAAAAAATAATTTTAAAGGGCAATACAAAATGTCTCAAATTATAAATAACTAACATTTATTCAAAAATTTCAAAGAGTTTTGATTTTTATTTCTTAAAAAAATATTTTACACAGTTAATTAGTTATTATTATGTCTGTATCAGTAAAGAAATTTATACTATTTTACTTTTCAAAGTTTTTTGATAAACAAGTTATATAATTAAATAAAAAGAATGAGAACTCTTAATGTTTTATTCAAGGTAGCGACACTTAGGGAACACAGGGAATTCGGGAAAATAAGGGAATTTTAAAGTTATAGAAAATCTCAGGAAAACTCAAGGCAGTTTTTTCTTTTTTTTTAATTTCAGGGTAATTTTAAGATTTTTTAAAACAACTCAGGGAATTTTTTTTCTAGATCTGGAATAAGACTTAATCCAGTTTCAATATTATGTTCAAAAAAGTTAGTTTTGTGTATTCTAAGTGGTTATTTAGAAATATTTTAGCCTTGCGGCTAGTTCTTCAATATTCTTAGAATTAACATAAAATTTTTAAGGATTTGAAAAAAACTTAGGGAAACTCTGGGAAATTTTAGGTTACTCAGGGAAGTTTCTGGTCACTCAGGAAAGATTTATTGACTCAAAGTGTGGCAACCCTGTTTGTTACCAATTTAAGAAAATTTTTTTTTTTCAAAATTTTATTTTACAAATTATGTTACATATAGTAGTCAATGAGTTCATTTTAAAAAAGTGTTTTATGTAAAGACACTTTAGAAAAACTTTTATAAATATCAGAAAACCCTAGATCAGGGTTTCCAAACTTAGCCAAGTGGTTCCTTTAGGGCAAATATAGAATTTAAGGGGGTTTTGATGTTATAACCTAAGTTGCACTAAATTAGGGTTTCCCAAACTTAGTTTTAAATAACCCTTATTAAAAAAAATAAAGTAGCTAAGGCCCCCTTGTACCAAGATTACTCAACAACTGCCATACAAAACACCTAAGCTTTTTTTTGCTTTTCTTCAGTAACTTCAGAATGTTAGTTTAAGTTTTAAAACTACCACAAAAAACATTTAAGACCTTTTATTTCGCTTTTCATCAACAACTACAGAATATCTAGTGTAAGTTTCAATTTATGACCTCATTGCCCCCTGTGGCTTAATTGCTGCTCGTGCCCCCCTGAGTATCTGCCTTGGCCAACTTTGGTAAACCCCAAATTATATATTATGGAGTTGATGATAAAGAGCAATAAAAAATAAAACAAAGGTCTTAGGCAGATTTAATGGTATTTTTATGAGAATATTTGTTGGAGGGTACCATATTGCCGTTTGTATCTTTTGAAAAAATGTTTGAGAAACCCTCCTCTAGATGGACAACTAAAACGTATTAAAACAAGTTTAATTAAGTAGAATGCTAAATTTAAACAATATAAATGTTATACTATAATTAAATCATAGTAATATATAAATTTTAAAACAAAACTTAATTTAATTAGACAAAATTAATTTATTGATTTTAATTTAAAACCTTACTTATATTATTTTCAATTTAGTTTGTAATAAAAATATCAAAGTTTTCAAAAAAAAACTTTAATATTTTTTTTTAGTTATTATATGATATTTTATTGTTGTGTTTTGTTTAAAACATTAATAAAAAATTTATCTTTGCAGGGTTGCCAATTTACTAAGAAACCTGAAAAAACCTGGTATTTGAGTTATTAAAAAAATATCTCGAATTAAAAATAAAATCACTAAATAAAACCTTGCAAAACCTGGAATTTTAACAATTTTTACATGTTCAGTAGTAAAACTTATATTAGACTCAAAAAATCAGACATATAAATAAAAAATTTTTGTCATCATCAAACATTTTTTATCAAATATATTTCTTCAGTTTTTATACTATTTCACACAACTTATTACCATAAACTTAACTTTAACTAAAAATAGACTCAAGATTGTGTACTTTTAAAAACCTGGAATAAATTTGTATAACCTGGAAAAAATTAAAAAAAAACGAGTAGCAATCCTGTCGTTAGCATTTTAAATTTTTGAAAAACATCCTAACAACTAAATAAAAAGAGTATAAACTTTTGTAAAAAAATTATTAGCAACTAACTTATAGCTATGGGTGTGAAAGTATTTGGCTGGAAAACTGCGTACGGAAACAAGAAAGTTTCTGTTACTACTGCAGTTATAATTGCTTGTTTGATAGTATTTACCGTTTCTCTTACCTTGGGTTACTACTATGCGAAACAGCCAAATCAACCAAAGCCACCAAAAAACCTAGTATTGAATGAAAGCGTCAAGAGCAATTCAAATGTAAGTTTTGATTTAGTTACAAATGCAGGCGCTTGTTCAGTAATTTAATACTTTTAAATGTATTCATAAGGTTAAAGAACAAGTTAAATTACATTAACTTTTTTAATCTTTAGGAGGCAAAGTCTCAAAAGCAAGTTAAAAGATGAACTCATAATATATTATAATAGTAAAGTAAACACAAAAAATATTTATTATAAAAGATAATTTACATTAACTTTAAGATATCAGAGCTTAAACTGTCAAACTTGAATCATCTTGAAATTTTTTTAAAGGTTGTTTTTGTAGCATGGGGGAGGGAAAGTATATAATATTGGTAAAAAAACTTTGTATTTTTAAATTTTACTAATATTTGCTTGCTGTACAGTTATGACTATAATATGGCAATAACAAGTAAGAAATAAAAAAAGAAAATTGCTATTTAATTGTTTTGTTCAATATTTTAGTGTTAAAATAGATTTTTTGTAAGTTATAAACGTAAAAATGACAATTCTTTTTTAATATTTATAAGCATTAACCATTTCTAAACAGAATTTTTTTTATTTTGGTACATATCATTTGGATACAGTTTTGACCAAACACTGCCCGATAGCTGTGGTAACAGTCAAGTGATTAGCGATCGTAGCAAAGTATGAGAGTTCTTACTTTATAACTGTTTAATAAAAAAAAAATAAAAAAAAAGTAAAATGAACTTTAAACTTTTATTTTAAGAGTTAATGAAATATTAATAACATTATCTAAGCTCAATCAGATTAAGCTGTAATTAATTTTTTGTTAAAATAAAATGCTTTTTTTGAACTAATAAAATTTTCTGTACTTAATTGTGCTACTAGTTTTACTGATTAACTTGACACAACTTTCTTTACAAAGTATGTGCAATTTTACTTAATATATAATACTTATTTATATATTAATCTCAAATTAAAATAAAAAGCTTCGTATAGTTTTTGAAACATGTTTTCAGTTCAATCAATCAAATGCAGTTATTTTTCATTTCAACGAGATTGATTCACAAACAATGCCAGAATACAGGTGAGAAAACTTACACTTTATTAAAATAATAAAAGCAGTTGACAAAAATCTATTAAGCAAACCGGCTGCTTTCAAAAGATCTAAAAACAAAAATTCTTTGCAGGCCGCACAATTTTGGATGGTGTAGTATAAACTATTAAGTAAAATAAAATGAAATATTTTTTAACAAGCAGTAATGCCTACTGAAAATGAATAAAAAGAGCAAATTTTAAAACACTTGGTACAAAAAGCTCGATTTATAAGATTTTAATAGTTTACATTCAAGCTAAAAACGTGGTCTCGGGAAAAAAGTATCTGTTTGATGATTGGATCATGTTTAGGGTCGTACATATCCTCTTAATGCTTTAGAAACGATTTTAATTAAAATTTTTATAAAATTGTTTTACACGAAGTAGTCAGACTTGAAAAAATTATGACTACATTCAGTAACTGATTAATTTAATGAACTTGAATAATGTTATATGTGGTTTGATATGACAAAGTATTTATAAAAGTTACTTGGTAGATTTGGTAAAAGGTTGCTACCTTTTTATTTACTACTACGTTTTTCTTACTTATAAAGATTTTATTTTTGAAAAAAATTTACAAAATAATGTCATAAACTTAATTTCTATTTGTTTTGGATTCATAAAAACAATTTTTTGTTTGATATGATCTTTTTTTTTAGTTTTTAAAACAAAATATGACTTTTATTTAGAAATAACTTAAAAATTAAAATATACAAAAGCTTATACATTTAGTTTGATTGTGTAGTTTAAATATTTTGAACTGTATATCTATGCCAAAAATGACTTTGAGCTAAAAAGTATCAATAGAAATACCAACTTCTCATTATTTAGATTCAACGACCAACTGTTTGTATTTTATTCTATGGAAGCTCCTCCGGCGTTGAAATTGAGAAATTCGTATTTCAATGAATACGATAATTATTTTAATCTAACCATGTCTTACAAAATAGTGTTGGAAATGTTTTGACTTTCTAATTGGTAAAGTTTTTAAAATTAAATTTTACCTAATTGATACATAAAATTATTTTATTGTGGAAACAGTGATATGTGGTTGACAATGTTAGTTCGTTAATTTTTGTCAAACAAGTCTAGTGTCAACTTAATTAAATTTCAGAAGAAACTCAGACGTTTATTCTCCGTACTCAAGTATGGCAAACGTGTTAGGAGAAATTCAGGAGAAATACAGAGACAGCCCAGACTTCGGAATCATTAAGTTCTTCAGAAAAAGAAGAAACTCCTGTTGTGGGTCGCCTCAAAATGCGGGGGTTCAGTGCCGGAAGCCACGGAGAGAATGGAGATTAGTCATCTGCTGAAAAAACCAAAGTTGGAGATAAGTTTGAAAGGGAGGGAAAGTGCTTCAGGTAAAGGCTTTTGTTTTATTTCAGATAAAACTGGTACAAATCTAAATATAATTATTTATCTTGTTGTCTGATAGTTTTTACTTAAACAGTATTTTTCTTTAACTTGATTGCTAACACTCTCCGTTTTTCCTCAAATAAATTATATGGCAATTTTACTAACAACTGTTATGATATGACTTTTTTAAATAACTTTACTTAAATAGTAGCAATTTTTAAAAAGCTAGCTCAAGTAAAACTCTGCTCTAAATATCTTAGAATTTAATTATATTAAGAATTAAAGACGATTTTTTTTGTATTTTTTATTTTTATAGTGATGAATGGTTCCCGCAAGAGAAATTCAAAGAATACAAGTTTTACTTGTCAATGGAGAACAGTTATCATTGCAAGGATTACATAACTGAGAAATTGTACACAAATGGATTCTTAATGGAAACTGTTCCAGTTGTTTGGGGAGCTAAAAAATCAGATTATGATGTTCCGGAGCAAAGTGTAATTTTTATGGAAGATTTCGAAAGCATGGATAGTTTAGCTGATTATCTGGAATACCTAGATAAAAATGACACTGCGTATCTAGAGTATTTTCAATGGAGAAAGATTGACTTTTCGAGTGTTTCTACCAACTACAAAGATGTAAAATCCAATACAATTGGTCTGTGCAATTTATGCAGTGCTATTAGTAAAAACGACAGTGAACAGATGAATAGTGTTGTGGTTGAAAGCATTCAAAGCTGGATTTATTAAGACGAAAACCCTGAGTGTTTGTTCTTTTTTTACTTCACTTAAACTTAAGTACAAATCTAAAAATACGAGTTCTAATCAGGGCTTATATGATTGAGAAGCATTTACTTGAGCATGTTTATGCTTAATTGCATTTCTGAAAATTTTTTCACAACTCTTTTCTTTTGCACCAATATAATAATAAGTAATGTTATTACCAAAAATGCTATTCTAAAAAAATTCAATTATGTTTGTACTAAAAGAAATACACAAACATAAATGTGTTGTTTTTACTTCAATAAAATTCTATGTCACCTTAATAAATTTCAGTCAGTTAAGAAATTTAATTTTCTTAATTTCGTTAAACTTTAGATTAGTTCTATAGTTTTAAAATAAATCGAAGCTTTTATGTAACAATTTTGTTGATTTTTTAATAACTAACTTGAATGCTTTTGTTTTGTTTAATACAATTTTTATAGCCTAGATCATTTATTTAATCTGTATATCATTCAAAAACTTCTGAATTTATATAACAAGTACTACCGTTAACTAATTATCATATTTTCTAAAGCTTAGTCTTACACTAATGCTTAAAGAAAAACATTACATTTTTAAACCTGTTATTTTATACTTACTCTGTCCGATTAATCTTGAGTTCGTTTAATGCGAGATACTTTCAATTCTTTTTTTATGAAAAGATATAGTCTTTGTAGTAGGGACGGAGCTAGCTCAAAAAAATTACGATTCTGCAAAAATCAAAAGCAAACTTAAGCTTAATAATAAACCAGTAGAAGACACTTATTTAAAAGTACAAAAAGATGATTATTATGTGAAAACGATTTAGTACATAAATAATTTAATTTAAATTTTATAAGTATTTTTCCATAAAAAAGTATAGTTTATCAAAAGTAAAACAAAATATATTACATACACTTATATGTAATTACTAATTACTTATATTGTACGCTAAATTTATAAAATACAAACAAATCTTACGATAAAACTTTTAGATTTTATTTTTGACGAACAAACTAGATAAAGTGTAAAAACATTAAAAACACATAAATATAAAAGCAATTATATATTGTCTACTTAAAACCCAATAATCAGAAAATTATTATCTTTTTCACATTTGATTATCAGTATTTTTACTGAATTTATGTCTCAACCTTCTAACAACATCTTCTACAGAATCTAGTCTCATATCATTTACGAAGTTTTTACTAGATCAATATTTCTCTTCTTGTCTTGAATTTCGCATCCTTACCTGATGAATACAATATTTCATAAGTATTGATAAACATGTTATGTTTTACATGACAAATAATTAAATTGCATCAAATTTTATGTTTACTTTATATTTTAAACAGTCTCTTAAAAAAGTCACTGGTAATAAGCCAATTAAAAACTATAGTCAGTGTGCACATTATGTCTTCATTAAAGTAAAATGCACATTTAAGTATACTTAACGTATAAAATCTACTAACTTAAGTTTAGTAAAATATACTAATATTAATATAAAAACAGTGCCACTATAACTTTCACAAAAAATTTAACATTAACTTAATTATAAAACATCCGTATTACTAACTTCTGCTTCCCTCTTCGCAATCAAATTGTCCCTTTCCTTATATTTTTTAACGTTCTTCTTCCTCGTTTTCTTATTCTCCACCGCGTTACATTTCTCTCCTCTTTTTTTCAAGCTCCTCTTTGGTTAATCTTTTTGTGAACCTAACAAAATAGAACAACAATAAATGAATAGAAATAGAAATGATAATAATGATAAGTTAATATAAAAAACATTAATCATAAAACGTAGATAACAAAATATAGAAAATGAAAAACATAATAATATGAGAATGATAAAAATAGTATGTCATAGAAATAAAATTATTTAAAACAACAAAACAAACCCCTGTGGCTTGGTCCTCACATGCACTGTGTAATTTTTCTTCTTCTCCATCTTTGAGAGATCCACCTTCTTGAATGAGTCTTCCTCTTCAGATGAGTCATCTCTCTTGTCTCTCTTGTGCAGCAACCCATACTTGCTGTTGGCTTTCATGCTCACAAAAAAGTAGTGAATTTTGTGTTTCTCTTCTCTATCTTTCTTTTCTGCTGATTTTTCAGGAATTTTGTGTCTCTTTTCTTTCTTGTGCTTGTTTTCCCTGCGAGATGATTTCTTGTGTTTTCTATTCCTTCTTTCGTCCTCTGAGGTTGAAGAGCTTATGCTCAAAGATAAAGAAGAGTCACCACCCAATTGCTTCATCAAATCCTCTTTGAGGGACTGCCTAGCGTTGCTGCTCGTTTCTGCCTTTTTGAGAAAATCACTTGATTTTTTGTGCTTTTTATGGCTCTTGTGTCTGCTGGGAGACCTATTAAAATTAATTATGACCTAAATGTAGCTGCTTTATACAAATATATTGGTAAGTAACATTAATATATATTAAAACCATACTTCTTATTTTAAAATTTAAGTTAAAAATAGTACCTGGATCTTTTCTTTGACTTTTTGTTAAAACTCCTGCCGAGATCTTTGCTCAGTGAGTTGATCGGGGTTTCCTTCATCCGCTTGACTTTTACGGGGTTGCTCAGCAGTTCCCTTTTCTTCTCCTCCACCTTTTTTTGGATTTCGAACAGAGGGTCCTCTCTGGCCTTTATCTCGTACTTCAGTCTTTCCATCGTCTTCTCGTCAAAGCGTTTTTCCTCTTCCGTTTTGACGATGAAGTCTCCCTGAAAAATGATATATGTTTTAAATTAATTTAATTTGTGAACTGCAAATATTTTATTTTATTAAATATATTCTACTACTAAGTCCTTTCTATATCTAATTTTGTTTCTTTTATTTTTAAATTGTTTAATTTATCATTCTTATTATTTATAAACATCTGAAAATAAAATTGATAAAGCAAAGTTTTTAAACTTTTATTAAAAAGGAATGTGTTAAATAACTTTAAAGACCTAAAAAATTTAAATATTGCAGTTCAAAATATTTAAACTTACAATCAAGTTATTAATTTTTAAAAAAGTAATATTGAAAACAATTTTTTAAAGTTACCTGGTCACCAGTAGGATCTTTTATTCTTTTTCCCATCAAATAAGCTTCTCTGTCCATCTCATATTTTTTTCCTTTGTTGAAATTAAGTTAGTAAATTTGTTAAATATTTAATTCAAATAAGTTGAAAACCACTGCTAAAATATTAGTTTAACATGATTAACAACAATTTAATCTAAAAAAACATTAACTTGAATTCATAACATTTATCATATTTTATCTTTATCAAACTTAGGTTAAATTGTGTTTAGTAAGGTGTGTTAAGTACTGTATACTAAAGTCAAAGAAAAAAAAAACTACAGCTAAAATATTGAAGTGTATAAAAAAATTACTAAATATAAATAACAACATTAGTATCATATATAAACCATTTCTTACCTTAATAAAATTTAAAAATCTACCAGTTCAATTGTGTTAAATATTAAATTTTTGGTTCAAAGAAAATTAAAACTAATTTAATATTCTTACCTTCATACATCCATTCAAGAGTTCTTTTATCACTATTTTGTTTAGCAATTTTGTTTTAATTTTTACTTATACTGAAAAGTTTTTATGGTGTATTAAATATAAAAAAATAAAACTACTGTTAGTTGTTGTTGTGGAGACTTAAATAAATATTTTTTGTAATTAACAGTTTTAAACTAATTTTGGTCAAAACAACAAAATAAAAAAAAATCAGCTAAAAATTAAGTGAAACCAATCTTTGAAACAATGAAATTATACTTATAGTTTTAACAAACATTTATATTTACAACTTAATTCAAATAACTGAATTTCAAAAAACTAAGTTACTTATTAAAAATCACATATCAGGAAAAACATTACAAACATTTAAATTATTTTAGTATAACACTGAATATCAAAAAATTTGTCTACAGTGCGTACTTAACTAACAGTGCATACCTAAGAAATGCGTACTTAAGCGGCAAATTAAGAACAAAAAAATTGTGAACCCATTTTGAAAAATGCCTAGACACGCGCCTGGTACAGATTAATTTAATGCTTTAAAAATTAAATGTATAAGTGATGTAATGTTGAAAACCCATGTAATAAAAATAAAGCTCTTAATTTATAGTTGTTTATATTAAACTATTAAGTGATTTGTATTTGATTACGTAATCTCCCTTAGAGACTCGAGCTGCGATATAAACAGACATTTTAATAGTACGAAACAATTTTGTTTTTATTATATTTTATCTTTGTACACCAAAACAAGCTTTTACCTTGAACAATTTTTTCAATTTTAAATACGCATTGTTCAGCTATGTTTTTGTTCAATAAATAAATTGTAATACACGCTAATTAAATTATATATATATAACATATTAAGAAAGTTCAATTTTGTCTTATCCAAAACATGCGTTTTATAAAAACAATAAAAATGTTTTTTTTTATTTTAGTTAGTATGGTTTGATATGAATAGCACTCCAAATAATGATACAAAAATTATACAAAAAAACGATAAACAATTATAATGTAATTATTAAATATTATACAATACAAACAATCGGTGCAAAAATTAATCTTCCATCTAAACAAACAACTAAAACTATATCACTAACTATTGTACCATTTGAATTGTAATTGTAACATTGTATTAAGTTTTTGTATCATTGTTTAACAAAGTGCTGCTCATATCAACCGTACTAGCTAAAGATTGAAAACATATTGTTGTTTTTATCAAACATATGTACTGTTTTTTTATCAAACTTTCTTAATAAATCAATTAAAAGCCCTTTAATTGGGGTCTTTGGAAAGTGATTAATTTTGTATAAACATACTTTTTTCTATAAATATATATGTATTGTTTATTTATTATTGACAATTGTGGCCTGATACTTACAATTCCTCGTTGAGAGCTTCTTTTTTTTCACATTTTCTTAACTGAAATTTTTTTTTTCAACATTTGTACATAATGCATTTAGTCCAGAAGACGCTTAAAATTTATACAGAGTACTAACAATGCAAAATTAAAAAAAAATTTTTCGAGTCAATAACATTTTCATTCCTCTCACTTTAAATATCACTTTCTCTCGTTTGCCTTCGAAATGCATGAAACCAAAGAACTATTTAATTAATAAAGTTTTTATAATCGAAAGTTTGTTTAACATAACCATTTGAGAGTATTAAGAATATACAAACTTTTTAAAACCGCCAGCATAAGCGGTCAATATAAATGATAAACTTGAAAAGCAAGTAGGTGTCACACCAAAACACTTTTGTGCACATTTAATTTTTCATACACGCTTGCACTAATATTGTTGAGCTTTTTTTCTTGAATCAACAGACTTTACAAATGTAAAAGATTGTGTAAAAATGCCATTTCTATCATATAAAAAATAATACAAAA
This sequence comes from Thalia democratica, assembly GCF_965202585.1. Taxonomy (NCBI): domain Eukaryota; kingdom Metazoa; phylum Chordata; class Thaliacea; order Salpida; family Salpidae; genus Thalia; species Thalia democratica. The sequence goes on from NC_139173.1 coordinate 24,781,702, forward strand.
CAAAATCTTAGAAAATATATTACACTTTAAAAAATAGACGTCTGTAACAAATCTCAGTAATTTCTCAAGATTTACAGCATTAGAATAATTAATTAAATTGCTTACCGCTTGTGCAGCTTAAATGTAATTACTACATGATGTTTTTCGAAAACAACATTGTCAATTACTTTTTTTTTTTTGTAAATATTTCAAATTTTTAAACGTTAATTGTGGGCGTCGAAAAAACGTCACGAGAAAAGAGAGAAGAGAAGGTGATTTGAGAGAACTGTTTGTTCCGGTTGATTAATAATGTTGATTTAAATAAATCAGCAATTCTTAAACTGGGTAAATTACCTTGTTTAGGGGGTAAGTTTTCTGTATTACAAGTTATGTAAATCAATGTTTTTAATTGTTATTTTAGTTTATAAATTAATATTTAATTGTAATTTCATCTAAATTTAAATAAACTCTTTACACTTTAGTTTTTTTTTGATTTAAAAAGCTGAAAGTTTTAAAAACTACTATTTACACTCAAAATAAATACTAATTTATCATTGGGGTAAACATGATAATAATCTTCCAAAAAGATTAAAAACAAAAAAAAAAGATTAAAACCCCTGAACTAAATAAACTTAGCTTTTTTAATTGATCTTTCGTAAACTCATTTCCTCGCGCTGGCTGCACTCAATTAAAGTTAAGCAAATATAATTACATAACATTAACAGATTAACCTTAATATAAGAACCCAGTTAATTAGATTATTAATTATCTATTTAGATATAAATTAACTGATGTTGAATATGAACAAAATTATGAGTTTCATCAAAAAATACTAAATTTAAATTAAGCAGAATTAATTACATTAACATTAACAGATTAACAGAAACATTAACATAAAAACTCAGTTAGTTAGATTAATTGAGTATCTTCTTTTTACAATATTTTCCTAAACATAAATACTTTTCCAAATTTGAATTCAAAGGTAGCTGTTTAATAAAAGAAGTGAAATATCAAATAAATCTAGGATTCCGTTGCAAAGAAATAATTGACGAAATTTAGAAACACCATGTATTCTGAGAACTGTAATATAAAATGGCGATCATTATAAAAAATGATGATTTTCGGAATTATTTTCATCTTTATAGATAGAATTTTTTTTTAAATACTGTCAAGGATGCCAATTTTTTTTTGTAGAAAAAACATTAAACATTTTGACTATTTTAAAACAGAAGTTATTCTATTTTTCTTGTTGTTGGTACTGTAAAAGTTTTAATCTTAAACTGCTAAGTAATTTTATTGATTTTAAACTTGAGGTCTACTAACTTATATCGCTCAATTAAAACTTTAAAAAAATTAATTTCAAACTTTTGTATAAAACCCTTAAAAGTGTGTATCTTTTGGACAACTTTAAAAAAAAAACCTTTGATTTTTTTCTATTTAACAATTGATCTTGTTGTAATTATTTTAAAGTTTCAAAGCTATCACAATATAATGTTAAATAACACAATTTTAGTGTCTTAACAAACACTTTTATCAAAAATCACTAAAATAGTTAAAAAAATCCCAGATAATTCTAAATTAAAAAAATATTTTTTTTGTTAAATGAGGAAAGTTACAATTTATAATAACTATTTATTTGTGTCTTTTAGATTTATGTTTATGATAAAATAGATTTAAAGTAGCATTACAGTCTTTTTAATGTCTTTTTAATGTTTTAACGGTTTTGTAAATCAAATATATTAAATATATTACTAAAATTAATAAATTACTAGAAGCAAAAGAAAATATTTTTACTTTTAAAAACCAGGATATTAAAATTAAACATTTGTCAACTGTCCTTTACATAATTGCTATCTTACAAATACTCGTTGCGTTGCTACTTTTTATAAAGTAGACTTGACAAGTTAGTGGACGAATATTCTTTTTAAAAACTACTATAAAAGTATGTTATAAACCTATACTTTAGTTATCACATTAACTAGGAATTCAAAATTTAAATTTCAACCTCGAAAAAAACTGGACTTTCATCAAAATAATTAAGCTAAGTAAAAGGACTTTTGAGGATTTATAGTAACGTAGAACTATGAAATAATTAAACAATTAAAAAAAAAAGTAAACTTGCATTTAATAAACAAAAATCTAACAAAAACTTGAATTAGTTCTCTTTTGACTTCAAGGTATGTACTTGAGCTTGTTCAATCCAAAACTAAAAACTAAATTTATGAAATTTACTTATATTGGTTTGTTGCAAATAATTGAACATGAAAAGTTGCATCAGAATTGCTCTTTGTTCTGGTTGACTGGTTCTGTTTTCTCAAGAGTTAAGAAAAATTAAATAGCAAATGAATCTGATATTCTTTTGCAAAGTAATAATTGATGGTAATTTTGGAACATCATGTATTTTGAGAATTGTTATATAAAATGGCAATCATTTGTAAGTTTAAGAAAACGAGTAGGTTTTCAAAAAAAATTTCTTCTTTATAGATCTCAAATATTTTAAGTACTGTTGTGGATTCCAAAAGTATTTTAAAATTTTTGACTTTTTCAAGCTTTTTAAGCATACTATATAACTATGATTTTATCTTTAACACTTTTTTTTTTAATTTGAGCAGACTTTCATAAACTTATTTTGAAGTCTGCCATTTTGCAGATACATAAAGCAAATTACTCCTAATTCATTTGTTTTTTTTTTGTTTTTTGTACTCACAAAACTTACTTTGTAAGTCTTAAAACAAAACATAACCTACAGTCTAGTAAAGTTTTTTCAAACTAGTTTAATTTATCACCAAGTTGGAAAAGTATTGAAAACAGTTCTAAAAATAAAAAAACTAAAAAAAAAGTATTAATAAAGCTTGAGTAATAAAGCTTTAGTTCTAATGTAACTTGAGTAATAAAGATTAACACTAACATAAAAACTCAGTTAATTAGATTTACGTTTAAAAATGTTGAGTAAGTAATCATACAATAATCAATTAAAATTAAGCAAAATTATTTAGATTAACATTAGAATTCAGTTAATTAGATTAACTTTAATTTTTATAAAATTTTCTTAATCGTAAAACCTCATTAATATATAAATTCAAAGGTAACTATTGATAGAAACCTGCATATGCATTTTGAAAAATATGTACTACTTTATGAGTAAAGTCCTTTTAAATATTTTTTGAACAACATTTAAACTAATTAATAGCGTTTTTATTTAGCTTCATACAACAAATTTTAGAATTTTTGAACAAAATCACAAAAATTCTGGTATTCTGGACAGTTCTTGAATGTTAAATAGTAAAGTTTTTACTTTATCATATAAAATATTATTTTTTTTAGTCATAGCAAGAAAAAAAATTTTTTTAGCAAGACGTCATGTTGTTTTGCACATTTTTTTTACTTTAAATTTAGTTTTGAACTGAAATAGACCTAAAACCTGGCAACTTTTAAAACTTAAAGAAAATTTGAAAAACTAGAGAAAACTTGCAAAAAAAGAATTTGTTACCACGTAACAAAACAAAAAAACCACAATTAAAATCACACCATGAATACTCTGAAACTTACACTAAAAGTCACTTCTAAAACATAAAAGTACTTACAAAATATAATTAACAAAACCAACAACTACAACTCAAAACCTGTCTTAGACTGCCAACTTGCACAGTTTAACTTAAAAAAGTAAAAAAAAAGTAATTAAAAGTAAGATGAACTTAAAAAAGTTTAGTGTTAAGTAATCAGCATTTAATTCATTTTTTTCTTTACTTTCTTTAAGCAAATTATTACCTGCGGACTTCGTTTAAAACATCTTTATAAAAAAATCTTGAAAATTTTCATTACAACCATATTTGTGAATTTTATACTGGAAGATTATTATACAATCAATCAAGCGTGAAATTTTAAATTGAAACGGACTAACTGTTTGTTCATTGTACTGTATTGTTGCAGTGTATAGTAATATTGTTAGTTGATAAGTTCTATAAAAATTTGTTTGAAACAGTTTATTTTTTTTTTTTAAGAAAACTATATTCTAAATAGTTTATTATTTATTTAGAAAAAAACTATATATGTCAAAGCGTTCTAGTAGGACTGATGGTTCAATTTTAAATAAAATATTTTATAACGCTGAAAAAATAAGTTCTATAAATTTATACTTATTTTACAAGGTATAATTTTTGTTCTTATATTTTGTCTTCAAAATATGATAACTCCCTTGATTTTATTTATTCTTATAATAAAATGCAAGTATTTATTAATGCTACTGAACTGATTCATAAAAAATATAAGTTTATGAAGAATATTTCTATTTGAAAATTAACATTACCATTCTACGTAATCTCAAAACCACATAAAGTAAATGAATAACTTGTTTTTGTTTTTAACATTAACGTTAAAAAATAGTTTTAGATGTTTCATTTTTTAAATGACCTCCTTTCTGGTTACAAATAATGCGCTGTAAAACACGTCTTTAATATCTTTTAAAGTTTTGGTTTTAAAGAAGTATTCTACTAAACTATTATTTTTCTTTTTTACTTAAACTTAAATATTTAACTATAATCTATTTTTGATTTTTTTTAGTGTGCTTTTTTTTTTTAAGTTTTTAAAACTTAATATGTTTAATATAAAATTTTAAATACTAATATACTATTTTTTAGTCTAGAATATTACTAGTGTACTCTAAGTTACTATTCATTACGTATATAGCCTGGTCTGAATCCCTAAAAAAAAATGAAAATTATTTATTTTCGAATTACCTTGTAATGGCACGCGTCTATTATATGATGTTCCCCTGTTTTAAAGTTATTGATTGCTCAGTGATAATATTGAATGTCACAAAATTATTTAACCAGAATACAAGTATTTAAGACAATGTTATAGTTATTTTGGATTAGTAGTTGATAAGACCTAGAGCTCGTATTGTACTGCTAAAAGATACTATTAGACACTTTTTAGAACTGGATGTCAAGTGTTTTTGTATGTTTATTATTTAAGTATTAAAAGTTTTTATTTGGCCATACTAAACTGTTAAAAAGTTATTTTGATTTTTTAAACTGCACATTTTTTAAAATTGTTATTTAAAATTTTTAAGTCTTCTATTTTTAAACTTAAAATTTTATAAAGTTTATTTTTGTTCTAAGTTATTTAAAAGAATAATTTATATTTAGTTAATAATTTTACGTGGTTCTTTTCATTAAAGATAAATTACTATATAGTCTTGTCTGATCAGTATAAAGTAGAGCAAAATAACATCTAGTATCTATAAGTATTTTGATACGGTAGGGTTTAATTAAAACCAGGAGAATCAATAAATTAAATGTACCACAATCCATACTCTACAAACTTGGGAAACACCTTACGATAATTAAGTTGAAAATTAAACAAAAAACACGAGAAAGCATTAAAACAGCTGGTTTTAGACTTTTTAAAACAAAATGGGTAACTATTATATGATATTTTTAAGCAAATTGAGTATTTGTGTAAGAATTTAAATTGTTAAAATACTTTTTTTTTTTCTTTTATTTCAACTGAAATTAGTATTGTATATTGGTTGTTTAGAAAAATACCATCTATTTTTTTACACCTGTGATGAATAAACTACATCCTAACTTTTACTAAATATTTTTATTAAAAAAGGTTGTTGCATCTTAAAAATATTTTTCTTTATATGTTTACAACAATATACCAAACAGTGTTTCTATTACATTAGCTATCAGCATCATAAATATAATTGCATTGATATATATTACTATATAAAATAAGGCTTTAAAAAAATCAAATTCAATATTCTTTTATATAGTTAGATTATTTCATATTGTTCATAACAAAAAGGTTCATATGTTGTTCTGTAAAAGCGGATTTCTCCACCATGAAATAACATTTAGTTTAAAATTTAAAAATTTTCTAAAATTTTGATATTAAAAATTTTTTTTTTTAATCTTTTGCATTTAACTCTTGTACTTTTTAACTAAAAAAAATTGGTTAAAATGGTATAGTACTTTATTGATATTAAAAATAAAGAGTTAAGGTTGCCTGTCTTTGAGTAAAAATATTATTCTGAGTTTTGGACCGTACTAAGTCATCTTAAATTTTTAAAATTTATTTAAAAGTGTTTGATTAATTTAGAAAATGTTTAAATATTTTTTTCCAAATCAATAGAAATCTAGAATTTGATGAAATTTTGAACAAATAACCTTGCTTAAATTATTCTGAAAAATTAAACATTACAAACTACACTGAGTTATTCTGAGTTTTTAAAATATTTCAAACTAGAATCAGTTAGCCGATCTGTTATAATTAAAAAAAAAATTACAAAAAACTAAATCCACTTTGAGAAACAGAATACTTCTGTAATCATTTTGTTTACTTTCATAAAAAAATAGTTTTATTGATACTTATAAAATAAAATATATTGTTGATAAAATTGATTGTATAAAAACAAAATCAGTAGTTAAAAAAATAAATTAGGTAGCATGATTTTATAAAGTGTCCTAATACTTACTTATTCCCATATATACTTATAAGTTTATAGCAAATATTAAATCTAAAATAATTACGCCTTTCAGTTATTTCTCCTAAGTAAAACCCATTATTTAATTACTTAAGTCATTAAGAACTTTAGTGTTTAGTAAACCAATTAAGCAAAGACGTAATCAATTTAGCTAACCTCTCTATTTAAAACCAGTTAAAACTAGTATCAACTAGATATTTTTTTACAATTTAAAAAAACTACTTGCAGGTAGCATTATTAAGAAAACATTCTTTGTAGGTTCTACTTTAAAAAAAGAACTAGACTATATTAAAGTTAATACTACAAAACGAGAAGTTTGTTAATAAAATTTTAATTAAACTATCAAACACTTAGTTGATTACTATCTATAAATCTAATTAAAACATACGATAACGTATTATTATAACATAACATGCTTATTAGAAAGAACAACATTAGCATTTTAAATTTTACGGAATCAAGTTACTTAAAACAGATTTGAATATTTTAAACATAATCTCTTATTATTTTAAACAGATCATGATAGAGTCACCAAAAAATATATAAACTTTAGTTCCATACAAATTGAAATAAAATAAGACTTTTAACACTTACTAAATTTTATTTTATAATTAAATTAACAAAAAGAATTTTATTTTAAAACATTTTGAAGAAAGTAAAATATTATAAAGAAAATTATAAAAAGGCAATAATGTTCTTTTTAGGAAAATAATTGATAAAAAGATTATGTTAAGAGTGCCTCCTAAGAATTTGTTAGCTTAACATTTATATAATCTGAAAGGAGAAATGCACTTAGGTAAAAGTCCTAGATAACTTATAATAAGCTTAAACATAACTCACAAATTCGAGTTTATCACGAGCAACATAATAACATAAATGTTTTTATAAATATTTTATTATTAATTTTCTAACAACACTTAATATTAGACCACTTAACTTTAGAACACTTAATTTTTATTCTTCTAATAACCAGTTCCAGGTTTTCCAATTTTTCTTTTTTATTTTTTTTATTTTAAGGTTACATATATGAACAATGATTTGCTTATCTAATGATTTCTTGAAATTATATTTAAAAGTCAGTCTAAGCTGAAAAAAATAGAAAAAAATAATGATTTAGCAAAGTTTTGAAAGCTTTTCTTTATTGATAGTTTATTAATAGCGTTTTTCTTAACCAACCCAACCGAAACATATCAAAAGTAAAAGATAGAATAATAAGATAATAATTTTATAATAAGATAAGATTTTTTTAAGTCAGACTGATTTTGATGTATGTTAGCTGTGATTTTTATACTTGTCATTACGTTTTTCATACTTGTATAGTATATAATGTCACATAACATACATAGAGATATTAATGGTTTTTTATTAAACTTATACAAAACCAAAAATAAAAATAAAATGTTATGCTTAAAAACTTATTTTATGTTAAAGACGGTAGTAGTAAAAGCAAAATAAATTTAGATATAGATTTGAAGTTGCAAGGTAAAAAGTTGTGTTGGTTTACAATAAAACATTAAAAGTTAATTAATTTTATTCTAAAACCAACACAAATAATGTACGAACCTAGAATTTAGAACAATTTTTTTTTCAAACGATTTTTTTTATAAACTACGAAAAAAATTTAAAAAAAATTATATAAAACTTAAAGTTTTTATAAACACAATTATATTAAACCTAGAGTATCTTTTTAGCACTTTTAAATTTTTTAACATTTGCTTAATTTTATTTTATATTTAAAGATAAACAACGAATTGTATTTAAAAAAATTAAATGAAAGTAAAATATTTTAAAGGAAATTATAAAAAAAGCAATAATGTTTTTTATAGGAAAATAACTGATAAAAAGATTATGTTAGGAGTGCCTCCTAAGAATTTGTTAGCTTAATATTTATATAATCTGAAAGGAGAAATGCACATAGGTAGCAACTCCTAGATAACTTATAATAAGCCTAAATATATCTCAAAAATTTTAGTTCATCACGAGCAATATAATACCTTAACTGTGTTTTATTTATAATTTAGTTTCATTTTTCTAAGAAAACTTATCGGTTTACACAAAAATTATACTTGATAGTACCTAACAAGAGCACAATAGTAAACTTAAAAATTTCTTACAAACCTGTAATCATTGTGGACAAAAGATACTAAGAGTATGTCTTATTTATTTTTATTTGCTACCTAACCTCCATAGTTTACATATACTTTCAATAGTTTTACCATAAAAACCAAATTAAAAACTAAAAGAAGTCTATGAAAGAAATGTGGTTGATCAGATATTAGAGTTCTTTAAATCTAATTGCATCACGATTTGGAAAAGTTTGCAAGTGCTTAGGAATACGATTAGGCTTTAAATCAGTTTATCTTTGTTGATGTTTATGGTCAAAAAATTATGTTTGCCATAGTATGAAGTCACAAAACGGACAACTAGCTTCATAGTCATCTTTTTAAGTTGACAAACTTTGGCTTGTTCATTTATTCATGAAGTCTATCTAAAAATCTACTAAAAGTAACAAAAATTATATGTTAATTAATTTTTTTTAGTAACTTATTTAAAAAACAGTTTTAGTAACAAACTATATAAAGTTTTAGGATATAAAGCCAGTCTTTTATTTCTTAAAAAAAATAATAAACACGTTTTTACAAAATATAATGAAAGTTTTATTTAGACAACCACAAAAAAAAATAATTATAAATTATATATTTTGAAATTAACTCCTACTTTTCTCAGCCTTTGTTAAAAACATATTGACTAAATTTTTAAATTTTGAAAAAAAAGTCCAGAAATGTTCACAATTTGTCTACGTCCGTAACGCATTTAAGATATATAAGTAACAGTTTTAAGTGATTTTACATAAGATACAGGAAAGGCCCACACAAAATAAACTACGCGCAAATCAACTTGAAGAAAACTTTGCAACCCATATTTTAGGTTTAAAGTCTTACAGATTTGTTTTGTTAAAAGAGGTTTTGTACAAATCTTGTAATTTTAACATTGTCTGACTGGACTTCATATAATTTATGAAAACTCTTAGTCGTCACTTTCACTCGCGGGCCGGTAATTTTTTTACGATGAACGGATGCTAATTAAAATAAAAAAGGTTCGGAGCCGGTCATTTTTACTCCGAGGAGCGGATTCAGCCCGCCTGCCGTACGTTTCCCACTCCTAATCTAAGGAAAGGATAGGCAACGTAGGGCCTGGAGGAGTGTAAATGAACCACTTAGCAATTTTTCAAACCTTTAGTTGAATCCGGCCCGCGCAAAATAAAAATCCAACAGCGCTAAATTATATTTTATAGCTTAAACTTAATTTTCTAAAACTTTTGAATAAAATTCAAAATAAGGTTATATATAGATATTACGGGATATTTCAAACTTGCATTAATAACTAAAATTATTAAAAATTAATTAGAATTCATATTTTTACGATAAAAAAGTGCAATTGAGTAGTTTTTGTGTTTTTTTTTCTTTATGTCAGTATTTTACTTTTAGTGTTATAAAATAGGACAACTTTAGAAAAGTTATTCTTTTAGATTAATAATTAAGCTATAAAACAACTAAATATAACAATGTCGGGAATATACAACGATTTGTCACAAAACAGTAGTGGTCACGTTCTACCATTTCTACACAATGGTGAACATATGCTTTCATTGGAAGACCAGGAAAAAATACTTTCAAAAATGTGTAATGACGACTTTATTAGACGCGAAATAGAAAGCATTGGTTCATTCGCGCTAATGCAAGATGAGCAAAACACAATTAATATAAACGAGCATCAAAGTTGTCAGCCTGCTGTGTTTTCTTCAACAAATCAAGCTCCTAGCTATGCAGTTCAACATCAATATGAAAATTATCCAAATTGTGCAAATGGTCAGCCTTTGTATCAAAATGTTCAGAATTGTGCATTTCAAGCGCTACAAGATGGTATACTTGATTACTCTAACTATCATACATTAACTTCTTCCTCTGACTATAATCAACAACAAAATTTTCAATCAAATACGAACAGCTGTTACCAGCCAAACAGATGTTTTGACAACCAGCAGTTGAGTACTTGTTTGCAAGGTGGTATTCAGCTTAAACCGTCTTGTGCAAATAATTTCAACGTAACAACGGTTAATCCAGCTCAAGCAGACAATTTTGCTCAACTGCCACGCGCATACCCCTCTATGAAAGGTAAGTTTTAATTCGATTTTTCATTAAAAGCAAGTAAAAATTTTCTTTGCAATCAATTATTATTTGTTATTAATAGATCCCAACCTTGATAAGTGTTGCTTGCAGCAGAAAGTTTTAGAAGCTTCATCCGATACATCGATTTTAAATGATGATTTAAAATTCGAATCTGATAATTTTCACGAACAATATAAAGAGCAGGAAACTAAATTGAAAAAAAGAAAGTTAGTTTAACTATTGTTTTTTTAAAATATCAAACAAAACGATAAAAAAAAACTTGAAACAAATAGAAAGTTTAACTAATAAACTAGTTTATGTTATTTGATTTTCTTAAAATAAACTTAAATAATGTAATGTATTCAGAGTTAGAAAGCTTAAGTAAAAATTTTACATACAGACGAAGGATAAATTTAACATTCTCTCAATCATCTATGTTAGAATATTTTTATGAAAGAATTAAACACCCACGGCCTGATCAAAAGGACAAACTCGGAAAATTAACTGGTCTTAGTAAAAGAAAACTAGTAGTAAGTTTCTATTTTATCAAGTTCATGTAATAAAAGGAATAATAAAAGTTTACTTTGTTTTACTAAAAAATTAATAAATTATGATTTTTAAATATAATTAATAAATATTTATACAGATTAATTTATTAAGTTTTAGTATAATTAATATTTTCAGTCCTGGTTTCAAAATAGAATACACAAAGATAAAAGTCAAGGTATTGTAGTTGAGAAGATTAAGGGAGGTAATCATGAGGAAATATTTAAACACCTTCTTGCAACTTATCCAAAAGAAATTAAACTCATCGAAAATAAAAGTTAGTTAGTCTGTTATACCTAGTAATTAAAAAAAAATAAGTTAAACACAGTGATTAAAAAAAAAAGTGTTTATTAAAACATATATTTTACCTAGATTAAAAAAAATCATTAATTTTGTATTTAAGTAAGTTCAAAAAATTACATATATAAAAAATTACCTAATAATATGTTTTAGCAAGGGAGTCCTGTGTCATAGACCAGAAAAAGAAAGAAAATAAGAAAAGGTAAGTGTTTCATTTAAAAGTTTCAAAGTTATAAAAACACGTAAACATATTTTTTTGACAATTAAAACTAGTTTTCAACATACAATGAAGATTAACTTTGTATTTTTAAACACTTATTGAAATAAAAGTGCTATTACTTATAATGAAAAACTTTTCAAAACTTAGACCCCGCACCAGCTATACTTCACATCAGTTGAAATGTTTTGAAGAACTGTACGAAAAAACTAACAGGGAAAATAGAAGACCAAACAAAAACGAATTTTTGCAGCTCGTCGAAAAAATTAGCCTGCCTGAGAATAAATGCAGAGTAAGAAATCAATTTGTTTTTATATAAAATAACTTGATTTCAAAGTTTTTAATTGTTTTGTTGTTTTTAGATAGAGAGAAGTTGTTTTTAGGACACTTAGAGCATCTAAGCGTATTTTATCTAGTTATACTTCAATTAATTAAAATAAATACTAATTGTCTTTAATTTTCAATATAATGATGAAGTTGTATTTTTTCTTCTCCTTTCAAAGAAATAGTTTGATATTTTTACATAAATGATTAACGAACAGTTTTTTTACAGTGTTGGTTCAATAACAAACGACAAGAGGAAAAGAAAAAGAAAAGAAATTAAAATAAATGAACTTGCATGATATACACAGTATTTATTAAAACTAGTTTTTCATTTTGTCTACTACTTTACTTAGTTGGAGATTTTTCGAACACTTTATTAAAAGTTGATTAGCTTCTAGTATGAATTTTTTTTTGTGTTAAAATAAATAAATGTATGGTGAACAAACCTTTAAAATATGTCTAGTTATTTTCTATACGCATATTTTTTTAATTTCATACTTTTTTATCGTTTTTTAAATGATTTCAAGATGGATACCATATAGATATTTTTCAATTATAAATATACCTACATAACCTGTTTTCTGCTGTTGTAACTAATTTTATATTTAGAACTTTTGCTCTAAAAAAATAATCTTCATATCTACCTGATTTGTGTATTTGTTTTGATTAACAATATATATTTGTACTCTTGTTTAAATTAAAACCAATTCAGTTATTTATATCTAAGTGAGCAACTCAAACGGAATGATTTATAAAAGATGTGTGACTAACTAAATTCTGAAAACTTAAACTCCAAACTCACATTAGGACAATTCAAACTCCGACAATTTATACTCCGACATCAACTCAAATTCAGACAATTTAAATTCTGACAATTGATTTTGAAAAACTTAAATTCAAATGTTTAAACTAGGAAACTTAAATTCCGACAATAAAATTAATAATTTTGGCAACTCGAATTTCGATAACTTAAATACGACAATTAAAATTTGGACAACTCAAATTCTGACAATTTAAATTCGAAATATAAAATACAATAATTCAAATTCCGAAATCTGAGGGTTTAACTTTCAAAAATTCAAAATCTGACAATTCTTATTCTGCCAAATAATACATTTAAATCAGAAATTGATAAGTTACAAACTTCTTTTAGTTAAAAGACAAACTTCTTACCCAGCAGTTTTTGAGTAGACGACAGTAAAATTGAAAAATAAAAATTCAAACTAATTTGATTTTTGTGATATTTTAGTTGCATTAGAACTTAATTTGTTTTAAGCTTTAAAAAAAAACATTAGAGTTATTGCAGAATAGTAAAAGTATAAAACAAGTTTTAAGATTTCGTAATGTTAACTACAATTTAGATAAAGTAGTATATTTAATCCCCATAAGTCTTATTGTAATTTATGCAGCAAGTAAAGTTATAAAACAAAAAAACAAAAAAATGTTTGCTAATCATCAAACGCACATTGGTTTAATTTTTTTTTTTGCATTTGAAACGGTTTTTATTTCCGACATGATAGTTTTATTCTAATAAATAACAGCTCTGAGATTTTAATAGTTTATTACTACAAATAAAAATACAATGACCAAATAGATTTAATATAATTAATAACAGTTTATTATAAAATTTACATATGGCAAGCTTTTCATATCTGAAATACATCTAAAATTAATTTCAGCTTTTAATAACATTCTACCTTGTTTATTATTGAACTAAAATTCTAATATAAAAAAAAAACTTAGCAAAATCTATAATATATTGGAAAAATATATTACAAAATTTACTTCTGAAGGTTTTCTTAATTTCTCAAATTAAGTTTATGTATTATAAAAGTGTATTAAAACTTGATAAAAATTTATTTTTTAAAACTAGAGGTATAGTAAGCAGTAAAAGAAGTATAACTATTTTGTAGCAACTATCTGCACTACAGCTTTATTTAACCGATACGGTGGCAATAAGAGTTTAAACTAAAAGGAGCGAAAATTCGAGAGGCGTGAATAAAAACGCATACCTAAAAACGTGATCGATGCATTTTATTAAGTGCATTTATAGCTTACAAAAAGTAAGCTAAATTTGATTTTACTTATAACTTTGCTTTTTTATAAAACAAAAAACCTAGATAAAGAAGCGTTTAGACCAGGGTTTCCCAAAGTGGGCGATATCGCCCCCCTGGGGGCGATTTTAGTAATTCGGGGGGCGATAATTAGTAAGGGGGCGAAAGGGTGGGCGATAACTAGTAAGGGGGCGAAAAGGGGGCGATTTTAAAATTTTGGGTTGTCATAAAATTTTTACTTTATATCTTGCTATTTTACTAATTTTAACTTGCTATTAAATATTTGACCCTGAGGTAAAACTTAAACAAAAAAGCTTATTGTGTTTATGTGAAATGTAGAGAAAAAAATCAAGTACTTATGGCTCCTACTTTCATGTTAATTACATATATTTTCTTATTTAACTATTACATAGATCATAGACGATCGGAATTCCTCTCCCTATTTTTTAACCTGAAATACATGTTATTTAGGATCATAAATGCTTTGTAAAAATCTATGTTTTCTATATTAACTAAACCTCATGATACTTCCAATTGTTTTTTGAAAAGTTATTAAGTTAGACTAAGAAATAAAACTATACAGGGTTGCCAATTTACCTAGAAACCTGGAATTTGACAATTTACGCAAAAAAAAACCTAAAATCTGGAACTTTTAACAATTTCAACATATTAAGTAGTAAAATTTCAATTTGACACAAAAAAGCTATCATGTAAATAAAAATATAGATCCTTTTCGTGACAGATCTTTTTGAATAAAACGACTCACAGGAAACCTTCTCAGACTTACAAACTGGCCTTGAACTTAAAGTAATTTTTTCCAAAGAACGATATGAAAGCTTTTGGACTCAACAAAAGCTAAGGCAAAAGTATCCAATCATTTGAGAGGAATTTAGATTGTTGTGTATAGTTTTTCCTTCTAGTTATGTTGTTGAGAAAGCTTTTAGTTTAGTTATCAACATCTTGAGCAAAATATCTAATCTATATATTTGTAAAGGAGGTGTCTTGAGGCTTTATTTGACTGATTTAGAATCAGATTAGAAAAATTTGCAAGCATTCATGAACCTCATCCTTCGCATTATATTAGAATTCAGTAGCAGACATTATTTTATGAAAGTTTTATTTATTTATTTATTTGATCTTTTAAAATACTTCTTATTTAACCTAGTTTGTATTGTATTTAAGTAGTCTTTTTATATTAAAAATTGTTCTAAGTTATTTATTCTATAACAGGTTTGCATAATTCCTAATATATATTAATTACGGTAGACTTCCTCTTGAGTTCGCACTTTTTAACCAAAAAAAAAGTTCAAATTTATATTTTCTTAAATTTAACTTAAATAAAGTCTATTACTAACTAAGTATTAATAAAACAAAACATACACAATATTTAATAGCTTATATAGATCTTTTTTTTTTTATGAATGTTTGTTTTATGTTTTAATTGATTTCATGTTTATTCATCACGTTATTGCATATAACATATTTAAATTTATCATTTTGTATAAAAAATGGTAACAATTTTTGAGTTTAAACTTTTTGATTTTGTTCAAAATGCGAACTGAAGAGGAAGTCTACTGTATTTATAAAATGGTTTATGTTTTAAATATGTTAATAGCTTTGTTTTGACCTGGTTAATTTTGTAATTTATATTTGTCGATTTACATTACACTAAAAGTTTTTATAGCATAGTGGTTAAAGTATTTGTTTGAAAGAAATTTATTTAACATATTTTTGTGATTACTCGTTTTGTCTGTATAAAAAAAAAAAGATAACCATTAAAGTTTTTATTTCAAAAATTATTTTTTGGTTTTAAAATAGTATAGATTTGATGTCTATATTTGAAATGACTTCAAATTTTTTATTTAAAACATTGTTAAACTCAAATTTATTTTCTTAGTTGATTTATTATTGTAAGAAAATCTATATATTAAATAATTTTAAACTATTAATACAACTGTTTTTGTTTTATCTTATTTTTTAATATATTAGCTATTAGAATATGTTGTTTAATTTATTAATTCAACAATAGCTTTTAGTTTTTCACTATTTTCTTCTGGTAAACTATTATAGGCTAATAACTAGAGAAAAAATAAAATTAAACAGTTTTAAATAAGCCATCAAAAAGACTGCTACAGTGACAAAACAAAGTTTTAACATAATTTAAAGAATTTTTTAATTGATTACTTTCTGTTCCCAGAACTAACTGTAAAACATTTGATTTTTTTGGAATTTAAATTAAGAAAAAAAATCTTGAAATTAAGGTTTAGTTTCTTAAAGGTTATTCCAAGTTAAATACTATTTAATGGTTAACTACTACAAAAAATATTGTTTAAAATGTTTAAAATTAAATTTTTAATTTTACAACTAACTTGCTTATAGTATATCTTAGCATTAAAATAAATAATTTTACTGCATTAACAGAAGCTATTGATAAAACCACTTTTCATGAGATAATGAGCCAGTCGGTCAAACTTCCTATAACTAGATCAGCAATGGTGGTTTAATATTTATTTTACTATGTGTAAAATAATCTGTTCATTCTTTTATAGTTTTTTAATCTCTGGTATTTAATTTTAGAACATGCCTACTTATAAAATAATTTAAGTATTTTGTGCGGCTTAAATAAGTTACTTAGTATTCACTTCTAAATGTCCGAAATTCGTTAAATGAGAGATAGTTATAATGTCAGGTTTCAATTAAGATTTCAGATGGGTAGCGTACGGTCCAGATCCAATCAAATTTCGATCCGCTAAGTAACTTGAAAACTACTTGTGCAAAATAAACAAAATTTAGTTTTTTGATGCTTATGATTTTGAAATAGAATTTCAATTTGGTTTTCAGTTACTTTAGTATTTCCTAGATCACAATAATAGTAAATCATTTTATTACAATTATGCTCGAGCTTTTTAATTTTCTCTATGTTATTTTTTTAAATTATGCAGCCTGCAATCACATTTTTTTAACAAGTTGAAACAAGAAAAGATTTTTTAGTAAACATGAATTGCTGACTACAAAAGTTGTCCACCACAACCCTAAAAGTTTTATTAATTTCAAAACAGTTCATATTTAATCAGGATTGATTACTGATTAAACAAGGCTTTTTAAAATTTAAGTAATTTAAGACACTTTACTGGGCTTATAAGAAAACAACTGTAACTTAATATCCCAAGCCCTTTAAACTACTTTAAACACAGCCCAAAAGTGCGTGCATAAGAAATACCAGACTAGATTACATATCGAACACAAATTTTTAGGCTCAAAAGTTTGTACTCAAGAGAAAAACTACTTTTTAAAATCGTGGGGGGCGATTATTTTTCAAATTTCTGAAAAGGGGGCGATATAGTAATTGAGTTTGGGAAACCCTGGTTTAGACGCTGAAACGGTTGTTCAAAGCAAAAGTTTATCACTTGTTACTAAGTCTGTACATATTTGTGTATTTACTTTTGAAAAAATGCTCTATACAACGAATTGTTGTCTTATACTACTACAACACTACAGTTGTTTGGAACATAATCGTGAATCTTGTTTAAAGTTTCAAATTGCGTGGCTTTTTCTGCTATCTCCTTTCTGAATTAGAATACATTGTCATAAAAACATAGGTTCATAAACAAAAGTATAAAGTTTCAGCCTCTGGTCGGCTCTAATCGTTAAAGTACAAGATAGCAAAACTCAAACAAGTAGTGGCTTGAAGTAGTACAAGAACTGAAGATGTTGTGTTTTTAGGATTAATAATTTTTGTTTATAGTTTTGTATTTACGATAAATGATTAAGAGAAAACATCAGAGAATGCTGTAAAGTTTTTGATAGAGACATATT
Organism: Thalia democratica; assembly: GCF_965202585.1. Lineage (NCBI taxonomy): Eukaryota > Metazoa > Chordata > Thaliacea > Salpida > Salpidae > Thalia > Thalia democratica. The sequence continues at coordinate 24,799,597 of NC_139173.1, forward strand.
TTTTTCAAAAGAAATGAATAGTTTTGTTATTTAAAAATTATATTTTATACGTTTTAGAGCTATAAAAGGAGTTAATAGCCTTTCAAAAGAAACATGCCATTTTTTCCGAAAAAAAGTTGCTCTCGGGCTGCATTATGTAGTAAAAAGTACTCCGCAGATCGCAGCTGTTCAGTTAATCAGTAAAAAAATATTGTTTTTAACCAAATAATGACAAGTGCGAGACTAACTACTAAAAACTACAAAAAACGAGACTAACTACTACTTGCTAATTTTAAAGACCAGTTTAAGTTTTTAAAAGATAAAAATTTTTTTAGTACTTTTTTGCTAAAAATTGCATCGTTGGCTACATTTTGCAGACTATTGTTCAAAAGTTTCAATATTAATAAATATAAAAAAACCTCACTTTTTCAGCACTTAGTTAAAACAGCAGTAAAAATCTAGTAATGATAAAATTTTTCTTTGTAAACTCAAAAACGCAGACAAATATAATACATTACAACAGTAATTAATTTAAAACAGTTTAGTTTGCTTATAAGATTATAAGCAAAAAAAAAAAGGTAAATATTTAAGAAATATTATTATAACAATAAATAAAAGTATTTGTTTAAAATATTGTTTAACACAATTCATACTTTGTTTAATAACAAGTTTTCTTATATTAAAATGTTATATTTTAATATATAAATGTTTCACAACCCTACTTTGTAATACAGTAAATATATTCCGTTTTAATTTGTATGATCAAAGTGAAAACAAGAACTAAAGAGTAGTAACTTGTCTATTTCGAACAAACTAAACATACTAGTGAGTATTTTAATACCTGTGAACTCCTTTTAGTTGTTGTAGTGGTTAGAATATCTTTTAGTCTGGTCTAGAATATACATTTTAATAAAAAAGATAAAAAGAAAAACTCAAATAAATAAAGAATTTTTTCATCATATTTATTTTAGTCTTGTTTACAAAAACAGACCAAGCTCACTTGTTGCACTAAACCAGGGTTTCCCAAACTTTTTTTCTAATGGCCCCCTTCGAGGAAATTTAAAAGGCCATGGCCCCCCTACAATATGGCTTCACAAAATTATATTGTGCACATTTTCTATTCGTTTAAAAACGAATGGGTGCATTCTATTAAGTTAAGCGTAATACCACTGTTACTTAAAGACTATATTTTTGAATTTTTAAGGTGACTCATTCAAATTTTTAATTAGCTTCTAGCGCTGCCATTACATCTGGTTGTAATAAATAATTATCATAGTAACAAAAATGCTGTTTAAATAAAAGCCACTCTATCACAATAAAAACTTGGAATAAATACAATTTATTAAATTGAAATGTCTTTGTAAATGTCAGTTGCAACAAATTAAGTAATTTAATTCGTACCTTAAATATCAAACTTAGAAAATGAAACGTTAATCAAAAACATTTTGATATTTTTAATGGTTGTAACATAAAAATTGCAATGAAATAAATATTCTATGGAATGAAAAAAAAAGAACTCAAAAATACTTTGTCCAATGACCTATTATTTGAAAAAACATTTCGGTAATCTCGTTGTACACTACTTGGATACAGTTTAACGTCTTGTCCAGGACAATGAAATGATTAGTTTATTTAACAAACATAAAACATAATCGAGTTATAAAATTAGATGACACAATTTTCTAGATAGGCAAACTGCTTGTTAGGGTGTTGACTGCTGGATTGTCTAGTTACGTTGCTGTAGACTGGTTGATGTGGCTAGTTCGGTTGCTAAAGACTGTTGAATTTATACTTAGTTTATAAATCTAGCTATTTTAAATACCTAATTAAGATAACTTAACAAGAAAAAAACTGGTCTTAATTAAGTCAGGGTTGCCACTCTTGAAAATAAATAAAATCATCACGACTGATAAAAAACTGACCTGGTCATTATTTAAAAAAAAAATAACAACCAAAATTTGAAAAAGAAATGCTTAAAAGTATAAAAATAAGAAAAAATGTGACAAATAATAAAATTTAAAATAAAACTTTCAAGTTCAAACCAGCTTGAGTTGTTATTTTAATTTCAAAACATTTGAGGTGGTCTGATTGTGTGGCAACCATACTAGTTAAATAAAAGCTGAACTAAAACTGTAAAAAAACAATTCTATTTAAATTTATAAGTAAACATTCTATGTGTTCTTATATATTAATAGTACTAGAATTATATAAAAACAATATAAAAATTATTTTTAGAATAAGTCAAAAAATAATTAAAATCTGATTTAATTTGTACTTGAAAATAAATAATCAAAAAAAAAAAACTTTTGACATTTCAACCAGTAAACTAAGTAATGTGTTATAAAAACAAAAAAAAAATGTTTGCTTGGTTAGAATACTTTAATCAATGTTATATATGTAATGACAAATCCCTCTGTATATAAAAACATTTTTATAATTTTTAGACAACTATGCTGTAACTTTTTTCTAACTTTTTTAAACCAGATTGAAATATTTTAAGCTATTAAAAAAAAGGAGCTCATATAGTTAATTCTTTTTGAACATAGGTATATTGGAAAAGCTTATTTTAAATACTATAACAAAACAATATCAAACTGCAAAATTATATGCAAAACTTTTTTATAAATGTATACTAGAAACATCTATTTTGAACAAAAACATTTACTAATTCTTTTATAAAAAAAAAACTTACAGAAAGTTTGGTCTGCTCCTACAATTCAATGTGAAGGATGAGCTTGATGACTACTGGCTAACATCTCTATGTTTGGTTTTAATTCAGTTAGATACAACCTCAAGTCTCCTCCTTTGCATATGTCTAAGTTTGATCTTTTATTTAAGACATTTATAACTGAGCTAAAACCTTTTTCAACTACATAGCTAGAAGGAAATGCAATGAATAAAAGACTTATTTCCTCCCAAATATCTGGATATTGTTGTCTAACTTTTTCTTGCAACCAAAAACTTTCATACCCAAATCGCAAAAACTTTACTTTAAGCTCAGGATCAGCAATTAGTTCGATGAAATTTTCTTGTAATTCAACTTTTACTTCATCAAGACTTGCTTCGAAGGGGCTTACTATCCAATTTGGAACATTTAATTGAAATATATCTTTAAATCTGTGAACCATATCAAGTTTTAGCTCTTTTAAGTGGGATGTATAAATTTCTACCTCATCTTAACTTAGCTGATGTTTTAAGTTTTCTAAGCTTGAAAACTGGCAGAATTGATCTTTTCTAAAGTTTCTTTCAAACAGTTCCAGTTTGTTTGTAAAGCTGGTTAGACTTGCCTTGACTTTTATGAGATTTAAATTTTTTCCTTGTAGAAGTTTGTTGAGAACATTAAATTTTCCATAGAGGTCAGACAAGTATGCTATGTCATTTTTTCTTTCTTGCAGTTTAATTGATAATTCTATGTTTTTTGTAGAAAAAAATTCAATTACTGTATCAAAAACTGCTAAGAACCTTTCCAAGCAGTTTCCTTTTGATAACCATCGGACTTCAGTGTGTAAAATTAAGTTGTCAAACTCCTCCTCATTGACATTGCAAAGCTCTTTAAACAATCGTGTTTGCAAACCATGTCTTTTAATTTTGTTCACAGCTTTAATTACTAAATTCAATGAGGTGTGTAGATGATTACTTAATTTTTTAGCAACTAAATGTTGCCTATGGATTACACAGTGAATTGTAAATAAATTAGGATTAACCTTTTTAAAAAACGTGATTAACCCAACATGCCTACCAACCATGGAGGGAGCACCATCTGTTGCAACACCTATGATGTTTTCTAAAGGTATTTTATTAGATTCAAGATAGTTTTTGATCTTATTAAAAACAAGTTGGCCTGTGCTGTGGGTTTCCATTAACTGAGATATAGCTAATTCACCATAGGTTTTGTCACCATTTACCATTCGTACACATACAAGAAGTAGACACTGATTTCCAGGCAAAGTAGACTCGTCAACTTGTATGGAAAATAAGTTGGTACACATCAATGTAATTAGTTTTTTTTCTACACATTCTCCCATTTCATCAATGCGTCGTTTAACTGTGTTGTTACTCAATGGGATTATGCGTAGAACATTGCTGATGTTTTTGATATGTAGAACTTTTTCAAGTACTGTTCTTATGGCTGGAATAAATGCTTTTTCCCCAATGGTGTGAGGTAACCCTTGTTTTGCAATTATTAAAGACAGGTAATATGAAGTTAATACACCGTCATCAATGTTTTGTGTACTTCTTTTGAACATACTTGTTATTCGGGTCTGGTTCTTTTTCGCATCGCGGAGTTTTCTAAAAAACGCTTCATCCTTATCTTTGTGTTCTGAATGCACATTGTTAAGGTGATATTTGAGCTTTGAAGGTCTCATAGAATCATTTGACAAACTTTTACTACAAAGCAAACACTGTGGACGTGTATCTTCACCTACTGCTTTAACAAAACCGTACTTGAGGTAGTCAGGTTGGTAAAATCTAACTTTTTTAGGTGTGTTACTCATTACTAATAAATTTAATTCTGAAATTTTTTCAACAGATCTTATTAATATTATATTTATAAAAATTCTGCTCATATCTGTAGTGCCTATCAAGATTTAATCGTTAACTTTTAAAAACAAACTGAATCGTTTAACTTGGAAAAATATAAATCTAATCTAGAACCATTAATTAAAAAAATTACTAACTAAAAGTATCAAAAAATTGAAACTGGACCTACTAAAAGTCATTCAAAAACTGGCCTGTGCACTTAAAAAAAATATCACTAGGTTGGGACTTTTCGGAAAACTGAACTAGTATAAGTTGGCCTGATTTTTTTTAATTTATAAATCAGATTGACTGAGTCACCTTAAGATTGAAAAAAAGTTTAAGATAGCTTGAATTATCCTGACTACTCAGTACCTTAAATGTGTGGCGAACATAAAACTTGTATTGATTAAAAAAACACTAAAAGAAACCCTACCCAATAAATTAATTTGTATAATAATTTTTATGAATAAAATTGTACAAAACTATAAAACTCACTAGTTCAAGACTAAAAAAGCATAATAAGTTTATTAACACTTTTCAACTATAAAAGCTAAATATAAAATATAAAACTAAATATAAAATATATTCAGCAATGAATGTTATTTTCAATTATAAATTTAACAAAAAAATTCAATAAAGAATAAGTTAAAATTTGTTTGTAATATAAAAAAAATATATATGTCAAATATTAATATAATGCGAAACTACCTAATAAATAATTTTTAAAATACTAAATAACATTTTACATATTTAAAGATTTTTTTTTAATTCTGGTGTTTTGATACTGTCAAATGACTTTTAGTCACAATTCAAGGTTATTACTTTTTTATGCCCAAATTCAAAAATTAAGCGGTTATGACAAGTTTAATTATACTGATTAAATGTTATTTATAATTCTTTACTATTGACAAAATTGCAAATTTTTAAAACTAATGATTTATAAAAGTTAACATAATAAGAGACTTTAATTTACTGAAGTAATTAATAATTATTAAGTATTAATTGTTGTCTGAGAACAGGTTACATGAGTACAAGAGTTTAAGTTAGAAAAAATGTTTAATAGACCACATTTTAAAATGTAACATACACTGGAAAAAAACTAAAATGTGGTTGTAGGGGTCATATGTAAATGATAGAATATTATAGTAAAAAAACATTGAATAAAAATCTTTTTTTTAACTATTTTCAAAAAATACTATAATTTAAAATTTACTTTAGCCATATCTTGAAAAGTTTTAAACAACTTTGTATGAAGAATAAAAAGAGCCATCCATGGGTAATTTATAAATTTACAAGAGCAACTTTACTTTTCCAAAAAGTATTATAATTTGAAAAATAGCATCTTAAATATTTTTAAATAATTCAAAATAATAGTTCAGTCTATTATTCTACTTAAACTTATCTTAAGTCAGTCTGAGTTAGAAAAAAATCCTGAGTTATCCTAAGCTGTCCTGAGTCATTCTTAGATTTTCAAAAGTTTCAAAATGTCTTGATTTATTCTGAGTGTACCAATTATTTGGCAACCCTGTATGTAAAATGTTAAGTGTAATGTAAAGTAAACTAAGAAGTAATTAAAAAACATTCAATTTCACCATATGACTTGTTTAAAAATAAATGTATATGCTTATTTGACTAAACTTTAAAATATTGCTCAAATTTACTGTAAAGTAAAGAGATTAATTAATTAATTAAAAAGGTGAAAATAAACTTTTATATTTTTTTACCAGGTTTCAGTGAGAAAAAATTTAAACCTTTTCAAATATTATTAAGTTTTTTTTATTATATTATTTCATATATACTTAAAATGATTTGAAAAAGATCTCATTTATAACTGGTAATAAATAAAATAGGTTATTAGCACTTTTATCATTACTAACAAGTATATACAAAGTTTATTGTAAGGATTTAAAAAATAGATGAAGATTAGTAAGAAAGAAAAATGTGAACACTTACAATAAAGGTCAATGGATTAGTGTGGAGAAAAACATTTTGGTAATGAACCTCACACCATTAATTTTGTAAACAACTTTTGACTTTTTTTTTAAGTCTTAATTATCTTAAGTTTAAATTGTACAAAAAATAAGCTCAAGGCAACATGTGTAAGAATAACAAATGGTTCATGCTAACCAAAAAAAGAGTTAGTCAGAGTTTATTAGAATTATTTAATAAGAGTGGTAGTTAAGAATGTTACATACTACTTAATTACTACACTAGGTAACTAAAAATTTTTTGAATGTGGTTTGGTTTAAAATAAAAGTTAAACTAACTTACACTCATAGTACACAATATTTGTTTTTAAAAATATAATAGTTTTATTAGCAATATGCTAGAAAGTTACAATTTTATAACTTATAGGAGCAACCATAAAAAAACTTCTATATTAGTTTAAGTAAGAATCTACATTTAAAAAAAAGTTGTTTAAATTATTGAATTTTTAAAAGTTATGTTTAATGTTAGTTATTAAAAATTCTAAGAACTTACAATTTAAAATTTAATGAATAGTATACTTAAAGGTCAGTCTGATTTGCATATTTACAGAATAGATACATTTTTTTAAAGCTTTATTTTTTTATACCCTTATCCCTATCCCACTTTACCCATACATATTAGAAATTAATCAAAGAATAAAGCTTTAATAAATAAAATAAAAAATAACATGAAAAACAACTTTTTTTTTTTGCTGATTCATCATATTGTAAATTCAGAATAACCTTTAAAAACAATAAGTTTTAATAAAATATTGTTTGCTAAAACATGAGTATAAATATATGAAAACATACTTGAAATACATTTGATGAGATTGCCTGGTTGGCATATTGAATCAAGTAGGAGTTGCAGTTTTGATACACAAATAACTATCTCTTTATATAAGATAAGTTAATAATCTAATAATTCACATTAACTTATAAAATTGAACTGTTTTAAATTACTTAAAAACTGAGCAGCTGATGTTTAACTTTGTTTTAAGCAACATCTTTAGACTGTAAATTTCTCAATTTAATTGGTTGAAACTGTAATGTAAACATATACTGTAAATAAAATTGCCAATAGATTGAACTTTACATTGAGTTATCTGACCTAAGCACTAAAGCTATTTCTAGAACATGCTTACACAAAGTGGATTTTAAATCTAAACCCAGGGCCAAAAACAAAAATTCTAAAATTGCTGTTGCAAAAATTTACGTAATTTTCAAAGACGGCAAAAAAATTGAAAAGGCTACCTTATGGCCCCTTTTCTAGACATGGCCCCCCCTTTGGCCCCTTTATGGTTTATGGCCCCCTGACTTCCTCAAGTGGCCCCCAAGGGGGCCACTTGGCCCACTTTGGGAAACCCTGCACTAAACGAATAAAGGAAAAAAAAAGGAACAAGTTTTATCTTTATCCCTTAATATATTAAAACATAATGTAACTATACCTTTAAAATGCAAAAAGAGTTCTTTAATGTTTTTTAATTAGTGTTTTTCGTATAACATATGAAATAATACTTGCATTAAGCATTTCTAAGTTAAAACTTAGTTTGTGTTCATTAGTTCAAAAAGTAACAAATATATTTTATAAATGTAGACAAGTTTCATAAAAAATTAAAGTAACATAGTAAATTTTGAATTATTTAAACTTTCCGATTATTTATTAGTAAAACAAATTGATAAAAGTTACTTTAAAACTTTGACTGTACTATTGTTTAAATTTATAAAATTAAAAAAAAGATTTTTTAGCGATAAATAATTAAAAATTTTTTTAAGTTAATTAATCTATTTAAATGCTATATAACTTAAATTATTAACCATAACTAACTTAAACCTAATTATATTATTACAATAGTACCAAATACTACTTTATATGCTACTCTATGTTAAGATAGTTAGTTGTTATAATTTCTATCAAAACATAAATACACAATCTAGCATTAATAGAAAGAATATCATACTTTAAAAAAATACTTTTAATGAAATCAAAACTTTTACTAATGAACAATATTTTGAAATAAATGTTACTAAAAGTCTTTACTTTAAAATGAGAATCAAACAATAAAACTTTAAATCAACAAAACACTTTTAATAAGTAGAATTGTTAAAAAAAGAAGTTAAAAATAAACAAAATGAATAATAATTAAGCTCAATTCTGGAAATGCACCTGAAAAGTATTGACTTAAATATCCTCACAAACCCACTGTTACTGGTTTTTATGGCTATGTCATAAAAATGTAAACATTGCATCAAATCAACCTGCATATTGGTTGACTTATTTTGTATTATTTGATGTTCAACTTATTGGAACAGAAGTGAAACTGATATTCCAATACAACGTTAAAACTATAACAAAATAAACCTATATTTTTATAAATACTAGCAGTTATTTAGCTTAGTTTGAATTTTAAATTATGTTTATTGATTTTTTAACTTAAGCTAAATACATTTTGCAATCGAAGTTGTGTGTGTTAATGAATGTTTTATTTGTATTTCTTTTATATAAAACTTAAATGTTTTTATAAACCCAAAAACAGCTATTTTCAAAATTGTAATACTGGTTTTGTATTTCAACATGTTTAATAGTTTTTATGTTTTAAAGAAACAATAAAATTACATGCCTTAAATTCTAAAAGACAGTCATTGTTATTTTTAAATATCTGTCAGGAACTTAAATCACTTTTAATTTATAAAATAATTTGTAAACAATGGTATAAATCTCTGTACTAAAATTTAAAACTTTCCTTAAAAGTAATATTTTTTAATAGGAATTTCTCAAAAAATACAATGCTGATGACGACTACAACCATATGTGTTTTTTTTTAGATAGAAGAAAGTTAAAAAACCTTAAAACAAATATATACAATACTGGATACTAATAAAATATTTCTTTTAATTGTTTTAGATGTTCTTTTTCAGACATTAAATATATTTTTTTAAATTCTAAATACTAGCAGTTTCTTAATATTTCTTATATACTAAATTTCTTATATATTTTTTATATAAAATTTCTTAAAACTTCTTATATACTAAAATAAATTAAACTTTGCACAATACTTTACAATTTTGAACCATATACCGAAACAATATGCTTTTGTATTTAAAAGATGAGCAACTCATTGTAAGTTGTGTTGAAGTTGTTAATAAAACACTTAAAAGTTGCTTTTGTTAACTAGAACTGCATTTTATAGAATGCAATAAGGACGGTTTTTAGTAATGAATTTTATTCAAGTCTCTCAAACTATGTTTTCTTAAAATATAAACTCACAAAGATTTTAATTAATACCTTCATTAACCCTAAAAACTTACATTTAATCAATAAAAACACTACTTTTATTTTTTATTGCTTATTGTACATCTAGTTTTATAATAATAAACACTAGATTTTGATACATGTGTTAAACAAAACTCATAATGATAGTAATAATAATTAAAACGATAATAAAAATGATAAAAATAATTACAGTAATAATAATAACAATAACATACTTAAAAACGTTTTAAGTATCTATAAAGTTTCTAGTTTATTAACGTAAAGAACTATTGAAACTTTTTTTCATAAAATACACGAAAAACTAACAATACGCATAATTAACAACATATGTTTTTTAACACAGCATAATATCATAAAGCTATTAAGCAACTAAAAATAAAAAATGTTTTAGTTTAATTAAGCGTTAGTATTATATCAATACACAATTTTTTTTCAAACCTGCGTTAAAAAATCCTAAAGCTTTGTTCTTTTTGCTTAGTAGGTAAAAAAGCATGGTTTATTTTGTTTGAAAAAATGTTAAAAAAAACTAAATTTTTTTAAAATTCAAAATAACTATTTTGTAGTTAGTGAAAATTCAAAAAAAATGTTTCAAATACAATTATTAATGTAAAATTATCTAAAGCAGTTGAATTATATGGTGAATCGATTAATTTTTACTATTTTTAATAAAACCAAGTTTCATATATTTATCATTTCAAAGCAGCAAATTTCACAGAAAAAAAAATTAACAAAACTAATATGTTATTCATGGATAATTATTTTTTAAATTTTCAAACAGCATTAAAGTGTTTGAGGTGCAAACTCTAAAGAAGAGTTTCAACGAAGACGCTTAAACAGACCCGGCGAGCGCGAAGAAAGTGTTGAAGAAGGTGCAAGCCATCAAAAGCGCGAAAACCGACAAGTTTACGCGGAAACGTTCACATCTAGAGGTCGCATCCTCACAGTCCTCATCAACTTTACAAAGAGCGAGTTTTTTAATATCAATACCTAATTTTGAAGTCACAAGCGTTTCATCGGTATCTATGTAAGCGCACTTGTAGTCTCCAAAATCTGGCTCATTGTCATACCATTTAAACACGAATTCGGTGTCGTTGAAACTAGTTCCGTCTGAGAAGACGTAGTTGTTGTCGGTCTCGTTGGCAGGTTCTGCCAAGACCTTGACGCTGATTCCTAGCCAGATTTTATAATCATATGATGTTTTGAAAAAAGTATTGACCACATGCTGTGCTTTTATTGCGTTTTCACTGTAAAATAAAAAATAATTTTAGTCTATATTTTAATGTCAAAAACAAAAGCCTACTATAGTGTTTCCTTTGTTTAAATAACAATCCAATGTTTTTTTATAAAATTTTTAATATATTTTTATTGCAACTCTTCGGAGACTTACCGCAGAAACTTGAAATAAAACAAAAGTTTTCTTTAACTAAAAATAATAAACTTAAGAAAACTACTGAAGTGATTAATTGCTGAAGTGATTGCTGTAAAAAAAAACAATCAACAAACGCCAATTTTTAATTTTTTTTCTAGATTTATGTAAAATAGTAGTTAATACAAAAATAAACATTTTAAATCACAAAGTTAACTGGTTGAAACAATTAAAGACACGTTTAAGTAAATAATATAATCAAAAAAAAAAATTTTAATAAATAAATCTAATTGCTTTTAATAAAATCTAATCAATCAAAATTGTACAATTATTGATAAACTTAAATCTCGATACATCATAGCTGTTTGCACAATCGACGTTATTAATCAGATGTTGTGTTATCGAAGATCTTTTTGTCGAATCTATCAAGGTAGGATGCTAGGTCTTTGAGTTTCAATCTAAGAACTGGTTTTGAAACAAATACTATTCTAGGGTCTACTTGGTTATAAGTCGAAGCTGTTAGTTCTTGCAATTTTTCTCAAATAAACGTAATACATTACCCAAATATGATAGTTTAAGAACCGCAGAAAATTTCTTCGGTCCAAAAAAATTAGGCTTCCTACGGTTGTCATCGTGTGATTTTATGATTCGTTTTTTATCTTTTGGATAACAATTTCTCACTAGAAATTCCTTAATTTTATCTGTTTCAGAATGAAGCGTATCAGGAGAACAAATCATACATACCTGGTAGTATAAGGTTCTAATCAGGTTTTTTTTTTGGTACAAATAGACTAAAAGTGTAAATATTGGCCGGTAAAAGAGAGCTTTCTGTACACACTGGTAAGGAGTTTAGCTTTACTTTTTGTAATTAATATATTTTAAAAATTAATTTGGTTATTGATTTCTATTTTCTTGGTGAATGAAATTTTTTCATGTAACACGTTTAGCTTTAAAAAAAAGTCTCCTTAACTTTCTCTGATTGTGCAATAACGAGACAATCATCCATATACCTTATGTAAAGAGCTTGTGATAATAATTCATCAAACAATTTAGGTTCTAAATATTCCATAAAGATATTAGCAAGAGTAGGCCCAAGAGGAGACCCCATAGCTAATCCGATTATTTGACGATAAATCTCGTTATTAAAGCCAAACTGTCGTGGCTTGTTGCTATTTTCATTAATTTTATAAAACTATTTTTTCTAATACTCAGTTTTCTTAAGCTTTATAATACTACAAAACAAATTTGTATAACCTCATCCAATGGGACATTTGAAAAACAAAATCAAAGGAGGATAAGAATGTGTTTTCTGTATTAATAAATTATCTAATAGAAATTCACTTAATTACTTAAAAAGAATCTTTAAAAACAAAACGTGAATAATGATTTAGATCTGGCTAAAGTAATAATTTATAAAACCTTACTAGCTTGTCTTGGCGAGACTTTGCTATTGACTAAATTAACCTAAAAGGAACTTCCGTTTTGTGCAATCTTGTTTTTTGATATTTTTAGTTTTATCAATTTCGTTGTACTGATTTAGAATTTACTTTTCCTTGTGACTTATTTAAAGGCCGATTGTTTTACTTGTTAAATATCTTGTTACCCTCGGCCTGTATTAAAGGATTACTTTTAAGGATTACTTATTATTTATTTTTAAATGAGGTTTGTGTTAAGTAAGAAAATTTAAATGTCTAATGAAAATGAAATCAAATTGCTGATTGAAAATTCCAAAATTGGAAAGCAACTAAAAAAGAAAAACTTAAAGCATTTGGAATTCAAGAGGATATGGAGTTTAATCCACTGCAAAATGATATTTGCAAATTAAAAAATGTATATACTGAGAAAAATTTGAGTCTTGAACAAAGGTTGGTTGAATTGAGAAGTGATGATTGCACATGTGAAAAAAGTCTTAGCCTTGACAAAAAATATACTGCAATCGAACAAAAAATTAGTGATCTACAGACATCTATCTTTCAGTTTATTCAAAAATTTTCTACAAAATGCGGAAAGTTCCAAACAAAGTTTCTGACCTACGCTATTGTAATTCAATTGAACAAACCAGCTGAGTTTTTCACAGATATAAGTACAAAATTGAATTTGGTTACCAAAAAAATTAAAGCTCAAAGTGATGAAAAACTAAAAAAAAAAGAAAGCACTCAATGTGATTGTTTTCAATATTCCAGAATCAGAATGTTCTAACAGAACATATGAAAACTCGAAAAGAGATTTAAAAACTATTCAAGAAGGTTTGGCAGTAAACGAAATTACTTAATCTAAATTCAACTCATTGTACAGAATTGCAAAAGTTATCAAGGATAGATGCAGATTAATTATAGTTAAGCTCAACAACTTGAAAGCAAAACAGAGATTTTTAAAATTAAGAAATCTAAAAGTTATTAGCAAAGGAATAGAAATCGCAGTATATATTAATCCCGATAGAACAGCTTCAGAGCTATTGGCTATTAATAAATTGCGTTAAGAATTAAAAAATAAAACAACAACTAGCTGATGAAAAAAATCTGAGTGTTCAATACGTAATACGATATAACAAATGGTTGAAAAAATACAGCAGCCCTTTCGTTACACCACCCTAGAACTCTGGGGTTAGTGTTAGTTGTAACAACTTTGTTGAAAACTTACATACATTTAATAAATTTGGTCAATCTGTTAATTCTGATTGTAGTTGTAGTCATTTTGTTCTTAATACTAGTACTGTTAGTTCTTTAAAAGTTAAGTGTATTAAAGCCTTAAGCACAAATTTCCTCAATAGGTCAAAGTCTAGTAAAATTTTTCTAGTTAAAGTTTCGTATACAAATATTATATCTATTTTAAATAAAAAAAAGTTTTGTTGAGTTTATACAAAAAATAAAAGTTTATTTTTTTAACTGAAACTTCGTTAAATTCTAACATTAAAAATTTTAATTGTTGTCCATCTGGGTATAATGTTATTCGCAATGATAGACTGAACAGGGGGGAGGCGTTGCTGCTTTTGTTAAAAATTGTTTAAAAATTATTAAAATTAAAAGTTAATTTTTTACTTTTGACGGTGTTGAATTTATATGCTTTGATTTAATTCTCAATTGATTAAAGTTAAAATTTCTACGTATTTATATCCCTCCAAATCTTTCTAACACTATAAAAATTGTATCAAACACGAGTGACCTAATTAAACAGTTCACACTAAAAATTGTTTCTTTTTATTTTATTGGTGACTTTAATTTCCAAATAATGATTAGAGTATTCCAAACTCAATTTTAATGAATGTAATAAAAGTTTTATTAAGTTTTGTTCAGAGACTTTTTCAACTTAAACTATTGATTCACCTACACATAAAGACAACATACAGTATACACAACTACATCATAAAGTATTCTTAATTTAGTGCTTTGTAATTACATGAAGTTAGATAGAATTAAATTTCATTAAGTGGATTTACCCTTATTCAATACTAACGACCATTACCTTATATCATTTGGAATTAATGTTAATAAGAGCACAAACTTAGCTACTGTGACACTTTACCCATTTTTTTCCAGAGAGGATTTTTAGTGTATTAACGAATGTTTGTCAAGTATAGATTGGAAATTTATTTACAATAAATCAGAAAATTTACAGGAGTTTTATGATAAATTTGTTAGCATTATTAATCTTGCACTTAAAAAAATTGTGCCTTTGATAAAGAAAGATAAAAAAAGAAAAACATATCCTTCTAATTTAAAAAAGCTACTAAAAGAAAGGCAAAAGCTATACAAAAAAGCAAGTTAGATCAGTAGATTACTATAAAATACAAGCTAGTCTCAAAAGCATACGAAAAAGCTGTAAAAAAATTCGACATTCAACATGAAAAAAGCTTTTGTCATAATACAAATAAAAAAAAAACTCTTTTGTAAAATCAAAGCTAAATCTATCACCTTCCTTTCCTCTTTTACTTAATCAAAATAGTTTACCATTAACTTCTGACTTTGATAAAACCTCTGGTTTTAACAAATTATTCTAAAAAGTATTTAGTAAAAATTATGAAGACGAACATTTTAAACGTATTGATAAAAATTGTCTTGAAATGCAGGATTTTTTTTTTAGTAGTAATGTAATAAATGAATCTGTAAATCGTTTAAAAGATAAAATACTCACTCAGAACAGCAGAAAGTATAACTTCATATTTTTTAAAACGAACTATTTGCTCTCTCATTTTTCCAATCTCGTGAATTTTTAATTTTACTTTAGCTATTTCTTTCATACCAAAACAATGGAAAATATCTTATATTATACCAATATACAAAAACGGAAACATAAATAATCCATTAAACTACAGACCAATTTCACTAACTAGTAGCTTTTGCAGATCTTTTGAACATATAGTTTCATTAAAAACACTTAATCATATTTTTTAAAATAATCTTATTTCTCCGAAACAGTTTTTTTTCTTCCTAAACAAACTTCCTGTATTCAACTACTGGATTGCTTTCGTTTATGGTTATTATCTTTTTTTAACAATAAATCTATTAATGTAATTTGTACAGATATTTAGAAAGCATTTGACTATGTCTCTTATTTTAAGTTAATTAAAACCTTATCTCAACACAAATTAATAGAAATCTAGTTGAATGGTTTAAATAATTTCTTCAGGATAGAACACAAAGAGTAGTTATCGGTAACACGTTCTCAGAATCCTTACCAATTTTTAGTGGAGTTCCTCAAGGAGGGGCTATTGGTCCACATTTATTTATAATTTATATAAATGATATAACCTCAGAACATTTTTGCAGACGACACAAAAGCATTTAGCTAATCTAACTTAGTTTTACAAAAAATTTTAGATAAAATCTACCATTGACTAAAAGAAAGGAAATTAAACCTAAATCCCAGCAAATGTCATGTTTAAAATATTTACAGAAGTACACCTATTCCTACGTTTGACTTTAAAATAAACAATGTAATCTTACCTAAAACTGAAGTGTTTTAAGACCTTGGAATTTTTATTTCATATAATTTAAAATTTAACCATCTCATTAACTATATTTACCGTACTGCATCAATTTTATCTTTTCAAATTCTAGAAAGTTTTATATCTACGGATTTAGAAAATTCTTAAAAATTTGTACCTAGTTTACATCAGTCCTAAGATGGAATACAACACACCTTTATGGTCTCAAAGACACCAACCAACTAGAATTAATTCAAAGAAAATTTACGAGATTAATCTTTAATCGGTGCAACATTTCATATACGTCTTACATAGACAGACTAACTAAGCTTAATATAAAAACTTTAGAGTACAGAAGACTTGAATTTGATCTTATTACTTTTTTATAAACTAAATAACAATGAAATAGCTAAATTAGATCCCAAACTTTATTCAAATCTTATAAAAATACTTACTCACTCAAAGATAATAATAGAAAGTATACTCGCAAATATAATTTCAACAATGTTGGTTGGCAAAATTATTTTTTCTATCGTTCGGTATAAATGTGGAACGAACTTCCAAATGAACTAGATCTTGCAAAAATCTTGAACATTTTCGATTAAAGTTAAAAAAATTATTTAAACAAAATATTTACCAACAAAATTTATAAGTATTTAGTTTTATTAATCTCTTTAGCCATTGATTTGGTATGTGGTATGTAGTTTATTGGTAGTTTGATTTGTAAGCAGTACCTTCCCCTTATGAATTTTAAGTACTTTTTAGTTTTGAATTTTTTTCCGGTCTATTGTTAATGTGCTTGTGGCTTTAGATTCTAAAATTATTGGATGCTCAGTTAATTTGTAATCTAGAATTGTGAATTGTTGCCGCCACATGTTTGAAGTATTTTTTGACTGAATTTGCCGTGGTGAAACTTTGAAAACATGATGAATGGCGAATAGTTGTTGAGATCAATGTTCTGCAAGATGAAAATTTCTTTTTTAAGTTGAAAATGAATGCGTGTTGAAGTTTCTTTTTTGATGAAGAGTGGTCTTCAAGATAGTTCTTAGAATTTCGAGCCAGGTACTGTAGAATTTTGACAAGAGATGCTTGTTTCAAAGATTTCATGTTTTAGAATGTATAATTGAAGATTGTTGTCTTTGGAATCTTTTAATATTTTGGTTGTGAAAGTTTAAGTTTTTTCAGTTTGTGCCTTGCAGGGACGTAACTTGGTAGGTTTCTGCAAATCTACAGAAACTTATACTTATGTGCGAAAAAACTTGCTTTTATTTCAGCTTGAAAAGACTCTGCTGCGTTAGCTTTTAGTATTCATTTATGCTTAATTTTGCACTCCTGAGAAATAATTTTGACATATATATATTCTTTAGCATTTTTAGTGTCGTAAAAAAATTGAACGAATTAAATACATCCAAATTGTAACATTTAGTTTTTTCAAATTTTTAGGGTGTTAAAGTTTTATTTTGTAAAAAAGCTGCAATGCAAAATTGATTCTAAAGGAAGCTGTAGCTTCAAAAATCAAAATCATACAACTTTATGTTACAAAAATTTGCATAACTTGTTGTTACTATTGACTACTTTAAATGTTTTTGAAAACAGTATAAGTTTTTTTGAGTTTAATGGTGATAATAACTTATTTTATGAAGGGTAGGACTTTTTAACTTTTTATAAGTAGTTTTAAGTATTGGGTACTTTTAATTGCCTCAATTTTGCAATAAAAAAGTACTCAATATTCTTATGTTGTCATTAACTCTACTTTGGGTTGTTATTAAGGTTAAACTTTGTAAAAAAATAAATTTGCTGTCTAGGCCTATGATAAATTCACTTTGTTTTTTTTTCTAAATATAAAAATAATTGTATCTGAAATAAAATAATACTAAACATTTCACTATGTTAACAAAATTAAGGAAATATAATTTTCAACCTTGATATTTTTTGTGTAAGTTACAATTTTAAATTCAACCACAAATTAAGCTATTGACTTTGAAAATTTTTCTATTATAGATTATTGATGACTTTAAGTTATCATATTTTATAAAAATTTCATTATTTTACATGTAAAAGTAGTTTAATAATTACATGTTTTTTGATGATTTTTTTTAAACACTAGATTTTTTCAAGTTTTTAATTTCAAAAGTTCAAGTTTTTTTCCAGTTTTTGTTTAAACTGTCAAGTTCCTGGATTCCAGGTGTTTTGACAACCCTGCTCAAATTTTAAAGAAATATTACTTTTAATATTTAAAAATACTAAAAGATGACAATTAAAACCTACTGTACTCTCCTATTCTAATGTTTTATATCAAAAATTTGCTTATCTATAAAAAATCTGTATAAAGATACTTGTAGTTTAGATTAAATTTCATAAAGTGACATCAACTTGTAATAAAAGTAATCTACACCCTCCCTGTACCCAAGGTGGCTCTTAAAGTTTTTTTGAATCTTCTTTCAATTTTAAAATTTAATATATTTTTTTAAATTTAAGTCTTATTTACTTTTCTAGACAAAAGAAGTGATCAGAATTTCAAGTCATTCTAGAATTTTATATAACATTCCAAGATTACCATAAGCATTTAGGTTTGATGGCCACCCTGTTAACTATAATTCAAACTATAAAAAGGTAGCTTTTGTTGAAGCACATAACTAATGTACAATTAGTTCAAAAATTTTTATGAATTAAATTCATCAATAAACTATAAAAGAAAAATTTTAAAAATCATTTTTTTAAATTTGTGTTTGAATTTAAAATTGTAACTTTATGTTAACAAAAAATATTTGTATAATTTTGTTAACATAGGGAAATGTTTAGTATTATTCTATTGTTTTATTTCAGATATGATTATTTTCATATTTTAGAAAATTAAAAAAGTGAATTTGTCATAAGCTTAGACAGCAATTTTTCTTTTTTTACAAGTTTAAGCTTCAAAACTACCCAAAGTAAAGTTAATGACGTCATCAAAATATTTGGTACTTTTTTTTTGCAAATTTGCTGCAATTGAAAGTACCCAATATTTAAAACTACATATAAAAATTCCTACCGTTTAAAGAATGTTTTCTTGGTTTACACAAGTGGCAAGACATAAAGAGTCATAGGGGGTGTGGAGCAAATTAAATTGCCTTGTATACAGTTATCACTCGTACCTCAACATTCCATTTTTGATGTATTAACATAACTGCATTTTTTCAGATTAAATTCAATAACATTAGAGGTAGTTTAAATTGCTGTGTTCCCGCTAGGACGTTATCACGAGTTATTTCAGATGTTTAAATTTTTAAAGATTCGTAACTTTTTTGAACTAGCTACGTCCCTGGTGCCTTGTATGGGTTTTATGTTTGGTTTAACACTGTAATTTGTTTTTTTTGTTTTTATGTTAGTGTCTTTCAGTTTAAGTGGCTTAGGTTTTAATGCCTAGGTCCTTCGTTTGACAATAAACTTCAATAATAGCAATATATAAAGCCAAGTTACTTTTTGTAGAATTAAATACCAGAGCTATGGAGTTAGAAATATTTAATATATTTAATATAGAATAATGACAGCATTGAAAAAAATAAATTTATAAACAATATATAAAAATTTAGTCTAAAAACAGCTTATGACCAACAACAATTCAAAAAAAATCAAAACATTAAGCGCCAACACAGAAAAATGATCAAAAATTTAAGTACTATGCACTAAGAAAGGGCGAATTTGTTACAATATTCTATATACTTTTTACAAGTGTCTAGTTTCGATTGTTTGTTTATTTATAAGTACAAAAAAAAAAAAAAACTTTTACATTATAAAACTATATTTAAACTAAATAAATATATGTTTATCCTAACATTATGCTACATTATTATGCTACATATTTAAGTTATTCTCCTATCATTATGCTACATATAATTTTATACATTTTATACTTTTACTTATAAATTGCTTTCTTTTAAAAAAAAAAGGGCTGAAGAACGCGTACTAAACGATTAATCAGTTATTTGAGGTAAAATATTGTTTTAGTCAACTTAATTTAATTTTGGTACATAAGTAATAAAAAGAGTATCTTTTATTATCAAAGGACTTCTCAAAGCAAGTGTCAGAAATATTTTCAAAAACAACACTCTGCTAATAATGTAATGTTCGTTACAAACTAAAGTTAAAAACAAAATATATTTGTTACAGACTAAATAACCGAAACTGTTTTTGTACACGAAGTCTTTGGACACAGTGTTTTGAGGGTTAAAAAAACATTTTTATTTACATGCCATAAAAGTTTAACCAATAAACTTTTTTTTTGATATTAATAATCTTTTAAAAGCTACTACTAATTTTCGATAAGTGTTATCTTTTATTTTCCAAATAAACTAAACTTGTATCTTTGTACTTTATAGATTTATTTGTCAACTACAGTTATTTTGTTTTTCAAAGCTGATTTTTAATCATAGTGTGTATAAATTATATATTATAAATTTTATTAACAATACAACTTTTCGCTCGCTTAGACTAGTCAAACGAGATTATTAGGTGAATAAAATCTTGTTCAAATAGAATTTAATTGTTAATAAAAATTAATTTATAGTTGATCATTCTCCTTATATTTAAGTTGAGAACATTGATTTTCATCATTAAAGTAGAAAGTACAGAATAATATATATAACATAGTAAATTTATTCTTTAGTTTGTTAGCTTTAAATAAATTCGAAATCAACCTTTCTTTGAGCTCTTCCGATGCTATTTCTCCTCCAATAGCATTACATTCGTCATTTGCTTTTAAAAATGGAATTGTTTTATTGGTTACCACGTAGTTGTAGCTGCACTCTGTAAAAAATTTTTAATCTTTTAAATAAACACACCAAAAAGTACAGCGTTATGGTGAGCACAAAAATTTAAAGTTTACCAAAATAAAGGTTATGAAAAATGTACAAATCAAAAGCAGAGCTTAATGACTCAACTGATTGAAAGTACTAATTTCACTTAAAGACATTGTATAACTGGTTTACAATTAGTGTTGATACAACGAAAATATGCAAAAGCACATTAATTATAATTAAAAACCTCTTTTGCGAACTTTAAACAGTTAAAGAAAAACTAAGTTGTTGACCGATTTATTTCATACAATAAAGACAGTTGTTTTCAATCGTTATTGTTCTTTGAAAATGTTACTAAACACTTTAAACTGTGAAAACAAAGTAATTTTCTTAGCTGATTACACAGCTATTTATTTTTATTCACTTGTACAAGTGAGCTGGTTTGTAAAAAGTTTATAACAGTTAGTATTTTCTCAACTATAAAACAAAAAATAATATTATGAATAACAATAGGCTATTGCTAGATAAAAGAAACTTCTAAAACATACTTCTTGTTTCAATTGCCTGTGTGTAAAATAGCAGGGCAGTTGCTATAAAGAATATCTTCATTGTGTCAAGCAAGTCTTTGTTGATTTGTTTAACTAAAGAATGAACTGTTTAAAGTTTTTAAGTTAATTTTATTTTTGTTTAAGTTTTTATCAATTTGTAAATTAACGATTAGGAAATGCTTGTATGGAGAACAATAAAAAAAGACTAAAAAAGCAGTTTAAATATACTTTTATCAAAGTAACTTAAAATAACAATCACATAAAAAGCTCTAAAGAACCTCATCACATAACTCATAAAGGTTCTACATTGTTTCGCCTTCACAGAACTTTTAAAATGGTAAATGCTTACAACACACCAACGTATTTATGCTGAACATAGCTAAGCGTTTTCATCAACTATGATTGGATGAAAACATTAACACGTGCAACTATATCAGCTCTATGTACGTAAGAAATTAGTAAGAAGCTTGTTATTATTACAAGTTGCTTAATAAACTGTTGAGCAGCGTGAGTAATTGCTACTTCATCAAAACTTTCTGTTTATTGCTTGTTGTGTAATAAGTACGTAGGCACACACTAATAAAGCTTCTCAACAAAAGAATGCAGCTTGCTTACTTTGTTTTGTTTTAACTTGAGTTGTTTTGTATAATTTCAAAGCACATATGATACACTAATAATGAAGCGGCTCGCTAAATTCACAAAAGATTAGCGTATTAGAATACAATTTACGGTATATTATTTACGATGAACAGCTTGTATACTAAAACTTTGTATTTTGATATTTTTTATTGATGTGTCTTATATGAAAATAGTATAAAGTTATTAAAACAATTTTTATTCAATTCGTAGTACTCGCTCTCTGTTTGATATAGCTATTTTTGAACGATGCTTCACATATTCAACTTGCTTAAATAAAACTAAGCCAATAAGTTTTAACTTATTGAAAATTGTATGGTTAATAACGAGTAGTTAATTTTATTTAACTTGCAGTTTTGAAACATGTAGTTTGGTAAAAATTGATTTTTTATCATCAAAACTTTTGGGAAGCCATTTTTACGTAGCAATTTTTATTCTAAACTATTGAACATTTTAAATTTGTTACGGATTAATTTAGTTTTCTTATCTTAAAACAACGATCATATAGTTACTCATTCTTTAAATTATTATTGCTTGAATTGATTTAACTGCTTAATTAACTGTTGACTTCATGAAAATTTCTTATTTTTTCTTGGATAATAAGCATGTAGGCGCAAAGCTTATTGAGCGTCTTAAAAACAAGTGCTGCTTGCTCACTTATTTGTTTAATAATTTAAGTAGTTTGAGTTGATACTCAATGCACATATGATACTCTATCAAAGCAGCGGCTCACTAAATTTCCAAATGCTAAGCTCAGTAGATTACTTAAAAATAACTTTTGTGCAAGCGAGATTGTTTACAATAAACAGTTTAATTACTGATGTACATTTTATAATGTTTGAAAATTGTTGATATGTAGTTGATAAAAGTAGTATAAAGAACCTGAAATAATTTGTTATACTTTTGTTATACTCAGTCTCTGCCGAAACTATATAACGTTTTAATGCCACTATACTTGCTATAACAAGAAAAATCCAATACGTTTAACTTCTAGAAAACTACTTAATCTAAAAAGAATTGTAAAAACTGTTAAGTTTTGACTTAAACAAGTGGCTTAGGCAAACTTTGAGCTATGTTTTGTTGATTGTTAATACTTTTGACCGGCTCGTTAGATTAATTAGTTTTTCTTCTTAAACATTCAAAAACTTAAAAGTTGTTTTAATGTAAATTAGCTTTGTTAAATTAAAAAACGAGTATATAGTTGTTCACTCTATAAGTTTAAATTGCTAAAACTTAGCTGACTGTTTAACTAATTATTGACTTCATAAAAACTTCCTGTTTATTGCTTGTGTAATAAGCATGTAGGCGCGAGCTTATCTAGCTTCTTAACAATAAGCGCAGCTTGCTTATTCTTTTGTTTTAAATTTTAATAATTAGTTTGATTTTCAATGTACATATGATACTTTATCAAAGCAGTTGCTCACTAAATTTTAAAATGCTACGCTCAGTAGACTACTTAAAATAAATTTCCGTGCGCACTACATAGTTTACGATGAACAGTTTAATTATGTTTGTAATTTATTGATGTGTAGTAAATGGAGTAGTATAACTAAAGTAAATTAATACTTTATAATTTTGTACTATTCAAACTTTCATTTGCACTCTACTGATTTGACTTGCTAAAACAAGAATAACCCGATAAGTTTGACATAAAGAAAATTATTTTATTAATTAAGAGTTGCAAATCTTGTTCGATTTTAACTTTAAAGCATGTGGTTTAGGTAAATTTTGATTTATATTTTGTTGATTATAAATAATTTTGACCAGCTTGTTTTAAAATAGTACTTTTTTATCTTAAACAATTAAAAACTTTAAGTTGTTTCAGAGTAAATTTGGTTTGTTATACTTAAATAACAAGCATATTGTTAACTATTGTACAAGTCTAAATCGATGCAACTTATCTGACTGCTCAATAAATTGTTGACTTTATAAAAATTTAATGTTTTGCTTAACGTGTAATAAGCATGTAGGTGCAAGCTTATCAAGCTTTCCAACAATAAGCTCGTCTTGCTTACTTTGTTTATTTTAATTTTTTTTTTATAAGCACATTTGATACTCTACAAAACAGCACCTAGCCAAATTTAAAACGTAGGCTATCAATGAATAGTTTATGTGCACATTAGATTGTTTACAATGAACAGTTTAATTACTGATGCATATCTTATTATGTTTAAAATTCATTATTGTGTAGTATATGATAGTAGTATTAAGTACTTAAAATAATACTTTATGGTTCTGTAGAACTTACTTTCTGCCTAAAATATGTTTACTTTTAACTGTGCATGACTTATTTGACTTGCTTAAATAAAAATAAGTAAATAAGTTTTTAATTATTGAAAATTGCATGATCGGTTATGAGTAGTTAAACTTATTTTACTTTCAGCTTTAAAAACACGTGACTTAGGTTAACATTGATTTAATAATTGTTATAACTTTTGGGAAGCCATTTTTACGTAGCAATTTACGAAGGCAATCTTAAGTGACATTTTTTTTCGAAACTATCGAAAACTTGAAACTTGTTACAGACCAATTTAGTTTTGTTATACTGAAATAACGATAATTTAGCTAATCACTCTGTAAATTATCATTATTGCTTGAACTGATTTAACTGCTTAATTAACTGTTGACTTCATGATTTTTTTTTATTTTTCTTGGGTAATAAGCATGTAGGCGCAAGCTTATTGAGCGTCTTAAAAACAAGTGCTGCTTGCTCACTTATTTGTTTAATAATTTAAGTAGTTTGAGTTGATACTCAATGCACATATGATACTCTATCAAAGCAGCGGCTCACTAAATTTCCAAATGCTACGCTCAGTAGACTACTTAGAAATAACTTTTGTGCACAATAGGTTGTTTACAATAAACAGTTTAATTACTGATGAATATTTTAAAAATTGTTTTAAAAAATGTTGATATGTAGTTGATAAAAGTAATGAATAAGTACCTGAAATAATATTTTATACTTCTGTTATGCTCAGTCTCTGCCAAAACTATATAACGTGTTAATGCCACTATACTTGCTATCAGGGGCGTCGCGTGGGGTGTTGCACTGCCGCAACTGCATCACCTTGAAATTTTGTAAGAAAAAAAAAAGTATCTATAACGTTTTTAGTTATTTTTTTGAACGAAATCTCTTTTAAAACTTCAGTTTTGAAAACGACCATTTTGCCCACTTCACTGCCGCAAACTCTTAGCTGACTGCCGCAAATGAACTCAAAAAAGCAAAATTTCTTCAAGAATTACCGCAAAATCAATATCTTGCGGTAAGTAAGCTAAGTTGAAAATTCCCTAAAACAGGACTGCTTAAGTATCATCTACAAGCTATTGTAAACATAAAATAAAAACAAAGCTAAGCTACTGCAAAGGATTAAACTTGAGTTCATGTACCCACATGATTTTTTAAATTTAACAGATCACTTCTATTAAAAGATTTGTCATAAATTGCATATTTTGAAAAAAAGATAAAAACCCTAAATCACCAAAGTCTTAAAAATTTGATTTTTTATTTTAATCTGCATACATAAACTTAACTATAACTGATTATTGTTATCATAAAGTTAATAAAATAAATAATAAAATTTAAGTTTTGAAAAAAAGAATTAAGAAGTTTATTATAAACTTCTAGTTCACTCTTACAGAAAAATATTTTAGGTTTATATTAAATAAAAAATAGTATTATTTAAACAATCACATATTTAAATAAAGTAAATAGCCTTAACTTAGAAACTTTGATTTTTTAGTAGTTTAACATTTTAGGAAAATTTAGTCTACCTCTACTTTATATGACTTTTGGTTTAATTTTTTCATAAACAAAGCAAAAAATTTAGATAAAATTATTGAAACATGGTTGCCTTGTCTCATAATCAGGATAACTTAGAAATGTTAAAAACTCAAGATGACCCAAGATAAATTAAAACAGACCAAATTAGAAAAATATTCAGGCTGACTAAAGCAGTTTTAATTTTTACTCTGAAAATAACAAGCTTATTTAAAATTAAAAATTAAGTGTTTTACTCCTATGGCCACATGAAAACTAACTAACCAAATTTTTTCTTCTATAATGGTTACATATTTATAAGTTATCTTTAAAATTCATGAAAAGTTCAACAGCCTCACAACTAAACTTAAAAAAGTTGAGCTCCTGACAAAAATACTGTCATCAAAATGAAAAACAAATTAAAATTATGTAAAGAAAAGATACCCTTAAAAAACTATTGAATTTTAAAACTCCAACAAAAAACATTAAAATTAGAAAAAAAGTTTATAAAAATTTTAATGTTTGTAAAAAAATGTGCAAATTAGTGAGGGGTAAGGGTGGAGGGTGTATAGGCACTTTTTTACATGTTGTTCTTATTTTAACTTTTTCAGAAAGCTAATAGTTACTCTTTAATAAACTTGAAATTTCCAATTAAACTTTTAGTTGCAACCAGTCAAAGCCAGAGAGTACAATGATTTATTATACAAGGAGCAAACCAAAACAGCAAAAAATACAATTTTACTGAAAACCTATATTCTCCATCATTTTTAAAACAATTTTTAATTAAACTTTTTCATACTAATTTTTATAAAATTTTATACTTTTGTTGAAGAGAAGTTTTAAATTTTTAAGTATCAATATATATTTTTATATATACAAAAAAAAAACTTTTGTTATAACTTTTTTTTTTGGTGTTTTAAATATCTAATTTAGCATTTTTTTTTTTGTTTTATAAAAGAAACATCTAAAGATTTTGAGGCCAACTTATAAAAAAAAGATATGATTTTAGTGATTTGATTTATTTGTTGTTTGAGTTTATATTATAAAAATAAGGATTCATTTGTACCTCTGACTGTGAATTACCATATCTCAAAAATTTTAATGAATTTTTAATATTGATAAAAGATGACTTGTAGTTAAATTAAAACTGTATAAAGTAATTTCAGTAAAATAATTCTAAAGTAGATGTTAAGGGCATAAAGGGGGGGGGGGGGTTAAAACATTTTTTAAACACTGTTTTAGTTTGTGCCTCCCATTATGAACCTTTTGTTGCCTTTGACTTTGACCGGCTATATCTTAAAACATGTACTGAATTTTTAAAATCTGTAAAAAGCATCTTGTAGCTTAGTAAAAACTACATAAAATAAGATCAAATTGTGAAAAAAGTGTTTTATCCCCCCTATGCCTTTAAAAGCAAAGCTTATCTTCAGGTGTAGCAAAAGTTCAGTTGTTTTCAAACTTGACAGTAAAAATATATTTTTATTAAAATAATTGATTTTTTTTTAAATTCTGCACCACCTAAAAAGAATACCACGCGACGCCACTGCTTGCTATGACAAGAAAAATTACTTTACGTTTTAACTAATAGAAAACTACTTAATCTAAAAAGAATTGTAAAACTTGTTAAGTTTTGACTTAACAAGTGGCTTAGGCAAACTTTGAGCTATGTTTTGTTGATTGTTAATACTTTTGACCGGCACGTTAGATTATTTAATTTTTCTTCTTAAACATACAAAAAATTAAAAGCTGTTTTAATGTAAATTAGTTTTGGTAAATTAAATAACGAGTATATAGTTATTAGCTCTATAAGTTTAAATTGCTAAAACTTAAATGACTGCTTAACTAGTTATTGACTTCATAAAAACTTCCTGTTTATTGCTTGTGTAATAAGCATGTAGGCGCAAGCTAGTCTAGCTTCTTAACAATAAGCGCAGCTTGCTTATTTTGTTGGTTTTAAATAATTAGTTTGATTTTCAATGCACATATGATACTCTATCAAAGCAGTTGCTCACTAAATTTTTAAATGCTACGCTCAGTAGACTACTTAAAATAAATTTCCGTGCACACTACATTGTTTACGATGAACAGTTTAATTATGTTTGAAATTTATTGATGTGTAGTAAACGAAGTAGTATAAATTAATTGAAATAATACTTTATGATTCTGTACTATTCAAACTTTAATTTGCTTTCTACTGATTTGACTTGCTAAAACAAGAATAACCCGATAAGTTATAACATAAAGAAAATTGTTTTTTCAATTAAGAGTTGCAAATCTTGTTCGATTTTAACTTTAAAGCATGTGGTTTAGGTAAATTTTGATTTATATTTTGTTGATTGTTAATAATTTTGATTAGCTCGTTTTAAAACAGTACTTTTTTATCTCAAACAACTAAAAATTTCAAGTTGTTTCATAGTAAATTTGGTTTGTTATACTTAAATAACAAGCATATTGTTAACTATTCTACAAGTTTAAATCGATGCAACTTAACTGACTGCTCAATAAATTGTTGACTTTATAAAAATTTAATGTTTTTGCTTAACGTGTAATAAGCATGTAGGTGCAAGCTTATCAAGCTTTCCAACAATAAGCTCGTCTTGCTTACTTTGTTTATTTTCATTTTTTTTTTATAAGCACATTTGATACTCTACAAAACAGCACCTAGCCAAATTTAAAACGTAGGCTATCAATGAATAGTTTATGTGCACATTAGATTGTTTACAATGAACAGTTTAATTACTGATGCATATCTTATTATGTTTAAAATTCATTATTGTGTAGTATATGATAGTAGTATTAAGTACTTAAAATAATACTTTATGGTTCTGTAGAACTTACTTTCTGCCTAAAATATGTTTACTTTTAACTGTGCATGACTTATTTGACTTGCTTAAATAAAAATAAGTAAATAAGTTTTTAATTATTGAAAATTGCATGATCGGTTATGAGTAGTTAAACTTATTTTACTTTCAGCTTTAAAAACACGTGACTTAGGTTAACATTGATTTAATAATTGTTATAACTTTTGGGAAGCCATTTTTACGTAGCAATTTACGAAGGCAATCTTAAGTGACATTTTTTTTTCGAAACTATCGAAAACTTGAAACTTGTTACAGACCAATTTAGTTTTGTTATACTGAAATAACGATAATTTAGCTAATCACTCTGTAAATTATCATTATTGCTTGAACTGATTTAACTGCTTAATTAACTGTTGACTTCATGATTTTTTTTTATTTTTTCTTGGGTAATAAGCATGTAGGCGCAAGCTTATTGAGCGTCTTAAAAACAAGTGCTGCTTGCTCACTTATTTGTTTAATAATTTAAGTAGTTTGAGTTGATACTCAATGCACATATGATACTCTATCAAAGCAGCGGCTCACTAAATTTCCAAATGCTACGCTCAGTAGACTACTTAGAAATAACTTTTGTGCACAATAGGTTGTTTACAATAAACAGTTTAATTACTGATGAATATTTTAAAAATTGTTTTAAAAAATGTTGATATGTAGTTGATAAAAGTAATGAATAAGTACCTGAAATAATATTTTATACTTCTGTTATGCTCAGTCTCTGCCAAAACTATATAACGTGTTAATGCCACTATACTTGCTATGACAAGAAAAATTACTTTACGTTTTAACTAATAGAAAACTACTTAATCTAAAAAGAATTGTAAAACTTGTTAAGTTTTGACTTAACAAGTGGCTTAGGCAAACTTTGAGCTATGTTTTGTTGATTGTTAATACTTTTGACCGGCACGTTAGATTATTTAATTTTTCTTCTTAAACATACAAAAAATTAAAAGCTGTTTTAATGTAAATTAGTTTTGGTAAATTAAATAACGAGTATATAGTTATTAGCTCTATAAGTTTAAATTGCTAAAACTTAAATGACTGCTTAACTAGTTATTGACTTCATAAAAACTTCCTGT
Source organism: Thalia democratica (assembly GCF_965202585.1). Lineage (NCBI taxonomy): Eukaryota > Metazoa > Chordata > Thaliacea > Salpida > Salpidae > Thalia > Thalia democratica. The sequence goes on from NC_139173.1 coordinate 24,829,278, forward strand.
TTATTGCTTGTGTAATAAGCATGTAGGCGCAAGCTAGTCTAGCTTCTTAACAATAAGCGCAGCTTGCTTATTTTGTTGGTTTTTAATAATTAGTTTTATTTTCAATGCACATATGATACTCTATCAAAGCAGTTGCTCACTAAATTTTTAAATGCTGCGCTCAGTAGACTACTTAAAATAAATTTCCGTGCACACTACATTGTTTACGATGAACAGTTTAATTATGTTTGAAATTTATTGATGTGTAGTAAACGAAGTAGTATAAATTAATTAAAATAATACTTTATGATTCTGTACTATTCAAACTTTAATTTGCTTTCTACTGATTTGACTTGCTAAAACAAGAATAACCCGATAAGTTATAACATAAAGAAAATTGTTTTTTCAATTAAGAGTTGCAAATCTTGTTCGATTTTAACTTTAAAGCATGTGGTTTAGGTAAATTTTGATTTATATTTTGTTGATTGTTAATAATTTTGACCAGCTCGTTTTAAAACAGTACTTTTTTATCTCAAACAACTAAAAATTTCAAGTTGTTTCATAGTAAATTTGGTTTGTTATACTTAAATAACAAGCATATTGTTAACTATTCTACAAGTTTAAATCGATGCAACTTAACTGACTGCTCAATAAATTGTTGACTTTATAAAAATTTCATGTTTTTGCTTAACGTGTAATAAGCATGTAGGCGCAAGCTTATCAAGCTTTCCATCAATAAGCTCGTCTTGCTTACTTTTTTTATTATCATTTTTTTTTATAAGCACATTTGATACTCTACAAAACAGCACCTAGCCAAATTTAAAACGTAGACTGTTAATAAATATTTTATGTGCACATTAAATTGTTTACAATGAACAGTTTAATAACTGATGCATATCTTATTATGTTTAAAATTCATTATTGTGTAGTATATGATAGTAGTATAAAGTACTTAAAAAAATACTTTACAATTCTGTAGTACTAAGTCTCTGCCTAAAATATGTTTACTTTTAACAGCGCAACACTTATTTAAGTTTCTAAAATAAAAGTATACTTAAAAATTCAAATTTATAGAAAAATAAATAAGGAATTCAAAATTATTGAAACTGTTTAACTTTGATTTTGAAACATGTGGCTTAGTCAAAGATTGTTTTGTGTTAATATTTAAAACATTTAACTAGCTCATAATAAGTAAGAACTTTTTAATTTTTAAATTTGATAAATTTTAAAACTATTTTAGTTTCTAAAGAAGCGGCTCGCTAAATGTTTTAACGATACTCATATTAGATTATTTAAATTGAATATCTGTCCATACTATATTATTTACGATGAACAGCATAGGTACTGCCAACTCTTATTATGTACTTTTAATGATGTGTAATATATAAAAGTAGTATTAAGTACTTAAAATAGTACTTTATGGTTCTGTAGAACTCACTTTCTGCCTAAAATATGTTTACTTTTAACAGTGCATGAATTATTTGACTTGCTTAAAAAAATGAGTAAATAAGTTTTTAATTATTGAAAATTGCACGATCGGTTATGAGTAGTTAAACTTATTTTACTTTCAGTTTTTAAACACGTGACTTAGGTTAACATTGATTTAATATTGTTTTTGGGAAGCCATTTTTACGTAGCAATTTACGAAGGAAATCTTAAGTGACATTTTTTTTCGAAGCTATCGAAAACTTGAAACTTGTTCCAGACCATTTTAGTTTTGTTTTACTGAAATAACAATAAAATAGTTAATCACAATGTAAATTATCATTATCGCTTGAACTGATTCATCTGCTTAAATAATTTTTGATTTCATGAAAATTTCTTATTTTTTCTTGGGTAGTAAGCTTGTAGCCGCAAAGCTTATTGAGCGTCTTAAAAACAAGTGCTGCTTGCTCACTTATTTGTTTAATAATTTAAGTAGTTTGAGTTGATACTCAATGCACATATGATACTCTAATCAAAGCAGCGGCTCACTAAATTTCCAAATGCTAAGCTCAGTAGATTACTTAAAAATAACTTTTCTGCATGTGAGATTGTTTACAATAAACAGTTTAATTAATGATGTATATTTTATAATGTTTGAAAATTGTTGATATGTAGTTGATAAAAGTAGTGAATAAGTACCTGAAATAATATTTTATACTTCTGTTATACTCAGTCTCTGCCGAAACTTTATATCGCTTTAACGCCACTATACTTGCTATAACAAGAAAAATCCAGTAAGTTTTAACTTCTAAAAAACTATTTAATCTCAAAAAAATTGTAAAACTTGTTAAGTTTTGACTTAACAAGTGGCTTAGGCAAACTTTGAGCTATGTTTTGTTGATTGTTAATACTTTTGACCGGCACGTTAGATTATTTAATTTTTCTTCTTAAACATTCAAAAACTTAAAAGTTGTTTTAATGTAAATTAGTCTTGGTAAATTAAATAACGAGTATATAGTTATTCGTTCTATAAGTTTAAATTGCTAAAACTTAGCTGACTGCTTAACTAGTTATTGACTTCATAAAAACTTCCTGTTTATTGCTTGTGTAATAAGCATGAAGGCGCAAGCTAGTCTAGCTTCTTAACAATAAGCGCAGCTTGCTTATTTTGTTTGTTTTAAATTTTAATAATTAGTTTGATTTTTAATGCACATATGATACTCTATCAAAGCAATTGCTCACTAAATTTTTAAATGCCAAGCTCAGTAGACTACTTAAAAGAATTTCCGTGCAAACTACATTGTTTACGATGAACAGTTTAATTATGTTTGAAATTTATTGACTTGTAGTAAACGAAATTTAAATAAAATAATACTTTATGATTATGTACTATTCAAACTTTAATTTGCACTCTACTGATTTGAATTGCTAAAACAACAATAACCCGATAAGTTATAACATAAAGAAAATTGTTTTTTCAATTAAGAGTTGCAAATCTTGTTCGATTTTAACTTTAAAGCATGTGGTTTAGGTAAATTTTGATTTATATTTTGTTGATTGTTAATAATTTTGATTAGCTCGTTTTAAAACAGTACTTTTTTTATCTTAAACAACTAAAAATTTTAAGTTGTTTCAGAGTAATTTTGGTTTGTTATACTTAAATAACAAGCATATTCTTAACTATTGTACAAGTCTAAATCGATGCAACTTATCTGACTGCTCAATAAATTGTTGACTTTATAAAAATTTTATGTTTTTGCATAACGTGTAATAAGCATGTAGGCGCAAGCTTATCAAGCTTTCCAACAATAAGCTCGTCTTGCTTACTTTGTTTATTTTTTTTTTTTTATAAGCACATTTGATACTCTACAAAACAGCACCTAGCCAAATTTAAAACGTAGACTGTTAATAAATATTTCATGCGCACATTGAATTGTTTACAATGAACAGTTTAATAACTGATGCATATCTTATTATGTTTAAAATTAATTATTGTGTAGTGTATGATAATAGTATTAAGTACTTAAAAAAATACTTTACGATTCTGTAGTACTAAGTCTCTGCCTAAAATATGTTTACTTTTAACAGCGCAACACTTATTTAAATTTCTAAAATAAAAGTATACTTAAAATTCTATTTTATAAAAACATAAATAAGGAATTGAAAATTATTGAAACTGTTTAATTTTTATTTTGAAACATGTGGCTTAGTCAAAGATTGTTTTGTGTTAATATTTAAAACTTTTAACTAGCTCATTTTAAAAAAGAACTTTTTAATTTTTAAATTTGATAAATTTTAAAACTATTTTAGAGCGATTTAGTTTTTACATACTGAAATAACAACGATAAAATTACCCACACTTTAAGTTAACTTCGCTTATTTCTACTTAACTATTGTAGAATTGTCTAACTAACTAGTAACTGTTACTTATTTAAAGCTTACTGATTATTGTGTAATAAGTACGTAGGCGGAAGGTAATAAAGCTTCTTAACAAAAAATGCGGCTTGCTTCTTTGCTTGGTTTTAATTTAATTTATTTAGTTTTTTTTAAGCATACATGAAACGCTTCTAAAGAAGCGGCTCGCTAAATGTTTTAACGATACTCATATTAGATTATTTAAATTGAATATCTGTCCATACTAGATTATTTACGATGAACAGCATAGGTACTGCCAACTCTTATTATGTACTTTTAATGATGTGTAATATATGAAAGTAGTATTAAGTACTTAAAATAGTACTTTATGGTTCTGTAGAACTCACTTTCTGCCTAAAATATGTTTACTTTTAACAGTGCATGACTTATTTGACTTGCTTAAAAAAAATGAGTAAATAAGTTTTTAATTATTGAAAATTGCACGATCGGTTATGAGTAGTTAAACTTATTTTACTTTCAGTTTTTAAACACGTGACTTAGGTTAACATTGATTTAATATTGTTTTTGGGAAGCCATTTTTATGTAGCAATTTACGAAGGAAATCTTAAGTGACATTTTTTTTCGAAGCTATCGAAAACTTGAAACTTGTTCCAGACCAATTTAGATTTGTTTTACTGAAATAACAATAAAATAGTTAATCACAATGTAAATTATCATTATTGCTTGAACTGATTCATCTGCTTAAATAACTTTTGACTTCATGAAAATTTCTTATTTTTTCTTGGGTAATAAGCATGTAGGCGCAAAGCTTATTGAGCGTCTTAAAAACAAGTGCTGCTTGCTCACTTATTTGTTTAATAATTTAAGTAGTTTGAGTTGATACTCAATGCACATATGATACTCTATCAAAGCAGCGGCTCACTAAATTTCCAAATGCTACGCTCAGTAGACTACTTAAAATAACTTTTGTGCATGTGAGATTGTTTACAATAAACAGTTTAATTACTGATGTATATTTTATAATGTTTGAAAATTGTTGATATGTAGTTGATAAAAGTAGTGAATAAGTACCTGAAATAATATTTTATACTTCTGTTATACTCAGTCTCTGCCGAAACTTTATATCGCTTTAACGCCACTATACTTACTATAACAAGAAAAATCCAGTAAGTTTTAACTTCTAGAACACTATTTAATCTCAAAAAAATTGTAAAAATTGTTAAGTTTTGACTTAACAAGTGGCTTAGGCAAACTTTGAGCTATGTTTTGTTGAATATTAATACTTTTGACCGGCACGTTAGATTATTTATTTTTTTTTCTTAAACATTCAAAAACTTAAAAGTTGTTTTAACTTAAATTAGCTTTGTTAAATTAAATAACGAGTATATAGTTATTAGCTCTATAAGTTTAAATTGCTAAAATTTAGCTGACTGCTTAACTAGTTATTGACTTCATAAAAACTTTCTGTTTATTGCTTGTGTAATAAGCATGAAGGCGCAAGCTAGTCTAGCTTCTTAACAATAAGCGCAGCTTGCTTATTTTGTTTGTTTTAAATTTTAATAATTAGTTTGATTTTTAATGCACATATGATACTCTATCAAAGCAATTGCTCACTAAATTTTTAAATGCCAAGCTCAGTAGACTACTTAAAAGAATTTCCGTGCAAACTACATTGTTTACGATGAACAGTTTAATTATGTTTGAAATTTATTGACTTGTAGTAAACGAAATTTAAATAAAATAATACTTTATGATTATGTACTATTCAAACTTTAATTTGCACTCTACTGATTTGAATTGCTAAAACAAGACTAATCCGATAAGTTTTAACAAAAATAAAATTGTTTTTTCAATTAAGATTTGCAAAACTTGTTTGATTTTAACTTTAAAGCATGTGGCTTAGGCAAACTATGATTTATATTTTGTTGATTTTTAATAATTTTGACCAGCTCGTTTTAAAATAGCACATTTTGTTTTTAAAAAAAAAAAACTTTTAAATTGTTTCAGAGTAAATCAGCTTCGTTATAATAAAATAACGAGATATAGTTAATAACTCTATTATTTATAATCGATAAAAGTGATCTGACTGCTTAATTAATTGTTGACTTAATAAAAAAGTTCTGTTTATTGCTTGGTGTCTAATAAGCATGTATGCGCAAGCTTATCAAGCTTCTTAACAATAAACTCGTCTTGTTTACTTTTTTTATTTTTCTAATAAGTTTTATTTAGTTTTATTTTCGAAGCACATATGATGCTCTACTAAAGCAGCGGCTCGCCAAATTTTAAAAGTAGACTATTAATAAATAATTTATGTGCACAGTAGATTGTTTACGATGAACTGTTTGAATACTGTTGCATGTTTTATTATGTTTAAAATTTATTGATGGGTACTAAGTAGTATATAAAAGTGGGTAGCTGTCTAAATTGCGCAAGACTACAAAATTGCGCGAGCGTACAAAATTGCACGAGGGGACAAAATGCACAATTTCACAGAAACTCGCGAAGATACTTTTGCACGAGGGGATAAAATTGCACAAAAATAAAGTTTCACGAAGATACTTTTGCAAGAAGGGTCACTTTTGCACGAAGACACTTTTGCACGAGCAGACAATTTTGCACAGAGACAATTTTGCACGAATTTTTTTTTATACACAATTTTTTTATTAGTAGATTTTTTTTTATTTTATTAATTTAAGATAAAATATTATTTTAATTTTTTTTTTATCTTTTTATCTTTTTTTTTACTATCACTGTTACCCCTAACCCTTACTCTCGGTCGGTAGCTTTTATGTAAATATTCTTTTTTACTATCACTATTATCCCTAACCCTTACCCTTGGTCAGTCACTATTTTTAATTATTTTTTGTTATTTTATAGTTTTTAATTTATTTTTTATTTTTATTTTTTCTTTAATTTTTTTATTCATGTTCAAAAATGTAACTCGTGCAAAATTGACCCTTAGTGTAAAATCATCTTCGTGCATTTTTGTTTACTCGTGGAATTTCTGCCCTCTTGCAATTTTAGCTTTGTGCAAATCTGGCTTCGTGCAATTTTGTACACTTTTGCAATTTAGTCCTTTCGTGCAACTTATTAACCTCGTGCATTTTTGTCTTTGTACAATTTAGACTAGTCCCTTATAAAAGTAGTATAAAGTACTTAAAACACTTTCTAATGACTCTGTAGTACTCACTTTCAGTCTAGAATGCAAATACTATTAAGCACAATACTTGTTTGACTTGCTTTAATAAAACAAAGCCAATAAATTTTAGTATAAGTTTGAATTGATCAATTAAAAATTATAGAAATTGTTAGATTTTGATTTTGAAACATGTGGCTTAGTCAAACATTGTTTTTTTGTAAGTATTTAAAACTTTTAACTAGCTCATTTTAAGTAAGAAACTATTAATCTTAATAATTCAAAAACTTGAAAATCTGTTAGAGTCGTTTGATTTTATCATACGAAAATAATAAGCATAAAGTTGACTTCATAAAAATTTCATGTTTTTTGCCAACGTGTAATAAGCATGTAGGCGCAAGCTTTTAAGCTTCTCAACAATAAAATTGGCTTGCTTACTGTGTTTATTTTATATATAATTCATTAAAGCACATATGACACTCTACCAAAACAGCAGCTAGTCAAATTTAAAAAGTAGACTATTAATAAATATTCTATCTGCACAGTAGATTGTTTACAATGGTAGTTTAATTACTGATGCACATCTCATTATGTTGAAAATTTATTATTGTGTAATATATGATAGCAGTGGCGTAGCGTGGTATTTTGGTCAGGGGGTTAGCATATTTTTTTTTAAATCCTCTAAATTGAAACTTCTGTAATTAGCTATAGAAAGATCTTTTCATAAATATTATAATTAAAATACATTCATTAAGTAAAATAAGTTCGAAGTAACTGTTTTAAAAAACACTTTTATATTACAAAATTTAACAATTAAATAAAAGAATAAATTCGATTAGAATTACTTATACTTGCACAAATGTTAACTTACTAAGTAAAAATTACTTTTACTACTTACAGTAAACTTTATATCTTTAAAAATGTATTAACAATAAAACGAAAGTTTCTGTTTTAGTTATGAAAAAAATCAATCTCTTTAATATTCAATACAACAGTCATAACAAATCCAATTGCAAATAATCTAAATAAAGTTACACAGAAGTTAAAAAAGACTTTTTTTATAAATGTTATTACAGTTTATTACAACTTTGTAAAATAGTTAAAAGTATACTTTTTAAATTTAATTTATCTAATTGTATTTGTTTTAAATAAAAATCACAAACAAAGTTAATTTCTCATAGGCCGACACGCTTTTTCTTGTATATTTACAAAAATAAAAACTAGCAGTAGTCTTAACATTTATTGTAGCATAAAATAAACTTGTAAAATTGTTTAATTTTTCTTTAAGCGTGACGTATTTTTGTAAACTTTTTGTATAAAAGTATACCATAATGTTAGACTACAGTGGTGCACTACATTTTTTGCGTGCTTTTTGAGTCTAAATTCTTATGAAGTTCATGAAGTTATAAAATTTTTCCTTGTGGAGTTTTTTATCAACATCGGTGCGCGCTTTCGTGTGCGCACCGAATCAGTATACTGGGTAATTTTCCTAACTTGTCGTTAATTGGTATTCAAAATTTAGTTTAACTTTTTGAATACTAGATAAACATAGTTGAAAAAAGACAAATTGGTCAGAAAAAAATATTAAATAAAGAATAAAGATACTACATTTTTTTTTTTACTTTTTTTCTTTTTTTGGGTGGCACGCATGCGCCAGTGTCCATCCCCACGCTACGCCCCTGTATGATAGTAGTATTAAGTACTTAAAAAAATACTTAATAATTCTGTAGAACTCATTTTCTGCCTAAAATATGTTTACTTTTAATTTAATTATATTTAAGCGAAATACTTATTTAAATTGCTAAAATAAAAATAAGCCAATAAGTTTTAAATTTTTGAAAATTTTATTGTCGGTTATGAATAGTTAAATTAATTTTACTTGCAGTTTTGAAACATGTGACTTAGGTTAACATTGGTTTAATAATTGTTATATTTTTTGGAAAGCCAATTTTAAGTTGCATTTTATTTCTAAACTATCGAAAATTTTAAATTAGTTACAGATTAATTTAGTTGTGTTATACTAAAACAACTATAATATAGTTAATAACTCTGTAAATTATCATTATTGCTTAAACTGATTCAACTGCTTAATTAACTCTTGACTATATGAAATTTATTTATTTTTTCATGGGTAATAAGCATGTGGGCGCAAAGCCTGTTGAGCGTCTTAAAAAATAATACTGCTTGCTTATTTTTTTTGTTTAACAATTTGAGTAACTTGAGTTAATATCCAATGCACATATGATTAAAACAAGTGCTGCTTGCTCACTTATTTGTTTAATAATTTAAGTAGTTTGAGTTGATACTCAATGCACATATGATACTCTATCAAAGCAGCGGCTCGCTAAATTTTCGAATTCTACGCTCAGTAGAGTACTTAGAAATAAATTTAGTGCACACTAGATTGTTTACAATAAACAGTTTAATTACTGATGTATAATTTATATGTTTAAAAATTGTTGATATGTAGTTGATGAAAGTAGTGAATAAGTACCTGAAATAATATGTTATACTTTTGTTATACTCAGTCTCTGCCGAAACTTTATATCGCTTTAAGGCCACTATACTTGCTATAGCAAGTAAAATCCAGTACGTTTTAACTTCTAGAAAACTATTTAATCTCAAAAAAATTGTAAAAATTGTTAAGTTTTGACTTTAACAAGTGGCTTAGGCAAACTTTGAGCTATGTTTTGTTGATTGTTAATACTTTTGACCGGCTCGTTAGATTAATTAATTTTTCTTCTTAAACATTCAAAAACGTAAAAGTTGTTTTAATTTAATTTAGCTTTGTTAAATTAAATAACGAGTATATAGTTATTAGCTGTATAAGTTTAAATTGTCAAAACTTAGCTGACTGCTTAACTAATTATTGACTTCATAAAAACTTCCTGTTTATTGCTTGTGTAATAAGCATGTAGGCGCGAGCTTATCTAGCTTCTTAACAATAAGCGCAGCTTGCTTATTCTTTTGTTTTAAATTTTAATAATTAGTTTGATTTTAAATGCACATATGATACTGTATCAAAGCAGTTGCTCACTAAATTTTTAAATGCTACGCTCAGTAGGGTTTACTATCATTTCTAACTCGCTATCATTTCTAACCTGATCATTTCTAACCCGATCATTTCTAACCCGATCATTTCTAACCCGATCACTTCTAACCCGATCATTTCTAACCCGATCATTTCTAACCCGATCATTTCTAACCTGATCACTTCTAACCCGATCACTTCTAACCTGATCATTTCTAACCCGATCATTTCTAACCCGATCACTTCTAACCCGATCATTTCTAACCCGATCACTTCTAACCCGATCATTTCTAACAAGATCATTTCTAACCCGATCATATCTAACCCGAAATTTATTTAGCCGATCTGTATTAATATATTAATTCATTTTTTTTAAGATAAGGGTTTGTTTTAAAAACAAATTAATCTCAACAATTTTTTTTTTTGTGAAGTTTAGTTTATTTTGTTTAAAATAAAACCTAGTATTCAGATAGCTTTTGTTAAATTCTAATTGTTGATATTAATTAGTTTATTTATTGTTTTGACAATAAGATTTAAAATTGGATTATTAATTACGTGTAGTTATTTAGTTTTAAAAAACATTAGGAAAAGTATAAAAGTCTTTTGTATTCTAAGGATTAAGTATTAAGTTTTGATAATCGTCAATGTAAGAAATATAATTAGTATCGCAGCGGTTAAAGCCTATTCTGTACTTTCTTTTGAAATGATTCTATATGGTTAATATATATTTTTAAGTGTAGAAACCAGATTACCAATTTGCCTCCAAATTCAGGGAGAATTTATATGAAATACAACTTTTTAAAAATAATAATATCAGCGTTTGTGAAAATTTAAATAATACAGTTAATAAAATTTAGTAATTGTAATTATAATGGTGGTTTCATTTAAAGCTAATATCATTAAATTCTAAGTTCTTTAAACGAAAGTGTATACTTTTAATACAAAGCCAAAAGTAGAGGTAGAAGGTTTTTTAAATATTCAGAACTTGTCATTTACTCGAACTTTGATTTAGTTTTATCTCTTAAATCAACTTGTAGGTTTTATATAAAGATTAACTGTAATTAAGCTATAATTAATTATAATAAACTTAACTATGAAAGTTTAGTGTCGGAAACTTATTATTACGCATTTTTCTTTTTCTTTTGAAACAAAATTTATGTAGGGCAAAATGAATTTACATTTTTCATAAAAATTTAAAAGTTTTGAAAATTTAAAATTGCAAAAACACGATTATTCTCACGATTAATAGTAGATATTTCTAATATAATTTTCTTGATATCTATTGAAAATTGTTGTTTTACAGGTTTTCAAAAACACAAAAACTTTAGATTATTTAGCGATCATTGAAATGAAATGTAAGTATAAATTATTAGAGTATACTATATAACTTAAAACCTTAAAACAAATTAATAAAACCATTTTGTATTGTGAAACCTATTATATAGGTTTTGTTTTTAAAAAAGAAAAACTCATCATATTTAAAGAAATTTAGAGGTGCAAAAAACCACCGAGAATAAAGTCAATAGACTGCAAGCTGGCTTTACAGTAATGAATAAAAAATAAATATGTTTTGCGTAATAATCGTCTGGAAAAAAAATTTGATTAAAAGAAACAAAGAACTTAATGGAGTTTTTATAAAATTCTGCTCCTAATTATACTTAATTTAACTATAATTTTTTTATTATTCTATTTCAAAATGTTTTATTTTTAATACTTATTTTGTTTTTACTTTCGTTATTTCAACTGCTTATAATAAAGTAATTTTAAAGAAATGTTTGTCAATTAAAGTACTAATTTAAGTCGCAATTAAAACATAAGCGAGATTTAATTACCCTCGAACTTGTTATACAAATAAACTTGTCTTTTTAACTATTAGTGTTAAACAATTTTTTTGCTCTAAAACTAAGTAGGAATTTATTAATGATTTGAAATCTAGACGGTCAATCGACGTAACAACTTTTGCGGTTTAGTTATATGACATAACTGTTTTAATAGCTAGTTTCTATTAAAAACCAGGCTTTTCCACTTAATATAACAAAAGTTTTTAAATTCTCCTAATGTTTGTTTGAACTACATTATCTTAATAGGCCTATGCAAGTTGCATAACAATTTGAATAAGTTATTAAGATGAAACTTAAAACAATAATAATAATTAAGATGAAACTTAATAAAAGGTTAATACATTAGTAAGCAATAATAAAACATTTACGTCAGACTTTCAATGTAGTTTTTAAACCGTAATATAAAAGTGTTTGTATCTGAATATTGTAAGAGTTTACTTTTTAAAATTTTCTAGTGTTAAAACTAATGTAGTCACGTTAATTACAATAAGATCCAATTAAAATATAATTATCACTGCTTATTTTAAAATCCTACAAAGAAGAGTTCAAAATACTTTAAAGTAAACAATTTAGTAAATTGTATATGATTAACGAAAAACGTCTCTTAAAGTGCATTGAAAAGACAAAAAAAAATAATAGAAAAAAACTAAAATTATGAGTAGGTAAAAAAATAAAAAAATAAGGTAAAAAAAATATATTAAGATTATGTTAAGTTAATACTAAAATTAAAAATTTATACTAAATTTACGTGACACATTAAAATCATTATTTTTTAAAGTAACTAAAAGTTTAATTTTTTTTAATTATTTTAATAACTTCATTAAGACTAGTTTGTTTTTGCATGAAATCCAGATAAAAAAATAAAACGTAACATAAGTAAAATGGGTTAGAAACGATCGGGTTAGAAATGATCGGGTTAGAAGTGATCAGGTTAGAAATGATCGGGTTAGAAATGATCGTATTTTATTGGGTTAGAAGTGATTGGATTACAAATGTTCTTGTTAGAAATGATCGGGTTAGAAGTGATCGGGTTAGAAATGATCGGGTTAGAAATGATCGGGTTAGAAGTGATTGGGTTAGAAGTGATCGGGTTAGAAGTGATCGGGTTAGAAATGATCGGGTTAGAAGTGATCGGGTTAGAAGTGATCGGGTTAGAAATGATCGGGTTAGAAGTGATCGGGTTAGAAATGATAGCGGGTTAGAAATGATCGGCTCCCGCTCAGTAGACTACTTAAAAGAATTTCCGTGCACACTATATTGTTTACGATGAAAAGTTTAAATATATTCAAAATTTATTGATGTGAAGAATATGAAGTTTACTGATTTAATTAAATTAATACTTTGTGATTCTGTACTATTCAAATTTTCATTTGCACTCTACTGATTTGACTTGCTAAAACAAAACTAACCCGATAAGTTTTAACGTAAAGATAAATTTTTTTCAATTAAGAGTTTTATAATTTGCGTGATTTTAACTTTAAAGCATGTGGCCTAGGCAAACTTCTATTTATATTTTGTTGATTGTTAATACTTTTGAACAGCTCGTTTTAAATAAGCACTTTTTTGTCTCAACAACTTAAAGTTTTCAAATTGTTTTAGAGTAAATCAGCTTAGTTATATTAAAAAAACGAGTATATAGTTGATAACTCTATAATTTATAGTCAATAAAAGTGATCTGACTGCTTAATTAATTGTCGACTTCATAAAAAATAGCTGTTTACTGCTTGTTGTCTAATAAGCATGTATGCGCAAGCTTATCAAGCCTCTTAACAATAAGCTCGTTTTGCTTACTTTGTTTATTTTTAAATTAAGTTTTATATATTTTTATTTTCAATGCACATATGATGCTCTACTAAAGCAGCGGCTCGCCAATTTTAAAAGTAGACTGTTAATAAATATTTTATGTGCACAGTAGATTGTTTACGATGAAGTGTTTGAATACTGTTGCTTGTTTTATTATTGTTGAAATTTATAGATAGTTACTAAGTAGTATATAAAAGTAGTATACAGTACTTGAAATAACTTCTTATGATTCTGTAATACTCACTTTCAGTCTAGAATGTGTATACTTTTAAGCACAAAATTTAATAAAACAAAGCCAATAAATTTCAGTATGAGTTTGAATTGATTAATTAAAAATTATTGAAATTGTTTAAATTTAGATTTTGATTCATGTGGCTTAGTCAAACATTGTTTTTTTTAATATTTAAAACTTTTGACTAGCTCATTTAAAGTAAGAAATTATTAATTTTAATAATTCAAAAACTTCAAATTCTTTTAGAGTGATTTGATTTTATCATACTAAAATAACAAGCATAAAGTTAGTCACACTATAAGTTGAATTCGCTTATTTCTACTTAAATATTGTAGAATTATAAAACTTTTTAATAACTGTTACTTAATCAAAAATTACTGCTTGTTGTGTAATAAGTACGTAGGTGCAAACTAGTGAAGCTTCTCGACAATAAAGTCGGGTTGCTTAATTTGTTTGTTTTTTAATTTAAGTTATCTAGTTTTATTTAAAAGCACGTATGATACCCTACTTAAGAAACAGCTTGCTAATTTTGCAAAAGCTACTCACCTTAGAGTATTAGAAAATAATATATGTGTACATTTTATTTACGATGAACAGTATAATACTTAAAACTTTTTCTTATATATTTTTAATGATGCGTCTCATATGATAATGGTATAAAGTACTTATAATAATACTTTATTATTATGTACTAGTATTTTTATGATTACTAGATCTATTTTTTCAACGACGCTATATTTATTTGACTTGCATTACAAAAAAAGGTAAATAAGTTTTAGCTTATTGAAAATTTTATAGTCGGTTAAGAGTAGTAAAACTTATATAACTTGTATTTTTAAAAAGATTAGCTTAGGTAAACATATATTTTCCTTTTATTGTTGAAAAATTTCGAATCCAATTTTAAGTCGGAAAACTTTTATTTCAAAAAAATAAAAATTTGAAATTTGTTACATATTAATTAATTAATATACTAAAATCACTAGCATATAATTAATCATTCTATAAATTAACATTATTTTTACTATTTAACAGCTTATTTAATTGTTCATTTCATTTTTTCCTCGGTTAATAAGCATGTAGGGTGCAAACTTATAAAATTCCCAACAATAAGCTCGCTTGCTTACTTTGTTTGGTTTCAACTTTAGTTAATTAGTTTTACTTTTCAAAACAAATGTGATACAGATACACTATTAAAAACGGCTCGCTAAATTTTAAAACGCTACGCACAGTAGACTACTGATAAAGAGTCTTTGTGCACACTAGGTTATTTACCATAAACAGCTTAAACACAAAAACTTTTTTATGTTTTTTGATAACAAGTCGGTCAAGAGTTATAAAACTTATTTAACTTATAGTTTTAAAACATTTCGCTTGCGTAAACACCGATTCTTTCGTAGTTAGTACCTTTGGCTGGCTCATTTAAAGTAGGAACGTTGTCTTATCTTAAATAACCAAAACTTTAAAAATTGTTTCAAATTATTTTAGTTTTGTTTTACTAAAATGACAAGATTGTAGTTAAACCTTTTAAAAGTTATTTTTGCTTCTACTGATTTAACTGCTTAATTGACTGTTCACTTCATAAAAACTTCCTTTTTGTTGCTGGCGTAATAAGCATGTAGGCGCTAGCTTAGCAAGCTTTTTAACTAAAAGCGTAGCTTGCTTAGTTTGTTAGTTGAGTAATTTAAGTAATTTAGTTTGATTTCAAAAGCACATATGAGACTCTACCAAAGCAGCGGCTCGCTAAATTTTCAAATGCTCGCTCAGTAGGCTATAATCAAGAGTTTCTGTACACATTAAGTTGTTTACCATTAAATGTTTGATTATTAACACTTTTTTACTGTGTTTAGAATTTATTGATGTTAAAGTAATCAATTAAGACTTGTAAAAGCTGTTTATTTTCAAATTTGAAATAAGTAGCTTAGACAAGCTCCATATTTTTTTGTCGATTGTTAATATTTTTGACCGGCTCATTGTTAAAATTATATATTTTTTTTAAACAGTTAAAAACTTTCAAACTTAACTTCGTTTTACTAAAATAACGAGCATATAGTTAAACACTCTATGAATTATAATCACTAAAACTTAGCTGACTGCTTAACTAATTACTGACTTCATAAAAACTTCCTGTTTATTGCTTGTGTAATAAGCATGTAGGCGCGAGCTTATCTAGCTTGTTAACAATAAGCGCAGCTTGCTTAGTTTGTTTATTTAAAATTTAATAATTAGTTTGATTTTAAATGCACATATGTTACTCTGACAAAGCAGCGGCTCGCTAAATTTTTAAAACCAGACTAATTGAAAAGATTTTATGTGCACAAAAGATTATTTACGATAAATAGTTAAATCATTACTGCATTTTTTATTATGTTTAAAAATTATAGATGTGTAGTATATGATAATAACATTATGTACTTTGTCTCGTTACAGATATTTTATTAAGGGGTAATATGATTAGTAAAGTAGATTAGTACAACAATCAAAACAACACTTATATTTTATTTACATAAACTAAACAACACAAAGATACAATTACATCACTCTATACGAGAATTAAAGTCAAACACACATTAAAAAACATTAGTTCTTAAATCTAACGTGTTTAAAATGCATTTTAACTTAAAGCACACTGATAACTGCCGAATGCTCTGCCGAAACTGCTACTGCTACTGCAAGTAAATGCAAGTCAAATTCCGTTTTATAAGCACTAAAACAAATGTAACTCCTAACAATAAAAAATGTTTTTGTTTTCAATACTGGAAGTACGTCACGAAGTCTGCGTAAAACAGTTTACAACATCCGCTTTTAAATAAATTTGGAAAAGCTTGTTTTGAGAATAATGAAAAATATTTTTATTGTTACAAAAAATTACATATTTATTCACGAGCTTTAAAATATTAAAATGAAATGTTAGTTTCATTACAACTTCAAACAATGGTATACGATTCTATAGTACTCTATTTCTGCCTAAAATATATTTTGACTAGCTCATTTTAAGTAATAATAGTTTAATCTCAAAATTTACAAAAATTTAAATTTTATTTAAAGTGATTTAGTTTCTACATACCGGAATAGCAAGCAAAAAGTTAGTCACAATTTAAATTAATTATTTCTACTTAACTATTGTGGAATAATAGAGTTCCTTAGTAACTGTTACTTAATCAAAATTTATTGCTTATTGTGTAGAAAGTACGTAGGCGCAAACTAATTAAGATTCTAACATGAAGCAGCTTGCATGTTATTTTTGTTTTAATTTAACTTATTTAGTTATATTTATAAAAGCACATATGATACACTACTAAAAAGTTGTTGACTGATTTTTTGAACGCCACACACAGTAGACTATTTAAAAAGAATTTCGTCGCATACTAGATTGTTTACTATGAATAGTTTATTAAGTGAAGCTTTTTAAATGTTTTTAGACATGTCTCAAAATAATACATTATGCTTCTGTACTAATCATACTCTGTTTACTCTACCATTTTTAATTGAAATATACTCATTTGAATTGCTTATAGCCAATAATTTTAAACTAACTGAAAATTGTCTGGTCGCTTAAGGTTTGTAAAACTTATTTAGCTTTAAGTTTTGGAAAATGCTGCTTAGGTAAACATTGATCTTTTTATTGTTTAAATTTATAATCAGCTAATTTATAATAAGCTCCTTTTCTCTTAAAAATAAAAACTTTCAAACTGTTTGTAAGTAATTTAGTTTTGTTCTATTAAAATAACAAGCAAATAGGTTACTACTCTTTGAGTTACTGTTACTTATACTGATTCGACTGCTTAATTTTTCAGTTTACTTCATAAAAAAATCTTGTGTATTAAGCATGTTGTGACGCAAAGTATATTGAGCTTCTTAAAAATAAGTTTTAACTACATTTTGCAGATTTTTGTTCAAATGTTTCAATATTAAAAAATATAAAAAATCCTAACTTTTTCAGCACTTAGTTAAAACCGCAATTAAAAACATGTAATGATAAAACTTCTCTTTGTAAACTCAAACACACATACACATATAATACATTACAGCAGTAATTAGTTTAAAACAGTTTAGTTTGCATATAAGATTATAAGCAAAAGAAAAATAGTACATGTTTAAGAAGTAAAATTAAAATCATTAAATAAAAGTATTTGTTTAAAATAATGTTTAATACATTAAATTACTTTTTAGTAAAGTTTTACTTATGTTATTTTGTTTTTAATTTTGATATATATAGAATAAAAATACACAAAATAAACTTTTGCTTGGGACAGCTGTTTCTGCGTTTAATACGCGTCTTAAAGGTGTAAAACATATATATATATGTATATATATAATATATATATAAATATATATATTATATGTATATATATAATATATATATAAATATATATATATGTTTTACAACTCTACTTTTCTATACAGTCTATGTTTTTCTTTTGATTGTTATAATCGAAGTGAACCCAAGAATTATATAATAGGTACTTGTCCATTTCGAACAAAGTAAACGTACTAGTGAGTATTTTAATACCTATGAACTCCTTTTAGTTGTTGTAGTGGTTAGAATAGCTTTTAGTCTGGTCTAGAATATACATTTTAATAAAAAAGATAAAATAAAACCTCAAATAAAAAAAGAATTTTTTTCACCATATTGATTTTATAGTCTTGTTTACAACAACAGACCAGGCTCTCTTGTTGTCATAAACAAATAAAGAAAATAAATGGAACAAGTTTTATCTTTATCCACTAATATATTAAAACATAATGTAACTATACAGTTAAAATGCTAAAACAGTTCTTTAATGTTTTTCATATATTCTTTTTCGTATTACATATGAAATAATATTTGTAATAAACATTTCTAAGTTGAAACTTAGTTTATGTTCATTAGTTCAAAAAGTAACAAATATATTTTAGAAGTGTAGACAAGTTTCAAAAAAAAATCAAAGTAACATATTAAATTTTGAATTGTTTCAATTTTCCCAATATTTATTAGTAAAACTAATTGATAAAAATTACTTTAAAACTTTGATTGTACTATTGTTTAAATTTATAAAACTAATAAAAACTTTTTTAGCAATTAATAATTAAAAATATCTTTAAGTTAATTAATCTATTTAAATGCTAAATAACTTACATTATTAACCATAACTAACTTAAACCTAACTATACTATTATAATAGTACCAAATACTACTTTATATGCTTCTCTGTGTTAATTAGGTATGATAGATAGTTGTTATAACATCTATCAAAAAATAAATTCATAATCTAGTATTAATAGAAAGAATATCATACTTTAGAAAATACTTTTAATGAAATCAAAACTTTTACTAATGAACTATATTTTGAAATAAATGTTACAAAAAGTCTTTACTTTAAAATGAGAATTAAATAATAAAATTTTTAATCACATAAAACTTTTAATAAATTAGCATTGTTTAAATAAAAAACTTTTCAAACAAAATGGATAATAATTAAGCTTAATTCTGGAATTGTACCTGAAAAGTCTTGACTTAAATCTACAACACACTCACTGTTACTAGTTTTATGGCTATGTCATAAAAATGTAAATTTGCATATAATCAACCTGCTTATTGGTTGAATTATTTTGTATTATTTGATATTCAACTTAGTTGAACAGAAGTGAAAATGACTATACTTAAAGTTGTTTTTCAAAGCTTTATGTTAATTGTAAGTGATAATGCCACCTTAGGGCAACCCTGTTTTATTCGGATATAGCAAGTATGATTGGTTATTTATTATAGATCAGGGTATTCCACAGGGGAAACGCAACTGCTCTTTTATTTGGCTATTTTAGTATAGTTGCATTAGGGTAAAGGTTCGAAAGGAACTAATTTAGTTATTTTTGGGCAAGTGTAAGGGTTTTATTTTTAATTTGCTGTTTAAATAATTTTTGCTTGGTTTTCAACACTTTACCTTGAAGTAAGTTTTAAACAATTAACGTTTATTATTATTATTATATTTTTTATTGTGCAATGTTGGACTCAGGCATCAAAACCTGAGCCACTTAAACAGGACACACAAAAAGAGAAAAAGAAAATAAACTTATATTCAAAACTTTAAGATAAATTATATATATATATACAAACATAATTTAAATGAAAACACAAAGTTAAACACAATATGATAAACAAATGATCTAAATTGAAAATTCAGTTCAAAAAATTCAAATTTATATATTACTTAGTACACACAGTAAAGAAGTTTGTCTAAAATCATGGCTTATAAAACAAAATTCATATTACAAAATATATAAGTAAACTAATAGTTTGTAGGGGGGAGGCGTAGGGAAACGAATATTTTTTCTTTTGTTTCAGTGGAAAATTAGTGAATTTTACTGGTATTTATCGTATTTAAATCAAATCTTTTTAGCTTTAAACGAAATTGTTCTACCCTCTCACAAGATACTATATCCTGAGGTAGTCTGTTCCACATAGCTTTTGCTCTGTGAAAAAATGCGCCTTGCCACTGACTGTTTTGAAAATCATGTTTACATTTTATTTTCAAATTATTTCCTCTTAGTTGATATTTATTTTGGGAAAAATTAAAAAACTGGTTAAAAAAACTTTTATATTTGCCATTGATAATTTTGTAAAGAATTAATAAATCAAATTCCCATCTTCTATATTCCAGTGATTTCAAGCCAAATTTAATCATTCTATCATTATATGACGTGTAAGATATGTTGCAACGACTACAAATATGACGGGTAAAACTCCTTTGCACAGATTCAATTTTGTTAATATCCTTTTTTAAATGGGGTGACCAAATTTGGGTACTAAACTCAAGTTTAGGGCGAACGTATGTTTTAAATAGTTTTGTCAGAATTGAAGCAGAATTAGTTTTAAAACTTTTCAATATTTGATAACATGTAGTTTTTGCAATCTTATATAAATAGTTGATATGTTCATTCCATTTCAAATCTTAGGAAATATAAATTCCTAAATCTTTAAAAACTTTAATTTCTGGTAACTTGATGTTATTGATTAAGAGGTCAGTTGGAGAAGATTCTTTTTTGTTAATGGTTAGAATTTTACATTTGCTAGGATTTAAGTTTAGTTTTCTTGTTTTTAACCATATGTAAATATTATCTAAAGATAATTGTAATGAAGTATTTGACTGACTAAAGATTTTGGCATCATCTGCAAATAAGCTTAACTCACTTTTAATATTAATGTTTGAACAAATATCATTAATATAAATTAAAAAGAGAAGGGGACCAACTACACCACCTTGTGGTACTCCACTGTAGATAGTTAAAGAGTCAGAAAGCGTATTATTGATGAGTACTCTTTGTGATCTATTATTTAAAAAGTTATCAAACCAATCAATTAAGCTTCCATGTAGCCCATACTGATTTAAAAATTTTAATAATCTTTTGTGTGATACTGAATCAAAGGCTTTTTGAATATCCGTATAAACTACTTTAGTAAATTCATTTTTGAGATAAGGAACTAACCAAGAATGTAAGCATGTTAACAGTTGAATGGTTTATGAGCGGTTTGGAACAAAACCAAACTGTTTGTTAGTTAATAATTTGTTATCAAAGAGGTGATTGAGAATTTTTTACAGATACAATATGTTCATAAATTCTTGAAAAGCCACTTGTTAGAGATATTGGTCTGTAATTTAATGCATCGTGTATATTACCTTTCTTGTGCACAGGAATAATAAAAGATGCTTTCCATTGTTTAGGAACATCAGATAGTTCTAGAGAGCAATTAAATATTAATGAAAGTGGAAAAATTATTGCTTGATATAATAGGGTGGAATGTTTTCTGGCGTTCTTATGATTTTATCTTTTAAGTGATTAATTGAACTTATAATGTCTTCATAGGTTATGAAAAAATTTTGCATCTTACTACAATTCTTTTGGGGTAGCTTAAAAGACTGGTAACTCTCGTCTTTTTTAAAAACTTTTTGAAAATTTATGTTAAAAAGTGTTGCTATTTCAAAATCTGAGGTTACTGTTTTGTTTTTATCATTATCATATAAGAGATGTATGGAATTATTTAACTTAAGTTTAGATTTCACGTAGCTATAAAACTTTTTTAAATTTGAGTTTTTGCAGAATTTGTTTTCATATTCAAAGTTGTATTTTTTAACAGCTAATTGATATTCTTTAGACTTGTTTTTGTATTTTATCAAAAGTGATTTATTTGTCTTACTTTTTTTGTATAGATTCGCTTTTTCTTTTTATAACTTTTTAATATGAGATGGATGTTTTTTACTTTTGTTATTTTTAGAAAAAATTGGAACAAAACGTTTGATTGAGATTTGGATTGAGCTAACGAATTGATCGTAGAAATGCTGGAGATTTTCTGAATTTTTAAAAAAAGAGGTCCAATTAATTTTTGACAGGAAATCATTGATGCTTTCAAAATCTGCTTTTTTATAGTCATATGAGACTTCTTTAGCAATTGGTATTATTTTGTTTTCAATTTTAATTGTTAGTGAAAACAAGTTATGATCACAAGTGTTTGTTAATGGAAAATTAGTTGAGTGTGATATGATTCTATCTAGACCAAAATGATTGCAAATTATGAGATCGAGAATGTTACCATTCTTATGAGTTGGATTTTCAATAACTTGGGTTAAAAAATTGTCTGTACAAAAATTAAGAAAACACTCATGGGGTTTATTGTAATCTGTGCTAGGAATCCTCCAATCTATATTTGGCATATTAAAATCACCAAGAACATAAAAAGAACACTCTTTTGGAAAAACCATTTTAATCATTCTGATTACATTTTGAACAGTCAGTGCGCATCTAGCAGACAGTGGAGGAAGGTAGACACAACAAAATCTTAATTTCATCTTTTTTAAAATTACATCTACACATAGGTATTCAAAATTGATGTTGCTAGTAGAGATAGAATCGTTTTTAACTTTAATAACTTTAAGCGAATTTTTGAAAAGGATAGCAACACCTCCACCCCTACTAGACCTATCACTTCGGTAAATGTTATAGTTAAAAGGACACACTGTGGCATCGTTGACCTTATTAGTCAACCATGTTTCAGTCAAAAAAAATAAATCAATGTTATTCAAGTTTATATAGTTCTCTAAAATATAAAATTTATTTAAAACAGATCTTATATTAGTGTAACAAACTTTTAAATAGTTGTTGTTACAATTTATATAGGAAAACTTGTTAGTGTTAAAATTAATCCTATCACTTAATAAGTTTATACCCGTTGACTCACGATTTCCTCCACTAATCCCAGATGTCCTGGGAGCGGTAACGAAAGGGCTGTTTTGTCAGTTCAACTACCTTGTTGTTCCTTATAACATATTTTATGTCCAATTTATTCTCATCAGCGATGGCTTGCTTTATTTTAACTTCTTTTCTCAATGTTCTGAAAGCTTCAATTTCCAAGAGAGTTCTGTCAGGGTTGATGTAGATTTTTGATTCAATTTCACCATTAAACATTTTCAAATCTCTCAGTCTTAACAGTCTGTGTTTGGATGCTAAACTGTTTAATTTGACTATAATTGGTCTGATTTTGTTAGCTGCAGTTTTACCAACTCGATAAAGTGACTTAAACTCTTCTTTTTTCATTTTATTTTCTCCTAATACTTGTTGAATAATTTTTAGATCATTTTTGCAACTTTCTAGTGCATTATGAGTTGGATTTTTACTTTCTGGAATGTTAAATATTATTACATTTAAAGCCTTTTTTTCTTTCAGTTTTTGTTCATTTTCAGCATCTATTTTTTCTGCTACTAAATTTAATTTGGTACTAATGATTGTGATAATTTCTGTTGGTTCACTTTTCTGCATAGCATCAGCATATTTGGAGAATTTAGTTTCAAACCGGTTAAATTTAGAAGAAAATCAGACTTAAATTCTGAGAAACTTTTTTGTAATTCTGTAATTCTATTTTCTATATTGTCTATTCTCTTACTGCTGAATTCATCTTTTTGAATCTGATCAATGTTATTTTCAATAATTCTACTTTTTTCATTATAATCTTCCTTCAATTTAAGCATCTCAGCTTGAAAACAACTAAATTCATTGTCCTTCTTACTTCCAATGGCAATCAGTTTTTCTTTCAGCTGTTTCCCAATTTTGGAAGACTCAACCAATGCTTTAATTTCAGCTTCAACAGACATTTACTTATTCAATATTTGAATATTACTATATTTCTTATTCAATATTTGAATATGTAAGACGAGCTATTAGAACTTTCTATTATTAAGAATTTAAAGTGGGCGATATCAAGTAACAATTGCAACAACATACAGAATAAAAAAAAATTCCAAGCTTTACATTCAAAACAAAAATTATTTAGTAAAACAAAAGTATAAAATAATAAAGAGTATATGAAAACCTTAAAATATGTAGGGTTACAAATTAATAATTATTTTTTTTGTTTTTAGGATAAAAAACAAATTTATAAAAAACACTGAAAAAAATTTGTTATTGCTGTTACTTAAAGATAAAGAATGTTAAATTTAAATTAATCCTTATTAAACTGAACATAAATAAACTTACAAACTGTCATAAAATTCTTTTTTTTTTTCAAAAAAAAAAAATTAATACATTTTAAATAGCATTTTATTTTTATAACATGATTTTACTTCTGACAAACAGTTTTTTTTTTTATAAAATTTATTTCTTTAAGAAGATTTGAAAAAAAAATGGTCAAAACTTTCATATAACAAATATTAAAACAAACATTTTATATCAAATTTGTAAGTTTTGAAACTTAACAATGTCTATTTTTTTATATTATATGGTAAAATTAGAATTGCTAGATTTTGAGTTTTCGAAATTTAAACCCTAAGATTTCGAAATTTGATTTATTGTATTTTAAATTTCGAATTTAAATTGTCAGAATTTGACTTGTCGAAACTTGAATTGTCGTATGTAAGTTATCGAAATTTGAGTTGGCAAAATTATTAATTTTGTTTTCGGAATTTAAGTTTCCTAGTTTAAATATTTGAATTTAAGCTTTTCAAAATTAATTTGTCAGAATTTAAATTGTCCAAATTTAAGTTAATGTCAGAATAATAATTTTCGGAGTTTGAATTGTCCTAATGTGAGTTTCGAGTTTAAGTTTTCAGAATTTATTTAGTCACATATCCTTTATAAATCATTCCGATTGAGTTGCTCACTTAGATAGAAATAACTGAATTGGTTTTAATTTAAACAAGAGTATGAACATATGTTGTTTATTTAAACAAACATACAAATCAGGTAGATATAAAGTTTTTTTTTAGAGCAAAAGTTCTAAACATAAAATTAGTAACAACAGAAAAAAACATGTTATGTAGGTATTTTTATAATTGAAAAAAATATCTATATGGTATCCATCTTGAAATCATTTACAAAACGAGAAAAAAAAATATAATTAAAAAAAAATATGCGTATAGAAAATAACTAGACATATTTTAAAGGTTTGTTCACCATGCATTTATTAAATTTATACTAGAAGCTAATCAACTTTTTATAAAGTTTTCGAATAATCTCTAACTAAGTAAAGTAGAAGCCAAAATGAAAAAAATAGTTTTAATGAATACTGTGTATATCATGCAAGTTCATTTCTTTTAATTTCTTTTCCTCTTGTCGTTTGTTATTGAACCAACACTGTAAAAAAATGTTCGTTAATCATTTATATAAAAATATCAAATTAATTCTTCAAAAGGAGAAGAAAAATACAACTTCATCATTATATTGAAAATTAAAGAGAGTTAGTATTTTTTTTAAATTAATTGAAGTATAAATAGATAAAATACGCTTAGATGTTCTAAGTGTCCTAAAAACAACTTCTCTCTATCTAAAAACAAAATAACAATTAAAAACTTTTAAATCAAGTTATTTCAAATAAAAATAAACTGATTTCTTACTCTGCATTTATTCTCAGGCAGGCTAATTTTTTCGACGAGCTGCAAAAATTCGGTTTTTTTTGGTCTTCTGTTTTCCCTGTTAGTTTTTTCGTACAGTTCTTCAAAACATTTCAACTGATGTGAAGTATAGCTGGTGCGAGGTCTAAGTTTTGAAACGTTTTTCATTATAATTAATAGCACTTTTATTTCAATATATGTATAAAAATACAAAGTTAATCTTCATTGTATGTTGAAAACTAGTTTTGATTGTCAAAAAAATATGTTTACGTATTTTTATAACATTGAAACTTTTAAATGAAACATTTACCTTTTCTTATTTTTTTTCGTTTTTAGGTCTATGACACCGGACTCCCTTGCTAAAGTAAGTTATTAAGTAATATCTTGTATATGTAATTTATTGAACTTAATTAAACACAAAATTAATGTTTTTTTTAAATCTAGGTAGAACATATGTTTAAAAAACACTTTTTTTTAATTACCGTCTTTTACTTAATTTTTTAAATTACTAGGTATAACAAACAAACTAACTTTTATTTTCGATGAGTTTAATTTCTTTTGAATAATTTGCAAGAAGGTGTTTAAATATTTCCTCATGATTACCTCCCTTAATCTTCTCAACTACAATACCTTGACTTTTATATTTGTGTATTCTATTTTGAAACCAAGACTGAAAAATATTAAATATTTTAGAACTTAATAAATTAATCTGTTTAAGTATTTAGTATTTATATTATAAATCATAAATTATTATTTTTTTAGTAAAACAAAGTAAAATTTTATTAATGCTTTTATTACATGAACTTGATAAAAGAAAAAACTTACTACTAGTTCTCTTTTACTAAGACCAGTTAATTTTCCGAGTTTGTCCTTTTGATCTGGCAGTGGATGTTTAATTCTTTCATAAAAATATTCTAACATAGATGACTGAGAGTATGTTAAATTTATCCTTTGTCTGTATGTAAAATTTTTACTTAAGCTCTCTAACTTTTAATATATTACACTATTTAAGTTAATTAAAAAAAAATTCTAATAAAATAAACTAGTAAATTTGTTAAACTTACTTATAGTTTAAAGTTTTAAAACTGTTTTTTTGTTGTTGTTTTGTTTGATATTTTTAAAAAGTAATAGTTAGATTAACTTTCTTTTTTTCAGTTTTATTTCCTGCTTTTTACATTGTTCGTTGGAATTATCAGATTCAAATTTTAAATCATCATTTGAAATCGATGCATCGGATGAAGCTTCTAAAACTTTCTGCTGCAAGCAACACATTTTAAGGTTGGGATCTGTGGATAATAAATAATAATGACTGCAAATAAAAAATTTACTTATTTTTAATAAAACTTTGAACTGAAACTTACCTTTTATAGAGGGGTATGTACGTGGCTGATGTGCAAAATTGTCTGCTTGAGCTGGATTAACCGTTGTTACTTTGAAATTATTTGCACAAGACGGTTTAAGATGGATACCACCTTGCAAACAAGTACTCAACTGCTGGTTGTCAAAACATCTGTTTGGCTGGTAACAGCTGTTCGTATTTGATTGACAATTTCGTTGTTGATTATAGTCAGAAGAAGAAGTTAATGTGTGATAATTTGAGTAATCAAGTATACCATCTTGTTGCGCTTGAAATGCACAATTCTGAACATTTTGGTACAAAGGCTGACCACTTGCACAATTTGGATAACTTTCATATTGATGTTGCACTGCATAGCTAGGACCTTGATTTGTTGAAGAAAACACAGCAGGCTGACAACTTTGTTGCTCGTTTCTATTGCATCTGTATTGCTCGTCTTGTGTTAAACTGTTTGGTGCAGTGAGCGCAAAAGAACCAACGCTTTCTATTTCGTGTCTAATAAAGTCGTCATTACACATTTTTGAAAGTATTTTTTCCTGGTCTTCCAATGAAAGCATATGTTCATCATTATGTATAAACGGTAGGACGTCATCACTATTGTTTAGGGACACATCATTGTGTTTTTCCGACATTGTTATATTTAGTTGTTTTATAGCTTAGTTATTTATCTGAAAGATTAACTTTTCTATAAATGTTATATTTAATAACACTAAAAGTAAAACAATGACAAAAAAGATACTCAATTGTTTATTTTATCTTGTAGAAATATGAATTATCATTAGTTTTTCAAATTTTTAATTAATAATGCAATTTCAAAATGTCCCGTAATATCTACCAAAAACCTTATATTGAATATAAATCAAAAAATTTTAGACAATAAAGTAAAAGCTATAAAATTGATTTAGCAAAGGTGCAGCTTTATCTTTCGCGGGCCGGATTCAACTTAAGTTTTTCAAAAAGCTACTCGGTAAGTAATTTACAATTCTGCGCGCCTCCAACTCTATTTTACAAAGTTACTTAATTCCACAGATTAAATCAACAACTAATATTCCTTTTACTAAAACAATTTTTACATCAAATACTTAAAAAGTATTTAATAAAAAAATTAATAAGTACCATTGAATAAGAAATCAAAAGTTATTATAGCTGATTTATATCATACAAAAAATTTATCAAAATAATTAGTTACTAATTAGTTTTTTTCAACGAATTACAGCTTAGACTAACTTTTAAATATAAATTCAAGAAATCATAAGATTAACAAATCGTTATTCTTATTTATAACCTTTAAATTTAAAAAAAATTGCGAAAAAAACTGGAAAAACCTGGAATTGGTTCTTAGAAGAACATAAATTAAGTGTACTTAAGGTAAATCGTTTTTAGGTTAAAATTGTTAGAAGAATAAAAATAAAATATCAATAATAAACATATTTAAAATATTATGTTGCTCTTGATGAATTCAAATTTGTGAGATATGTTTAAGCTCATTATAAGTAATCTAGGAGTTGCTATCTAAGTGCATTTCTCCTTTCAGATTATATAAATATTAAACTAACAAATTCTTAGGAGGCACTCCTAACATAATGTTTTTATCAATTATTTCCTATAAAAACTTTTTTGCCTTGTTATAACTTCCTTTGAAAATTTTATTTCCATTTAATTTTTTTAAATTAAAATTTCTTGTCTAAATTTAAATACAAAATAAAATTAAGCTAATTTAAAAAAAATCAAAATTGCTGAAATGATATTCTAATTTTGATATAAATGTTTAAATTAAATTGTTAAGTTTTACATTTTTTTTTTCATTTATTTCGTATTCATACAAATTTTTTCGTTTGAAAAATAAAATGTGTTCTAAATTTTAGGTTTGTACATTATTTTGATGATTTTGAAAAAAAATTAATTAACTCTTAATGTTTTATTGTAAACCAACACAACTTTTTACCTTGCAACTTCAAATCTAACTCCAATCTTATTTTGTCTTTAAAACTACCGTCTTTAACATAAAATAATTTATAAAGTAAAATATTTCGAACTCACTTTTTTGGTTTTGTATAAATTTAATAAAAAACCACTAATATCTATATGTATGTTACGTGATACAATGAACTATACAAGTATGAAAAACGTGATGAAAAGTATAAAAATCATCGCTAGTTTACTAATTAAATTCTGTCAGACCTAAGATAGTGGAATTAGCAAACGATAATAAATTGTGTTTCTTATCTTTTTTTTTATTTAATTTTCGATATGTTTAGGTTACGTTGGTTATGGAAAAGGCTATAATAAAACTACCAATCAACAAAAGCTTTATAAAAGTTTGCTAGATTATTTTTTTTTCAACGTTTTTTCAGCTTAGACTGACTTTTAAACACAATTTCATGAAATCATTAGATTAGCAAATCATTATTCTTATATATAACCTTTAAATTAAAAACAAAATCACAAAAAAATGACTGGCAAACTTAAAATTGGTTGTTAGAAGAATAAAAATTAAATGTTCTAAAGTTAAGAGTTCTTTGGTTAAGTGTTGTTAGAAGAATAAAAAAAAAACAATAAAAAACTTTTAAAGTATTATGTTGCTCTTGATGAATTCAAATTTTTTAGATATGTTTAAGCTTATTATAAGTTATCTAGGAGTTGCTACCTTATTGCATTTCTACTTTCAGATTATATAAATGTTAAGCTAACAAATTCTTAGGAGGCACTCCTAACATAATCTTTTTATCAATTATTTTCCTAAAAAAACATTCCTGCCTTTTTATATTTTTTTTAAAATATTTCACTTTCTTAAAAATGTTTTAAAATTAAATTCTTTGTCTTAATTTAATTATAAAATAAAATTTAGCAAGTGTTAAAAGTCTTATTTTATTTCAATTTGTATAGAACTAAAGTTTATATATTTATTGGCGACTCTATCATGATCTATTTAAAATAATAAGAGATTATGTTTAAAATATTCAATTTTGTTTTAAATAACTTGATTCCGTAAAATTTAAAATGTTGTTGTTGTTCTTTCTAATAAGCATGTTATGTTATAAAAATATAATTTCGTATGTTTAAATTAGATTTATAGATAGTAATCAACTAAGTGTTTGATAGTTTAATTACCATTTTATTGACAAACTTTTCGTTTTGTAGTAATAACTTTAATAGAATCTAGTTCTTTTTTTAAAGTAGGTCCTACAAAGAATGTTTTTTTAATAATGCTACCTGCAAGTAGTTTTTTTTTAAATTATGAAACAATATCTAGATGATACTAGTTTAAACTGGTTTTAGATAGAGAGGTTAGCTAAATTGATTAATTCTTTGCTTAATTGGTTTACTTAACACTTAAGTTCTTAATGACTTAAGTAATTAGATAATTGGTTTCACTTAGCAGAAATAACTGAAAGGCGTAATTATTTTAGATTTAATATTTACTATAAACTTATATTGGAATAACTAAGTATTAGAACACTTTATAAAATCATAGTACCTAATTCATTCTTTTTAAATAATGATTTTGTTTTTATACAAGCAATTTTATCAACAATATATTTTATTTCATAAGTATCAATAAAACTATTTTTTATGAAATAAAACAAAAAGATTACAGAAGTATACTGTTTCTCAAAGTGGATATAGTTTTTTGTAATTTTTTTTTAATTATAACAGATCGGCTAACTCATTCTAGTTTGAAATATTTTGAAAACTCAGAATAACTCAGTCTAGTTTGTAGTGTTTAACTATTCAGAATAATTTATTTACAAAATTTCATCAAATTCTAGGTTTCTATTAATTTGGAAAAAAAATATTTAAACATTTTTTAAATTAATCAAATACTTTTTGAATGAATTTAAAAAATTTAAAATGACTTAGTACGGTCAAAAACTCAGAATAATATTTTTATTCAAAGAGTGGCAACCTTATCTCTTTATTTTTAATATCAATATAGTACTACATCATTTTAATCAAAATTTTTTAGTTAAAAAGTACAAGAGTTAAATGCAAAAGATTAAAAAAAAAAATTTGAATATCAAAGTTTTAGAGAAATTTTAAATTTTAAACTAAATGTTATTTCATGGTGGAGAAATCCGCTTTTACAGAACAAGATATGAACCTTTTTGTTATGAATAGTATGATATATTCTAATTATATAAAAGAATATTGAATCTGATTTCATTAAAGCCTTATTTTATATAGTAATATATATCAATGCAATTATATTCATGATGCTGATAGATAATGTAATACAAACACTATTTGGTATATTGTTGTAAACATATAAAGAAAAAGTTTTTTAAGATGCAACAACCTTTATTAATCAAAATAGTTAGTAAAAGTTAGGGTATAGTTTATTCATCACAGGTGTAAAAAAATAGATGGTATTTTTCTAAATCACCAATAATACAATACTATTTTCAGTTGTAATAAAAGAAAAAAAAAAGTATTTTAACAACTCAAATTCTTACACACATACTCAGTTTGCTTAAAAAAATCATAAAATAGTTACCTATTTCATTTTAAAAAGTCTGAAACAAGCTGTTTTAATGCTTTCTCATGTTTTTTGCTTAATTTTTAACTTATTTTTCGTAAGGTGTTTACCAAGTTTGTAGAGTATGGATTGTGGTACATTTAATTTATTGATTCTCCTAGTTTTAATTGAACCCTACCTTATCAAAATCCTTATAAATACTAGATGTTATTTTAGTCTACTTAATACAAATCAGACAAAACTATTTAGTAATTTATCTTTAATAAAAAGAACCACGTAAATTAATAACTAAATATAAATTATTCTTTTAAATAACTTAGAACAATAAAAACTTTATAAAATTTTAAGTTTAAAAATAGAATACTTTAAAACTTTAGATAATGTAAAGTATAGAATATCAAAAGAACTTTTGAACACTTTAGTATGGCCAAATAAAACTTTTAATACTTAAATAATAAACATACAAAAACAAATAACATCCAGTTCTAAAAAGTGTCTAATAGTAACTTTTAGCAGTACCATACAAGCTCTAAGTCTTATCAACCACTAATCTAAAATAGTTATAACTTTGTGTTAAATACTTGTGTTCTGGTTGAATAATTCTGTGACATTCAATATTATCACTGAGCATATCAACAACTTTAAAACAGGGGAACATCAAATGATAGACGCGTGCCATTACAAGTTAATTCGAAAATATTTATTTTTAATTTTTTTCAGGGATTCAGACCAGCCTATATACGTAATGAATAGTAATTTAGAGTACTCTAGTAATATTCTAGACTAAAAAATAGTATATTAGTATTTAAAACTTTATTTTAAACATATTAAGTTTTAAAAACTTTTTCAAAAAAAAAAGCACACTAAAGAAATCAAAAATAGATTACAGATAAATACTCAAGTCTTAGTAAAATAGAATAATAATAGTTTAGTAGAATACTTATCTAAAACCAAAACTTTAAAAGATACTAAAGACTTGTTTTACAGCGCATTATTTGTAACCAAAAAGGAAGTCATTAAAAAAAAATGAAACATCTAAAATTATTTTTTAACGTTAATGTTAAAAACAAAAACAAGTTATTCATTTATTTTATGTGGTTTTGAGATTACAGAAAATAGTAATGTTAATTTTCAAATAGAAAAATTCTTTACAAACTTATATTTCTTTATGAATCAATTCAGCAGCATTAATAAGTTACTTCCCTTTGTTATAACATTAAATAAAATCAAGGGAGTTATTTTAAGTTTGAAGACAAAGTATAAGATACAAAAATTATACCTTGTAAAAGAAATATAAATGTATAGAATATATTTTTTCAGCGTTATAACATAACTTATATAAAATTGAAACATCATTCGTACTAGAATGCTTCGACCAAATTTTATATATAATTTTCTGAAAAGTAAATAATAAACTATTTCAAACAAATTTTTATGGAACTTATCAACTAAGAATTTTACTATACACTGCAACAATACAGTACAATGAACAAACAGTTAGTCCGTTTCAATTTAAAATTTCACGCTTAATTGATTGTATAATAATCTTTAAGTATAAAATTCACAAATATGGTTGTAATGAAAATGTTCAAGATTTTTATATAAAGATGTTCTAAACCAAGTCCACAGGTAATAATTTGCTTAAACAAAGTAAAAAAGTAAATGATTTAAATGATGATTACTTAAAATTTATATTGTTTGTGTAGGTTGATTTAAACTAGTAGAACAACGTCATATACTTGTAGTTCTTAACGTTCAATACATTTGAGAAAGACTTTGGTACAAACTATTAAAATTAAGGTTAGTTTTAAGCTAATACTCTACCAGGCTTTCCGAAAGTTAGCTCTTTCAGATTTTTTTTTGCTATAGGCTGCAAAGGGCTGAAAAGGGGTCGTGACTAGTTATTTAATAAATTATTAGGGTTTTAGGCCGCAAAGGGGGTCTGGGTAGTGCTGAAGACTCAACTGGCCATGAAACAATAATTAGAAAATTTCCACTTGACATTTTGAAGTTTACGGTAAACTGCTAAAAAAATCTTTTGAAAGTAATATTAAAACTTGTTCTAGAAAATCGGAGTTGATGGTGAAGAGAAAAGTCTTTTTTTAGTCTTTAATGGGAGTTTTATAACTTATAATAAATGTGTACATTCCTAAATACGCTTGTTTAAAAATTTAGATAACCAAAAGGTGGAAAAAGAGGAGGGGCCACAAGTCCATAATTTAAAACTTACACCAGAATTTTTTTGTGTTGAAAATGAAGAGCATGAAATTGAGGTTTAAGGCGTATTTGATATTTGTATTTTAGAGAGGCCATATCTTATTTTTGTTTCTTTGGCTTATGGAAAAATGTTTTGTACTATAGGTTTTAAGGTTAAATTAACGATTTAGGTAAGTTTAAAAAAAAGTATGTTAAGGTTAAACCACGAAAGACTAAATATAATTACTCAAACTATTTTATATGAAGTATCCTTAAAAATTAAGCCAATCCTTTTGTAATTTTAATTTATAGTTGTCTCTATCATTTTTGAATAACTTATCTTGATTACAGTGTTTTCAACAACAAAACAAACAAAATAATTATATTATAGTCATAGAACTGATATGTAGAAACAACTTTTACAGAAATTGTTCGACATAGTATTATATACTTAAACTTTTTTTATTAAAAAATCATTTAAAACATTGCAAACTTTAATTTTATAAAGAAGAATATATAATAAATATTTATAAATAAATTTTAATATATTTTGACTCATTTTAATTTAATATGTGATAAAAACAGTACTTGAAATTTTGCAAAGTTTAATGATATTCAAGCCTAACGACTTGTTAAAAACTTTTTAAATTTTGAATGTTGTGGTTTATTCCTAAAAACAGTATAAACTTTATTTTGTTAGCCTTAATATTTAAGTAAATAGACATACATATATATTTCTTTTTAAAATTCAAATTTATTGAGATATACTATGTAAAAAGACACTATTATAATAAAATCACTTAAGTATCAAAACAAATTCTAACTACATCATTTGAAAATTTTTAATAGAACTTTAAACTTAAGTTTGGTTTAAAATTTTTAATAGTTTTATATCACTAAAAAGATGCTGTAATTCTACTATAAATATATTAGCCTAAGGGTTTGGAAAGAAGTTTAATACTTTTAACAATTCTAAAATGTTAGTGTTTACTGTAGTTTTATTTTAACTAGCGTTGTTAAATTGATAATTAAAAAAAATAATATAAACATTTATTAGTTATAATATAGATTATTGAATTATATTAATTTTAATTCAATTTGATTAAAATTGATTTGAATAATGTATTTTTAAATGAAAAATTTAAACCACTATGGGTAACGTTTTTTTTTTTCTAAAACAAACGCAGGCAATAAACTAAATAAATTGATTGAAAGACTTCTTATAATTAATTTAAATTTTCTGTACTTGAAGCAATTTAACTAAGTACATTTTAAATATCTAAGAATTTCAACAAAGTTGATAAAAATATTTTAAACAGTTTGTTAAAAATCTAAGTTAAATAGTAAACTGTTGTCAATTAAATATTTAGGTTAAAGCAAAAAAAAAAAAAAAAAAACTTAATGTT
This sequence comes from Thalia democratica, assembly GCF_965202585.1. Lineage (NCBI taxonomy): Eukaryota > Metazoa > Chordata > Thaliacea > Salpida > Salpidae > Thalia > Thalia democratica. The sequence continues at coordinate 24,864,389 of NC_139173.1, forward strand.
AACTACTACATTATTTTCAAGTAAAGGATATTTTTAATATTAATAAAATATGTAAGTTAACCTTAAGAATAGCTTATCAGAATTTTATAAAGTAAATTTGCAACAGCGTAAAACTTTTATATAACATTATCAAATATAATAATATTCACCTAAAACAAATCAAAAGATAAAAATTTAAACTTTTTTTCTATTGAAGTTCTTGATTTTTTTAATACTTCCAATTTTCTGCAAGGAACTTTTTTCTAGAATATGGTTTACTAATACTTTTTGTTTAAACTCAAACTGTCTTCTTAAAAAATTAAAACAATAGTTAAAGTATTATAGATATTTATTCTAACCAAAGTTTTTATGTATGTTTTTATTTACAAAGTACTAATGTCTATATTTGTATAAGTAAACAACTAACCTAAACAAATATAACAGATTATGTTCAAATTTTTAACAATAATTAAAAATAAAAATAAACTTCCCATAGTTTATAATCTTTTAAGGAACAACTGAAAAACTTAAAGGAAAAAGAGTATTTTATAAAAAGGAAATGTTGTCTGTGCTATGCTTACTTGAATATATTAATAATTGAGTTAAACCAGGGGTCGGCAGGCCAGGCAGTTGGTGCTCGCGGGCCAAATTTCAAGTATTCAAAGTCTTCGCGGGCCGCAGTTTTAGTTTTAGTGACATTTGAATAATATTTTGCTTTTAGTCTTACTAGAGAAAGTTTTACTTTTATTCACTTTTATATTTCAAATTACTTTTAGATATACAGAGAATGTCTATTTAAAATATAAACACTTTATAGAATAAAATTTACATTGACTAATGTACTTAAGTCTTAATTAAATATGTACTTTCTTAAAGACTAATAGGTTAAACTCAATATTTTGTAATTTTACTTATAACCTAACTCTGTATAAAAATTCATGCTTAAAAATATTTTAGAGGTCACTTTTATGCCTTGTTTGTACTAACCCTTTTTTCATGTTTCTAAAAATATACATTTAAAAAAAAAAAAATATGTCTAAAATAGTTTACACTCTTTTAAAAATTCAGTAATCAATTAACTAAATAAATCTAATACATATTTGTTATGTAAAAATCTAAAACAAATTTTTAACATGATTAACTCTCAAATACTTTAATAAAATACGTTATTAGTAATTAATTAGTATTTTACATGGTTGTCACTTTAACAGCAAAATGTCTAAGTTATATCAAACCAGCCAAGTTAATTAAAAGTTGAAAAAACATAAAACTTAGTCTTAATCAAGCTTAAATACCTAATTTAAATATCATCATTATAAAAAAGTACACAATATGTAAAGAGACAAGAAAAAAAATACAATTATTAAACTACATTACGGTTGTAAAAACTATTCTGAGAATTCAAAGTGTTTAGAATAAAAGTTTCACACACACCTGAGTCTTAAAGAAATGTCTTAAACAGGTTTAACCTAGTCTGTATTCTTCAAACTTTTAAACTAGCCTGCTTGTTTGGCAACCCTGTTTAAAAGAAAGTTCACAAAATAAAGAAATAACGAAGTTTATTAACAGTGAATTAAATATAAATAAAAAAAAAGAATTATAAGTCAGTTTCAATGGACAATTACGGTTTATTAAACACTTTTAACAAAAGTATAAAAGCTTATTAAGCCTTTAATGAAGCAGAATAACTAACTTTCTATTAAGAATTATAGCAATTCTTTATCTGCAATAAAAATCTTGCATTTGAAAAGAGTAAATGTGAAATATAAGACGAGCTATAAGCATTGAAAAACGTTATTTAGGAGTTATTGCAAGAAACGAAAAAAAAGCAAATTGCTTAAGTCAGTTCCAACAAAGCACATGATTATCTTCAGTACCTACAGACTGATTGAATAAAAAGTTAAGGCAAGTTATAAAGTAGCAAAACTAATTACTAAAAAGAAGATACCGTTTAGAATTTTAATTTTCTTAAAGAATTTATGTTGACGGTAGTACAAGATTTCTGTTTATTTCTTTATTGACAACAAAAGTCGTGTTTAAGAAATGCCTGAAGATTATAAAGCAGCATAAATCAAATTAGGATTTTAATCAATCTGTTAAGATGAGAGCACTGTGAAAACATATATTGTTATCTAAGAATTTTTATTTGAGTTGTTTTTACTAATTTTGAAATTTTAGAAGAATTTCTAGGTTTAGTTCCAATGCAAAGTACAGCAATAAGTAAATAGATTTTAAAAGCAAAGGTGCAATGCACAAATATAAAGTTTGTGAAAGTACAAATTTTTTCTTTGTTTTCAGTATAAAATTAAACTAAAGGTAAAAATTTTTTTTAAACATAATATCAATTTTAAAAAGATGCTCTTAAGCTACTTTAAATGTAGTTTTTAATAAAAATAACTATTTAAGATTTACCGGGACTCAAGTTTTTTGCCAACACTGATTATTCACACTTATATACAGTAGTATAAACAGTATTTCAAGTTGTATCAGCTGCAAGATTTAAAATTAACATACATTATAATTCAAACCAACACTTAGTATTGACCAAAACATATATGGTCAACATATATGGTCAAAACATATAAAATAATTTGCAACTCTTTAAAGAAAAAAGCCAGCCTTAGTGACAAAAAACTAGCCTGATATTTTCGTATACAAAAAGTAATTCAAGTAAATAACTGAAAAAAAGACTAAATTGGCCTGAGATTTAAAGTCTTCAAATGGTCATAGTCTGAGTTTGTAACAATGTTTAGTTGTTTATAAAATTGAATTTGAACTTATTTGATTTACAATGTACTACAAACTTAATAAATTCACCATCCTTGAATCTAGCTTGTATTAAATTGGTAGTTTCAACAAACAACAATTGTTTATATTAGTATGCAATGCAAAACAATTAACTTCACTTGCCTAAAAACATTGTTTGAAAAATAAAAATGTGTACATAACAAAAACTATTTTAATTTATGTCATATATATTGTTTTAAATGTTTCTGAACACACTTAGAAATTACATTTAGATACAATAATGTTAGACATTTATGCACAAACTAAACTTAATTTAACTTAAGCAGTAAATAAAAAGTGGTTTAAAATATGAGCATCTTTGTAAACTTGTGTGCATTGGAGTTAATTTTAAGTTAAAAAAACTACTAAAAAATCGAAACGTTTTAAAACCAATATCAAATAAACATTATTTCTTATTATTATGTTATATTAAATGTACTTGTGTACACTTAAGTATAATATTTAGTAATAATACATCTATAAAAGAAACTTAGGTATAAAATACATTTAAAATGAATACCTAAACTGTAAAGAAATGCTATTTTATTTAATTACTGTGCATTACTTTTGTGCATAATGAAAAACATTTGCATTTGATTTGTTTACTAAGTAGCTATTATATAACTGACTTAGTAAATCTAAGCACTCTTTACACTCTTTTTTCAAATAATTACTTGCTGTTGTAAGAAGAAAGCTAATATGAAAATGAGAAAATACCCTGTTAGAAAGCTTATCTGTTTTTTTCACATTTTTAAGCTAATACAGTAAAGTCTTTTTATTATTCAAAAACTTTATACATGAACTTAAAACGAAATAAAACAAATTACCAGTAAAAATTTAACTTAAAACATATTGTTGCTCAACGGGCCACATTAACATGCTCGCGGGCCACAAAAATTTCTTTCGCGGGCCGAATTCCATTCAAAAAAAAAACGTGCGCGCGGGCCGCAGATTTACCCTTCGAGGGCCGCAATTGGCCTGCGGGTCGCAGTTTGCCGACCCCTGAGTTAAACTATTCCAAATACTTTTTAATATATTTAAAATATGTATTTTTAAAGTTTATACAGTACTTGTTTATTTAAACTTTTGACCTTTTTATAAGCTTTTTTTTGACCAAAATGTGACCGAAAGTAAAATGACCTTTAATAAGTTCATAAAAAAATTAAGATTTAAAATGACTTTTTAAAGTTTAAAACTTTAGTTATTTTAAATAAATAACTGTTTGCAAATTTTTAAATCATTCTTATTTTTTTGAATTAATTTCAGATATTTCAAAATTAATTTAAACAAGCTTTATCAATTTTCTAACATAAACCATTTGTTTATAACTTATAATTTTAACCGTGGGAAGAATGACACATAACCATTAACTTTCAGTCACCTAGCACTTTGTTAAAAATATCTGGACTAATATACGTTTTATAATTAGATATATTTCTTTAATACTATTCAAATTTTAAATATTTTAACAAAAATTTAGTTGCAAAATTTTTCTAAATTATTTGTGAGTAAGAAGTGTAGCTAGTCTAATTATTATTAATAACAGTTCTATATTTAACCATTATATTTATGTATAGTACTAAAATAAAAACTATTTGATTTTCGGCAAGATATCTTTTCTTAATAAACCAAATTGAAGTTTATAAAAACTATTTTTTAAACAAAATGATTTTCTTGAGTTAATTTTATTCTTCATTTTATGTACCGTTTAGTTTAAGTGGCCTAGGTCTTGATGCCTGGGTCCATCGTATTGACGATAAACTTGCAATTTAAGTAAACGAGGCAAGAAAATACTTTATTACAAATTTTAGTCCTTACTATCATCTGTAGATGAAATTTATAAGCTTATAGCTTCTTCTCATAGTTTTATCTGATAATAGATGAAAATAAGGAGTAAAATTTTGTAAAAAAATATTTTGTTTGCTCGTTTTCTATAATTGCAAGTTTATCGTTAGGCTAGTTAAACTAAAAGATAAATATAAAGAGGAATAAAATTTATTTAAATCGTTTATTTCGTTTGATATAATTTACCTAAACTTCAGTTTAATTAGAAAAGCTATCTTGCCGAAAAACAAATAGTTTTTATTTTAGTAATATACATAAATATAATGGTTAAATATAGAACTGTTAATAATAATAATTAGACTAGCTACACTTCTTACTAAAAATAATTTAGAAAAATTCTACATTTAAATTTTTATCAAAATATTTCAAATTTAAACAGTGTTATAAAAGATATCTAAATATAAAACATATCTTAGTTTAGATCGATACAAGAAAGTGCTAGTTGACTCAAAGTTAATGGTTATATGTTATTTATCCCTTGGAACAAATGGTTTATGTTTGAAAAGTGATAAAACTTGTTTAAATGATTTAAAATATTTTGAACTTAAGTGAAATAAAAAAATAGAACGGTTAAAAAAGTTACAAACATTTATTTATAACAGCAAAAATTTTGAATTTTAATAGGTCATTTTAAATTATATTCTTTTTTTATTTGAACTTATTAAAGGTAATTTCATTTTCCGTCATTTTTCAGTCAAAAAAGTGCTTATAAAGAAGGTTTAAAGTTTAAATAAATAAAGATTGTATAAAAAGTTGAAAGAAACAAACTTTAATTTTTTTTTTCTAAAAAAGTATTTGGCAACGTTTTACTTAAGCATAAAAATAATCAAGCAACCATAACTGTTACAGACAAGATTTACTATTTTTTAAATTGTTCTCTTTTTTAAGTTTTTCAGTTTTTCCTTAAAAGGTTATAAACTATGTGAAGTTTTTTTTTGTTTTAACTGTTATTTTTAAAGTTGGAAACAATCTGTTATATTTTTTTTAGGCTAGTTGTTTGTTTATACATATATAGGCATTAGTACTTTGTTAATGAAAAAAATAAAATAAAACATTCGTTAGCATAAATATCTCTAATACTTTAATTAATCTTTTAATTTAAAGAGACGGTAAGATAAAAAAAAAATTATCAAAGTATTAGTTAATTTTTTCAAAACAAAAATTCTTAACAGAGATTGATAGTATCAAAAGAATCAGGAACTTCTATAAAAGTGTTATAACTTTTAAGATTTTATTTTTTAGATGAATATTATTATAGTGTTTAATTTAAGATAAAAGAATTAACACTGTAGCAAATTTACTTCAAAAAATTTGATAAGTTGTAGTATAATATTAATTTATATAGATTATTATTAGAAAGAAAATTCTTTACTTAATTAAAATTATAGTAGTTTACATTAAATATATGTTTATTTTTTTCCTATTTTCTTAATATTTAATTGCCAACAGTATACTATCTAACTTGGATTTTTAAAAAACTGTTTAAAATGTGTTTATCAACTTGGTTGAAATTCTTAAATATTAAAATTGTACTGGGTTAAAGTTGTAAGTTTTTAAGTAAGTAAGATTTAAATGAATTATAAAAAGTGTTTTTTTATTTATTTATTGTACCTGCTTTTGTTTTAGAAAAATTAGTTACCTACAGTGCTTTAAATTTCTTAGATTAAAGTATACTCTCAAACTCAATTGTATTCAAGTTGAGTTAAATTTGATATAATTCAATGATAGCTAATAAAAGTAAGTTATAATTATACTTTTTAAATTTGTCAATTCAACAAAGCTAGTTAAAGTAAAACTACAATAAATCTTTATATTGTAGCATTAATAGAATTATTAAACTACTTGCTAAACACTCATGCTAATATATTCATAGTAGCATTACAGCATCTTTTTAGTGATATAGAACTATTAAACCTTTTTAATTAGTATTAGGTTTGAAGTTCCATTAAAAACTCTCAAATGATACAGTTAAAACATGTTTTGACAAATAAAAACTACACTTTATTTTAGTGTCTTTTTACTAATTTTACTCAATAAATTTGAAATTTTTCAAAAAAATGTGCATTGGTCCAAATACTTAAATCTTTAAGCTAAAAATGTAAAATTTCATTGATTTTAAAGCTAAACTGATATGTTTTGAAATTTAAAAGTTTTTAACAAGTTGCTGTTGCCGAGTATAGTCAAACTTTGCAAAGTTTCAAGTACTAATTTTTTTACATATTAAACTAATCCTAGTTAAAAGATGATAAATTTTAAATTTAAATATTCATTTTTCAATCTTCTTTTATGAAGTTTAAGTTTGCAATGTTTTAAATGCTTTTTTTTATTTTAAAAAAGTAAAATATATAAGTTCTGTGCAGAACGACTTCTTTAAAAGGTATTTCTGCATATGAGTTCTATGACTACAATTTATTTATTTTGTTTGTTTTGTTGTTAAAAAAACTTTAACCAAAATAAGTTATACAAAAATGATAAAGACAACTATAGATTAAAATTTCAAAAGGGTTTTCTTGATTTTTTAGGATACTTAATATAAATATATGAGTAATTTATCTACTTGTTTGATGGTTTTTAAGCTATTATTTATTTTTTTTAGAACTTAACTAAACTTGAAATCTAATCATAAAACCTATAGTAAATAATTTTCAACCGTGAGGCCCACTTTAAAGAAATCAAAAAAACTATGACCTTTCTAAAATACAAATATCAAATACGCCTAAGATCTCAATTTTATTCTCGTCATTTTCAACTCAAGAAAATCTGGTGTAAATTTCAAATTATAAAATTATATCCCCCTCCTCTTTTTGCACCTTTTGGTCCCCTAAATTTCTGAACACGTTGGTAGTTTGTACCAAGATCTTTCTCAAATGTATTGAACGTTAAGAACTACAAGTATATGAAGTTGTTCTACTAGTTTAAATCAACCTACACAAACAATATAAATTTTAAGTAATCATATGTTTAAGCAAATTATTACCTGTGTAATTGGTTTAGAACATCTTTATATTAAAATATTAAACATTTTCATTACACATACCATGGTTGTGAATTTTATACTTGAAGATTATTTTACAATCAATCAAGCGTGAATTTTTTAATTGAAATGGACTAACTGTTTGTTCATTGTACTGTATTGTTGCAGTGTATAGTAAAATTCTTAGTTGATAAGTTCCATAAAAATTTGTTTGAAATAGTTTATTATTTATTTTTAAGAAAATTATATATAAAATTTAGTCGAAGCATTCTAGTACGAATGATGTTTCAATTTTATATAAATTATTTTATAACGCTGAAAAAATAAATTTTATAAATTTATACTTCTTTTACAAGGTATAATTTTTGTATCTTATACTTTGTCTTCAAACTTATAATAACTCCCTTGATTTATTTAATGTTATAACAAAGGGAAGTAACTTATTAATGCTGCTGAATTGATTCATAACGAAATGTAAGTTTGTAAAGAATTTTTCTAATTGAAAATTAACATTACTATTCTCTGTAATCTCAAAACCACATAAAATAAATGAATAACTTGTTTTTGTTATTAACATTAAAGTTAAAAAATAGTTTTAGATATTTCATATTTTTTTTAATGACCTCCTTTTTGGTTACAAATAATGCGCTGTAAAACAAGTCTTTAGTATCTTTTAAAGTTTTGGTTTTAGATAAGTATTCTACTAAACTATTATTATTCTTTTTTACTAAGACTTGAGTATTTAACTGTAATCTATTTTTGATTTCTTTAGTGTGCTTTTTTTTTTGAAAAAGTTTTTAAAACTTAATATGTTTGAAACAAAGTTTTAAATACTTATATACTATTTTTTAGTCTAGAATATTACTAGTGTACTCTAAGTTACTATTCATTACGTATATAGCCTGGTTTGAATCCCTAAAAAAAATAAAAAATAAATATTTTCGAATTAACTTGTAATGGCACGCGTCTATTATTTGATGTTCCCCTGTTTTAAAGTTGTTGATTGTTTAGTTATAATATTGAATGTCACAAAATTGTTTAACCAGAACACAAGTATTTAAGACAAAGTTAGAACTATTTTAGATTAGTGGTTGATAAGACTTAGAGCTTGTATGGTACTGCTAAAAGTTACTATTAGACACTTTTTAGAACTGGATGTTATTTGTTTTTGTATGTTTATTGTTTAAGTATTAAACGTTTTTATTTGGCCATACTAAACTGTTCAAAAGCTGTTTTGATATTTTATACTTCACATTATTTAAAGTTTTAAACTATTCTATTTTTTAAACTTAAATTGTTATAAAGTTTTTTTTGTTCTAAGTTATTTAAAAGAATAATTTATATTTAGTTAATAATTTTACGTGGTTCTTTTTATAGAAGATAAATTACTACATAGTCTTTTCTGATTCATATAAAGTAGACTAAAATATCATCTAGTATTTATAAGTATTTTGATAAGGTAGGGTTTAATTAAAACCAGAAGAATCAATAAATTAAATGTACCACAATCCATACTCTACAAACTTGGGAAAAAACTTACGAAAAATAAGTTAAAAATTAAGCAAAAAACTTGAGAAAGCATTAAAACAGCTGTTTTTAGATTTTTGAAAATGAAATGGGTAACTATTTTATGATTTTTTAAGCAAATTGAGTATGTGTGTAAGAATTTTAATAGTTAAAATATTTTTTTTTTATTACAACTGAAAATAGTATTGTATTATTGGTGATTTAGAAAAATACCATCTATTTTTTTACACCTGTGATGAATAAACTACACCTTAACTTTTACTAATTATTTTTATTAATAAAGGTTGTTGCATCTTAAAATTCTTTTTCTTTTTATGTTTACAACAATATACCAAATAGTGTTTGTATTACATTAGCTATCAGCATCATAAATATAATTGTATTGATATATATTAATATATAAAATAAGGCTTTAATGAAATCAGATTCAATAATCTTTTATATAATTAGATTAAATCATATTATTCATAAAAAAAGTTCATATCTTGTTCTGTAAAAGCGGATTTCTCCACCATGAAATAACACTTAGTTTAAAATTTATAATTAGAAATTAAAATTTCTCAAAAATTTTGATATTCAAAAAATTTTTTTTTATCTTGTGCATTTAACTCTTGTACTTTTTAATTAAAAAATTTTGGTTGAAATGATATAGTACTTTATTGATATCAAAAATAAAGAGATAAGGTTGCCACTCTTTGAATAAAAATATTATTCTGAGTTTTGAACCGTACTAAGTCATTTTAAGTTTTTTAATTTCATTCAAAAAGTATTTGATTCATTTAGAAAATGTTTAAATATTTTTTCCAAATCAATAGAAACATAGAATTGATGAAATTTTAAAAAATAAGCTTGCTTAAATTATTCTGAATAATTAAACATTACAAACTAGACTGAGTTATTCTGAGTTTTCAAAATATTTCAAACTAGAATGAGTTAGTCGATCTGGTATAATTAAAAAAAAATTACAAAAAACTAAGTCCACTTTGAGAAACAGTATACTTCTGTAATCATATTGTTTCCTTTCATAAAAAAATAGTTTTATTTATACTTATAAAATGAAATATATTGTTGATAAAATTGCTTGTATAAAAACAAAATTATTATTGAATTTAAAATGAATGAATTAGGTAGCATGATTTTATAAAGTTTCCTAATACTTAGTTATTCCTTTATAAGTTTATAGCAAATATTAAATCTAAAATAATTACGCCTTTCAGTTATTTCTCTTAAGTAAAACCCATTATTTAATTCCTTAAGTCATTAAGAAGTTAAGTGTTAAGTAAACCAATTAAGCAAAGACTTAATCAATTTAGCTAACCACTCTATTTAAAACCGGTTCAAACTAGCATCAACCAGATATTGTTGCATAATTTAAAAAAAAATACTTGCAGTTAGCATTATTAAAAAAACATTCTTTGTAGGACCTACTTTAAAAAAAGAACTAGACTCTATTAAAGTTAATACTACAAAACGAGAAGTTTGTTAATAAAATGGTAATTAAACTATCAAACACTTAGTTGATTACTATCTATAAATCTAATTAAAACATACGATAACGTATTTTTATAACATAACATGCTTATTAGAAAGAACAACAACAGCATTTTAAATTTTACGGAATCAAGTTACTTAAAACAAAGTTGAATATTTTAAACATAATCTCTTATTATTTTAAACAGATCATGATAGAGTCGCCAATAAATATATAAACTTTAGTTCTATACAAATTGAAATAAAATAAGACTTTCAACACTTGCTAAATTTTATTTTATAATTAAATTAGGACAAAGAATTTTATCTTAAAACATTTTTGAGAAAGTAAAATATTTTAAAGGAAATTATAAAAAGGCAATAATGTTTTTTTAGGAAAATAATTGATAAAATGATTATGTTAGGAGTGCCTCCTAAGAATTTGTTAGCTTAACATATATATAATCTGAAAGGAGAAATGCACTTAGGCAGCAACTCCTAGTCTACCCATAATAAGCCCAAACATATCTCACAAACTTAAATTCATCAAGAGAAACATAATACTTTAAATATGTTTTATTAATATTTTATTTTTATTCTTCTAACAACACTTAACCTAAGACTACTTAACTTTAAAACATTTAATTTTTATTCTTCTTAGAAACAATTTTAGGTTTTCCAGTTTTTTTTTTGCGATTTTTTTTATTAAAGGTTATATATAAGAATTATGATTTGCTAATCTAATGATTTATTGAAATTATATTAAAAGTCAATCTTTGCTGAAAAAGGTTGAAAAAAAGAATGATTTAGCAAACTTTTAAAGCTTTTGTTGATTGGTAGTTTATTTATAGCCTTTTCCATAACCAACCTAACCGTAACATATCAAAAGTTAAAAAAACAAGATAAGAAATACAATGTATTTTCTATGCTGATTCAACATTTTTTAAGTCAGACTGATTTTGATTTATATTAGCAGTGATTTTTATCCTATTCATTACATTTTCAGATATGTATAGTATATACCAGGGTTTCCCAAAGTGGGCCAAGTGGCCCCCTAGGGGGCCATGACAGATATTCAGGGGGCCATGAGCAGCAAAGGGGGAAGAGGGGGGGCCATGAGGCCATAACTTGAAACTTACACTAGATATTCTTGAGTTGCAGATAAAGAGCAAAAAAAAAAAAAAAGGTCTTATGTTTATTTTATGGCAGTTTAGAAACTTACACTAGATATTCTTGAGTTTTAGATGAAGAGCAAAAAAAAAAAAAAAAAAAGGTCTAATGTGTATTTTATCGTAGTTTATGAGTAATCTATATGTTGAAGGGGGCCATAACTTTTTCAAACTCTTTAAAGGGGGCCATTAGAAAAAAAGTTTGGGAAACCCTGGTATATACTGTCACATAACATACATAGAGATATTAGTGAATTTTTATTAAACTGATAGAAAGTGAAATAGAAAAGTTTAAATCGTAAAGCTTAAGAAATTATCTTATTTTAAAGACGGTAGTTTTACAAATAATATAAACTTAGAATTGGATTTAAAACTGCAATGTAAAAAATTCTGTTGATTTACAATAAAACATTACGAGTTAAAAAATTTTGTTACAAAACCATCAAAATAGTAATTCGAACATAGAATTTAGAACGTTTTTCTTTTTTCAAACAAAACAATTTGTATAAAATACGAAATAAATGAAAAAAAAATTATAAAAAACATAGAATTTTTACTTACAAATTTATAATAAAATTAGTGTCTATTTTTAAAATTTTAAATTTTTTTAACTTTTGCTTAATTCATTTTATTTTTAAGTCTAGAATAAGAATTTTAATTTTAAAATTTAAAAGGAAGAAAAATGTTTTAAAGGAAATTATAAAAAAGTTAATAATGTTTATATAGGAAAATAATTGATAAAAAGATTATGTTAGGAGTACCTCCTAAGAATTTGTTAGCTTAACATTTATGTAAGCTGAAAATGAAACTCACTTAGGTAGCAACTCCTAGATAACTTATAATAAGCTTAAACATATCTCACAAATTTGAGTTTATCGAGAGCAACATAATATTTTAAATATGTTTTATTAATATTTTATTTTTATTCTTCTAGCAACACTTAAGCTAAGAAAACTTACTTATAGTACACTTAATTTTTTTTTCTTCTAAGAAACAATTCCACGTTTTTCCAGTTTTTTTTCGCAATTTTTTTTTTAATTTAAAGGATATATATAAGAATTATGATTTGCTAATTTAATGATTTCTTGAAATTATATTTAAAAGTTAGTCTAAGCTGTAATTCGTTGAAAAAAATAATGATTAACACTAGTTAATAATTATTTATTGTGATGAATTTTTTGTATGTTATCAATTAGCAATAATAACTTTTGACTTCTTAATAAATGGTACTTATCAATTTTTTTTCGTAAATATATTTTAAGTATTTGATGTAAAAATTGTTTTAGTAAAAGGAATATTGGTTATTGATTTAATTTGTGGAATTAAGTAACTTTGGAAAATAAAGTTGGAGGTGCGCAGAATTGTAAATTACTTACAGAGTAGCTTTTGAAAAATTTTAGTTGAATCCGGCCCGCGAAAGATAAAGCTGCACCATTGCTAAATCAATTTTATAGATTTTACTTTATTTTCTAAAATTTTTGATTTAAATCCAGTATAAGGTTTGAGGTAGATATTACGGGACATTTTAAAATTGCAATATTAATTAAGATTTGAAAAAAATAATTAGAATTCATATTTCTACAAGATAAAATAAATAATTGAGAAATTTTTGTTTTTTTTTGTCAATGTTTTACTTTTAGTGTTATCTAATATAAATTTATAGAAAAGTTATTCTTTTTCAGATTAAAAGTTTACCTATAAAACAACTAAATACAACAATGTCAGAAAAATACAACGATTTGTCCCAAAACAGTAATGATGACGTCCTACCATTTCTACATAATGATGAACATATGCTTTCTTTGGAAGACCAAGAAAAAATACTTTCAAAAATGTGTAATGACGACTTTATTAGACGCGAAATAGAAAGCGTTGGTTCCTTCGCGCTCACTGTACCAAACAGTTTAATGCAAGATGAGCAAAACAGAATAAATATAAACGAGAATCAAAGTTGTCAGCCTGCTGTGTTTTCTTTAACAAATGAAGATCCTAGCTATGCAGTGCAACATCAATATGAAAGTTATCCAAATTGTGCAAGTGGTCAGCCTTTGTACCAAAATGTTCAGAATTGTGCATTTCAAGCGCAACAAGATGGTATACATGATTACTCAAACTATCATACATTAACTTCTTGTTCTGACTATAATCAACAACGAAATTGTCAATCAAATACGAACAGCTGTTACCAGCCAAACAGATGTTTTGACAACCAGCAGTTGAGTACTTGTTTGCAAGGTGGTATACAGCTAGAACCATCTTGTGCAAATCATTTCAATGTAACAACGGTTAATCCAGCTCAAGCAGACAATTTTGCACAACAGCCACGTGCATACCCCTCTATGAAAGGTAAGTTTCAGTTCAAACTTTTATTGAAAACAAGTAAAATTTTTCTTTAAAGTCAATTACATTTTATCATTCATAGATCCCAACCTTGAAAAGTGTTGCTTGCAGCAGAAAGTTTCAGCAGCTTTATCCGATGAATCGATTTTAAATGATGGATTAAAATTTGGTTCTGATAATTCTAAAGAACAATGTAAACTGCAGGAATTTAAACTGAAAAAAAGAAAGTTAGTTTAACTATTAATTTTTAAAAACATCAAACAAAACAAAAAAAAAAAACAGTTTTAAAACTTTAAACTAATAGAAAGCTTAACTAACTTAATAGTTTATTTTATTTGAATTATTTAAAACTAACTTAAATAATGCAATCTATAAAAAGTTAGAAAGCTTAAGTAAAAATTTTACATATAGACGAAGGATAAATTTAACATTCTCTCAATCATCTATGTTAGAATATTTTTATGAAAGAATTAAACACCCACTGCCAGATCAAAAGGACAAATTTGGAAAATTAATTGGTCTTAGTAAAAGAGAACTAGTAGTAAGTTTATTTTTTTATTAAGTTCATGTAATAAAAGGAATAATAAAAGTTTACTTTGTTACTTAAAAAAAATAAATTATGAATATTGAATATAAATAATAAACACTTAAACAGATTAATTCATTAAGTTCTAATATATTTAATATTTTTCAGTCCTGGTTTCAAAATAGAATACACAAAGATAAAAGTCAAGGTATTGTAGTTGAGAAGATTAAGGGAGGTAATCATGAGGAAATATTTAAACATCTTCTTGCAACTTATCCAAAAGAAATTAAACTCATCGAAAATAAAAGTTAGTTAGTCTGTTATACCTAGTAATTAAAAAAAAATAAGTTAAACACAGTGATTAAAAAAAAAAATGTTTATTAAAACATATATTTTACCTAGATTAAAAAAAATCATTAATTTTGTATTTAAGTAAGTTCAAAAAATTCAAAAAATTACATATATAAAAAATTACCTAATAATATGTTTTAGCAAGGGAGTCCTGTGTCATAGACCAGAAAAAGAAAGAAAATAAGAAAAGGTAAGTGTTTCATTTAAAAATTTCCAAGTTATAAAAACACGTAAACATATATTTTTGACAATCAAAACTAGTTTTCAACATACAATGAAGATTAACTTTGTATTTTTGAACATATAATTAAATAAAAATGCTATTACTTATAATTAAAAACGTTTCAAAACTTAGACCTCGCACCAGCTATACTTCACATCAGTTGAAATGTTTTGAAGAACTGTACGAAAAAACTAACAGGGAAAATAGAAGACCAAACAAAAACGAATTTTTGAAGCTCGTCGAAAAAATTGGCCTGCCTGAAAATAAATGCAGAGTAAGGAATCAGTTTGTTTTTATATAAAATAACTTGATTTAAAAGTTTTTAATTGTTGTGTTGTTTTTAGATAGAGAGAAGTTGTTTTTAGAACACTTAGAACATCTAAGCGTATTTTATCTAGTTATATTTCATTAATAAAAAAAAAATACTAAGCCTCTTTAATTTTCAATATAATGATAAAGTTGTATTTTTTCTGGGTGCACGACTATTCAAATTCTGACAATTCAAATTCCGACAATTCAAATTTGGACAATTCAAATTCCGACAACTCAAACTCGACAATTCAAATTCCGACAACTCAAATTCCGACAATTCTAATTCCGACAACTCAAATTCCGACAATTCTAATTCGGACAATTCAAATTCCGACAACTCAAATTCCGACAACTCAAATTCCGACGATTCTAATTCGGACAATTCAAATTCCGACAACTCAAATTCGGACAATTCAAATTCCGACAACTCAAATTCGGACAATTCAAATTCCGACAACTTAAGTTCGGACAGTTCAAATTCCGACTACTCAAGTTCTGACAATTCAAATTCCGACAACTCAAATTCGGACAACTCAAATTCCGACAACTCAAATTCGTACAATTTAAATTCCGACAACTCAAACTCGGACAATTCAAATTCCGACAACTCAAATTCGGACAATTCAAACTCCGACAACTCAAGTTCCGACAATTCAAATTTCGACAACTCAAATTTGGACAATTCAAATTCCGACAACTCAAATTCAGACAATTAAAATTCCGACAACTCAAATTCGGACAGTTCAAATTCCGACAACTCAAACTTAGACAATTCAAGCATCGACAACTCAAATTCGTTCAATTCAAACTTTTAAAATTTAAATTTTGAAACTCAATTGTGGCAATTTATATTTCGATAATTTAATTTCGGACAATTGAAATTCTAACCATTTAAATTCTAGCAATTTAAACTCCGACATTTCAAACCGGACAATTTTAATTTTGACAATTCAAAAGACGACAACTAAAACTATGATAAATAAAACCAACAACATAAAATAAAGTTTCAAAAACTGTTCATTTTTGTAGCAAGTAACCTCTTTTCAGTTTTTGCTATGAAAGCTTTGACAGCACTAATTGTTTAATGTATTATTATCTTGAGTAATAAAACTTAGTTTTAAAATCAATAAAAAAAATCAAAGGAAAATTATATATTATAAAAAGTTTAATAATAAGAGTTAAAATAAGCTAAAACATGCGACTTTTTATTAAGTTTTCGGAATCATCTATTTGTGGCATCCTTGTGCTGAACAATATTTTAATAACATTTTTGATATTAGGTCTTGTAACCGCTCTGTAGCGGTAGAAAGTCATCTTATTTCATTTTCTTCTCTCAAGTTCTCTTTAACAGTAACGAACTCGTTTGAGTTTGGCTTTTTTAGTTGACTTACTGTTTGTTAGTATTTGTTTTTAATTGTTTTTTTTGGGTTTGTTTTTGTCGCTTCGGCTGTTAAGCCGAAGTGTTTCATATCGAACTATTTTGTTAGTACAATTCGTTTTAGTTTATTGCAAATTTATTTTTTTGTAAATACAGTCTAAACTTATTGACTCGATTTCTTTTTACAAGTAGTTTAAGCTTTCTAACAAACTTAAAATGCTACTTAAATAAATTTTAGTTTAAATAATCTAACTGCTTTGTAAAACTATTTCAATAAACAGCAGCTTGGGTTCCACCAACACTTATAATCTGTTAGATTAGTTGTATTATTTCAATTTATTTTCTATATACCTACTTAATTATTTAACGAGATTAATCTAAATAGTAGCATAGAACTACCTAAGGATATCATTTTAATACGGCATTATAGTTAGTAACCGCCAGAACTGCGTATATATAACCAAGCATATCTCTTAAATTGATTTATTAAAGTAAAGGTATTACCTCTGATCTTGAACTAAACAAAATGTTACGACGTAAAATGGTGTTTTTATCACTATAAATAAAAATTCTATTTTTAATTAAGTATTTTAAAGTCAAATTCTTACAGTTTTTTTATTGTAAAATTATGATACAAAATTTATTAAAATTTTTGTAATATTGGCCTTAGCGGGCCGGTAATTTTCTCCTGAGGACCGGATCCGGCCTGCGGGCCGTATGTTGAAAAACCCTATTCTATAAGAATAGGTGATTAAAATCCAACACAACATCTTAAAGACTTCAAAATAAAACTTAACAAATTTAAAAACACAACACTAAAAAACGACAAGTACATGGAGATATACAATTACGATAAAAATAAACTCTTATTATTAAACTTTTTATAATATATAATTTTCCTTTGATTTTTTTTTTTTTTTTTTAAACTAAGTTTTATTACTCAAGATAATAATACATAAAACAATTAATGCTGTCAAAGCTTTCATAGCAAAAACTGAAAAGAGGTTACTTGCTACAAAAATGAACAGTTTTTGAAACTTTATTTTATGTTGTTGGTTTTATTTATCATAGTTTTAGTTGTCGTCTTTTGAATTGTCAAAATTAAAATTGTCCGGTTTGAAATGTCGGAGTTTAAATTGCTAGAATTTAAATGGTTAGAATTTCAATTGTCCGAAATTAAATTATCGAAATATAAATTGCCACAATTGAGTTTCAAAATTTAAATTTTAAAAGTTTGAATTGAACGAATTTGAGTTGTCGATGCTTGAATTGTCTAAGTTTGAGTTGTCGGAATTTGAACTGTCCGAATTTGAGTTGTCGGAATTTTAATTGTCTGAATTTGAGTTGTCGGAATTTGAATTGTCCAAATTTGAGTTGTCGAAATTTGAATTGTCGGAACTTGAGTTGTCGGAGTTTGAATTGTCCGAATTTGAGTTGTCGGAATTTAAATTGTCCGATTTTGAGTTGTCGGAATTTAAATTGTACGAGTTTGAGTTGTCGGAATTTTAGTTGTCGGAATTTGAATTGTCGGAATTTGAATTGTCGGAATTTGAGTTGTCGGAATTTTAGTTGTCGGAATTTGAGTTGTCGGAATTTGAATTGTCGGAATTTGAGTTGTCGGAATTTCAATTGTCGGAATTTGAATTGTCGGAATTTGAATTGTCGTATTTGAATTGTCGGAATTTGAGTTGTCAGAATTTGAATAGTCATGTAACCATTTTTTCTTCTCCTTTCAAAAAATTAGTTTGATATTTTTTCAATATATGACTAACGAACATCTTTTTTACAGTGTTGGTTCAATAACAAACGACAAGATGAAAAGAAAAAGAAAAGAAATTTAAAGAAATGAACTTGCATGATATACACAATATTTATCAAAACTAATTCTTCATTTTATCTACTACTTTACTTAGTTGGAGATTATTCGAAAACTTTATTAAAAGTTGATTAGCTTCTAGTATGATTTTTTTTTTGTGTTAAAATAAATAAATGTATGGTGAACAAACCTTTAAAATATGTCTAGTTATTTTCTATACGCATATATATTTTTTTTAATTACATACTTTTTTTATCGTTTTGTAAACGATTTCAAGATGGATACCATATAGATATTTTTTCAGTTATAAGTATACCTACATAACATGTTTTCTTCTGTTGTTACTAATTTTATATTTAGCACTCATACTCTAGAAAAATAAACTTCATATCTACCTGATTTGTATATTTGATTAAATAAACAACATATATTTATACTCTTGTTTAAATTAAAACCAATTCAGTTATTTATATCTAAGTGAGCGAATCAATCGGAATGATTTATAAAGGATGTGTGACTAACTAAATTCTGAAAACTTAAACTCGAAACTCACATTAAGACAATTCAAACTCCGACAATTTATATTCCGACATCAACTCGAATTCAGACAGTTTAAATTCTGACAAATTAATTTTGAAAAACTTAAATTCAAATATTTAAACTAGGAAACTTAAATTCCGATAACAAAATTAATAATTTTCGCAACTCGAATTTCGATAACTTAAATACGACAATTCAAGTTTCGACAACTCAAATTTTGACAATTTGAATTCGAAATTTAAAATACAATAAATTAAATTTCGAAATTTGAGGGTTTAAATTTCGAAAATTCAAAATCTAGCAATTCTAAATCTACCATATGATATAAAAAAATAGACATTGATAAATTTCAAAACTTACAAATTTTATATAAAATGTTTGTTTTAATATTTGATATATAAAAGTTTTGACCAATTTTTTTTCAAATCTTCTCAATGAAACAAATTTTATAAAAAAAGAAACTGTTTGTAAGAAGTAAAATCATGTTATAAAAATAAAATGTTATTTAGAATATATTAATTTTTTATTTTTTGAAAAAAAAAAAAATTTTATGACAGTTTATAAACTTATTTATGTTCAGTTTAATAAGGATTAATTTAAATTTAACATTCTTTATCTTTTAGTAACAGCAATAACAACCTTTTTTCAGTGCTTTTTATAAATTTGTTTTTCATCCTAAAAACAAAAAAAAATAATTATTAAGTTTTAACCCTATATGTTTTAAGGTTTTTGTACACTCTTTATTATTTTATACTTTTGTTTTACTCAATAATTTTTGTTTTGAATGTAAAGCTTGAAATTCTTTTTTTATTTGTATGTTGTTGCTATTGCTCCTTGATATCACCCACTTTAAACGTTAATTGTTTAAAACTTACTTCAAGGTAAAGTGTTGAAAACCAAGCAAAAATTATTTAAACAGCATATTAAAAATAAAAACCTTACACTTGCCCAAAAATAACTAAATTAGTTCCTTTCGGACCTTTACCCTAATGCAACTATACTAAAATAGCCAAATAAAAGAGCAGTTGCGTTTCCCCTGTGCAATACCCTGAACTATAACAAATAACCAATCATACTTGCTATATCCGAATAAAACAGGGTTGCCCTAAGGTGGCATTATCACTTATAATTTACATAAAGCTTTGAAAAACAATTTAAAGTATAGTCATTTTCACTTCTGTTCCACTAAGTTGAACATCAAATAATACACAATGAGTCTACCAATACGCAGGTTGATTTGATGCAATGTTTACATTTTTATGACATAGCCATAAAAACTAGTAACAGTGAGTGTGTGAGGATATTTAAGTCAAGACTTTTCAGGTGCAATTCCAGAATTGAGCTTAATTACTATTCTTTATTGTAAACTTCTTATTTTAAATAATGCTACTTATTAAAATTGTTTTGTGTTTTAAAGTTCTTTCATTTAATTCTTATTTTAAAGTAAAGACTTTTTGTAACATTTATTTCAAAATATAGCTTATTAGTAAAAGTTTTGATTTCATTAAAAGTAATTTCTAAATTATGATATTCTTTCTATTTATGCTAGATTGTGTATTTATGTTTTGATAGAAGTTATAACAACTAACTATCTTACCTAATTAACATAGAGAAGCATATAAAGTAGTATTTGGTACTATTATATTAGTATAGTTAGTTTTAAGTTAATTATGGTTAATAATGTAAGTTTTTTAACATTTAAATAGATTAATTAACCTAAAAAACTTTTTAATTATTAATCGCTAACAAAGCTTTTTATTAATTTTATAAATTTAAACAATAGTACATTCAAATTTTTAAAGTAACTTTTATCAATTAGTTTTACTAATAAATATAGGGAAAATAGAAATAATTCAAAATTTAATATGTTACTTTAACTTTTTTGAAACTTGTCTACATTTCTATAATATATTTGTTACTTTTTGAACTAATGAACATAAACTAAGTTTCAACTTAGAAATGCTTATTGCAAATATTATTTCATATGTTATACGAAAGAAACTAATCTATAAACATTGAAGAACTGTTTTAGCATTTTAACTGTATAGTTGAATTATATTTTAATATATTAGTGAATAAAGATAAAACTTGTTCCTTTTTTTTTCCTTTATTTGTTTACTGCAACAAGTGAGCTTGGTTTGTTTTTGTAAACAAGACTATAAAATAAATATGATGAAAAAATTCTTCATTTATTTGAGTTTTTTATTTATCTTTTTTATTAAAATGTATATTCTAGACCAGACTAAAAGATATTCTAACCACTACAAAAACTAAAAGGAGCTCACAGGTATTAAAATACTCACTAGTACGTTTAGTTTGTTCGAAATGGACAAGTACCAATTGTATAACTCTTGTTTTTACTTCGATTACAAAAATCAAAACGAAAAACATAGACTGTATAAAATAGTATGGTTGTAAAACATATATATATATATATATATATATATATATATATACCAAAATAAAAAACAAAATAACATAAGAAAAACTTTACTAAAAAGTTATCAAATGTATTAAACAGTATTTTAAACAAATAATTTAATTTAATGATTTTGATAATGTTTCTTAAATATTTACTTTTTTTATTTTTGCTTATAATCTTATAAGCAAACTAAGCTGTTTTAAATTAAATACTGTTGTAATTAGTGATGTACCGGACTCACTATCCGGGTCCGGGTCCGGCCGGATATTGCCATTTTTGTCTGATATCCGGATCCGGCCGGATATTGCCATTTTTGTCTGATATCCGGATCCGGCCGGATTCTAATTTGAAAAAAAAGTCCGGATCCGGTTCCGGCCGGATTCTAATTTGAAAAAAAAGTCCGGGTCCGGTTCCGGCCGGATTCTAATTTGAAAAAAAAGTCCGGATCCGGGTCCGGCCGGATCCTAACAGAGATCCGGCCGGACCCGGATCTAGTTAGTAAAAAAGAGCATACTGAAAAGTATTTTTTCAAAAACAAACCCTGTGTAAATTAATAAGAGTCATTTTCGTCTGTTAAAATTAAACACCTACCGTGATTCGCTCATTTTGTACACCTGACTAATTTACATTTGTTTACATTTAAACTATGAAATAAACATTTCATGAAATGCAACTCTTTATTTATGTTGTAAAATTGAAAACTTTGGAATGAATACTTGCATTATTTATTGTTTTAAGTTGAGCTGAGAGAATATTTAGAGTTAATACGGTTGAATGTACGAGCCAATGAGAGTCATATGACGAAATGTTTCAAACTAAATACTGATGCAACAAAACATCAGAACATGACAGGCAGTTTATATATAAGCAGTTAGTTAGTTTGGTTCGTAGCTTGAAGCAACAAAATATCTTGAACGTTTTTGTGAATGCTTATTGTAAGTAGTGTTTTGTTTTAAAAGTAAATATTTCAACTGGTGTTTAATTGTTTAAATATTTAAGCCAGGTTTATAGTTTAAAAGTTTATTAAAAATCTTACTGTTTCTTGTTTACTAAAAGTTTTATTTATTTTTTAGTTTTTTTTAAGTCTTTTGATATAGATTTAAATAACTTCCAGTTTTTAAAGTGTTACCAAAGTAATTAATAATTTTGTATATGCTAGTATTTCTTGTTGTGCTTTATATAAAATATTCATCACTCAAAACTGTCGTGTCTGATTATAGAAAGTAGTCTCAGTCAGAATTTAGTATTTGTTAGATATTAATTAAATAAGGTAGGATTTAATTATGATGGGTAGTACTAACAAGTTAAGTGTACCACAATCAGTCCACAAATTTACTAACAAATTGTCAACCTTTGCTAGCTGTTTTACTGATTATTAGATTAAAGCAATTTTTTTCAGTTTTTAAAAACTTATTCTGAGTCAGGCTTGTTTATACTCACTTTAGCTAGATTTATTGACTTGAACAGTGGCAACCCTGCTAGTTTGAAAATTTTTGGGAATTTTAGAAAATCTTGGACTGCCTCAGGCTAGTTTAGTATTTAAAAAAACTCAGGCTAGTTTTCTTTTAGATTTTGAATGAGTTTGAGCTGATCCTGTTTTCAATATATTGTAATTTTCTTATGTATTTTGTCAAGAACTTGATTTCAGATTTTTAATTGTAAATAACACCTAAATTTGTAAACCTTGTGGCTAGCTGTTCTACTTATTATTAGATTAAAGTTCTTTTTTTTAGGTTTAAAAAAATTCGTTCTGACTCAGGCTAGTTTATTCTAGTGATGTACGGGACTCACTATCCGGGTCCGGGTCCGGCCGGATATTGCCATTTTTGTCTGATATCCGGATCCGGCCGGATTCTAATTTAAAAAAAAAGTCCGGATCCGGTTCCGGCCGGACTCTAATTTGAAAAAAAGTCCGGATCCGGTTCCGGCCGGATTCTAATTTGAAAAAAAAGTCCGGATCCGGTTCCGGCCGGATTTTAATTTGAAAAAAAAGTCCGGATCCGGGTCCGGCCGGACCCGAAATTGTGGGTCCGGTACATCACTAGTTGTAATGTATTATATGTGTCTGCGTTTTTCAGTTTACAAAGAAAAGTTTTATCATTACTAGTTTTTAATTGCTGTTTTAACTCAGAGCTGAAAAAGTGAGGATCTTTTTATATTTATTAATATTGAAACATTTGAAAAAAAATCTGCAAAATGTAGCCAACGATGCAATTTTCAGCAAAAAAAGCACTAAAAAAAGATAGAAAATAGCTTATCTTTTAAAAACTTAAAACGGTCTTTAAAATTAGCAAGTAGTAGTTACTTTCGCTTACTTATTTCTTAACTTGTCATTATTTGGTTTAAAACAATATTTTTTACTGATTAACTGAACAGCTGCAATCTGCGGAGTACTTTTTACTACATAATGCAGCCCGAGAGCAACTTTTTTTCAGAAAAAATGGCATGTTTCTTTTGAAAGGCTAACACCTCCTTTTATAGCTCTAAAACATTTAAAATATAACTTTTAAATAATAGCATAATTCATAATAGAATATATGTACTTTTAAAACTTTACAGCATTCTCTGATGATTTCTCTTAATCATTAATACAAAATTATAAACAAAAAGTACTAATCCTAAAAACACTGCATTCTTCAGTTCTTGTACTACTTCAAGCTAGTACTTGTTTGAGTTTTGCTATCTTGTACTTTAACGCTGCAGCCGACCAGAGACTGCAACTTTATATTTTTGTTTATAAAACTTTGTTTTTATGACAACGTTTTTTAATTCAGAAAGATCTTAATTTTAAAACAATCAACTCAGAGAGTCAATTTGATTTGAAACAAAAGTTAACTCTACATGTTACTTTACTTTGAGTCTCATCTATTATAAAGTTCATCTTTTCATATATCTTCTATATGTATTTGCTCTTTTGTAAGACAAAAAATGTAAAGTTCTTTTTGACTCACCACAAACATTTCAATATAACAAGATCCTCTCTCACACTTACTTGTTTTTTATTCTCTCGCACATTAGAACCTAATCTACAACCTCGAAATGGATTGTTTTACAATAGTTTGCTATTTGATAATAGATTTCCACACTAAGCTATTTGTATTCAACTTAGATGTATTCAATTTGTTTAATATTTACGACACTAAAAGGGCTAGAAAGCCGAAAAAATAAAATTATTTCTCAGGGGTGACAATTTAAGTATAAACGAATACTTGAAGCTGAAGAAACAAGGTCTTAAAAGCTGAATAATCGAATGAAAAGCGAGTTTTTTTGCACAACTATTTACGTTCCTGCAGATATGCAGAAACGTACCAAGCTATACGTGCCTGGTAGACACTGTTTCTAGCCAATAAACGTTTTATTATATTAAATTTAAGAGTTTATATTACAAAACCCAAAATTGTGCGACCTGCGAAAACTTTTAATTTTTTAGACCTTTTGGAAGTAGCTGGTTAGCTTTTTAACAACTGCTTTTATCATTTTAATAAAGTATAATTTTCTCACCTGTATTCTTGCATTGTTCCTGAATCAATATCGTTGAAATGAAAAATAACTGCACTTGATTCATTGAACTGAAAACATGTTTGAAAAACTATATGAAGCTTTTTATTTGAACTTGAAATTAGTATTTAAAGTAAATATTTTTATTATTTATTTAACAAAAATTGCACATACATTGTAGAGAAAATTGTGTTTAGTTAATCAGTTTAATTAGCAGTAAAACTAAGTATATAAAGTTTTATAAATTTAAGAAAGGCATTTTAAGAAAAGTTTGATTACAGCAAAATCTTATTTAGCTAAAAAAAGTGTTATTAATATTTCATTAACTCTTAAAATAAAAGTTTAAACTTGATTATTGTTTTTAGTTTGTTATTTTTTTAAACATTAATATAGTAAGAACTCTTATACTTTTTAACAATCGCTGGTCACTTGACAGTTTTATAAACAGTTAAAATATACTTTTGGTACATTTTAATAAAAAATAGTCTTATTGAGATTTTGTTACAGTTTTAAAAACAAGTAAATGTTATAGTTATGATAAGTAAACTACTTTATCAATCTAAATTGAAATAGCAACATTCTTTAAAACAATTGTATTTAGAATTAAAATAAATTTGTACTTGACTTTATACAATTTTTATTTATGAAAATTTTGTTTACATTTTTGACAAATAATAATTTAAGCATACTTTTTTTTGTAAAATAGTTTTTAACTAGTTATATTATAAAAGAAACGAACTTTTTTTTCACTTAAAACTTCTATACATAATTTTACAAACTTTAAAGTTTCTTTTTTCAGATACAGCAACTGCAGTAATACAAATTAAAAAAAAAACAGTTTTTAATTAAAAGTACAAACAAATAAGTTGTTTTCTAATTCTTTATGGTTTACAGACATTAAATTTTCAATTTATATTGTGTTTTGTTTATCGAAATTATTTTTTAGTGGTTTTAGTCCTTAAAACTTTAAAATTTTGTAGTTTAAAAACAGTTCTTTTTTTATATATTTCAGCGAGCTTGATTTGTTAGGCCCTTTTTTACTAAAATATTAGCTTGAAATTTGAAATAACTTTGTACTGAATTTTCATAAACGAATTAAGTAAACTTAATCAAAACTATTGAGGTTCAAGTTGTTTCTTTATTGCTTTGATTAATACGTAATACAAAAAATACAACAAAAGAAATATTGTTCGTACTTATAACAACTAGCATTTCAAAGCAAAAAACTTACTAACCTTTACAACTTTCTTAGTCTTACTTCCTAATTACAGTAACTTGCCGCTTAGGTAAGCACTTCCGGTTTAGTACGCACTTTTTAGCCAAAAAACGTTGTGTTCAATATGCATAAATAAGCCTAAAAGTAATTTTCAAAAGTATTTTATTTTTTAAATGTTAATTTGAATCAAAATGTAATAAATGTAAACCAAAAAAAATAGAAAAAAGCTGTTTACTTACAAATTGTAAATCAAATTTAATATTGAAACTACAGTTTGTTAATTTTATAAAATAAAAAGTAGTTCTATTTAAACTTGCACACGCAATTATTAGAAAATAGGAAAATAAAATTTTAAGTAGTCCTAGAAAATTTTGATAAAAGAAAATATTGAACAGTGCAATTAACATTTAGGCATCCGATAAATAAAATTTAAATGTCAAAAGGTGATAAAAGTTGATATCAATAATGAGAAGAATAACAATTGTAATATAAAATAAGAATATAGTATTATTGTTATAGATAACGAATGTATAATACTTGAAATAAAATTGATTTTTGTTTCTAATAGTCATTGTAAAGTTTTTTGGCTTTAAACTTGTTTATATTAGGCTTAATATAGATAAATGAAGACTACTAGATAACCAAAGTTCCTTAAGTAAGTACTGCAGGCCGGGTACGCACTTTTGTACTGTGTTCAAAATGCATACTCAAGCGGCAGCTTACTGTACAATGCATTATATCTACTTTTTTATTAAAATTCTGGATATAAAATAATAAATTGATATATCTCATTTTGTTCTTTAACATTTATAACTTGTGCGGATTAATTTACATAAAAGTTTTTGGCGGGTAAATTTATTACGTGTAGCCATTATAATAAAAAATTCTGTATATTTCAAAGCAATTTTATTAAAGTTTTACTTAAAAGTTTTAAGCTTTTATTTTGTAAATTTTTTTTTTCGTTATTTTTTTTTCAAAATAATCTACAAGAATTTTTATGAAACTTATTTGTACTAAATTACAAATTGTTACAAGTATAAAAATTTACTGCCTAAAACCTAAAGGTCAATTATTTAAGGTCGCTAAAGTTTTCATTAATGTTAGTTACAGATTAAAAAGATCACGCCGCTTTCTTCGATTCTAATATATCATTTAACTATTTTCACGGATTGTTTTTAAGATAATTTCTAAATGAAAAATAATTTATAAGCTGAAAATTCAAAGGTTGTTATTTTACAAGTATCCTAAATTATATACATTATAAAATGATCTATTAGAAAAATATACAAGTTTAAACTTTTATACATAACTTAACTAACTAACTGTGCGAAAGTTTATTAACAGTAACATAACAACTTATACCATATATAAATAAAAAGCAAAACTCAGAAAAGTTGTAAATTGACTTAGTTTAACAAATCTTATTGTAAGTAAACTTCAGTTAATTCAATTTCGTGTCAAAACTAAACACACGAAACTATTTTTGATAGTAAAAACTTATAGGAAAAAACACTTAGCTTGAAACAAAATATGACATCTAAATAAACAATGATAATTTATCATAAATAAAAGAATTTCAAATATTCAAATTACTTTTAGAATTGAAACTTAGGCTTTTACAAATACTTTTCTGCAAACAGGGCATGTGTTGTGGTCAGCGAGCCAACGTTCCACGCAATGCTTGCAAAATTTATGCTTGCAGTCGAGCTGCATCAATTTCCTCCCAACTTCGAATTCCTCCATACTCACTGCACACTGATCATTAACCATTGACTCGTCTGCTTCGAATTGGCGAAATCTCTGGATTCTTTGTGCAGTCAAGCCATTGTGTCTATTTCTTGCAACTAATATTTGCTGTTGCAATAAATCGTGTTGCTCTTGAGCAAACTTTTCTACTTGTTGAAAGTATTTTTCCTCTTGAACAATTTTTTCCTTCATTACTTTTAAAGTCAATAAATACTCACTATTATCGTTTTCATTTCCTTCAACTTCTTTTGTTGCATTTTCAAGCTTTTTTAATTCAATTCTGAATTTTTTACGGTCATCTTCAATCCGTTTAAGCCAAAGTTCCTTTGCATGGTTTACCAGTTCTTCAAAATCATCCAAGTCACTCATTTCAGTCAGTGCTTGTTGAATTTGATACCATTCCTGATAAATGTTTCTCAAACTGAGCATCAGGTCTACTTGAGGAGTCTGCATTGATTATAAAGTTTATTTGAACTTACTATTTTGATTTTTAAATACGTTTGTAATATTTTAAAAAGTTTGCTTTATCGAGCATCATAAGCTTAATGAAACTTTACATACTTCTTTTATATTTATTAAAGGTTATAAAGTTTAGAAAGTTTTAAATTGATTTCAAGTACCTTATAAAAAAATTATTTCAACCCAAAAACATCTTATAATACAGTTTTACACTTTATTGGACCAAAGCATATAGCTTAACAAACCGTTTGTGAAACATCAGACATTTCCTCACTATTGCCAATATTGTCCATTTTTTCTCAAATAACTAAGACTGAGTTCAATAAGCTGAAAAAACTATATTTGTAAAAACAATGTACAAGTCAGACAGATGAGACAAAACGTTGTGTTAAAAAATGTTAAATATATATTACTTTTTAATAATTTAACTCTATTGACTTCCTTAGCGATTTAAAGCACAAAAAAGACTGACAACTAAAATTATACATAAAATAAAAATAATTTTTTATTAATAATTTTTAAAATCTATTTTTCAATATAATTATTTTGTACTTGGTATATTAACTATTTGAAAATAATAATACAAATGGTATGAAAAGTTATTCAGATTGAATAATGAGATTTACATTAAGATATTTTAGTAAAATTAATAAGAAACAAAATAACGAAAAATCATTTTCTTTCCAAACTTAAGTGCAGTTCTTAAGAAATTTGATTCGATTAATTAGTTTAAAAGCTGAATAATAAGAAAGTTATTTGTTTTTTAAAAGCTTTGAATGAAAAGTATTGTGGTATTAAATGAAAAACTCCTCGTAAATATTTTATAGATTAAAAGTTTAATTATTTAAGACTGGTAGATTTTTAAAGTAAGATTTTTATGTGAGTTTTATTACAGTATTATTTTTATATAGTTTTCTCAATCATTATATTTAAGTAAGTTGGTTTATTGATATCTACTAAAATAATTAAGTTCCATTTTTAATTAATTAATTCCATTATTTCTTTTTTCATTAAAACTAGTTATCTTTAGAATAATAAAAAAAAATTTACTACCCTGTTTAAGGTAATGTAAGACTTGCGTGTAAGAAAGAACTTACTAATAACAACATAATAACTTAAAAGAACTTATTACATATAAAAATGAATTTAGAAGAATTTAATTTTACAAAAAATTTTATTTAACCAATATATAATGCTTTCTTTAGATGTATTGTATAGTGTTTTAAAACGCAAATATTAAAAAACCACTATGAAAATAAAATCAAAATTACTTTCTATTATACCAATTTTAAATATATTTTAAAAATTTAACAAGTTGACTTTATCTTAAATACTTTAAAATCATATAGTCTTTAATACTTTATAATTTTAATGTAAAACTTTACAAACATTTACCAAAAAAAAATATTGAAACATAACTAGAAAAAATTTAGTTAAACTACAAAAATATGGGTGCTTGATAGCCAGCCGTTTCGTTTTTGGCTATCAAGTTTTTGCCGATCTTGCGTAACAAGTTCACGTCCCGGTAGAAACACCATATCTGTCTGAAAAAACGAGCTATCCTTACAAGGGCTTACAATCTAATACACATCAGGACAATTAAATTACAAGGAGCTGATTGCATTCTATATATTTGCACAGTCGTATCCACACAGAACGACCACTGGTAATCGAACTAGGGAAGCAGGACCAGCAGTAGTAGAACCGAACCGCTGGGCAATACTGGCGCCCGACTGTCTTATCTAATTGCGGTATACGAACCATTAAATTTCAATAAATTAAAAAACTTCAATTTTTTTTTACCATATACATTGTATTTAAAATTATATAAAACAGTTTAATTTTTAAATACATTTATTGTTTTGAAAAAAAAAACATAATTTGGATAAAGTTATAATAAAAAAATGGCGCTGGACAGCCAGCTGATTCGGTTATGGCTGCCGGTCCTACGTGCCAATTTTACGTCCCAATGGAATTAACATCTGAGTCTGAAAAACTAGAAAAATGTTAAAAACGGCACATGTTCAAAATCCTCCCGCGATCATAATTAACCCGCGTTCAAAATCAACACGATCAAAATCCACCTTGTAAAATTTGAAAACCGCTTACCGATCGAAAGTTAGGGTTAAAGATAACAGTGATAGTGGAAAATATTAAAAACAAGTAAAAAAAAAAATGCAAAAAATGTTATTCAATCTTTATATTATTTTGATTTGTTCTTTATGATATAAGTTTTAAAATTCTTTAACAGTTTTGTTTTCTTTTTAACTATTTTGTTTAACTACATCTGGTAATGATATACACTGTATAGTAAAGCTTAATAAATTAATTTAGCTTTATGATTTTACTTACTAGTTTTCTTTTACTTCTAAGAAAAACTGGATGTCAGTTTAATTTTTGTTTATTGTAGTTTTACAACACACATTTTATTTAATGAGGCAAATAATTTTTTTCAGTAGATTTTCTGTTATAAAATTCCTGATTGAGTGTATGTTTTTAAAAAATGTAAAGTGCTAAAACCTCTACCTAGT
This sequence comes from Thalia democratica, assembly GCF_965202585.1. NCBI lineage: Eukaryota > Metazoa > Chordata > Thaliacea > Salpida > Salpidae > Thalia > Thalia democratica. Next base: position 24,895,498 of record NC_139173.1, read on the forward strand.
TTAAGTTAAGTTCCCAGAAATTGAGTGAAAAAAGTAAGAAAGTTTTTAAAATAGATAATTTTATTTTTTGTTAGTTACAGATAAGTTTTTGCTTCATTAATTAAAAAAATTCAACCGATCTTTAAAAAAATTCTTTACTTACTTAATCGCAACGATTGACACTAAATCATCAAAAAACTTAATAATTTTTATATAAATGACAAAATGAAGGTAATGACTTATAATTTCAGACTCTATAGAAAAACTCAAAAAACCTACACGTAATAATATTAAAAAACGAAAAAAAGTTGTATAATAAATTTAAAGTTTTTATAGATATCTAAATACTTAAAAAAAATGAAAAGCAAAGTTTAGTCAGACATAGCTTTCAGTATAAATAGTAAACAAATAAAGCAACATTTTTTTAAAAAGTATTTTTTATAAACTAAATAAATAAAAGTTATAAAAAAAGCTTTGAAAATTTATATTTAGTATCAAGAAGTAATTATCTAAAACAATTAACTTTTACTACAAACAAAATCGAAGTCAAGTCAGAACTAGTTTATATAAACAAAATTAATAAATAAAGCAAAATCTACATAATAGATCAAAATTTGCAAACTAACAAAACTAAAAGTTGTAAAATAATCTATAAGCGTTAATATCTAATTAATAAATATTAGCTAAAAACATAAATTGTATCTGAAAAGAAATGAAAATTAAAGTTTAGTCAGAGTTAGCATTCAATACACAGAATTTAAAAATAAGTAAAATATTTTTAATAGTTTACTAATTGCAAAATTAGTATTAAAAGTTTAAAAGTAACCCTTGAACCATAATACTTAACAACCACAAATATTAAACAAAAACCCGAAACAATATCAACTTTGTTATGTTCTATCTTTTAATGATGATAGGAATATTGTTTCTTTCTAGGTGAAATGCATCCTTCTTTCTTTTTTCTTAACTAACATTTATATAACCTTCGAATTAAAACTTTCACAAACACTAAGTAGATCTCGACCAACTGATAGCACACTTAAGGAGTTAAGTCTCGGCTGGCCCATAGTGTTTCTCAGGTAAGTTTTTATTCTTTTGAGAACTGAAAGTTTTCTTTCAGCCTCTGTTGAACACATCGGCATTGCTATTATTATGTTCAAAACCTTTGAGATTTCAGTGAATGACTTAAACAAGTTATTTTAATCCATATTTCCCAAATTTTTAACCAGACCACACTTTTGCATTTATTTTTTACAGAGGTTTTACTACTCTACATCTAAATAAAATGCTTTTACTTCTTCTATTTTATCTAATTGAAATGCAGACAAATACACAGTAAACTTCTTTCATCAGACAAACTTTCTATATTAAACTTTTTAACAAAACTTTTATTTTAAATAAATACATGAAGTTTGTGAGATTAAATAAGGTTGATATAATTTTAAGTATAAGAACTGTCTGTAATCTATTAATTTCTTGTGTAAGTAAGTTTATCTAAAAACTTGAATGTATTTGCCTAAAAAATGAAATTGGATATAAATAATTTGTTTGTTTTTTTTTAAGTCATTTTGTACTTCCTCACATAAAAAGTTTCTTCTCTCCAACTTTAACTACGTATATTTCAAAGTTGTTTGAACAGTTAAAAACAACTTAAAGTTTACTTAAAAGTCTTCAAACTACAATCAAGCTGTAAAAACTTATTTTGTAAATGATTTAACATCAATTCAAATATCAAGTAAAACCCGTACAGTAATGAAGTATTATTATATTCTTTATAAACAATTTTTTGTTATTTTGTTCAGAATTAAATTTAATAAATAAAATAACGAAATACAACTAAGGCATAAGAAAATAACACATAGAGTGCTTACTAAAATTATAAATATTTACCGGACTAAAATTTACATTCGATAATATACTTAATTCTTAATAAAATGTCTACTATTAAACCACTTAATAACTTTAATTTAATTATTTTATTTGTTTAGTTACCACCTAACTTTCATTAAAAACCGAGTTCAAAAAAAATTTACGTATCACTTTTGTACATTTTTCATATAAACAACAATTTTTTCATGCAATTTTTGGAATATTACTTATTTAAGTCAACCTTTGCGAAATAAATAACTTGCTCTCTTTGAATAATTCAGTGATCTTTTAGGTAGTTAAGTAAAATAAATTTATACCAGTTCAAACTTTATTTACTGCAAATATATTTTTAGTCGTTTTTAATTGGGTAAGTAGGTTTATTTGCTGTACATGTAAAAAAACCTAAACATTTTTACTTATATAAAAAAAGGCTAGTTTTTTTAATATTTTTTTTAATAATACAAAAACAATAACATAATATAATTCTGTAAAATATGTTTATTATCAATAAAGGAACATTTTTTACGTATAGAAAAACATTTACTTTAAGTACTAGAGAAAAATGTTATAAATTAGCTTAAAACAAGTATTTCAATTTAAGAATTCTTTTAAAATAAACTTTCTGCACAGCCAAAATAAATTACAACTGCTTTTACTAGTACACTCTACTTTTAAATAATATAATAATATATTTTAAAAAGTGTTAAGTAATTTCAACCGTACCATTTTATTAACGTAAAGAACTACAAAATTGTTTGTAAAGAAAAAAAAAACAAAAACTGTTGCTGAGCATTAATACCGAAAAATATATTTTCACATTGCATAAAATTTAAAAAACATTTAAGAAACTCTCTGTTTTATTGAACGTTAGTATAATGTTAATAAACAACAATGAAGTTTTACTATGGTTAAAACCTGCGTTAAAAAAACCTTAAGCATTGATCTTATTTGCTAGTAGGAAAAAAGCACGGTTTATTTGCTTGTTTAAAACAAGTCTTGAAAAATTTAAAAGACAGTGTTGATTTAAGGCATGCAACATGCGAAATAACTAAGTTTTTGAACCTTGTCCTGCTTATTTTTGAGTTTATTTGTGAAACGGTGCTGTAAAAGTAAAAAGGATTGATATAAACTTCATTAAAAACATAGTTTCGCACTTAGTGTAAATTAAAAAAAGTGAATTTGAAAGTCGATTTTATATTTGAATATCGCCAAAGTCAATTGAATTTCATGTTTAATTGATTGTACTATTTTTTAAAACACCCAAGTCTCACATATTGATCATTTCACAGCAGAAAAGTTTCACAGACAAACAACAAAGCAATGAACAAAACAAGACTCGTACGATACTCGTGGACGCGATGAAAACAATTTTCTTCAAAATCACAAGCATCGAAGTGTTTCAGGTGCAAACTCAAAAGAAGAGTTTGCACAGAATGCGCGCGACCTTAAAACACAAGCGCGACGTGGAAAGTGCTGAAAGCGCTGCAGGCCACGAAAAGCGCGAAAAGCAGCAAGTTTGCGCGGGAACGCTCAGATCCGGAGTTTGGCGGGTTTTCATCTTCACAAAAGGTTTTACAAAGAGCGTGTTTTTGATAGTTGTCACACGTTCTGGTGTCCATCTTTCCACCGCGATGCACAAAAACGCATCTGTAAAGACCGCCCAATTTCTCGTCGTAGTCGGGCTCGGCGTCAGACGCCCACTTGAAGACGAAGCCGGTGTCGTTGACGGCGTCGGAGCCGTCTGAGAACACGAACGGGTTGTCGGTGGCGTTGGCAGCTTCACTTATGTTCTTGACAGTGATTCCTATCCAGATGGCCGAACTGCTGGTTTCGTGATAATCCTCGATTAAACGTTCTGCTTTTACGGAGTTTACACTGTGAAAAATTGTTTTATCGATTTCGATTTACTACTTCATGGTTTTCATTCTTTTTGATATATTTAACGTTTTATTGTTTCGTTTTAAGAATAGCTTTTATATGTTTTTACTAGTATCAAGTTTCGTGTTTTTTCTTTTTTTATGACAAAAACAAATTTTAAAATTTAACAACTAATGATTAAATTAACTTAGTATATGTTTATTTTACAGTTATTGAACATCAAACTTTATGAAATTGGTTATCTACGCTTATAATTTGCTTTTTATTTATTTAAACGTTTGCTAAAGAACACTTATTAAACGATAAAATAATTGTTTCAGGTAAAATATAATTTAATGTACTTAATCTTTTTATGGCAGCTGCAAAATACAAAGACCCTATTTAATCATCAAAAAATTTTTCCCAGCAGGTGTTTACATCGTTATATATTCAAAGAGTTCTGTTTGATTTCTTAAGTATTTGATAGCTAGTTTTCTTTAAGCGGTTGTAGGTTTAATATAAAATAACTAATATGCTGCTTAATTTTTTAATTTACTTAACAGTGTCAGAAAATTAAAAAAAAAATAAACAACAATTTAACAATAATGTAAATTTTAAATACTTGATATAAATATATATTATCGACTTGATAACCGAAAGATTTTTTGCACACTATTTTGCTAGGGCACAGTATTTTGAGCGTTTTTTGTCGTTAAAAATACAGTAGTTTTTAGAGGTCATAAATATTTTTTATTGTTGGTGTTTAATAAAAAAGTTTAAGTTGCTAACATTTTCAGATAAATGTTCTCTTTTTTTCATCCTAATGTTACTTGTTTAAACTAAACTTGTGTTTTTATACTTTGCCTAAAATTGTTCTTTAAACTTAAATGTCAAATCTTTATTTCGTATACATAATTTTTGAATGAGGTACTTCTTTAATTTATAGAATAAATTAGGTCTTTGTTCTATTATAGGTGGTGTTCAAAAAAAGTTACGCTTTAAAGTTAAAAAATATACTTCTATCTTTCAAGTTATTAATCACAAGTAAAGTTGATTTTTTATTACAAAATATATCGTTATACAGCTATAGCCTTTTTATTTATTAGTCATTATTTTTGTACTAAGTTGGTTTTTAAATTTTCTGAAGTATATTTTGTCGCATAGTTGTACTTTGTTCTATTAGTCATTGTTTAGTATAAGTTGGCTGTTTTAACTTTGTAAAACAACACTGTTTTTCTATAATTTGTTACTTTTCCTAATAAACTAGCTTTAATAACTATAAAACAAACTGCATTTTTATTCTACATGTACAAGTTATAAATAATTTTTTTGCTACTACTAAAAAAATCCCTAAAACGACCATTATTTTGATGTAAAGTTGCTCTTAACCGTAAAATCAATATTATAAACTGTTATTAATTTTGTACTATTAGTCTTTTTATTCGTACAATTTCAGAATTTTAAACGATAAAAAAAACTTTTATTTAAAAATGCAATACGTTTTTTATAGTTTTATTTTTTAAGCTTAATGAAAATTATACCTTTATTCAACAAATACAAATTTTTGAAAAAATTGTTTTAATAGTACAAAAAAATGTATTTCACCACTAAATCGTGACTATCCACTAAAAATTATTTTTAATCAAAAGTTTAAACTATAGCATATACTTTAGTTTCATTTGTCTTTATAAAGTTAAATTGACGTTTTAAGTTTAGATAAACTATAGTTGTGTTTTATATATATTTTTTTCTACCGTTTTAAATTTTTAGATTTAGTAGCTACTTTCCAAGAAAATAAAAGCTTTGTCTACTGAAGTCGCATTTTAAATAATTCGCTATTTACTCATATTCTTTTTAGGCTTAGAATTGTAATTTTGCTTTGTTTGTCATTTTCTGTACAAATTTATTATTTTAAAGTGAATGTTAATTTTCTTCGAGACGACATAACTTTAAAACAAAATCTATTAGTTACCGTAAATTTGGATTTTTATTCTAAAGTTTTAAGTTTCTAGTTATTTTTTTTCAAAATACAAGATAAATTGTATAACTAGCTAAAGTGATTTTTGTTAGTTACATATATTCATCACATAGTATATTAGTCACTGAACTTTTAAAGGAGCTGTTTTAACTAAAGAAATAACATTATTATTTTAAAAGTTTTAAATATATTATATATAAGTTACAATTTACTTTAAAGTTTAAAATTAAATAAGCTAATTATAATTTGAATTACTTAATGTTTTTTTATTTAAGTTGATAATTTAGTTATTAACTAATAATAGTTTTATTCTGCAGTTATGATTTTTGGATGAAGTTTATATAAATAATTTAAAATAAAGCTTTTCTGCCTACTACTACAGTCCCTTCTTTTTTATAATCTTCCTTTAACCATAAAATATTTATTTATCATAAAGTTTTTATTTTTTAAAAACATGTATTCGTTTTTTTAACATGTATTTAAAGTTGTTGTTACCAATAAAAACATATTATTCTTGTCTACTTTAGTTTTTTGGAGCTGCTTTTTGATCATAATGTTTATCTTATCAAAAATTCATTCCTTAGTTTATTATTTTTATATGAATTTGCAATCAACCTGTCCTTGAGGTCTTCCGATGCCATTCCACCCGAAAGACTTTCACATTCCTCTTTGGATTCTGTAAAGCTCGCCTTGTTTTTCGTTATTTCATACTCTTTGATGCACTCTGTAACAAAAATTATACCCTTAATTCAAGCTCATTAAAAACTCCAGTGCTTTGGTGCACAATAAAAAAAAAACAAATCGAAAGCAGTTTTTTATGACTGACATTATTAAAAGTGGTAATTTCAATTAAATACAATGTACAACTGTTGTACAATTAGTATTAATACAACAAAATATGCGAAAACACATTGACTATCATTAACAACCCGCTGTTCGATATTTTAACAGTTTAAGAGCCACTGAGCTGTTGACCGATTCGTTTTAAATAATAAAGCCAGTCATTTTCGTTCGACATTATTTCAACAGGTTTTTAAACACTTTTAATTTTATAAAGAACTTAATTTTATTAGCTGATTACAAAGCTACTTAATTTGATTTATGTACTTGTACGTCTGAACTGATTTCTAACAAGTTTTATAACAATTAGTGAGATGTTAGTTGTATACCAAAAAATATTAATACGAAAAACTACATGCTGTTTGTAAAAATAAGAAACTTATAAAACTAACTTTTTGTCTCTGTCGCATGCGTGTAGAATAGTAGTGTAGCTGCCATTAACAAATAATTCATTATGTTAATTTAGTTTTTTAACTAATGAATAAACTGTTAAAAGTTTAAAAATTATTTTTTTTATTAACGTTTTGAGAAATTCGTTAGTTTGACGATTAAAATATAATTTTGTCGAGAACAACAAAAAAAAAATCTTAAATACAATTTATTTTGTTTGTAAATTTAAATAACAAAAATACAAAAAGCTCTAAAGCATCTCATCTACCAGGTTCAGCATTCTATTGTCTGTACAGAATTTTAAAACTGGTAATTGCTGACAAGACACCAGCGTATTTATGCTGAACACGGCTGGGCGTTTTCGTAATCTGTGATTGGATGAAATTTTACACGTGTAACTATATCAGCTCATTGCACGTAAAAATGAGTAAGAAACTTGTTGTTATTACAAGCAGCTTAATAAACTGTTGAGAAGATGATTAAACGCTACGTCAATTTTTGTTTGATGCTTTATGTATAATAAGTACGCAAGCACTGACTAATTAAGCTTCTCTAAAGCGCAGCTTGCTTATTTTGTTTGTATTTAAATTTAACTTATTTAGTTTAGTTTTTTTTAAAGCACTTGTAATACACTAATAATAAAGCGGCTCGCTTAATTAACAAAAGCTACTCACGTTAGACTATTTGAAAATGGTAATGTGTACACTAGATTGTTTACGATGAACAGCTTAACTACTGAAACTTTTTATTTTATTTTTTGCTATATGTCTTATAACAAAATAGCATTAAGTACTCGAAATAATACTTTATGCCTCTGTAATAATCTCTTTCTGCTTACTCTTTCTACTTTTATATTGACACTATACTTGTTGACTTGTTATATAAAACTGTTGACTTCATAAAATGTTTAGTGTGAAAAGCATGTAGGCGCAAAACTTTTTGAGCGTCTTTAAAAATAAGTGCTGCTTGCTTACTTTTTGTGTTTAATAATTTAAGTATGTAATTGGTATTATTTTCAAAGTAAGTATGATACTCTATCGAAGCAGCGGCTCGCCAAGTTTCAAAAGTAGACAATTAGTAAAGATGTTTTGTGCACACTAGATTGTTTACGATAATAAATTAACTTATTGTTGCTTATTTTATTATGATTAAAATTTATTGATGTGTAGTATAAGAAAGTACTTAAAATAATACTTAGTGCTTCTTTGATAATAATTTTTTGCCTCAACTATATTAATTTTTAATGACATTATACTTATTTGACCTGCTAAAATAAAACTAAGCCAACAAGTTTTTATTTTTTCAAAGTTATATAATCAACTAAAAGTTGTAGAAATTGTTTAATTTTGAAACATGTAGTTTAGGCAAACATTGCTTTTTTGTTAAAATTATTGTGTTTATGTTTAAGTTTTTGTATTATGTTAGCTTGTTTTTAGTAAGAAATTTATTATCTTAAAATATCAAACTTCAAACACAAACTTAAATATGAAAACAAAACCAGCCCTATTGACAAAAAGAAACGTAAAAGAACAAGAAAGATTATGTTCTTTAATCCCCCATACTGCCAATCAGTTAAAACTAACATTGGGAGAAAATTCTTAGATCTAATTGACAAACACTTCAAAACAGAGAGCATGAAAAAGATCTTCAACAGAAGCAATTGCAAAATATCATACTGTTGTATGCAAAATGCTAAATAATTAATAAGTTGCCACAACAAGAAGATACTAAGAAAATTGAATCATAAGAACGACCAAGAAAATAAGACGTGCAACTGCCGCGACAAAGACTCCTGCACCTTAAGTAGTAAATGCTTGCAGGAGAATGTTGTATATAAGGCGACAATCACTAGTCAGATCGAAACAAAGAAATATATAGGATCAACGGGAGGCTAACTCAAAAAGAGATGGTATGGATCTAGTGATATTAGGAATGAAAACAACAAGGGAACAGAATTTTCCAAGTACATTTGGAGATTAAAAAACAATAACACTTGCTACGATTTAAGGTGGAACAGCATTCATAAGATTAGAGGAAAAAAAACTAGGTAAAATCTGCAACACTTGCAACCTGGAAAAAATTTAAATAGCACTTGCTAACAAGAAACGAATTTTAAACAAAAGACAAGAGCTCTTCTACACCTGTCCGCACTTTAGGAAATTTTATTTTAAAACTTAGCGTATTTACTGATATTACTTATTTATGTTTTTGCTTGTACCCTTATTTGTTAAATGCCATTTTGTTTTGTGTTGTTATAAGCTAAATCTAAATCTGTATAAAACATATAAATTATTGTAAGTATAAATGCTATTTAAAATTTATTATTATTTTCTGTTAATTTAATTATATAGTAACAATACTGTATTGATATTATGATTTTTAATTTAATTTAAATTTGATTATAATGTCTTGCATAAATATATAATTTTATTTATCCATCGTCTTATTTTTATTTTATTTTGCAGGCCTGAAGATCTCTTAGGGGCGAAACGTCGTTGCCTTTGTGTAAATAAATAAACTTAATATTTATATAGACGCTATACTTGTTTGACTTGCTTAAATAAAACTATTCCAATAAGTTTAAACTTATTGAAAAATGCACTGCCGGTTAAGAGTAGCTAAACTTATTTAACTTGCAGTTTTGAAACATACGGCTTAGGTAAGCATTGATATTTTATTACTCTTAAAATTTTCGATAAGCCAATTTTAAGTAGGATTTTTTTTTTAAATCAAAAACATCATAGTTGCCACACACTACCTAATACACGAAAAAACCTTTCGGTTATCAAGTCGCACACCTTTTGAATACTTTTTAACGTTTTGAGCAGGACCAAAACGTGTATTTATAAATGCTCATAATAACATTTAACAAATTTAATTAACAAATATCATTTCTGAAAGTTTCTTGTTGTGAACATCCTCATTCATACACAAAAGTGTACATTAGCTAATCATCACATTTGAAACAAAGTTTTTGTAAACTCTACGTAATAATTACCGTGTAAAAATTGTGTAGCTAAAACAAATTATCTATAAAAAAAATAAAGGCTGCAAAAAAAATAAACAACAAAATTGCAAATAACAATTATGTTGTGCTTTTAAAAATAAGAATTTTTTAACTCATACAAACTTCAGGCTTATGTTTTTATAACTCTCTGAACTACATATTAACTTTAATTTAATAAAATTACACTTTTTTTAACCATAGAGTTTAAAGTTTATATTATTTTATGTTATTTGGAAAACACTTATTTTTGTACTTATTTTTGTTGCTGTTACACATTTCAAAAATATAGATAATAATTAACTTAGTTAAACAAGTATATATAAAAAAAAATATTATATTCGAAAAAAATAGGTGTTAAGTAAGAAAATGTAAATGAAGGATAAATTTCTAAAGGGGCCCCACTACAAAAGTAAACCCCAATCTGATGGAAATTATTGTGAAAAGCATATGAAAAGAACGTTATTTAGAAAAAAACAATTTAAGTTAGCATTAAAGAAATTAAAAATAATTAGTTTTTAAGTTTGGTTAAAAAATATAAAAAAAAAGCCATTCAAGGCAAATTTACGCTCGTAAAAGCGAATATAACGTAAAACATAAAAATTTTATGGTTTCTGCATAGTTTCAAATGTAAAATTTCGAAAACTAATAAACTTCCTTTGTTCCTAGCTAGTTTCATAGCTTTATTTTATTTAAAAAAGTTATCGTACAAATTATGTTTTGTAAATTTTGAAAAAAAAATTACTACGTCTTTAAACTTTTAGCTTTCTTTTAATTTATGAGTAATTTAGTGTAACATTACCTCACTCCTGCTATATATTTAGAACTTTTATTCATGAAGATTTTTCAGTTTATCATTAGTAACAAAATTTGCTTTTCGAAATATGTAACTCGTTTAATATTTTATGGTTCAGTTTCGGAAAACTAAAAGTTAACCTTATGAGTCAAAAATAATATTAGTACTTACGTTCACTAATTAAAGTCTTTCTCAACTAATTGATTGAAATTAAAAGTTTAGTTGGTTGAGTTGGTTTATCACTATTTTTTTATATTTACATGTAAATCATTAATATTTTCATATAATATTAAAATCATCAAAATTAACAGCTTGAAAATTTTTTTTGTATTTTGTTAATTCAAAATACACGCAAAACTTATTACTTTGGTAAGAAATATAAAGATACTCCTAAGCAGCTAAAAAATTTTAAATTCAAAATTTTTGAAAACATTTATTTAAAACAGTGATATAAATTTATATAAACTTAGAAAATTTAAATTTTTTTTGCTAATGAGCTCTTTAAGTTTGCTCTGTTAGCAAAATATTTACTGATGATGATGAATATAATTTAATTTAGTAGCTACTTAAAGCCAATAAAAATACCCAGTTCTTTGTTTTTGTTAAAATATTAAACATCGTATTTATATCCGTCTAAATCTGACTTTGTGTTATCGAGTAATGAGAAAAAAAATATTTTAAAATAACTAAATTGAAGTTTTATAGAAGCAAATAACAAAAAAAATACAAAAAAAAAATTGAAAGAGAAACATAAAAGATAAAGAAAACACATTATGGCATTTTAATTAGTATAACTTACACTGAAAAAAAAGGTAGAATTATTTTTTTATTTAAAGAACTACTTAGGTATATTTATTTGGAAGTTGTATATAACTCTAAGAATAAAATTAGACTATTATATCCAAATATAACAAGATAAACCACGTCAGCAAAATAATTACGCTAAAACTGTTTAAGAGAATAATTTCTTTATAGTAAGAAAATAAATACAGAACTAGCTGAGATATTTATATGTATATTTTAACAGTAATTTAATAAGTAAATTAATTAGTTATAGTTTTCAAAACAATTATGTCAAAGACTATGTAAATGAAGTTTTAACAATAATCTAAATACAGTTGAAAAATATAATACTACTTTCTACAACCTAGATTGGATCTATGTCATTAATGCCCTATTAACATACTTAGCAGGGACTATCCATAGGTTTAGTTTTATCGGTATAATCCTAAAATATAAGCAAAAAAAATCCTTTATACACTTTAACTTTTGAATTGTTCTCTAAGTAAAAAGTCTCTAGTATTGACGTGGTACCTTACCGAATAACCCTTATCTTTTAAGTCTTTACGCATATCAGTCCATAGTTTACTACGGTGGGATGCTAAAAACTTATGCCCATGTCTTTAACAGCTTGGTAAAAAAATGTTTCTTTGAGAAAGTCTTGTTAAATAGTTATGTTCTTTATCTAAATTAAAAAAAAAATTGATGGTAAAAAGTGATGTTTAAATGTGTACATAAATATACCTAGCTCATGTTTAAACAAATATTTTACTCTATTTTTTTTTTATGTTTAGGTTTTTAAACCTTCATTATATCTTCAGCAATGATTACATCCAAGAGGTTTATGAATAAACATATTCTCTTAATTTCTTCTAGTTTTATTTGCTTTGCCTCAGCACAACATACCATATCTAATTTTACTCATAACAAGGGAGTTAGAAATTAAATACAAAGAATTTTAATTAAAATAGTAATTCGTTTTTTTAAACCCTTAAAAAACATCAGTAATAAGATTCGGATGGAATCTTAAGATATAAAGTTTTTCTACGTTTAACTAGTCAAACATTAAAATAAGAATAACTGTCTCATACTAATGTAAGAAACTAAGTTATACTGATAATTTTGAGTCATAAGTTTTTCAGCTGTTTATGTGAAGTACAGACTTCATTAGATCAGCAAATTAAAATACTCCTCTTTAAGTTAAACTATACAAAGATCTTAATAAACTTTGGAATACAAAATAAATTCAAACAGGTTTATAGTGTTTGTTTATATGTGTTTTACAATACTTTAATTTTGATTAATTTATTTCAAAGCTTTACAACAATCTTTTTTCGAATATATACATGGAGTAACTTAAACAAGTATAAATAAAACATTTTAATTTACGACTTTTCAAACAGAATAGATTTTTGGATTTATTAAATCAACAATTTCAGATAGCATGAGAAGTAAATACACATCTTAAAAGTAAGGGTTGATATATTTCTAGTTTATATTTTGTTTTTGCATTAAATTTTAGCATTATTAATATATTTTAAATTATAACTGCGCTCTGATAACTGTTTAAAAATTTAAGTACTTGTTGCCTAAAAACGTATTTAGTGAAGTAAAATTCCTTTTGTTTAAATGCTTTATTAACAATTAAAAATCTGAACCGAAAAGAAATATGAATATAAACACACATATGTAATATAAAAGTTTATAATAGAAAAAAAGCTACAGTTCAATTGCTCTACAACTAGATTATTGTTTTTGGATAAATTTGTAGTAGTAACAGATAGTTGTCTTTTTCAAACAAAATAAAGTTATAATTTTTTTAGTAAATTTTTAGTCATTTTTTACCAATTACAAAAAACTATAGATACAGTAACTAATGAGAACGGGTAAAAATTGCACGAAGACAAAATTGCAAGAGGTTACTAAATTGCACGAGGGGACTAAATTGCACGAGTGCACAAAATTACTTGAAGATACTTTTGCACGAAGACAAATTTGCGCGAGGGAACAAAATTGCACGAAGCAAATTTTGCACGAGTTATTTTTTTTGCACGAGAGTATAAATAAAAACTAAAAAATAAATTGATAAAAAAAAAAAAAATTTAAAAGTTACTGACCGAGGGTAAGGGTTAGGGGTTACAGTGATAGTAAAAATAAATAAAAAAACTAACAAAAACTATTATTAAAAAAAAAAAAAATTAAAAGATAGAATATTTAACAAACAAAAAAAGAAAAAATAATTAATTTAAAAACAAAAAGCTACCGACCGCAGGGTAAGGGTTAGGGGTAACAGTGATAGTAAAAAAATAAATAAAATAATATTCTTAATAAAAAAAACTAAAAAAGATTAAAATATATTCAACCCGTGCAAAAAAGTTTCCGTGCAAAAGTGTCTGCTTGTGCAAAAATGTCTTCGTGGAAAAGTGACCCTTAGTGCAGCATAATTATTTTCGTGCAATTTTATCCCCTCATGCAAGAGTTTCTTCGTGCAATTTTGTTTGCTCGTACAAATTTGACAGCTACCATAACTAATATATAACATTTTTATTATATAAACTAATGTATAAAGTATGTAAAGTGTATTGCTATCATAAGACTCTATAATAAATATACTTATAATCTATAAGAACATTTTTAAAATGAACATTATTCCTGTACAATACTAAAATGTTTATCGTTATTGAAAAAATAAATTTAGGATGAAGTCACAAAGATTTGTTACTAAAAATGTATATCTATAAGTCTGTTATTGTTTTGTTTTAATAAGCATATAAAAGGTTTGCTTTTTTATTTTCATTTACCTTTAAAAAGGTTAACTTTCATACAATTCAAAAAATATAAGCAATAAATTAAGTTTACACCGTAAAAAACAATGGTTTAAAATACAACCGAAACTTTAAAAAAATATTTACAGTTAAAATAAAATAAACTAAATGTATGGAAACATTTTTATCGATTATATTTCTTGAGATCAAAAACTTTACATATGAGCTAGTTTTCAATATTTTACCTTAACAATTCAGTTAGCTAAAAAAGCTTTTAGTAATTTCAAATCAATAATACTTACTGTTACATCTACAATTGATAGAGTTTATAGAGAATAGTTGAGAGAGAATGTTAAATAAAAAGACAATTTTTTTAAATGAAGTTTTTCGTGTATATTATTTTTGTGGCGTTTATGAACAAAAATTAGTATAAACTTTTTTATAGTGTTAATTAAAAGCCGTTACTTACACTTATTGTAAAATATGTCTTGTTTTAGTTCAAATGTCATGAACTAAAAAACAAAGGACTAAATTGAGTTTTTATTTAAGTAATGGGAATATTAAATTAACTTTAAAGTCTATTTTGCTTTTTAAAAGATTCTTCTTTTATGAACGGTTCCAACTTTTTAATTTCTTAAGACTTTTGAAAAATGCTCTTTCAATTAAAATAAGTATAGAATGAATTGAGTTAAAACTTTAACGGTTTTAGGTCGATAGCAAACAACTGATATAAAAAGTAAAAACCTGCAAAAACCTGCTAAAAAAAGCTTTGTACAAAAATTAATGACGAGCAAGGAAATTTATTGTGCGAAAATTATTCCTTGTTAAAAATAAACGATGTACAAAATAATCTGATAGGTTTTTCTCATAAAAAATATGTGATAATTTTGATTGTAATTGAAATATTGCTTTAATCTGAATATTTGATACATATTTTTTTTTAATAGATGAACGGATTGATTAGGTAGACTTTGGTTTTGTAGTTGTTATTCACGGATTTAAAATTAAATATTTACTAACAAATAACAAACTTTCTAAAACAATTTAAGACTGTTATGATTTTCAACTTAATTTTCTTTCTAACGTCTTTTTTTAAGTAATCAGCTCTTGTAATTAAAATGGATAAGTTTTTATATTGCACTCATTACATAAGCTTATTATTTAAAACATTATCCTGGAAGCCTCAATGCAAAAAAAAAAAGATTGTAACTTTTAAGTGTTTTGTTAAATTTATAACAATTTTAACTTATAATGTTTCTAACTATACAATACTTCTCAAAATATAACATTACCTTAAAATAAGCAGATTATAAAAGTAATTTAATTACAAAGTCCGAAAAATTATATTAAATCAATAAAAATTTCATTTAATTCAATAGACTTCAGGCTATATTTAAACAAATAAATATTTATTCAAAGTGTATTTCACTATAATTATTTGATTTTATATGGAAAAATTCTTAAAAAACTTTACTTAAATGAACATTAAAGTTGATGACTAATATAAAATTACCTTTGGGTCATAACTTTAAATTCAAACTTAAAAATAAAAGGTTTTTCTGGTTAATGTAAAAATGTAAGATATACAATGTTTATAACACTTTTTTTCATAAATAGTGTTTATACATCAAATATTAACAAAAGTATACTAGGCTGAATATAAGGTTAAAAACGAAATAAACAAAAAAGAATTAAAAGTTTATCAAATTAGCTAAAACTTTACCTGAAGTATACGCATTAAAAAGTGCTACCACTAAACAAAACTTATTTTTGTTAAACACTCGTTTAAATTTAACTATAAATTTATAAATAACTTATGTGGATTTATAAAAACTTTATAGGAATTTTCTATTTTATCAAGCATCGCTTATCACAATTAATGATAAGACAATTAAATCTTTCTTGTATTTACACAGTTTTAACTAGTATTTATCACGTCCATCATCAAAAAATTGAAATCCTTCATGCTATCATTATTTGTAATTTATTGCATTTAGACAGAAATGTTTGATGATTTATTTTTTCTATAACCTTCTCAGTGTGGTAGGTTAGTGGCTTATCAACATTGCAAAATTCTCACATACCTGGAACCTAATTTAACCGTAATTTGTACTTTTTCTTATAGTATAGAATACATATAATATAAGGCGTTGTTAGAGTTTTCAGTTTAAATTTTGTACTTGAGTAAATTGGTAAGAAATTGTTTTAAAAAGAACTTTAAAAGTTACGTTATAAAATAGGAAACTTATATAAACTAATACATATATTCTAAGGAAAAAAATATAATAAATGCTTTAACTATCTTATTTAAAATTGTAACAATTAATTTGTTTATTGCTTCATAGAACTTTTTTAAATTGACCATTCAGTTGTAAAATTACTAAGTAATAAACGAAAATGTGCAGCAAACATAAAAAAGTAATTTGTTTAGTTTATTGATGCTAGACGAACTTAATAACTAAATTAAGAAATGTTCTTACTGTCTGTTGTATATTATTTTGAAAGACTAGAATTAAAAATCTTATTACTATTTTTTATCTAAAATAATTTAACTTAGTTATATAAGTAATTTCATTAAAATAGTCAAAAAGTTTTCAAAATTTCTAGATCATATAATAACTTACTTATAAAACAGTAAATCTTTTTAACTTCTGTAAATAGTCTACTTGGTATTATAATTTATTTTCAAATTATACAAATGTCTCTGAACTTTGCAAAATATTTAAGGTAGTATACTATTTTTTAGATCGAGAACCTTAGATAAAAAGTCTTTATGTATTTAAATTTTTTAATTACCTAAAAGGGTTTTTCTGTAAGAGTTGAAATGACTTATTGTTTTGTGTTTTTATTTTCTTGGTATCTTAAGTAAATTATAGTTTTGTTGAATAAAGATTACAAAAATTCTATACTAGTGCTCTTCACAACTAGAAAATTTTAGTCCTCTCGGAAAAACACAAAACTAAACAAAGCAAATTTTCTACATTGAAAAAGTAAAATTAAAAGTTGTTGTCTAAACTGTGTGATATGGCATTAATTTTAAATCTAAATATAAAAAAGTTTAATGTACCAGAAAGTATAAAATTAATAGTCGTACATAGCCGTAAATATATTCACATACTACAAAAAATACTACAATTTTTATGTAGACGTCTTATTCTAGACATATTGATTTGATGTATATTTGTATTAAGAACTTTTTTTAATGTTATTATAAACGTGTAAGACAATTTGTTTAAATTTTGTACATAGTATATTTTAATAAAAATAAAAATATTTGAACGAGTTTTAATATCTAAAAGGTATACTAAATTTCTGCAAACCACAAAATCTGTTTTAAACCTATAATAAATTATATTTACGATAGTTTATTAAATAAATTTCGATGTTACTCAATTAAAATTGACTTGTATTGATAAACTCTAACTTAACTAACTATCCAATTAATAAAAAACAGAATTAGATTTAGTAAAGAGAAACAAAATAGATATTACGAAAAATTATTATATGGAAATAAATACAGCTATACTTAAATTTTTAAGATTTGATCATATTTTATTATTTTTTTAATTTATTATTTTATTGTGTTTTTTAATAAGATAACAAATATTTCATCTCCAACATCTGTTTCACTAGTTTTGAAAAATAATTAACTTTGTTAATTTAAGAAAACTTAATTAAAACGTACACTTATAAAACAAAATTAGTCAAAAATTTATAGCTTACGAGTTTTTTAAAATTTTAAGTACATAAAAATTGCTTAAATAAAACAAAAAACTTAAACAACAGTTAAAAAGGTTTGAAATTATCTAAAATAAATTAGCTACTAAAAAAATAAGTACGTGTATGCACACTAATTATATTTAGCTGATTAACTTTAAATAATTAAGTCTATGATTTTTTTAAATTGAATTATTTATTAAAATAAACTGTGTTTAATATAATAAGTAAAGTGTTTAAAAAAATTCTTTAAATATCTTAATCCTTTAGAAAATCAAAATTATCATTCTGAATTCATTATAAAAAAGCAAAGCTTATATGTTTTGAAAATAGTTATAAAATCTAGTTTTTGATTGTTTTCTTCCTTTTAATACAAAATTTCATTTTATTTAAAGAACAGTTATTTGATAAATCTAACAACTATGTGAAGTGAGTTTCACAAACACTTGTGAACAAAAAAATCTTTATTATACACTGAAAGATAAAAATAACTGCTGTCACTACACGGTGAAATGATAAATTTCAAGCAGAATTAACAAACTAATTTCGTACTAGTGTTTGTTTTGTACAAGGTTAACTTATCAGTAAAAACTGTCATTTACTGATTTTGATCTAGTGTTGAAAGTTTACAAGTTTATTTTGAACATTGTTTATTGTAGAAACAAAACTTGAACTCACGTAAACCTGTACCTGATAATACTATTATACTTTTCAAAAGTTTTTAATTTTTATCGTTTTTCAGCAACAATACAGTACAAATAATAAAGTTAAAATAAGTAAAGCTTTGAACATTTTAAATAATAAACTCTTTTTTTAGAAAAATACTAAAGTAAGCAGTTTTTTCTGTAAGATATATTTGAGTGTTGTGTTATAAATTTTAGTTTATTTATATATAAGTGTTGTGTTTCTACCTTATTGCATATTGTATTATGTTTAGAACAACAACTAAATCATACAAGTTTAATTTTTGAATTTTTTTTGTTTACGCTTGAAAATTTTATATTCATGGATTAAAATAAAACCATTTCGTGAAAAATGTAAAATTTAAAAAACTAAAAACATTTTATTAGTACATATCTTTGATTAGAAATATCTACTCTTTGATTTATATTTTCTTTGGAATTTAAAATTAAAACTAATCTTGTACTTTTTTATGGCGTATTACTGGCCTTCTATGGACTAGATCAGATTGCAGAATATCACGTGAACTGTTGTTGATGGTCGTGCGGTTCAGTTAACTGCTAAAAATATGTTTCTAAAAGATTTTTTTTAATCGTTGTAGTTAATAAAAAGTTAAATCTTGATTTAAAAAAAAATGTTGTACATTACATGTTTTGTATAGTTACCTAAAGTAGCATAGGTTTCATAAATTTCTAGTGTACTATTTTTATTTGAGTATTCAATTATTGGCAGTATTTAAAAAAATTTGTATGTATGTTTTGAAAATCTAAGTTTAAAAATTTTTAAACACTTTTTTATTTATTTAATTTACTTATATAAAATACTTCAATAGAAGGCATTATTTGTTTTTAGTATTCAGAAATAGTATTAATGGTATTTAATTAAAAAACTTTATTCTGACTTATTTCAAGTTTCAAAAAATTACTAAAGGTAACTGAAATATAAGTTCATGTTTGTACTTGGAAATACATTACTAATTACGTACGGGTAATTTAAACTTATACATAGCAAAATAAATTACATAACAAAAATTTATTTAAAAAAAAATTCTATGTACTTAATTTTTTATTGAATTAATCTGTGTTTGGTAGTTTGTTGTGGTTTTTATAAGAACTTATAGTGCTTGAATAAGTAAATCTGCAAAGCAAATCAGCATGTAATTTGAATTATATTTGAAGAATTACTTATATGTAAAATAAGCATAAAGTTTTGTAATCTATAATCGATCACTACAAATTGAATATCAATTATCTTATACAATCGTTACTTTAACACTTATATATCTTGAAAGGTCTTGTGTGAGGTCTTGAATATGAACCCCTATAAGTGATAATATTTGTAAGTAATTATTTTATTGATTTAGGTTCAATAGTCATAAGCTTAATTAAGCAAGGTCAACTATACTTACAGACAAAATAAGAAACTTATACTTTGGTACCGATAAAAAATTATTTTATAAAACCTTTATTTATTAGAATTTTTAATATTATATCTGTAGTTTTTTAAGAATAGTTCAAAAAGCAACTTTATTTCTAAAACTAAAACTGTACTTTAGTTTAAAAAAAACTATTTACAAACAAAAGTACAACCTTTTTCTGTTAAAACTTTCTATGTGTTCTAGTTTTTTCAGACTCGATTAAAACTAGAAGTAAAAATAAAACTGTTGTCAAATTAATAAAACTTTACAAAACAAAAAATTACAACAATAAAAGAAAAATAAATAAAATATAAATACGTATAAAACTATTTTTTGAAGTAATCGTTATAAACACTGTAAAATAAGGCAAATAGTTATAAACTTTGTCGTCAAGATCAAGATCTGCACCTGCACAGTAGTAGGCAAAGAAACTGCTCTAATGTTCACAAAAATTTATGTTTTTTTTTTTTAATGCCGTTTGTTTTGTTTTTTTCATGTTTATCAAATAATTTTCTACATAACTTAGCAGCTGTTAACATATAATTTATTTAAAACTTAAACAAAAAGTAGTGCTTTAGAAAATAAAATGTTATAATTTAGTGAGTTTGGAAATTATTTTCCAATAGTTTATTGTGCATAGATTTTCAATATTTTAAAGACTACTGAAATAAAACATTGGAAATTGAAATCGATACAAAAGCAAACGAAGTATTATGAGTATTACTATAGATAAAAATGTCTTAAGTATTTAAAACTAATGCTTTATATAATCAAACGAAACTTTTTATAAAATATTACGCTTGATATTTGTTTAAAAATTATTATTAAAAATATAGAAACATTAATTTAAACGTTTAGTAAACCAAAAATATTTCGTTTAGGTTTTGTACTTTTTGAACATAAACTTTTATTAACCCTTTAAAATAAGCAAAAGTTTTATAACTACTTTCTAAGGCAGTAGCATTTTTTATAGTAATATTGAAATTTTTTTATAGTTAAAAAAATATCCAACAAGAAAAGTAAAAAACAAATAAAAAAAAAAGAAAGTTTTAGAACAGTTATCAAAATAAAGTAAATAATAAAATAAAATAAAAATGATTTGTTAAAATGAAAAACAATGAAGTTCAAAATTTCCATAAAAATTAAGTTTACACAATTTTTGTTATCTTTTTAAACATGACTGAATTTAAATAACGGTTTTTATTCGTATACAATTCTACTAAGCTGTAAAAATAGAAGCTATAAAAATGACATACAAAATGTGTTACTATAAACTTGTAAACCTCAAAAATTTTCCTCAGATAGATGGCTATCTACTGTTGTGTTACTTAAATCACTGAAAGTTCTCAACTTACATTCTTCATTGTTTTCAATTTTTTCTTGCTCCTTACTTTGTTGTATACTAAATACTTTAGCCTGAAAATTTTTCAACATTTAATAAGTCTTACGTAAACAATTTATATAACTGTAGCTTGCATTTATTGTTTTTATATTTTACGTTATTTATCAATTTTATTTGTCAAACTTTAGAGTTTAGAGCAGGGGCGTTTTTTGACTGGTTTCCTGTTTCCTGTGAACCCCCTAAAAAAACAAAAAGAAAAAAAGATTTTTAGAATATCACTAAAAACGTTGTTTATTAAATTTGTTTTGGTTATTTGATAAACTTTGAATGATGAATGTTGAATTTATAACACTGAAAGATTATAAAAGTTTCTTTAACAAAAAATGCTCGTTTTTGCCCAGCTGAAATAGATTTCAAATATAATTTTAATGGTGACGTGATAATAGTTAAAATGGTTTTAAAGGAGCATTTTTTTTCTAGGAAACTTTTTACTAAGATGCTTTAGTTCCCATTATAAGTTGTTACTTAGAGTAAATAACTTTTGATTAAGTATTGTTTTTCTACTAGTAAGTACAATTTTACTTAAAAAATGTCAAATATAATCATTAAAGTTTTATTTTACTTAGTTGATTAATAATGTTGTGTGAAGTTTTTAAAACTTGAATAGTTCAATTCAGAGAGCTTTCAAAATCATCTTTAGACCATTACACCAACTGAAAATTTATTCTTTCATCATTTAATGGTATTTTAATATTATTATTTAAGATATTTTATTTTTGTTTATCTGTTGGCCGCAAAGTTTATTCTTGATTTTTAGAAATATTCAAAATCTATTTTTATAACAGTTTCCAGTATGATTTAATACTGAAAAAAAAAATTCGTTAATCTATAAATAAAACAGTGAATAATAACAACAAAAGTAATCAAAATAGTCGGAAGTTTTAATTTATAAAGTTTTAAAAAATGATTAAACATGAAATAACAACTTTTTTTTTAAAGTTATTGGTTTGGTCAAGGTTTCAACCAATTGGCTTATAAAGTTTAATAAAAAGAATTTTAAATTATCTTTAAGAATAATTATTTTTTTACTAAAGATATATTATTGTAACTGTCATGATTTATACTAAAAATTTTAAAAAAGTGTTTAGAATATCTCATAAAAATATAAATAAAATACAATATAAGACTATATATTAATACAATTTTTCTCTGATATAAATAACTTATATATATAGTTTGCACAGTTAGATAGGATCTAACTTCTGCTAATGTAACAACCTTAGAATGTAATATTCAGTTAAATCAGAAACAAACTTTTTCAATATAAAATTGAATAAATCAACCTAGCAAAAAAAAACTCAAGGTAAAAAAAATCAACAACAGTTGGTTTAACAGAAAAAGCTGGTTGACAGCTTGCCCTATCAGAAAATTAAAATCTGCTTCCCATGTTTTCTGTTTAAAGGTCAAAGTATTTGGTCAAAAAATGGGTCAGTTGATTTTATTGCTGAGGTTTAACTATTTAAGTAGGTATTTTATTTTAATTTTGGAACAAGCAATTTACTACATGAAAACAGTTAGGTTTATATAATAAGTTTAATTGTAAGGTTTTTTGTTTTAGGTTTTTATATTTATACAGATAATACAGTATGTTAAAAATATTGTAGTTTAACTAAAACAAACTTTATAAAAATAATTATTTACAGAAAAAAGTAAGATATTCTAAAGATTATTATTATTTACTATTTCTCTGTGCATATTAAAGAACATAAGCATTTTACAACTACAAGTAATTATTTATGTAAATTAGATTTGACTCTCTTTCCAAGTTAATGTAATATACTTGCTTTAAATAACGGATTTGAATTTTGATATACAATTTGTAAGTTCATAATTTTTTTTGGTTCTTTTAGTTTTAATTAATCCAAATTTAATACAGTATAACAAACAAAAAAAACAATATTTTTCTATTACTACTTATATGTTTTTTTTATTATTTCTAAGCAGAAAAAAGAATTTTAAACACAGATTTTTTTTGCGTAGTACGCACAATGCGTACTTAACTGGCAGTGCATACCTAAGAAATGCGTACTTAAGCGGAAAATAAAGGAAAAAAAAATTGTGAACACCCTTTGAAAAATGGCTAGACACGCCCCTGGTTTTGAGCACGAAAAATGCAACAATTAAAGTTGGATTCATTTTAAAAGTTAGATAGAAAAAGTAGTTTTGTATATATTGTAAATCCTAAAAAAAATTTATACTTAAATAGTTTTGTGAACTCAACTAACAGCAACAAGAGTGAAAGAAGAGCTCATCACCATTAACGACGATGCAACCCACAATGCTGAACTTTTCTTAAAAGTCAAATCGACTAGCTGACCTGTAATATTACGTTTATAACTTTGTAAACAGTGTTTGATTTTTTTTTAATACTGCAGGTATTTTGTTAGATTAAAGTTCAAGTACAATAAAGAGAAGCTAGTCGAATAACGTGAAGTGTAAAGTTAATAAAGTTAAAGTTTTTCAAGGTTATCTTAAACTATTCAATAATAGTTACTTAAAATAGTAATAAATTAATTAGTCATTCCCTTGTAATGTTCAGACAAACTTTAAATAAACTATACTAGTCTTATACAGAATAGACAAAATTTAAAACACTTTTTTATAAATCTAACCCGCGCACAAAGGAGCAATGAGGCCAACAATTCCCTTCAGAAACAAGCTGATTCCAAATGCTGAAGCGTAATTTTTTATTCCGGCAGCATCCGCGTATATGATTGTTGACAAACCTCCGTTTGATCCCTATTATGGTTGTTTTGTCTTATATTAAAAATTCTAAACTTATAATACAAATTATTCGAAGTTGTACCTTTAAATAAAAATGAAAAAACTAGCAGCTGATACTAGCACAGGGTTTATATTTACCAATATATGCTTAAGCTATCAGCGGCAATAACTAGTAAGAGACAAAAAGGTAGATAGGTTAAAAACTAGTAATAAAGAATTTTTTTTGTCAAAGGAGGCAGTAACTAAAATGAGCTTTTAAAAAAGAAAATAACAAAGATTGTTTATAACTTTTATCTTTTTTGTTTGTTTTCTTTGTTATTTATTTAACCAGCCAAAAAATTAAAACTTACATCAATTAATCAAAATGTGTTCATTAAAATTCAAAACGTTTTGACATTTTTAGAGAATAAAGAAAGTTTAAAACGTATAATTGATTTTTTTATTTGCACTATGTTTAGCAATGATTAAAACCATACGGTTAAAAATAGTAACTTTATACTTTATTAATTCGATTAAGTTTTATAAAAAGCTAAATAAACAAAAAAAATTATTAGTTTGTGATTATATAAGATTAATAAATAACTAACAGAAGCTTAAAATTAAACCAAATACAATTAAAAACAGTTGTAATTGCTTTTATAGAGTTGCTAAAAGAGGAAATGTTTTTGGATTGAAAGCTAGTTGAAATTTTAAACTTCATTTAGATTAGGATATTATCTTCATACGTTATAGGAAAATTATCATAACTAATTCACTTTTGACACTAATCATGAGTGATAACCTTAAATAGATTTAGATCTATTATGTCAGTAGTACATGGTTATACTTAATAGTCATTAAAATAGTTTTTTCCCAAGTTTAATTTTTTAAGAAAATTTTTTTATACCGTTTAAACGCTATTTTTATACATTACAAATTTTTTTACTGATTTTTTTTATTGTTTTTTTTTTAATGAAACCTTTTTAAATGAAAATATAATTATACCTTGACCTCAATATAGTTTGAGTAGATTTGGTTTGTAGCTACTAGATAAATGACTAAGAGGCTATTTTAGGCACTTACTATTTAATAATCTTATAATTAAACTTAGCTACCATTTATAACAACTAAACGCTGTTTCGTATATTACAACTTTTTTTGAAAGCAAAGTAAGTTTTAGTTTTATATCAAGGTTTTAAAACATATTTTGTACATAAAGTAATTAAAATAGTCAAATTTAACACGTGTTCCAATATTTAATATTATCGATCAACAAATATAAAACTTAAATTGTTTGAGTTTTGTGAGAAATAAAATAATTTACAGACTTTTTTGTTTTTTATATGGAACGCTTTTGGAAAGAAAAAGTGCTAATTTAAGCTAGTTGAAAATGAAAAAATGTTTTGTTCAAGAAATTTTTTTTTTTGTCTTGTACTTATGAAACATTTAATGACGGTTGTTTTACTTTATTTCAGCTATATTTCAAAAAAAAAAATTTCTAATTAAAAACGAAATAAATATACCAGAAGTTTAAGATTATCATTGTAAAATATATTAAAAGAGACATTTAACAAAAACTCAGAATTTGAAATATCAGAATTGAAATCGTTGTGCACCCATTGCTTTATAAATTTAAAGTATACTAAACATTTAATACTAAATAAGTTTAATGTTAAAAATATGAAAGTTTTGTTAAAAACTTTAAGTTTCATAAAGTAGTTTTAACAAACATAAGGTTTTTTAAGTGCATTATAATAACATTTAAATTTAACAAATAATTTTTTTTATTTTTTAAATATCTTTAAAGACAATAACCAAAGTTTTATACTTGACAAGTTATTGAACAAACTCTTTGTGAAGGATTGTACTGAAGTAAATGAGATAAAATTGTATTTAAACTTCAAGTTTTAAACCGTAAAATACTCACAACTCCACAGTTAAGCACACACATGCGATACACGAAATAATAACTTTCTAGTAATCAATCTTCCCATTTAGTATACAATATTGCTAGTTGACTTATCAACAAACCTCGAATAACCCGGTAAAGGCACGAACGACCATCAGAGAAGTAAAAGAAGTGGTGAAAGGCGTCGCAACGCAGCACACGAGCTGCATGAAGTAAGCAGTAGCGAGCAGATACAATCTGCTAATCCTGACAAGTTAAAGCAAGTTGTAAATTTTAAGCGCGGTAAACTTTCTTATCTGAAACTTTCACATGGTAAGTTTTAATGTTGGTAGCCACGTGTATAATTAAATTAATATTTTTACTTCAAAACGATTTTTTAAACTTTCAATATCTTTTTAAAGTAAAAACTTGGATTAATTATTTACAACTAACTGAATGTTAATAAATATGTATTCAATAAATAAGGTCTTTTGAAGTGCAAATGATGAACTTTGATATTAAATGTTGTAAAAATATGTTTAACCCAATTTTCTTTAAATCAGATTAGAGTAATACTTGTAGTTTAAATTACTTTATTACAAGTTCACCCAACTAAAATAAAAAACATTCGTTTATATGTAAATGTTGAACGTTAGCTTGTTACAAATAATTCTAATATTTTTATAAAGATAAAAACTCGCACTACAATAAAACATATATTAAATTTGCTTAGACGCTAAAGCGATATATCTTATGAATTTTTAGTAATAGATTTGCAAAAAATAAATTTATAAGTCAGGACATTTGTTTACAAAATATTTTATTGTTTTCTTAATTGAAATTTTTAAATACGTCTTTAAATGCATTATAATTTATAAAGAAAAGACTCTTATTATAAATTTGTACTACTTTTGAAATCATCGATCTTAAAAACTTTGAAAGCTAAAATAACCTTTAACAAATAACTTGATTTTATTTGCAAAATGTTATGTTTAAGTATTATTAATATATATATAAACATTATCAACAAAATAAATGTTGTTAAACAAACTTAACCTTTTAACATCTCCAAGAAATCCAAAGATAAACCTGGAAGCGATTTAAATTCCAGATTGAGTAGAAATTATTAGCGCTGCATTTATTGCTGGTATTCCGATCTTGTAAAAATTAAAAAAGATTACCAACTTTTAATTTTATCTCATGCAATTTTATGTTTTTATTTCAGTTTCTATTTGATCTAAATTTGTAACTATTTATTTTTGTTATTTTTTATCATATAAAACGTTTTATTATTTCATGTATTATGTCAAATTGATAAAAAAAATTACAAAAACAAATTGAAATTTTTCTATGAAAGAATTCTAATTAATTTTTTCTAATTTAAAGTAATTTTATCTTTAAATTTTCAAAATAACAAAAGTATTACAGTTTTTAACGTGAAACTAGTGTAAAATGGTATTGCTAAAAAGTAAAAAAGAGGTAACACAGCATAGTATCTAACAATTGTAGAAAATAAAGAACCTTAAATTTTACTAGCTTGTAGAAATTTTGACAAATGACTTTATTGTACTAGGTAAAAAACTAATTTTTATTCACTTAAAAGAGGTAAACTTTCTCGGTTTTTTCTAAAACTTAAAAAATGATGGCTAAATTACTTTTTAAATTATAGTTAAATTATACTATTTAAATACTTCACTTTTGTACACGTGTAATTAAAAGAAATTGCTCGGTTTTTTCACGTTCTTACATGACAGAATTTTAATGACTCAAATGAATAAGCTTCCATTGGTTTATTAAAAATATGCGGAAATTTGATTAATAATTTTTACGTAACATTCAACCACTGTTCACAGACTATTACCAGCTAAATTTCAAATATCTAACCACAATTTTAAGCATTTGTTGTCTAAAGTGTGTAAAATGATTGAAAAATTTTGCTTAAAACTTTATGATATTTGTTTGTAAGTTAGCATAAAGGTTTGAAATAACATTTAAAAAAATTAAGTTAAGTTCACGAGAAAGTAAGTGTAAAAAGTATTTTTGAATTTGTAATACTTTTTGGTTATATTAAAACAGTAAAAGTTAGTAAATTGATTTATAAAATGATAATAACTATGATTTGAACTATTGTAAATTAATTTTAGTGTTTAAGTAAAAATTTTCGGACATTTTAGAATAATTTTAATGAAACACTCATAATTCTCGTACTAACCAATGTTCAAAGGAATGTTGCCAAATAAATTTAATATATCTAAGTACAATCTACATATTTATTGTATTAAAAGCATGTTAGCTTAAACAGCAACTTTTGCAAAACTTTTATAATATCTGTTTGTAAGATAACAATGCTTGCATTTGGTTACGATGTCTAACTTAAATGTAAAAAAATAATTTTTGAAAAATCATTAGAGAAATTTAACTGAACTTTGCAAAAAAAAAATCAGTTAAAAAGTGTATTTGAATTAATAACTACTAATTATTTTATGTTAGAATAGTAAAAGGTTTAACATTATTATTCTAATGGTAAAAACTATAACTTGTTTAATTTAAACAAGTAGTATGTGTTAAGTTCTCTGTTTTATATTTTTCTATTGTTGATAGAGTTTTATAATAAAAGTTTTATAAAGCTTAATAGCGATTTTTTTAAAACTACAACTGCTTACAATTTTTGAAATATTTGTTAGTTATTACTTTAATAAGCTAAAGTTAATTTTAACAAGCTCATTTTATCTGTATTGTTAAACAAAAGTAAATGTATTAAATTAAAACTGTAATTAAAATACCACATAGTCGAATACTAAATTGTTTTGTTAATACATGACGGAACTTGTTTTTACTTTACAAATTCAAAATCAAACAAAATGAAATTATTGTAAAATATTTTTGTAAGTTTGTTGTTTATATTGAATACATGTGCGAAATTGTTTTTTGTCTTTTGTGGTTTATAAGCCTGTACAACGTTGGTCATAAACAATATTTTTATTAATACTGACACAGGGTTAAATCAGAATGGTTAGCATTAAAAAAAACTAAAATCTTATTACAAAAGCCATGTATTACTTTGAAGTATGCTGCAAACATTTTGAGTATTTTCTATTAGATAAACATAACAATAATAAAAAAAAGTTATAGCTTATATAACGAAATGAATAATGCCAAAACTTTGTTTTTTATTCCGAAGCTTTTATAAACATTTACTTACTATTACTTTTGATTAATGACTCTTAGCAACAAAAAATAAAACTAAAAAATTTGTAGCGTTTTGTTATAAACAGTTTTTTTAGCTATAACATTTTTCATTAAATATAATTATTATATTCTACTAACTACATGATAATTTCATTAAACGTTTTATTTTTTTAGAAATACAAAATACAAACCTCTTTTTCAGCAAATGAGTGAATGAATAACGTGCTAATTGTAACTGCACCAAACTGCAGTGATGTACCAATTACGAAAACCCAAAATACTTTGTTTGTTAAAAATTCTCTCAATTGAGGTGATAAACGACATTCTGATCTGTTATTTATATAAGTTTTGATTGATTTATATGAGTATTTCCGTAACATGTAACATAAAAAAAATTATATAGTTTAAGTTTTATTTTGTTTTATTTACAGAAAGAGTACAATAATTCATTTTAAAATAACTATATAAAATCAATAAGTTATAATAAATTATTAAATGTAATACTCATCTATTATTCTTTATCGTTCAGCGCTTTTTTTATCGTTCAATAAACATCAAAGTACTACAACTTTTGAGACTGCTTTTAAATTCAAGTACCTGTTCCTCCCTTCAACCGACTTGTTTTCTATTGGTTGCAATGAACTTAAATTCTCTTCTTTTGATAGATTCAATTTCACAGTCGGTGATTTCATCAGAGCGCCAGCTACCACCATGCTTAAATTTAACACAGATAACATGATTAAGTAGCTTCGAAAAGAATATTTTTCAATTAGAAAAGTTGCAACCGGAGACATTACTACTGTTCCGACCGAGGAACCTGAAAAGTTGAATTCGTAAATTACAAAAAACAACGTTTGTTTTTAAGAACAGTAGTTAGGTGAGTTTTGTAGTAATTTAATAAATTTAAGTTTTGTAAAAGTTCTCTTCAATTAAGTATTTAATCTAACCAATGCTGGATATGTTGGTTGCAATACTTCTTCTTTTTGTAAAATGTTTCGCAATAATGACTGGCGCTGCAATAAAGCATATTCCAAACCCAAGACCTGGGAAAATAGCAAAACTTTAACTAATTCGTAAAACATATTAGCTAGAACACTTTTAGTAAATAATGTCCTAAACATTAATTCTGGTAATTGTATTTTTTTTTGTTTATACGAGTTTTTTACTAATAATTGTAACACTTTAGTTTTCCTGTTGGTTTTGCAAAAAGCCTAGAAGAAAATTTTAAGTGCATGAAAGCTAAGAAAATTTCTAGAATTTTCTTCAACTAACGTACAGAATTTTTTATTTTAATAAAATTTTTACACATAATTTCATAAACTTCTGTTTTGTTTATATTCAACAAGTTTGCAAATCCTCAAACAAAAATAACTCATAGTTACTAAAGAATAAGAAATGTTTTAAAATCAAGTTATCTAAATGGCTGTAAGATACTTTTAAAGTTTATTAGTTTTGTAAGAGCTTTTACTTAACTAACTAGTTCCAACATAAAACAATACATACTGCAGTCGCTTAAACTTAAGTTTAAAAGAATAAACAAAAATTAACATTTAAAACTATAGTTTTGAAATATTAGGTCACATGTTGTTCAACAGTTTAATAATTTATTAAGTATAATAGAGTTATTATATTCTTAAATATGATAATAGAATAAGGGACTTAAATATGGCATAATTCATCTTCATTAACTGTTGGCTTAAACCATTTTTTTAAACATGTTAATCATCAAGATTTAAGTCATTATATATAATTTTTTTGTTTAAAACCACTTTAAAATTTATTTTATATAATAAAACGTAGAAAAACAAAAAAATAATCTACAAGTCGGAGTTTTCTTATATATTTATTTGAATTTGTCCCAAACTCTTATACATATGAAGAATAACGAAATATTTTAATATTAAAATTTAGTACACCATAGTAAATGCTATTTTATAAGGCATTAAAGTTATTTTAAATGATGATACTTTACTCTGTTTTTTTTGTCTCAAGAATAATAAAAGGTCAGAGAGACGCAGTATAATCATTAAAGAACAATTATATATCAGATATGGTAGGTTTAAATTATGTTGTTATTTATGACTAAATGTTTTAAAAAAAAAATTTCAAGGCAGTTAAAGTGATCATTTTTCCTTAGTTTATCTTCGATATTTTTAATAAAAATATTTTTTCAAACCATACAAGTAGGTTTTCAAACATTTAAACTTTTTAAATGATGACGGTTTAGTACTAAAATTTT
Organism: Thalia democratica; assembly: GCF_965202585.1. NCBI lineage: Eukaryota > Metazoa > Chordata > Thaliacea > Salpida > Salpidae > Thalia > Thalia democratica. The sequence continues at coordinate 24,926,992 of NC_139173.1, forward strand.
AATAAATGGTATTAAACAAACTAAATGTGTAAAATGAAACGTAATATGTAATAAGGTTTAAGTATTATAAGAGGTGTTAAAGGTAGAATAAAAATTATAAGTTTTTCCATTAAGATAATTTATTAGTTTTATTACTACATCTTAGTGATTAGGTAAAAAAGTTGCGTGTGTTAAAATGCAGAAAATAAAAGTTGAGTTAACAATGATATTCCAAAATAATATACTCTAATTGTTTAGTATTATAAAAGTTATTAAAAAAAAAGAATTTTTTGAAGAAGCTTATATAAAACAAAGATGAACAACTGAAACAACAAATATAAAATTCAATGAGATGATCTTTTAGTATTGTGACATAGTTTTTATTTAAAACCTAAATAAAACTTTTGCAAAAATCTATCAAAGCCAATGCTTAGATTTACATGTGCGTGATATAATTACATTAAAGTTAACATAAATTTTGATCAAGCAAGTTAGATCATTAGACTACAAGTTTTCTGTACACAAATATGCAGACTTTATTATAATGTACGTGAATCTTCACACGCTTAAAAGAGGTGTTCATATTTTTTTTGCAGCGAAACATCGTCAGTCTTATAGAATAAAATTGAATAAAAAATATTTTATAATTAACAATAATAAAAGTTTTTTAAACTAAATACTCTAAATTCACTTTTAGTGGTTTATTGAACAAAAACGAAAAATTGTTTAATTTTTTTTGTTCAAGGACCTGGATACGCAAAAAGATCTCTCGGTCATCGAGTTTAATACCCAACTTAATCAAAATTATAATGAGCTACAGATGAAAAAATAAAATAAACTTTTTAGAAGAGGTTTTAACAAGTTGTAAAAATTTTTTACAGAAAATTAAAAAGCAGGTTTAAATTTAAATGTATATCAAATTTTAAGCTTCGTGGTAGCTAGAGTGACACTAATACTCGCTATAAAATTCTCATGACTGATAAATAAATGGATAAAGGGCCGTATTAAAAATTTAAGTTTACAAAATCTTAGTATTCAAAAAAAATGTCTAAAACTTTCTTTAAAACTTGTAAAACTTTAAAAATATTTTTTTAAACAAAAGTGCCTTAACTTTTATTTAAGTTTTAAATAAACTTTGCAACAGTATTACAGTTTTATAAGATGCATTATATGTTGTAGAAATATACGGTTTTAAAATAATATATACAAGTAATAACTTAAAAATTAGTATAAATACATACCTGCTACAAATCCAAATGTTATAATGAAAAGAGGAAATGAATAAACAAAAGACGAAGCAAATATTGAGCAAGAAACAAAAAAGGAAGAAGTCATGACAGCTTTTCGTAGTCCAAACTTTTTGAAAACTGGAATTGATAACAAACCTACGAAAATAAAAAACTGTTGATGAATAGCTAACTTTTTTTTGTAGTCTAAAATTTTATATTAAAGTTTAGAAAATTAATCTTTTTTCTTAGTTTTATTGTAATATTTATTTAATTTTAGATTTATAGCTAGGAAGTTTTTTATTTTTATATTTTCAAATTTGAATACTAAATTATAATCAACAAACTTTTAATTGTAGTATAAGATAAACCTAAAAAACAAAGCAAATAGAAAACTCATGTCTTTCTTTACTGTTTATATCCAATCTAAGGGGTTGTAAAACAAATCTTATGCATAAAAAATGTTTTAAAAACGTCAAAATGTAAGTTTTATAAGAAACCAGAAATAGACATTCCAAGGATCATGAGAGATATGACTGATGTGGCTCCTGTATTTGAAGTTCCAAGTTCTTTCATTAAATACTTCAAATACACTGATTGAACTCTTTAAAAACAAAAGTATTCATTAGTTTAAAAGTTTGGTATTACCTAATACTTTACCATTACATTTTTCAAATATTTAGACTTTTCAATAACAATGTGTTTTTTTGTTATAATAATCGTCTTTAGCGGTTTAAACTATTATGTATAAAAATATAGAGCTTAAAACTTAAATAAGTGTGCTATTTTTCGAAGTCTTATTGACTTTTTAATAGTATTTTTTTGAATTAGTTTTACAAAGAGAAGTTTTTTTTAAATGCTAAAAACAAACTATTTATAGATATTTAAAAGCCTTGACCTAATAACATTATCAAAATTTTATTTTATGAAAAGTTAAATTTTATACTTTTTTTAAAACTAATTTGTTACAATTTTTATTATAAGTACTTAAAAAATATTTAAAGTATTAAAAAAAACTAATAAATTTTCGTTTAACCTCAAAATATATTCAACTAAAGCTTCTTTTTTTTTGGAAACGTCTTTTTGCCGATACATTAAATGTTAGAAATGTCTAGTAGTAATTATTTGATTTTATTCAAACAAAGTATCACAAAAATTACGATCGCAGTAGTTTAAAGAAAAAGTAGTTAAATAATTATTGAACTCAGATTTGCTCATGAATATAACTTACTTGCTTGCACCAAGTGTTAGGAAATTAATGACAAATCCACACAACACTACTATGTATCCTCTGCAACTTGTTTCATTTTTTGTTGTTGTACTGATACATTCGATTCTGTTCGACCGCTTGTTTTGATCCATAATGTTTTGCTGTATTTCAAAATCTAAACACAAGTTTAAAATAATTCTACTGAGCTTTTTAATTAAATCGATACGTAAAGTCTGTGTTATGAATTTAAATTACCTTTAGTTAAAATAAAGCAGTATTTGTAAAGTTTTACAAAATTATGTTAAATAACAGATTTTTTTTGTGTTTTCGTGAATAATGTTCAACTTAAAACTAGACATTTTAATGTTACTGTGTTAAAAACATTAAAGTCTGACATTCTTGGCGTCTGCTCACAGTTTAATAGATCTAAAATCTTTTTTCTCGTATTTACAAGAAGATAAAAAGTAAAATAAATATATATATTTTTATAGAATTAGAAGAGATGAGAGAATTATGTGCCTTTAGGCGAGCTTTCATTGTGTATCGCATAGCATGGTTGTATATTCAAAACACTTTGATGAAAACATTATTAAAAACCTATTAAAATCCTATGTTAGTAAAATTTTTAGCTCTTTTTTAGTTTTTTTTTTCTACATTGCAACTACTTATACTTCAAAAAGTCTAATATTTCCTGCTTTAATTATTTATGCTACCCTTTATATATTTTTATTTCACAATTTGTAGGACAGCAAGTTTTAAAACACAAACATGTTATTAACTTGTAAAAGATAGTAGAAGTATAAAATACTAATAAGGCTTATTGTAGAACTTAGTTTGCGTTTTAATTGAAACTTAATAACAATTATATTAAAATAAAAAGCTTTAGCTTTTAGTAAACGAACGCACAATATTATTTTATTGATACACAGGTGCAACGTTATTCCTAACCGTAATCTAAAAAGTTCTTGTGTTTATATAATTACCTAATCTATTCAAGCATTAATATTACTTTAAAATACACTATAAATATGTAGAAAAACTTCCTTTTTTTAGAATCAAAGTAATAATAAATCAACTTTGATTTTAATCTTAACTTTTATATTTAGGGCCAGTAGATTTCAACTGTTTATATTGAAGATGCATTATATTAAATTAGGATAAATAAGTATGAAGCTTTGAAACTATGTGTTTTAAAACTTTGTTACTAAACCAACATAGTTGACCTCGTAATAATAATGAAACATTTATTTTAGATACTTTAAAGAAAAAAAAAGAGTAAACATCAAACACAACGGCAGTCATGAAAGTCACAGTGGTCACTGAAGTAAACTGATTTAAATTTTTCGTTCGAATAATCATGCGGTCTTAATCCTTCATACTAATTTTTTTTTGTTGTAACCGTTTATTATAGAAGAAATGAGTTTAATTGACCTCTAAAAAATACCAAACTATTATAGTCTATTTTTATATAAAAAGTTATATTGAAATAAGAAAGTGTTTAAATTTATATAGTTTACGTAAAACAGTTTAAAAAAGGAAACTGAAATACATAATTTAGTTTTACAAATATAACTATGAAAAACTAATACAAAATCTAAATATAGTTATAATTGTTGTTCTTATACTTTTTAAAGCTGCAAAATTTTACTTTAAAGAAATTTATCTTACGTTTATGGATTATGTGCAAAACTAATTAGATTTGATATTTTTTTCCAAGTTGCGAAATAACTAGGTATGGAATAGTTAAGTGTTTTTGTTATTTTTCAAAATAATTTTTTTAAACATTTAAGTAAGCTATAGTTCGAATATAATTACATTACTTATTGAAGTATTCTCAAGTAAAATCAAAGTTTTTGTACTGAAATTAAACTTTTATACTAAAAAAATCCGTGAATTTGTTAAGTTTACCAACAAATAATTAAAATCTGACATTTCTTAATTTCCTTGTGGTGTTGTGCACAATTAAAAGTAGCATATTTTTATGCGATCAAGTATTACCATCGGCAATCGGTTAGTTTTACGGAAGTTACTTGGTTGATATCTAATATTTAGTATTAGTTCTTAAACTTAGCTAAATAACATAAAACATTCAAAACTGTAACTTAAATTTTTTATCTAATAAACTAAATATTATTTTAGTTTAAGTTTATTCTATCATGAACTAAATTAAATATTTTCTACTTTTTGTTACTTACAACATCAACATTTATTATTTTCTGAAGGTTTATTTTATTTAAAAAGTAAGAAAAAGTATACTTTTATCTTGAAGATTTGAAGACTTTAAAGTAATTTGAGTTTGAATACAATTCGTTTTTGAATTTTAAAATTACTTAAAAACATACCAAATAAATATTCATTTAAAAGCTTGAAATATAAATTACTTTAACTGTGAACAATACTTCTAAAGGAAAATAAAGATGTATAGGTTTCAAAAATACTTGGTTTTTGTAAACTGAAGATTAATAGAAAACACAATATAAATTTTATTTCTATTTTGACAAGGTAATAAAACTTGTAGACCAATATTTTAATATGATTTACAGTTCAAAACACTACAGTCAGCATATGAATCATTGAAATTGTAACGGGTTTTTGTATTTTTTTTTCAGTATAATATTTAAAAATTACAAACCTAAAACTGAATTTAAATAAAATATTCAACTAAATACTTATTTATACAACCTTTTATTTAACTTTGTTATATACTTTTTAACTTTGTTTTGTTATTTAAGTTTAATCATACTGAATAATAACTTCTAAAGTATCATAAATGCTTAACAGTATTTTAGTTTACTTAGTCTAATCTTCAGAAAATAGTAAAACGATATTATTTGAAACTTTAGTTAAGTTGTGAAACATTTACATAAGTATTTTTTTCCTGATCAGCATCAAATGTTTCAAACAGTACAAAATAAGATGAGTTAAGCTTGTTTTGTAACAAGTCATTTAAAACATTTTTATAGTGTATCTAGTGAGAACTTCAAATATGATTAAAAAGAAAACAATGTTAAACTGAATTTTAACATTGCTAAGAGAAAAAGCTTAAGTTAAATACAGAAAGATAAACTAAAAAGTATTTTTTTGTACATACAATAGTATATTCATTGTATCTAAAAATTACTTACAAATAAAAACACTTATAGACCACTGTTACGCACTACTACAAAAATTATCAATTAAAAACTTAATTTACTTTAAACTGTAAAACTGGTTCTTTAACAATGTAATACGCACAATTTTTAATTTTGAAAGAAGTTAGCATACTACAGTTTATGAATGAAAAACACAGGTAGTTTTAATAAATGCTGCAGCACAGATTAGTTTTATATATTTTTAAAGTTAATAAAAATACATAAGTTATAATAGAAAACTCGCTAAAAATATCTTTAGGATCTACTTTTACTTTATTCATTAGAATTAATTGCCCTTTTTACTAGTTTTTGCATTCATTGTAAACATACTAAATAAAATATAGATATAGACTGTCTGAGTTATTATGACAACAGCAGTAAAAATAAAATACTACAAAAATATAAAAGATTAGCAACATGAAAATGTTTTATCAAAAGCAAAACGCTAAATGAAATAATAGTTTTATTACTACCATAGCATACTAACAATTAAATTAAGAGCTTTTTTTCTGATGAAATAAAAACTGCTAGTTTTAATTTTTTTCCTTTTGCTCTAGTTCTAAGACTTCAGACTTAAAGTATGAAATTTTATTATTGTTAACTAAAAAATATATTTACTTATTTTTTTATTAGTTGATATTAAAGGTGGTATAAATGAAGATTTATAACCAATAAACATTTTCAACCTACGTATATTATACTTATATGTCCTGGACAAGACGTTAAAAGATATCCGTGGTGTGCGACTCGATAACTGAAAGTTTTTTTTGTTCACTAGGTCCGAGGACCAAATATTTTGAGCGTTATTTTTTCGTTCAATAAACTATGTATCTTCAAAAAAAAAAGTTAATACAATTTACAACAGTAGTCGGCACGCTACTTCGAATCCGTGAACCTTAAATCACAAAATTAAAGTTCTGTACACCCCAATTTGCATTGTTTAGCGCTGCTAGTGTTTAAGAATACGTAAACACTTTTAATCGTTTTTTTTTACTAATAATTCGGTAACACCCAGTTAATTTTTACACGCTAACTTTAAATTTACCAGTTTACCCTATCCATTTCAATAAACTTCTAATATCGATGATCTAAATTTTACAACAGTATTTTACTTTTATCACCCAGGTATAAAATACTAACTAGATTTATTTAATACATTCATGATTTAAAACTAGACTTAATTATTTTTAGAGAGCTAAGTATGTGACAGCCCTGATGTTACTGACCCTTTCTATACTTTAATTTTATTATAAGTAAAACATAATTGAATTTTTTCGGCCTAACTAATTTTTTGTCAAATATCAGTTGATTAAGCTGACTAATATATTGATTTTTTATGTAGCAAAACGCTTTTAAACAATAAGAGTTAATAAAATTAAACATTAATAGAACACTAACCGTTTTATTTTGTTTTAAGAATTTAAGAGATTTGCTCACTTCGGTTTTTCTTTAATCGGCTAAGGGTGGAAGAATTTTTACATAATGTGACAGAATAGAACTGAGAGAGTACAAAAACGGTCGTTTTATTAACAACAAAATGGTCAATTAGATATCAAGGCTGAATATGTCTTAAATGTAGAAAGATTTAAAAAAAAACTTTGATTTAGTTTCTGCGCGAAAAAAAAATCATGAACTCCAAAATAAGTTTCATGCACCCCAAAAGTCTCGTGCACCCTAAAAGAAATTTCATGTACACTAGTGTGCACCAGTGTACACCGTGCCGACCACTGATTTACAGTGATAAACTTGTGTTAAGTATGTTGATAACCAACACAAAGAAGATTTAACGTTACTTTAATGAAAGTTTAGCTTTTATCTAACGTTTTTTTAGCTTCACTCTTTATTATTTACAAATTAGTTTTTTAATTAACTTAAGCATAGTTTTTTTTAAACTGTTTAAATAAACATATAGTTTTAATGTAGTTTAATTAAGTGTTTTATTAGTTTAAAACATTATTTGTTTGTTTTTTCCTCTGCAACTTCTTACGTACTAAGTAAACCTTTTTTAGTATAACTAAAACTTTTTAAATGTAAAACCTATACAAATTTTAAAACAATTTTACCGTAAATAAATTTTTTTCGTTCCAGTTTACCTACAGCGAAATTAAAAAAAAATAATTTAGTTTACATCGTATTTAGTTATTTATTTTGTATTACTTACTAAAAAAATGTTGTTTTTTAATACATCAGACAGTTTGAAAACGTATTTAAATAAACAGGTAACGAGTATATCTTATTGGAGGAACAAGTAATCTTTTTATTTCAAAAAGCCAAGTACATTATAAAATATTTAATGAAATAAAAAAATTATACTGTTTTAGCATATTTTATAAAATTCTTGCAAATTTTCTAGATTTTTGAATTATCTTCTGTCGTAACTAAAATTTAATTTTCTTTATAATAGTACATTTTTTTAATTAGTGTTTCAAGATTTAATTGTATTATTAATAAAACGCTTATTAACATTATCAATATAAAGTTATCAAAAATTAAACTTTTTCTAAAGCTTTGACTTTTTTTTTTGATTTTTATAAAGTTATATTAATTGAAATCTTTAAAAAATAAAGACAAGACCGGTAAAAATTAATAAATAATCCAATATTTTTAGTAAATATTAAAAACTACTATTTAAACTTGAAATTTTCAGACTTCTTAACATTTAATATATTTTGTCAAAAAAATGATATATAGTAATTAAATCTGTAGAATTTAAATAAAGTTCGCAAGTATTAGAAGTAATATAATTAGTAAAACATTTTATTTTTTCTTAAAAATAGTCTAAGGTTCATATAGTATTTCAAGCATAAGTTTTATTTCCACTCGATTTATGACTATCAAAACATTAACATGTTTTAAATACACCTAAATAATAACATGAACATCAGCAAAAGTCATCAGAGCTAAAGCTTAAACTTTCATATGCCGTAAGACGAGCTCAAAGTTTGTTAAGAACAAGTTTTGACGACAACAACTCAAAATTTTTAAAAGCAAAAAATAATTGCATAATGCTAAAAGCATATATTTTATTTCTGAACGGCTTGAAAATATCAAAACATTAAAATGTTTATAAATTGTCCAAATATTTACAATAAATCAGTAAAAGTTTTCTGAGCTAAAATTTGCACTTTTACCTTTACCCAAAAGCTTTGCCTTGAGACAAGCTTAAAGATTTTTAGCAACAAACACTCGAATGTTTAATTAAAAGTATATAGTTTTAAATATTTTAAAGGGCTTATTAAAAGTTTTAGTTTTGTTAATTATCTATCATCAGTTGTTTTTTGAATGCAGTGTTTAGTTAATATATTAAACAGTACTGTTTTATAAAAAAACTTTGGTATTTAGGTATTATCAGTTATTTATATTAAAAAAGTTCAAAAAAGATTAAAAATTACATAAAAACAGTATATAATAAGCATTATGTAATGTGAAACGTGTCTTTACCATAAAAAATGTTATTTAGATTATTAGTAAAATAACCAATCTTCTAATTTAAGGAAGACATATTGTTTAAAATGTATTAAAAAGTTTTTTCTCGATAGATAATCAAGTACATATATTTTACTTATTTGTATATCTTTTTATTTTCAATTTGATTTCGTTAAATAATTAACCTGTAAGTTTATAAGATCTGTATGTAATTTCAAAGTATTTTTTAAACATACATAAACTACCACTATTAAGTAACCTTTAATATTTTTTGAACCTTAAAAACGAGTCAGTATAAAAATTTTCAAGTTAATCTTTGTTTTTTTGTTTTCTGAAAACCAGTAATTGATTTCGCGTTTTAATGAAGTATACTTTTATTCATTTTATAGAAGCGAAACAAACAAAAAGAATTTGATTTAAACTAAGATTTAAAAATAATACATTTAATGATTGGCGATTTTTATCTTATTAGTACGGTAGAACCCTTTGATAGTTAAGGTTGTTAAAAACGTTTCATATCCAACAAATTTTATTTGGAGTATGAACTAATTTTTTAATAAACCAGTATGGTGTTTTGAAAAATAAATTTTAGCACTAAACTGAATCGCACGACCATTAACAACAATCCACGCGATATTCTGCAATCTGATAACGTTTAAATTGGCGTGTAACACATGAAAAAATTACTCGATTAGCTTTAAATTCAAAAACTTAATAGAATTATAAAACGAAGTTTACATAACATATTTAAAGATATATAGTAGAAAATTATGTTTAACTTTTTTTTTATTTGCAAACTTAACATAATGTTTATTAGAGAAAAATTCTGTACTTTTAACACTTTTAAGCAAAATCTTCAAAAAAAATTTTTTCAGCCAAAATTATGATTTATCCTATCGTTTTTTAAAATTATTAAAGTTGTAAACGTTATGCTTATTACTAAATAAAAACATAGTTTAGTATCTAGAGTTACTAAACATTTTTTTTATTTTTTCCTGGTTTTTTTTAACTTGTTCCAGGTAATTTAAAAAAACAGTTTTTAATGAATTTTTAATACAAAATACAATTAAAGGTATAATAAAGTCTTTAATAGTATAATTACATAAAAAAGATACTGTAAAGCTACTTTAAATGTGTTCTTTTTATAAACTTATTTAAATATATTTCTTTGTTGATTTGATAGAAATTAATGTATCTAATTTAATATTTAATACTGTACATGTACATGATTGCTTTATGTTTTTGGCAATTTTTCTCAAGGTTTTTAAAATTTCCTCGAGACTTTTAAAAGAACACATTTTTTGGTCTATTTCAGTTAAAAAATAAATTTCAGGTAAAATACTGCGTTAAATAGTATTAAAAACATTTAAGAAATACTCTAAAGCTACTTAAAATGTTTTTTTCAATAAAAAAAAATGTTAAAGATGACGAAAAATATTTATCTATATGATAGGTTTTTTAAGTCAAGTCGAAAGAAATTTTACTATTTAACATGTTAAAAATTTAAAAAAATTCAGGTTTTTATAGTTTGTTTTAAGTTTCTCTAGGTTAAAGGTTTATTAACAATCCAATATATGGTTTTTTCAATATTTTTTTTACATATAATTTTTTAGTTTTTCATATAAGAGGTTTTTCATGGTTTTTTTTACATAAAATATCAATTTCCATTTTTTTTATGGTTTTTTTGGTAACCCTATATAATAGTTTGTTACAATAAAATATTAAGTATTTTTATACTCAAGCTTTTCAAAATTTATGTAACCCACAAAAAAATTTGTTAACAAACAAGGCTTGTTAAAACTTTTTTGGTGATAAATAATTACCTCCAAATACAAATGTCCACTTCTAAGTTAATCTAAACTTCTTTCAACTAACATATTATTTATAGAGCTGCTTCAATTTATTTGGGTATAATTACAAAACTTTACACACAAAAAGGAAAGAAATATTTTTGTACTTTATCGGAAATCCCCTACTATAACTAAAAGATTAAAATTGTCATATCAGGGACAAAACTAATTAAATTTCAAATGTTTAATTAGTAGATTTAAACTACTTATCAGAGACAAAATTTCAATTATTAGTTATTGTAATACTTAATCATATTATCTAGCAAAATTTACATCCGATCAAATCTGAAAACCGCTTATCGACTAAAGGTAATGGTTTAAAGTTAAAGGGAAATAGAAAAATAAATAAATAACCTGTACTAGTATTTACCTAGTTTTAATTTTGTTTTGTATTACAGACTTTATCATTCTTGTAATTAGTTTGTGAATAAACTCAGCCAAGAAAGATATATTTATTTATGATAAAGTCAAGCTGAATTGAATCAACAATGCCTGTGATAAAATGCCCTCTTGAGAGTTGCACATATTAAACACCAGACGTCGATGCTTCTGTAGTTGCCTCTTTCTTTATCATTCACAATAATGTTTACATTAGTGCAAATTCTTCAAAACCAAAGCCTCCAAAGATGGACCGTCCTCGAATAGGGACAGACTGCAATGAAGAGGGTTGGAACATATTTGTACAAAAGTGGTCTATTTTTAAAGATAGCATAGTGATGACAGATGTAGAAAAACGCCGTCAACTGTACCAGTGCTGTGAGGAAGATCTAGAGGATACTATTCTGAAGGGACATGAAGATGTAGTAAATTTAAGTGAACAAGAGCTTTTTAGGATGATCAAGCAGCTTGCAGTTATTCCTGTTTCAGTTGTTGTACGACGATCAGACTTTCTTAGTGCAAGACAGGATTTGACTGAAAATACTAGATCATTTGCCGCCCGTTTAAAGGAAAAAGCCAGTACATGCTCCTACACATGTAAATGCCCGAATGATGGCTGTAATCAAATGATAGATTTTACAGACATAATCCTAAAAGATGTCATGGTAACAGGCTTAGTGGATGAGGATATCCGTAAAGAGTTGCTAGGATGGGAAAATCTAGATGAGAGAAATGTCAATGAGACAATCGGTTTTATTGAAAGAAAAGAGATGGCACATGATGCAATGCCGAAACCTGCTGTTACAGCCTCAGTTTTCTCATACAAATCCTAAAAAAAAAAACCACACAAAAACCAAGTTGTAAAATAACTTTTGGCATATGTAATAAATCAACTGATAAATTTGTTTGGAGCAGTAAAAATATGAGGTATATTGAGTGTGCTGCCTGTAAACAATGCTCGATAAAGTTCCGTAAAAAAGTTTATCAAAGTCACCAAAATTATGCTGATGAGTCAAATGCAATTCTAGTTGGTGGATTGTATACACAAAACTTTGATGACTTTTGCAGCCGACGTCGTAGGAAAAATATGTTCGAGCGTAAAAACTTCAAGAAGAAAAATGTGGTACAGGGACAGAAAAACGTATTTCTACACACTGGATGTCGACGAAAACAGCACAAATCCCAAAGCAATCCTCACCTACCTCCAAATGATAAGAAGTCATTACCTTACGTCAGAAAGAAAGTTTTGACTTACAATAACCCGCAAACTCAAAAGTGTGGCATGACGTTTGAAATAAAAAGGAAGAATCTCTCAGTATTCGTTTTGTAAAGTCTCCGTAAAATATAAGTAAGAACACAAAATCGTTGCCACCACTGAATTTGGGTGATCATGTCGTGATACTAAATCAAACAGGTAACTTTCCTAGCAAGTGGGGGAAAAGTGGAGTGATGGTGGCAGTGACTTAACTTTTTTACCAAAAAATAAATTTACTTTAAAAAAATTGAATTTCGGTTATAGCACAAAATTTTAAAGATAAGTATTGGTATTACCTTGTAAAAATGATTTTCATCTATAATTTCCAGGCAAAAAAAAACTTACATTTTATTTTAAATATAACGCTACTTAGATAAAGCTTTCTAGTAGTTAGAGCAAAAACCTAAAAATTTAGTTTATTAAATATAATTGGTTAAATATTGAAATATTGAAAAATTCCTAGGTTAATTAACTTATTTGTTTGTGTTATTTTATTTATTTAATATGTCTTTACTACTTTTATTAACTTTAAACCTTACTTATGGCAAGTAAGTTATTTAACCTTTTTTTTTTTATTTTTACCATTTTTTTAGTATGTTTTGATCAAGATTTTTTTCTTATTTTAAATCAGTGTCACCCTAACCCTTACCGTCGGTCGGTAATTTATTTTTGGAATTAACTTAATTTTGTTTCTTGTTTGTTTATTATTCATTTCTAAAAGTTTTTTTTTTACCTTTTTATTTATAACTTAATATCACTTCTCTACCGCTAACCATTATTCTCGATCAGTACTTTATTATTTTTTCTTTTTCATTTCCTTATGAAAATGTGGGTTGATTTGTTATTCTAATTTCTTTATAAATTTAATTATTCTTTTGGTTATTGATATTTTTTACTCTCGTGCAAAAACGTCTTTGTACCCATATGTTTTCGTGCAAAATTGTCATTTCCTGTGTATTTGACCCTTCGTGCATATTTAGCCCGTTCCCTATCTTAAAATTAATTAATAAAACGTGTACTTTAAACATATTTATTATTTTAAATTCTGAAAAACTACATAAATAAATTACTGCGAAACATGTGTATTGTAAATTTTAAATTAAATGTAGTTTACCACAATATAAAAGTAATAAACAAAACTAAAATTAAAGTTTTTGTTTGCAAAAAATGAAAAAGACTGTAATTTCATTCAATATCAGTTAGTCCATGAAATGTTTCATAAAGGCAAAGAAAAATTAATATAAATAAAAAAGTATAGTAACCTTAATGTCTCTAATTAAACAAACTTTTTTTGATTAAAAAATTATTACTTTTATACATTTATTTTTTTTACCTTTGTTTAAAAACAAAGTAATTATTTTTGTATAAACTGCATTACAACAAGTATGAATTTAAAATATTTGTGTTTAATTTAAATTGAACGTCCTAAAAAAAAACAATAACATAGGTTAAGTACTACACTTTAAAATCTAACCTCTATAACTGACAAAATAAAAACTAATATGCTTGTTTTTACAATAAAAACAATTAATTTTGCAAACAATTACCGTTATTTATACATAATTTGTTTATTTTCTTCTCATAAATAGAAACTAAGAAGACTACAGTTTTAAAATTACATTAAATAGTTTTAAACAACGATGCAGGGCTGAAGTATTTTGTCATGATCATAATTTTTGTAATATTAGCGGTAGTAACTGATATGTTTTTTAAATAGTTAGTAAGGTGAGTACTTTGTTAACAAAGTTAAATTTTTTTCCAATCTTTGCAAATTTCATCCAGGATTCTAAAAGTACACAATTTTCGGTCTATTCTCAGCTCAAAATTAAGTTTAAGGTAAGAAACTGTATTAAATAGTATAAAAAACACTGAAAATATACTGTAATGTTAATGTAAATATGTTTTTTTATTAAAAGAAAATTTTGATGATGACAAAAATTTTTTTAATTATACGATAAAGTTTTTAGTCAAACCCAAATTTTACTAATAAACAAGTAAATTGTAGAATTCCAAGTTTTTCCAGCTTTTTCAAATTTTCTAAAATTCAAGGTTTTTCCAGGTAAAGTGGCAACCCTGATAAAAAGAGGATATATATTTTTTTTTTATTTTAGAATTTAAGTTTTTATAAACTGAATTATAAGAATACTTATGAGAAAAAATAAACAAAAAATAAAGAAGCTAAGAACTTTTAGCAAAAAATTTAAATTATTCAAGTTACTTAAATCAAGTGCAGAATTAATAAACATAAATTTAAATAGTATTTTGTTCGGTCGAAAATTATTTTAAACTTAAAAGTATAGATCTTTATGAAAAAGTCGAAAATTGTATGCTACAGCAAAAACTTTACAAAAAGCTGTCTGTTTCTAGTATTATAATAGTGTCAAAGTTATATTGTAAAAGATACCGTTACAACTATTAGTTTCCTTGTCCGTTATTTCTTTATATCCTTACATAGTTCTTAATTTTTATAGTAAAGTAAGATTGATCAAGGTATTTCAATTTCAACATAAGTTTCTAGCAAACATTAAATTTTCATAAACTTTATAGTATTAGCAGGGTTGTCAAATATTTTTGGCAATTTGTCTCCAGGTTTTTGAAATACAATTTTGGGTCGATTGCAATATTAAAACTGAGTTTAAGATAAAAACCTTTCACAGTAGTATAAAAACATTTGAAGATACTGTAAAGCTACTTTAAATGTGTTTTTTATTAAAAAAATTAGTTGATGCTAAAGTTTTTTTATTTATATGATAGATTTTTGGTGTCAATTTGAAACTTTATTACTTAACATGTGAAAATTTAAAATTCCAGGTTTTTTTTTATCTTTTTCAAATTCTAGGTTTTTATCATGTTTTCAGGTTTTTTGGGCACTCCTGTATTCAAGCTCACTTATAACAATATAAAAGTCAATGAAAAATTTGTGGAAATCAGATTTTTTATAAAATAAAAACACAAGCTAGAAACAATGTTTTTAAGACAAAATTTAATTAACAACCTTTACTTTTACTTATTAAATTTAAATTTTGTTTTTTAAACTGCTTAAAAAAATTATTGAAAGTGATATTATTCTCAACTAATTTAGGGATGAACAATTTATGGGCCCTCTAACAAAATATCCGATCAATGGCTAAGTTTTTATATTAAAGATAAGTTAGACACAATATAATAAATTAAGCCTATTACAAATAAATTTTTTCATCAGAGGTAACTTCATTATCTAGGGTTACTTGACGTTTTTTGATTTCTTTTTATCCAGATTTTTTAAACTTGTTTCAGAAGATTTAAAGAAACAGTGTTTAAATAGATTTTTAGTACAAAACATAATTAAAGTTTCAATAATGTCTTAAATAGTATAATAAAACAGAAAACATACTGTGAAGCTATTTTAAATGTGTTGTTTTTATAAACTAACTTGACGATATTTTTCTTGTTTATGTGGTAGAAATTTATTTATTTAATTAAATCTTTAATACTTTACATGTACATGGTAAAATGTTTTTGGCAATTATTTCCGGGTTTTTAACATTTCGTTTAGACTTTTAAAAGTACACATTTTTGGGTCTATTTTCAGTTTAAAGCTAAGGTTCAGGTTAAACACAGTGTTAAATAGTACAAAGACATTTAAAATATACTCTAAAATTACCTTTAATGTGTTTTATGATAAAAGAATATTTATGATGACAAAAATTTTTTATCTATTTGATAGATTTTTTGAGTCAAGTCAAAATTTTACTACTTAACATGTTAAAATTGTTAAAAATTCAAGGTTTTTCAAGTTTATATTTAAATTTCTTTAATTCCAGGTTTTAAGGTATTTAACAACCCTAAATGTAATTTTTTATATGTATATATTTATTTAATTTCTCTAATGAGAGGTTTTGCCTGTATTTTTAGACAAATCATCAATTTTCACTTTTTTAAGGTCTTTGGCAACCTTGTATTATAGTGAGCTTCAATAAGATATTAACTCTTTTCATACTTAAGTCTTTCAATTTATGCAATCCGCAAAAAAATTTGTTAACAAACAAGGCATGTTAAAACTTTTTTTGTGATAAATAATTACCTCCGATTGTAATGTCCACTTCTAAGTTAATCGAATCCTCTTTCAACTAAAATATTACTTATGAGCTGCTTCAGTTTATTTAGGTCTAATTACAAAAATTTACATGCAAATATGGAAAAATTCTTTTTGTAGATTAACCGGAAATCCCTTAATTTAATTAGTAAATTTAAATTATCATATCAGGGACAAAATTAGTTAAATTTCAAATGTTTAACTAGTAAGTTATAATTACATAATCAGAGACAAAAACTTTGACTAGTATTTATTGTAATATCTAATTACATTATTTAGCAAATTTTCAATCTGATTAAATCTGAAACTGATCAAAACTTCTTACCGAAAAAAGCTAAGGGTTTAGGGTTTAATGGAAATTTAAAAAAAGGTAAAATAAACAACGTAGGAAAAATTAAGTGGGATGGTAATTGATCGCGTCTGGTGTTGTTTTTCGTCGACGGATACTAATATTCTCGGTTTGTATATATCATTTGTATTAAATTTGTATTAAGAAATAACCATAATTTTATAAATGTAATGAAATCTTTATTATTTTTTTAGAATAAGTTTATTTTAAAGTTGATAAAAACTAATAAATCGTAAAGTCAGTTCTTAAGAATTAATATAAATTATTTTTGAGTTTAAAAGTAAAATTGCAATTGTCAAAGTAAATTAAATCAACTATAATTTTTTGAAGCAAATTTTATAACTTAAACTTAACTTTTTTACCAAAAAAAGAAATTAACTTTAAAAACTTGACTTTTGGTTATAGCAAAAAATTTTAAATATTAATATTAGTAATACCTTACAAAATTGATTTTCATCAAAAAATTTTAAGCAAAAAACTATAGATTTAAATTTTTAAAATATAAAACTAGTTAAATATAGTTTGTTGTATATAGTGCAAAAACCTTAAAACTTCATTTACAGTTTTTTATTTACTAAGAAAAAACTTTTACTATCATTTTATCTATCTCAGCAAATTTACTACAACTAAAACTGTATGGTTAATGAAATAAATAGCCTAGTCCACTTAAGCATACAAGATACAAGCAAAGCTAAATAATTATAACGAACAAATTAACAAGAAAATACAAACTTTCATTAATTTTCAAAGGTTTTGTTAAATTTAAATAAAGTATTTGTTAAATCATTTAATACTTTGGGTTGTTCTTGAAATTTTAATTAAATCACAATAAAAATGTTAATTTACTAACAGACTTAACATTTCAAGTTTCGGCTTTCTTTTGAAATCACGTGGTAAACGTTTTGAAAGTAGCAAGTTTTGGATTATTTAGCTTCTTTTGGGTACATTGGAATATCTGCATTTCTGCATTATTACTGCTCATGTTTGCCCATAACTTAAACGCCTGCTATTTTCGAGCAACGTCTCTGAAATGAACCTAGGCAACCAATTTGAATTGTTCTTACTAGTTGTGGTGCATTAGTGACACGTGACTGGTTGAAGTAGGCAACAGATTGTGACTGTTAAAGTGAATAATAATATTACCTTATTCATCCGATGTTGGTTGTTTATAATACTGAATTGGAGGAAGTGACACTCAGTAAAATAATTAATAATAAATTATTTTTTAAGAATGTTAATAATGTATTATTCTTAATCTATAAAGTTGTATATAAAAAATTATTAACGTGTAAGAAATTAAAGTTAAATAATATTCCGTTTTTAATGATCTAAACAATGTTAAAATAAATTGTTAGATATTAATTATATACACTTGTAATATTTACATTTTAATACTTTTTTGGTAGAAAAACATTAGTCTCACTATTACTTCTACAATGATAAAAGTATATTGGAGTAAGTTGTCATTACCTGTAATTCTACCTACCCCTCTAAAATTTAAATTAAACTAATCAAAAAAAAAAAACTATTTATTAGACTGAATTGTCTTACAAGTTTTATAAAATACACGTTTTAGGGTCTATATTTAATCTGAAATTAAGTTTAAGGTTAAAAACTGTTTTGTGTAGCAAAACGACATTGAAAAAATATCTTAAAGTTTTCTAAACGTGCTTTTAATTGGGAAATTTTATATGATGAGAAATAAGTTATCTATAGGATGATATTTTGTGTCAAAATGAAAATTTGTTGCCTAATTTTTAAAAGTTGTATAAAATTTCTGTTTTTTTTTTAGGTTTTATAGTGATTTTAGTTAAAAAACTCCAAGTTTTTTGGTTAGTCCGATTACTTAAAATACGTTCTTTGAATACAGAAAAGCAGTAAATATATATCACATTCTACTTGAATCAGAATTCTAAATTTAAAATAAAATGAACTCAAAAAACAGCTTGTACCTAGTTGATTAAAAAAGTACCCTTTATGCAAACCCTATAACTTAGGACATACTTTCTTCTTTAAACTTAGGACATACTTTCTTCTACTCTTCTTTAAATTACATAGCTTTGATAAAATTTTCTTATTAATCATGGCTTAAAAAAGACTTTGCATATTAAAACCAAAAAAAAATCTGTTTTTTGGTTAATTGCATGATATCTGTTTGATGGTCATTCTCTCTTGAGTTAATTGTTGATTTAAAAATAACATTTTAATTAAATTTTAAGCAGAATTTAAAAAATTAACACAGTTTGACCAGTTCCTTTTATTTATTTTTTACATATAAGGTGTTTAAATTGATTAAGTCTTTTAAAATTAAATTGAAAGCTTTTAACTTAGTTAATTTTTATTACGAGTTTTTTTAAATTATTTAGACTAAAAGAAATATTTTTTTTTATAAAATTACAAATTTTTAATTTATTTTTTAAGACTGCAGTCGACAAATTAAAGGTAGTAAAACAGAGATCTGCAGCATAGGAAATACATTAAAGCTGATCAAACTTAAAAAACAAAATGTAAATAAATTATTGAAGTGAATAATCAAAATAAGGCCCTAGAACAGGGGTCGGCAAACTGCGGCCCGCGGGCCAACTGCAGCCCTACAAGTGTAAATCTACGGCCCGTGAGTATGTTTTTTTTTATGAAATGCGGCCCGCGAAAAAAAAAGCTACGGCCCGCGAGCATGTAAATTCGGCCCGTTAATCAAAACTATATTTTAATTTGACTTAATCGAAAAAAAAATTATTAGTTTAGTTTTTTGTGTTCCTGGATATCATTTAAAAAACATTAACTATCTTCGCTGCTTAATCTTAAGTATGTGAAAAAAGACAGATAGTAGATCTAGCAGTTTTTCTTAAAAAATTAGATTTTGCTTTACCTTTCAAACAACAACATCTTGGAATGTATGAATTAACTTACGTACTTGGTATCGAGTGTTTCTTAGATTCAGTAAGTTGACAATGCAATAAGTTATTTATTTAGTATAACCATTTTTTTGTAAAAACACGGTGCAAACATTACAGTGTTTTACTAACATGTCAATTCTTTATAATCTAGGTCTTTGGTTTGACATGAGATTATAAAAATGTTTCTTTTATAACTGTTTTATCACTATAATCAAATTTTCAAGGAAACACTTCAAAAAAATCAAAAACTAATTACTGAAACTAAGATATATAAATTATTTAATTTAAATGGCAGAGTTTTTCAATCTTGGCTTTTTTTATTTTTTTAACTTTAAAAAACACTGACTGTTTTGATGTAACTAATTGTAACTTTTTTGTTTCAAGAAGTTGCAACCAAGAAAACTTTAAATAGATTATTAAAGTATCTTTTTTTTAAAGAAAAACGTGCGCTGTTTAAAAGGAAGTAATAATATATGTTACGTTTATATTTTAGTTATCTTGAAAAAAATAACTGAAAGTTTAAATATGTGCTGTGCAATGTATTGAATATGTAAAGATTATTTTTAACAACTTAGAAGAAAATAATAACTAAATAAATAGAAGTTAACTATATAAAAAGTGTACGAGGTGATCCACATCTGTTTTTTGAGCTTAATTTTTTGCAGATGTCATTGAAAAAATGCTTGCAAATGACTACGTGAAATGGCTATCTACAAAATGCAATTAAAAGAGAAAAAAACAAAACTATGTGAAACCGAATTAGAAGAGGAAATTGATATCAATTGTTTTATTGTATCACTGTGTTTGTAGTTGAATTTTTTCTGTTGTGTATTAAGGTTTTTTCAAACACAAAACGTTTGACAGATCGCTTATTTCATTGTTAAAGAGTTAGGTGGTATTGAAAAGAACAAAAATTTTATTTTATTTACATACATTGGTAACTACTAATAGTAATAATATTAGGACACAAGTATTTTATTAAATATTAATTTTAGACGCTAAACTAAAAATATATTATAATTAGGCAAGGCCAGACCCCTATAAGTAGCTAAATGTAACTAAAACCGATAAAAAATAAAAACTGACTAAAACTAAAACTGCGGACCGCGGAAAATTTTAAAACTTGAAATTTGGCCCGCGATAACCAATTGCCTGCCGACCCCTGCCCTAGAAAAACAAAATTCTCTTAAGTTAAAAATAGAACTTTTAGATAGATAATAAATATAAACATTATAGATTTGTTCAGCACGCAGAAGAACTGTTTTTTTAAAAAAGATGGTAACTTTTTTTTTTAATTAATTGTTTTTTTTTTCGTTTTTACTCTGATGAATTTACGTAGATATAATCGAATTTATTTAGATATATTGATCGAGTTTTAGTTTTACATATTCTAGCATGCGGAGTACTTTTATTTATATTGCGGCACTTGAGCACCTTTTTATAAAAACATGATCTGTGGATAACGAAAAATTTGTCTACATTCTTTCTAACTCAATAAAAATTTCTTCTCTTTATGTAGATTATAGAATTATTTCTTTTGCGTTTCACTTTAATCAAAAAAAAAAATTGTTTTTTAAAGTTATACACTAGTTAAAAAATGTATCAATTAAAAGGCTAAATACACAAGAGCTTAATTATCAAAGCTTTGAAGATCCTTTTAGTAGAAACAGCATCAGCTAAAGTAAGAATCGTTGGATATATTTCATTATCTTAAAGTTTTTTAATTCACTTTGTAAATAGTTCTACAAGATATAGATGAAAACAACAGCTAAACTTCTTATGAATGTTTATAAGATGTTATTTTAAAAAGCGTTAAATCCTGGAGATCCTAATAAGCTAAGCTTATCGGAATATATACCACAGATTTTTTTGTGTCAAAACTTTATTCCGACTAACGGCGTTTCACTGCTCTCAAATAAATTTAAGAACAGATCTACGGAGTCTCAAAAAAGCTCTAACGTTGACGGCGTGGATTAGTGCTTTTTTGAGACTCCGTAGATCTGTTCTTAAATTTATTTAAGAGCAGTGAAACGCCGTTAGTCGGAATAAAGTTTTGACAAAAAAACATCTGTGGTATAAATGTTATATAAATATTAACTACAACGATAATACTTGTAAAATGTATTTATTTAGCTGAAACAATCAAATACATAAAAAACTACTATACAATTTTATTAAGAGGTTACAATTTCATCAATGAAAAAATATCATAAACTCTTAAAGAAGACATAATATATTTCAAATTTCAAATATTTTAATAAACAAGCATGTTTAAAAATGATTGTTAATTTTTTGAACATCAAATTTAACTAAGTTTAAAATTATGTTATTTAGAACAAGAAGCACTAATATGGTTATTAAAAAGATTTAGTTACTGAGCTTTTAATTTTATTTAAACATTAAAACGCTACTTAATTTATAAAGGATTTGCACGAAAACAAATGTAACTCATTATTAATACCACATTTTAAACTATTTTTTAGCTATTAAATTTTATTAAGTCTTATCATTTTAAAGGTATGCAACTGTAAATATTTAAAACTTAATTTGAGGTAAAATTGTGCCACTAACGTAGTATTTGTCTTTTGTTCCATTGAACATTTCCTCAGACCATTTATCTTTTTCTATGTCATAGTATAAAACTGTTAGTGAATTATGACTAATTGTAATAAGTTTATTTCCAATAGCAAAGGTGTCAGCTACAAAACTCAAATCAAACGTCATTGTACTCGGTAATTGTTTCAATAAAACAAACTTTTTACAGGTAGAATCATAAACTTCACATGATTCACTTCCATTTTCTCTACAACTTCCAATAGCAAGTAGTTTATTTTTTATAGAAACTGAACTATGACCACATCTCCCTTTAATCATATTAGGCATTGATGACCATGTATTAGCAAAAGGGTCATAAGCCTCAACAGTCTTGAAATCGTTTTCAAAATCACTAATGTTTATACCACCTAAAACAACAACCCTTCCTTCATATACTGTACAAGCTGAACATATTCTAGTATTGTTTATTCTTGCAACTTCATACCATTTGTCATATTTTGTATCAAATTTCATGTAAGAATAAAATGGATTCCAAACTTTATTAGAACCTCCGATCATATAAATATGATCCATAAAAGCACAAGCACAGAAACCTTTCCGATCATCAGTCATTTCACAAACACTCTTCCATTTTTTAGTTACAAAAGAATATTTCTCAACAGATTTTACTAACTGACGATTTTCATCAAAACCTCCAAGTACATAAACTGCCCCTTTACAATAAACTGATCTGTGATCTACTCGTTTTATATTCGTTTGAGCAATATCGTTTACATCGTCTAAATTTCTAGCACTAATTAGTTTAGGACTACCTGTAATTCGAAAATTTGGATGGTTTGTAGAACCACAGCTAAGAAATATTTTAAACATGTGTTGATTACAAAACCTGTTCAACATATTTCGATCAGAGGTTTTATTGTTTTTCAAAACATTTGTCAGTATTTCAACACAATCATCAATTTTACTGAACGACATATGACTTTTTAAAACACTGTTTAAAGCATCAACAGATAATAAATTGAAACGAACTTTTGACAAAAGCTTACTAGCAAATTTGCTTCTTTGTTTAAAATCATAATTGATCCAATTATCAATTGCTTTTACTACTTCCATTTCAGAATCGATGTTAAGTTCTGAACTACAAAAAATCTTGGCAATTAAAGCAAAATCTAACTTTTTAATGTTGTTTTTTTCACAAACTACTGGAAAACAACGTTCAATGTAGCACAATGAAAATTTATAAAGCTCAGTAAAGTTAAAAATAGAAGCAACTTGGTAAAACGTAGCCACATTTCTATTTCTAACTTTCTTTACGATTTGCTTATAGTCTTTATTTTCTACATCGTTTAATAACAACATTTTCTTTGCTTTTAACATCTTGATAAACTTGTTTTTTTGTAAACTTCCTAAATTAAAAAATAAGTTACAATTAATACTAAATTTCGAACTGAAATTTTATGTCTTGATTTTTTTTAAAGTGAAATTTGAATTAAACACTTGAATGGTCAGTAGTTTTTATTTTACATTATTAACTTAATAAAATTTAAAAAGTTTTTCAAAATTTTGTTTTACAAAATAATTTGATAGTTCACAAAATTGAATTTTTTTAATGTAAACTAAACATTGTTAAGAAAAGAATCGTTTTTCAAATATATTTCGTATCAAAGGAGTAGAACAAATTTTAAAATATATACCTTAAACTATTTTATTAATATTATTATAAAATTAAAAAAATCTTACCAGTACGTTAAAAGTTTAAATTAGTTTTGATAAAAAACTAAACATAACATTTATACATAAGTAGATCTCATGATTTTTAAATGTTGATGTTATAGTTCAAAATATTTTTATATGTTTTTAGACATTTTTAGGTCAAGCTAAACTAAAGTTTTTATACATTTTATTAACCAAATTTCGTATCTATAGTATAGATAATGAAATTTTATAAATAAAATGATGAATTTAGTTAAAATACTCAATTTAATTATTTTTATAATTTTGAATGTGTTTTATATATTGATTATCTTTTTTTAATTGTATCCTTATTAGACGTTTTTAGGTTTAACTTGCTTTTTTTTTAAATTAAACCATTTATCTACGTAGGTTTCAAAAATACACGAAAGGACACTTTCCCACAAAGGTTCACATTTCCACGTAGGATCACTTTTGCACAAAGACAATTTTGCACAAATAGTCACTTAAGCACGAAAACATTTTTGCACAAAGAGTCACTTAAGCAAGAAGACATTTTTGCACGGGTGGAAATATTTTTAATTTAATTTATTCTTTCTATACTAACACTGTTACACCTAACCCTTGCCTTTGGACGGTATTTTTTTTAACCTTTTTAATTTTTTTTTTTTTTTTTTTTTTTTTTGAATAACAAATTTTTTAGTTATATTTTTTTTTGATATCAATAATACCCCTAACCCTTACGTTCGGTCGTTAAATTTTCTTTTTATTTTATTAAATAATTTAACTTTGTTTTTTGTTTTTAAACTATCAAGTTTAATAAGATATTGTTTTACTTTTATTTATAATTTTGTATTACTGTTACCCCTCCTAACCATTACACTTGAACATTAACTTTTTTTTAATTTTTTAATTTTTGTTTTTTATTAATTTCTTTTGTTTGCTTTATTAAAAATTCTTTTATTTTTTTTTTCTTTGGTTTTATTCATATTTTTCTACTTTTGTTTAAAAATAACCTTTCGTGCAAAAATGACCCTCCGTGCAAAAACGTCTTCGTACAAATATTTTTTCGTGCAAAAGTGTCTTTTCGTGCGTAATTGGCCCTTTGTTAAAAATGTCTTTGTGCATATTTGGTCTGTTCCCTATCTATAGATTAATTAAAGAAATCGTTTGTCTTGAACGAGAGTGAACTTAGCTTGAGACCGTTTTTTAGGAATTTTATAAATATTTCCAAATTTAAGACCTAATTATGTCCTTATCTTATAGATAATTAAAAACTAGTTTTTCTAAATAATGGTCCTTTGTCTTTAATTTATAATAAAAATCCATTGAATTTGGGTTAGACTTTTTGAATGGGGCCCTTTTAAAAATGCTGTGTTTTTTTCTAGTTTTTTATTTATACAACCTTTTCTTAAAAAATAAATGTTTTTTTTTCTAATATTTATTCTTAAACATATATGACCCATATAAGTTTTACCTAAATTCTTAGCAACGCTGATTGAGGGATTTCTTGCTCAAGTGCTAAAAATTTAGGTAAAACTTGTATGTAGGTCATATATTTTAAAAGCAATAATAAACTGGGAAAAAATATCACAACATCATAAAACATAACTATACAAGTCTGTAAAAATAAAATTACTAAAAAAATATTTTATTTTTGCATAAAAGGTTGTATATCTGAAAAACAAAAATCGTGCAAAATTGGAATTTTTATGTAAAGTTTATTTAGGCTTATACCATAAAAAACAACTGAAAAAAAAGTTTATAGTATGTAAAACTCATTTTAATAAGTATGTTTAAGAAGAACAAAATTAAAAAAAAACAATTATTTATAAGAAAATTTATATATAAATAAAGAACTAGAAAAAACACAAAATTTTTAATGGGGCCCAATTCAAAAAGTCAAGCCCAAATTCAATGAATTTCATTCTAAATTAAAGACAAAGGACCGTTGTTTAGAATAAATAAAAGTTTTTAATTAGCTATTAAGGTAAGGACATAATTGGATCTTAAGTTTGGACATTTTATAAAATTCCTCAAAAACGCTATCAAGCTAAGTTCACGCTTGTTTACCTTAAACCTAAATTCAGTAAAGATGCTTTATAATGTCAAAAAACATTAACATATTATATATTATTATTTAGAATCATTTAAACAATTTCTCATCTATTAAAAAGTTATATCTAACCTGATAAGGCAGCATCTTTATATGTTTGCAAATCTTTTTCACCATTAATGACTGCTTGTTTACTGAAGTTGACAAAATTGTAGCTTGTATGATAATCTTTTAAAAAGATATTCCCCCTCAAAGTCTTGTTGCTCATATTTGCTAACTTAAACACAATAAAAACTACTAATGTAAACTATGGCAAAACCTTTGTTATGTAAATTTTAAATTAAATGCAATGGTATCAGATTAATTTAAAACACTAAAGTTAAAAATTTTGGTTGCAAAATATAAAAAAGCAAAAGTTTAAAAAAATAAAGTTTATCAAATATAAGCTAGTCCATGAAATATATCATAAAGGATAAGATAAATTATAAAAAATAGTAGTAAGTTTAAGATATCTGATTGAACAAACTTTTTCAAAATAAAAAAATTAATATATTGATACATTTATATTTTTTACCTTTGTTTAAAACAAAGTAGTTTTTTTGTTCAAACTGCATTAGAACTATTGTGAACTTATAACATTTTTGTGTAATTTGTAGTGAATATCTAAATAAAAAACAACAACATAGGTTTAGTATTACATTTTTAAGTTTAACCTCTACAGCTGACAGGAAAAAACTGATATATTAATTTTTACATTAAAAACAATTAGTTTTGCAAATAAAATCGTTCACACATAGTTCATTTATTTTCTACTCATGCCTGAAAACTACAATTTTAAAACTACTTAAAATAGTTAATTACTACAAGGCAGGGCTGCAGTATTTTGAAATTATTCTAATTTTTGTAATTCTAGTGGTAGTAAAATTTGTGTTTTTTAAATAGTTATACAGGTGAGTACTTTGTTTAAACAGTTAAAATATTTCCAAGTATTTTAAATTTCTTCCTGGTTTTTGAAAGTACTCATTTTTGGGTCTATTTTCAGCTTAAAGTTAAGTATAAGGTTAGAAAATGTATTAAATGGTATAAAAAACATTGAAAAGATACTGTAATGTGTCTGTAAACATGTTTTTGATGAGAAATAATTATGATGATGACAAGTTTTTTTTTATATGATAGATTTTTTGAGTAAAATACAAATTTTACTACTGAACATGTGAAAATTGTTAGAATTTTAAGTTTTTCCAAAATTTCTAAAATTCCAGGTTTCCAGGTAAAGTGGCAACCCTGATATATTGTATGTTTTTTTACGTTCAGATTAACTGTTTGTAAATTGAATTTTAAGCTGACTTATGAAGATAAATAATTAAAAAATAAAGAAACTATAATTTTTCAAGTGCACAACTAGATAAAACAAATTTTAATAATATTTTCTTAAAAAAAAAGTTATTTTCAACTTAAAATTTTCTATCTATCTAAAAGTTCAATAGTCGTATGCTACAGTAAGCATTTTTCAAAAAGATGTCTGTTTCTAGTATTATATTAATATTAAAACTATACAGAAAAAGATACTTGTACAATTATTAGTTTCCTTATCCATACATTCTTTATATCATTACATATTTCATAAACTTAATAGTAAAGTAAGATCGATCAAGGTGTTTCAATTTCAACATAAATTTCTAGCAAATAATATTTTTTTTTTAATTTTAGAGTATTAAAGCTTTTTCAAAACAAAATAACAACATAAAAATCAATGAAAATATATGCAAATTAGTTTTTTTATAAAAAAAACTCTAGCTAGAAAAAATACTATTAAGAAAAAAAAAGTTTTACTTATTAAATTTGAATTTTTTACTTGCCTAATACATTTATGTAAAGTGATATTAATTGCAACTAAACTAGGGATGATCAATTTATGGCCCGTCACACAAAATCTCTGACCATGGCTAAGTTTTTAACATTAAAGAAAATTTTGACAAATATAATATTTTGAGCTTATGATATCTAATTATTTTATTGTAACTGAATTCATTATCCAGGGTTGCTTAACATTTTTTGAATTTTTTTTATCAAGGTTTTCAAACTGCTTTTAGGTGATTAAAAATAGTTTTTGAGTCAATTTTCAATATAAATATAGCTAAAAGTAAAATACTGTCTGCATTAGCATAATAATATTGAAAAGATACTGTAAAGCTATTTTAAATGTGTTCTTTTAATAAACTAGTTTAAAGATAATTTTTTGTTGATATGAAATAAATAAATTTAAGTAATTAAAACTTTATTACTTTACAGTTTACATGTACAGGGTTGCTTAATGTTTTTAGCAAATTCAGGTTTTTTAAATTTTCTCCATGTTTCTTAAAGTATACATTTTTGGTGTTTTTAAGTTTAATGCTAAGTTAAGGGCAAGAAAGTATGTTAAATTGTATAAAAACTTTAAAAAGATACTTTAAAGCTACTTTAAAACTTAAAAATGACAAAAAGTTTTATCTATACGATAGATCTTTAGATTAAAATATAAATTTTACTACTTAAAAAGATAAAATTGTTAAAAATTCCAGGTTTCAGTTCATTTATCAAATTCCAGGTTTTTTAAACTAAATTGTCAAACTCCAGGGTTCAAGGTTTTTTGGAAACCCTGCATGTATCTTTCTTGTTTTAATTTTTAGGTTTTTCCAGTTTGTTTTTTAATTTCTCAAATAAGAGGTTTTGCCTGGTTGTTTTTACGTAAATTATCAATATTCAGTGTTTTTAAGGTTTTTTGGCAACCCTGTATAATAATTTGCTTCAATAAAGTTTAAGTCTGTTTATACTTAAGAAAATCAAAGTTTATGTAACTAGCAAAGAAATATGTTTGAAGACAAGGCTTATTAAAAACTTTTTTCTGATTAATAATAACCTCACTAAAAATCCCCACTTCTAAGTTAATCTAAACCTCTTTCAAATAATATATCATTTATATAGCTGTTTTAATCTAATTGAGTCTAATGACTTAACACACAAAAGTGGAAATGAACAAAAATGGCTTAAACTATTAATATTTTATATTGCTGAGTAGCAGGGTTTTAGTATTTTGAAATATTTAAATTAAGCGGTTGTAGATCATATGATCTTTTTTACTTGGGTGCGCGACTACTCAAATTATTTTTTTTTAAAGCCAAAACTACAAATGTAAAATATATTTTAAAAACTAAAAAACAAATATGTACTTCTAATTAATAAATATAGGCTATTATTTTCTTTATATTTTTATTTAAAATCATAAAACACATGGCTGATATTAGTTTCATAAAAAATAATTTTTAGTAAGTTTAAAAGTTTTGTTTTAACATATATAATTTTTTTAATTTTATATCTTACTAACATCCTCTTATTATTTAAATCTTTAACCGCGCTTTTTATTCTTTTTTAATTTATGTCACTTTTTTAGATATTGTATCTTAACAATTTTTTTAAGATTTTTTATTGCCGGAATTTGAATTGTTATGTCCGTGTGAGCTTTTTACTTTGGCCAACAATAACTAGTAACAACGTAATTTTGAAATTTCGGGTATTAATATATTTTTTCAATTTTATAGTTTCAAAATTTTCAGCTTGCTATTTATTATTTTAATTAAGTAAAATTTTACCATAAAGTAAGCATATTTATTTTGATAAACTGATAATAATTTACATAATTTTTGGTAATATTTTTTAAGGTTTATATAAAATAAGTTTATAATTAAATGTAAATAGAATATACACAATTTCCTTTAAATTACTTGTTGGTCTTTGCATATCTTTACAAGAAAAGTAAACTCAATTGCTTTGTTGAACCAAACTGTTTTTATTTTTATTCAGATCAATAAATTTACTTTGAATCTATTTCTGTTGAGTAAATTAATCAATACAAGTTTATATTACAGAACCAAACGTAACAAGCTTAAAACTTATTTCAAATACAATTATTTATTCACAATCTATTAGTCTATATAAAATTTCAAACGTTACCTTAACTGGAATAGAAGATTTTGCAATTTTGTTTTTAATAAAATTTTAAAACCAATTATTTCCAATTTCTTTAATGCTAACTTGGAAATTTGTTTTTATTCTAGAGAACGTTCTTTTGCTTGGCTGTTCACAAAAGTTTTCATTGAATTTGGGTTTTACTTTTGCAGTGGGGCACCTAAAAAAATTTAATATTTTTTTGCATTTTCTCACTTTGCAACGTTTTTCTCCAAAAATAATTTGTTTTTTTCACTTTTTTAAAATTAACATACTTATCAAATTGAGTTTTAAGACGTTATTAATTTTGTTTAAAAAAATTATGTTTGTATAACATATGCTTAAATAAATTTTCATGAAAAATTCCAAATTTTCACGGTTTTGGTTTTTTTTTTTACATTATAATAAGTTTTATTTTTAAGATACTTACATAACTAAGTTTTATAACGTAACTATTTTTTTTCCCAACTTGTGATTACACTTCAAATACGTGACCCATTTAAGTTTTACCTAAATTTTTAGCTTTTGATCAAGAAATCCCTCAAACTACGTAAACAAAAAATTTAGGTAAAACTTGTATGGGTCATATATTTTAAAAATAACAATAAGTTGGGAAAAAATATAATACCGTTATGAAACTTAGTTATATAAGTCTGTCAAAAATAAAAATTATTAAAAAAATAATTTACTTTTACTATAAAACCATGTATAAAAAAAACAAAACCGTGCGAATTTTGAAATTTTCTGAAAATTTTAATTAAACATATGTTATAAAAAAGATTTGAAAAAAAAATTAATGACGTCTTAAAACTCAATTTAAAAGTATGTTATTTTTAAAAAAATAGAAAAAAAAAGTTTTGGAGAAAAACATTGCAAATTGAAAAATTGCAAAAAAAACATTAAATTTTTAAAGGAGCCCACTACAAAAGTAAAGTCCCAATTCGATGAAATTTATTGTGAAAAGCTAAGAAAAAGAACGTTCTTTAGAATAAAAAAAAATGTTCTGAGTTAGCATTAAATAAATTTGAAATAATAAGTTTTAAAGTTCGGTATAAAAATTATATACGAAAAACGCTATTCGAACCAAAGAAACGCTCGTCTTCTTATGCACGCACTTTTGGGCTGTGTCCAAAGTAATTTACAGGGTTTTAGAAAAAAAAATTACTGTTATTTTCTTATAAGACCAGTAAAGTGTATTAAAATAATTAATTATAAAAAAGCTTCATAAATTCTTTAATCAATTCTGTTTAAATATGAACTGTGTTTAAACTAATGAACTCTTACGTTAATGATGGACAACTTTTGAAGTCAGCAAATCATATTTACTAAAAAATCTTTTCTAGTGTCGACTTGTTAAAAAAATGTACTTGCGGGCTGCATAATTTAAAAAACTAACATATAAGAAAATTAAAAAACTCGAGCAAAGTTGTAATAAAATTATTTAGCATTATTGTGATTTAGCACAGTGGTCGTCAAGCTAATCAAATTCTGTGTACACCAAGCTGCAAAAAATAAAATTGGGTTTTCCCAAAATCTAATTTTAATGAGCGCCGCTAGTTGTGGGACTACGTAAACACTTTTACTAATGCATTTCTCCTTAAAAGTCATAACTCAGTTTGTATTTACATGCAAACCATTTAACAACTGAAGCTGAAACTTTTTATTTGATCCTCTGTTTAATTGACCTTTTTATTTGTTTTACCTTATTTTCACAATAATATTTTAGTTGTATGGCTTTGACTTACAAAAAAACAAATTGTACAGTAATCTTCCTTTATTGTACCAACATATTTTTCTGTGTGTTAACAAATCAACACACTTCAACTTGGTTCTGTAAAGAAAATAATAACTGTAATGAAAGAATAGAAGCATAGAATATAGTAGGTGTATACATGTTTTCATTAAAATTAAAATCAAATAATTTCTACAGATTTTTAAAGGTTAATAGTTAATAATCGGTAAAATACTTAATTTTAAATCCGACTGTTATAAAACTATATATTATTTGTAATTGTTAGGACTAAAGTAAGTAAAATAAACTAAAATACTTAACAAAACAACAAATCATAATATAAACCAGGGGTCGGCAGGCAGTTGGTGGTCGCGGGCCAAATTTCAAGTTTCCAAAGTCTTCGCGGGCCGCAGTTTTAGTTTTAGTGACATTTGAATAATCTTATGGTTTTAGTTTTAGTCACACTAGAGAAAAGTTATACTTTTATTCACCTTGTTATTTAAAATGACTTTTAGCTATACATAGAATGCCTATTCAAATTAATAATCATTAGATTATGATTTACATTGACTAATGTACCTTATTAAATATGTACTAATATTGTTAATAAAGTATATACTTTCATAAGCACTTAATAAGTTAAACTTAATATTTTTTTAAATTTTACTTACAACCTAACTCTCTATAAAAACCTAATTTGAAAGACAATTTATAGGTTACTTTTAAACATTTGTTATATCATCTACACTTTTTCATATCTCTAAGAATATTTACTGCGAAAGTTTGCTATTATTTTACATTAGTTAATTAACAAACACAAACAAACTTAATAAAAAATTTAACTTATGGCGTTCTTAAGATAATTGTAACACTAACACTTACAGCTAAAAAACCCTATCCTACTTTTTTAAGCTTGTTTAAATGTTTTTTATATTTCAAAACTACAGTACTTTTCAAGTTTAATTACAGACTTATACCTGAATTTTTGCGTTAACAGTAATCTAGATAATATAAAACTTTTAGGTCACTGGTACTTTTTTAACTATCATAAACATTAAAAACTGATAATGTTTTTCTCATCCTTGATTTTACAGCTAAACTTCAATATATAAAAGTTTTTAATCATGCAAAACATTTTAGTTTAAACAAACATCTTTAAAGTTTTGAAATACTAAAACTGTATTAGTTTCTGGTTGAAACATATTATAATGCTCTACTAATTTGGCTTAAAAATTTATTACTGTTTAAGTGAAAAACTAATATTTCTGGTAGTGTTATAGTTCAAAAAGTTACTCGACCTTTCCCAACTTTTCCTTCACCTTGTTGATAAACCTCTTCTGAATTATCTCTAAAAGAGCTATTTGTATGACTACTTGTGTTATTATAAATACGACTAGGTTTAGAAAAGTCTATTATGTCGGAACTTTTTAAATATGTCAATATGTAGATTACGAACACCTGTACTTGAGTAAGTTTATTAGAACGTGCTAATGTGTATACTTTATAAAACGTAAAAGTTTTCAAACCAGTATCAATACAAACTGATCTACTTCTGCAGTGCTTTGTTTGCAATGTTTTTAAACGACTTGTGGTTGCAAGCTGCTGCAATTGTGGTTGCAAGCTGCTGCAATTGTGGTTGCAAGCTACTGCAATGCAAACTTGCAACCAGGAAATAAGTGGTCGACTCGTGACAAATTGGAAACTAAAATATCCAAACGAGTTTTCCGAACTCATGATCGAGAATACAGAACTTAAAAAGAAGATTTTTAATGTTGCTGCTAATAATTTCTATTTTAACAATTTTTTGAGTTAAATTTTATTTTTTTTATGTGCACGTATGTATTATTCTGGTTATAAGTTTTTTAAACTCCAAATTAAATATAACAATTAAAAGTAAAGATAATAAAATTTGACTACTATGCAGTTTTTTTAAGTTTTTCATAATGATATCAAAAATATTTTTTTGAAAAACGTTTGTAAATGTATGCCTACTGGTTAAAGTTAAAAGTTGATTTATTCGTTAAAATATAACATTTTTAGATTGTCTTGAAGTTAAAAAGTTTTTGTAAACAAGATGTTGTAAATTTATTTATCACATTTGTTTACCTAAAAAATGAAATTTTTGTTGTTTTTAAAATATTACCTTGAATTTTAATGCAAAATAAAAATAAACTATTTTAGCTACTAAACAACGAATTTTTTGATAAACTTTAATTTTTATACACTTTATACACGCCTTTAAATTTAAATTATTTTTTACTTAGTCATCAAAATAACTATGTTTTTCATTTACTATGATTTTTTAA
The DNA here is from genome assembly GCF_965202585.1 of Thalia democratica. Lineage (NCBI taxonomy): Eukaryota > Metazoa > Chordata > Thaliacea > Salpida > Salpidae > Thalia > Thalia democratica. Next base: position 24,961,094 of record NC_139173.1, read on the forward strand.
TATGTAATATTTTTTTTAATTTAAATATAAGCTAAAGCTATTAGCATACAAAAGATGGAAAAAAATTGATAAATTTTTGTCTTTAGTTTTAAGGTAATGGTGATTTTTTAACGAAAGTAAAACTTTCTCGGTGTTTTATGCTAGTTCATATAAAAGCTAGCTTATCTAAACTATGTTTTTTAGTTCTTTTTATAGTAAAATACTTAAAGCTGAAAACTATTTTTATCTACATTAGGAAAACACAAACACTGGAAGATATTTTATATTGTTTTTTTCACTTCATATACGTTTGATAGGTGTGAACTTACTAGTTTATCTGTTTTAAAAACACGCAACACATCTGGAAAAATTTCAACAACAAAGCTATTCATTTGTTTTTATCGTTTTAAATAGTTTTAGCTAAATTACAGACAAAATAACTTAGAGAAAAACAAATTCCTAATTGTATATAACCTTTTTTACTGCTTTTTTACACTATATACATTATTTTAAATCGAGATTGACAACTTCTGAGGAAAATAACTTTAAAATGTTACTTATTTTACTTTTTGAATTAGTCAAAATTAAATTATTAGTCAACAACTGTGTTAGAATACTTTAATTATATTTATACACAAAAATAGTATTGATTTAGTTGAAATTTAACTACTTTTTGTAATGTTTTATTTATTTAATTTTCTGAGTTCCAGGTTACTTGTTTAAAAATGTATATAATGTAAAAAAAAGAAAGCGTTGTGTTAATTTTTAGATATTTTACTAGAATGTGATTAACTGTTGCTGACTCATAGCTTAAAAAAAGATGAAGTTTATATGTAAAATCTAAAAATTGTGTTTGATTGGTTTAAACGTTTTTAGCGTAGTAAAAAACTAAATAGGATCGATTTTGTCATATATATAAAACGGTAAACTTATAATTAGTTTTCCATTAACATACTTCAGTTTTAATTGAAACTAAGCTAAAATTTCAACTTATGTTTGCATTGAATTTCAGTGTAAAAACTTAGTTAAAGTTTTACATACTGTTATTTTCTTTAAAGAAAACATAAAGTATATTGTAGTAACATTTTGAGTCATTAATGTAGCGTATCTAGTTAACATGGTGAAAAGAGGATATAAGTTAAAAAAATTATTTCATCAAACAAGTCAAAGTTTGTACATTATGTTTGTATAAAAAATCTTGGGAAGCAAATTACAAGCTTTGTTTTATTTTTGTACTTGAAATAGAAAACATAACGAAGCAAGTTTTACTTTATGATTGTTGTTTACTTATTTTAAAAAGTGTATATAAACCTTGCTGAAACCTTGCATTTTAAACTTGGAATATTTATAAAACAAACTTCCTCAACTTAAACAAATCTTCTATAAAAAAAATGGAAAACAAAGTTTTCACAGAAACCAGTTGATCATGTTTCTCTTGTACCAAGCTTCAGTAACAAATATGCTTCCTTTCAGCTATAATATAAATTTTATTAAAAAAAAAACTGTTTTGGTCTTTTATTGTTATAACTTTAATTGTTATAACAAGTTTAGAATGAAATTTATTGTTAATTTGGCGAATTTAAGAAAAATACAGTCGTGGTTTTCACAGAAACTAACAAAATGCTTCAACTGCTAATTTTTGACCTATTTTGCATATAAAAGTTGATATTTGAATTTTCAAATAACTTGATTAGTTTTGCGATCCGACTTACGTAATTACTTTAAAAGACAATAAATTCAACTATAAGTGTTTTAAAAATAAATAAAAAATTAATAAATCTTACAATACTGATCTTAGTTACATTGATTTTAGCCTTATTAATTCATAATTCAAAACATTAAAACTTTTTTATAGCAAAAAAAAATATTTTTTAAAGTTGAATGTTATAAAATTGTTTTACAGCTTTAATTATACTGCCTTATAGAAACTTAACACACTATAATTGAATTAAAAACTGCTAACTATTACTTACATGAAGCAACTATAAAAAATAAATCAATATTTTAACACATTTTAATACTCTTTTAATTTTTATTTTTAGTAAATATTTACTGTTATTTATATTTTTCTGAAAATGATTTAAGTCAAATTGATAAATTTAATTTAGTTTGTGTAAACAGCTTGTGATATACTTCATATTACTAAAAATGTAATTTATTTTCTTCGATTCAAAACTTGAGCTCATGATAGGTTTTAATTTAAACTTTTTTTAAGGAAAATTTGATATCTTTAAAGAAACTAGTCACATTGAAAATATTAGTAATACATTAATTAAAACTTTAAGGTTGTTCACAAGTTTCTTAAAAAATAAAATCATCAATATTTTATTCCTACACAGCAAGCAAGTTTAAAGTAAAAGAACCCGTACCTAAAAATGATTATAATTTTTCACTTGATAAAAGCAGTTTTCCAACCGAAATAAAATAAAGTTGCAAAAAAGGCACGCGAACACGAGACAGGAAGTTAAATTGACACCAAACTGAAGCAGCTCATTTTATTTGGCTCGTTTGTTGTTCTCAGTTTTGATTTTTATTTTCAGCTTTTAATTTTAAAATATTTTTTAACAGTAAATAAACGAACAGATAAGTCAAGAATAAATTTTCAATAATACATGTCTTTAAAGTTATAGTTGCAAAATGAATGTGGAACGTGTACATGGAAAACTGAAATTTTCTTTAGTGGTTTAGTTTTGTACACTTTTTAAAATTTATTTGCATAGTAGAATATTTTGAATGCAAAGTTTTCGTTTTAGTCAACTTTTTTTAAAACAAAACTAAGAACTATAAACAAAAACAGAAAAAACATTTAAAAAAATTAGAGACCAAATATTTATAAAGATTTACTCTTAAGTGATAAAACAGTACTAAAAGTATTTTGTTTAAATTTTTAACTATATATTTTTATTTGCTTATTTTATGTTTTTTTACGCAGGTTCTGATTCTGGCAACTTCTTGTTTTTGCCAGTTGCCGAACTGCGACAAAGAAAATATTAACGAAGAGCCGGAATGCACTAACAGTAATTTGTTTTGTTCATATTTAAGAACATATTACAAACATAATAATATACGCAATAAGTTCATAAGTAATTATTGTTGGTATAAAACTGAAAATTAACAATAATGAATGTGGTAGCTTCTTAAAATTATAAAATTTAACACGGTAAACAGACATAAAAGAATTTTTTTGCTAATCAATTAAACAAAATAAATGTACAAAAACTTCTGCTAATATATTCAATTTATACTTTTTGTGATAAAAATCAAAATATGTTCTTTCAGTTAGATAATAACATAAATTCACGTCTATTTATACGAAATTTCAAAGTAGAATATTTATACAAATTATTTGTACGAAACTTCTGAGCTAGTAAATTTTTTGGAAATCTAATAAACAAGTATCAAAATATATAATTAATCACAACTTTTGCACTAATCAGTATCACCACTTTACGAGTTTTCAAACTGTGACTCTGCAAATTAAAATTAAAAACAATGCAATAATTGGTAAAAAGTTGTTAGGTTTTAATAAAACATGATTGGAAACACGGTACCACGAAACAGGCGAGTTCAGGTACTTCTGGACGTTGTGGGAGCCGGTCAAGGAGGCTGACGTGGGCAGCAGGGTGACGTTGTTCGGTGGGAGCGTGCTCAGGCTGAACAGGCACTGCTGCGAGCCGGACAAGCTGTTCTGGATGAGATTTTACAAGCACGACGTTGAGCGGAGAACGGTGCACCTTTTGGAGAATGTGAGTTAAACACAGATTTACTAGTAGAAGAGCTGTAGTGATTTTTTGTTTATATTCTGTAAACTTAGACTGTTCAGTGTAACAAAAACAATTGTGGTTTGTGCTGTTTTACTTTTCCAACATATTTAAGTATTAACGTTAGTGGTTAATTGACTGAGATGAAACAGCATTTAATTAATTTTCTAAATATAAAACAGAGATAAGATTGTTTACTAAAAAATTAGTAATAGATAATCATAACATAAATTATTAATAAAAACTTTATGTCTAGAATCTTCAAATTTTAAAAAAATAAATGATTTGAAATGAATCACTTTACCTTAAAAACAAATTAAGGTCTTTAGGCTTTACTTTATTTTCTATACCGAAGGTAAAACAATATTTTCTTACTTATTTACTTGTCTACAATCTGTTTAGCAATAGTACAAATAGTACAGTAATGATGATTAAAACAATATTTTCAGACAAAAAGACAGAAAATTGTACATGACTACAGATTTTCTAGGCTGGCAAACTATAGCACCAGAGGAGAAAAAGACTTGATAATTTCAAACGCCCAGCTGTCAGACACTGGTTTCTATTCAGTGCGAATGTTTAGTGGTGAAAACAAAACTCAACAAATAAAAGAAAGAAACGAAACGTTTCTCATCCGAGGTAGAAGTAAGTAAACCGATGTTTTAAATATAATAAAACAATGTACTATTTTTATGCGATGAAAAAACAATAATATTTATTAAACATTTGCTTTCAAGTGTTATTATCAGTTTTAAACCATACACTTTTGAGTATTTTTTTCTTGAACTGTAAAGATCAAATGGTCTTACTTATCTAATGTACGTTTCTGTATTGGAAAGAGTTAATAATTTATGAATAAATACTGCATGACTGAAAAATAAAATAAAAATCAAACTTCATACAAGGCAATAAATCTTGTAACTTATTGACTATTGTATTCTATCATTTAAAAGCTACTAATACAATCACTAAAATATATAAAACCAAGGTGGAAACTCGAAACCTGTACCAAAAGTGATATATCAGGATGAAGTTCTCAACTACACTTATGAAAACGGACCTGCAGAACTGTTGTTGGACTGCTCATACAGAGTGGCGGGTAACGCATCTGTGACCTGGAAAAGAAACGATAAAATACTGCATGACAGTCACTTGTTCATAGACGTAAGCAAGTTATAAAATGTTTTTTTATTAAAAATAAAAATTCGTCTAAACTGTTTTTATACAGATAAAAGTATAAAGAATATTTTAACTATAAAAATTTCCTTTTTACTTATATTTTCTTTTCAACATTTCTATTTTTTGGTTATTTATAGAAAAATCTTTATTTTCTAGCCGTAATAAAAATGTCATAAACAAATTGAAACTTTTGTAGCAAAACAAATCTATATATTGGAATAAGTTGTTTTTATTTGCGAGTACCTCGTTAAAGCTGTTTGTGAAAACTAACGACTATGTTTTCAACCTATTAACCTCTTTAATAACCAATATTTGTAGTTTTAGTATACTTGTATAATGAGCTGTTTAAATAATGGTGAGGAAAAAATGTAAAATATATTAATATCTCAGCCATAAAAACTATGTTAACTATAAAAGTTTTAAATGTTTTCAACAACCAATATTTAATATGAAGAATAGCATGAAACTGAACACGAGTTGGGAGTCGGGTGAATACAGTTGTGACGTCACAAATGCAGAAGGATCCTTCACAAGAAACTTTGTTGTAACCGGAAGTTAGTTTTGACTTTTATTTTCTTTTTTTTCACTTTAAAGACTTATTGGCTCCGTATTTACGTTTTGTCATTGTTGTAAAAGCTAGTTTTTTTCCAAATTAAAAGACAACTCTGTACACGATAAACTGTTAAATTAATAACTTTTATACAGTAAATGATAAAACTATAGTCTAATTCTAGTTGTCAGAGTACAACTAGAAAAAACTTTTTTTTAACGTTTTTTTTTGATACATAAAATCTTTTTGAGAATATATGGTTCAAATAAGAGTGTAGTAAAGTTTTTTTTTTTAAAGCAATGTAATATATATATAAATGTAAACATGAATATGTATGTGAAAAGTTGTTAATTAGTACGATTTTTAATTACTTTTAACCTAAACGTGTAGTTAACGTTACGATGGTAAAATCATTTTGTTGGTATAAAAACACTTTAAGTACAAAAAATTCAAAATCATTTTGCTACTTGTTTGTCAAAACTTTTAGCTTTTTTATAAAAAAGCTCATTAGAATACAAGTTTGTAACAAATTCGGAATTAGTTTTAAACGATAAGCTTATCAATTCAAAAACAATACAAAGTATAAGTCTGCCAATTGAATACCGCTAATTGCATAAAATTTCGGTTGATATGCAAAATAGTTGAAACTTTTCTGTAGAACTCTGTAAAACTACTACAACTTATTGTAATTCATCCAAAAAAAAAGCTTATAGAATTTAAATTAAAGTTAGATGTTGGCTGTTTTCTAACATATTCTTAATTACCTATCAACTAAGTAAAATAACAATCCATAAACTTGACTCACAAACTAAATTGGATGTTTATGTGTTGTAAAAATTACAGTTTTATACTATTTTTATGTGTGGAAAATAAAATAAATTAAAAAACCTTAATTTTAGATTCAACAGAAATTTGTTCTGTCTTTTTTAATGCCATATAGTTCTTTTATGAAACGACAAATAATTTTATAGAATCCGTATTGGATTTTTTGAAATTACTTAAAATAGTGACTTTAATTTTGCATATGCTAGTTTAGATAAAACGTTATATATCTTTATAGTCATATTATCTCAGCTTGTTAAGTATTTTATATTGCTAGCTTTCTTATTGAGTTTATATTTAAGTAAGATAAATTTAGTTTGTTATGAAACTTATCGTTGAAAATAAATACATAATCTAAGAAAATATATATCGCAAGTTAGTTGAGCAGTTGTATTAAGTTTTAAGAAATGTTGTTAATGCTTTTTGAGCTATAAAAAACACCAGTTTTACATACTTTAATGTTTTTAATTATTTATTAGTTTGTATTACTTTTATTACTTTACTATACTGTAAAAAAATCATAAAGCTTTTGTTTTACACTCAATATTGTTGCTTTCAATTGCTTCAACAGCAAGCAATTAGAATAATATATAAATCAATTTTATATATTTTGTATAGCATTAAGATAAAGACAAAAAACAAAAGGACATTTTAAGAAACTTTAATTTCATAGTAGTGTGAATGTTTTATTTCTTTTAAATAGTTAAACTACTACATATTTTTTTTGTTTAATAAGATACTTAAACATTCAAATAAGATTTAAAGTGTTCAAAAAGTTGCATAATCTTTAAAATCTAACTTTAAGGTAAATTTTCTTTATTTTCATTTTAAAAAAGTTCAAGCAGTTCACGTTTTTTGAACCTTCAGTTTTTAAAAGTTTCTTTTTCACAAACGAACTCGGTTCAACTCTACATTTTCAGGAAACATAACCACTCAAAAACAGTTAATTACTTAGAAAAGTTATTTTGAATAAAAATGTTAATAGTATTTAAAAAGTAAACAAAAGATACGTATGTAAGTTTAATAGAAAAAGTTCTATTTACTTAAAACTCATACACTATTTAGTTCTTAAGTACTTTTAGCTTGTTTTAACTAATTAATTTCAGTTTTAAATATTTACATTCGATTTATTGTTCATGAATATTGAAAAAATTAACCAGCTGTTGAAGGTGTTTGTTTTTTAATAACAATTGTTTTAATTTTCAAAACTAAATTAAGATCAATCTTTACAGCAATAATCAACTTGAATGATTTTTAATTAGCTTAAAAATGATCAACCAAACTTTTTAGTAAAACGTCATTAGCATATTGGAAATCTAACTGCAATGCAAATTTGATGCAGCAAAAATTTCTATGGCAACGTAAAAAAATGAGTTTTGTACTAATTTTCTCAGTATATTGCTATTGAGCACAGAAGATGATTAACTAGAAGTTAACTAAAAACTTGAATGTTTGTAGTTTTTTACTGTAAATAAAAACAACAAAGCTTTAGAATAAAAACAAGACTGTTATAAATTTTCAATACAGTACTTTTAATTTTAGAAGTTGTTATACATGTGTTAATCGAGGAAAGTTATTTGTAAATATTAATCTTTAACTGCTATACATTTCATAAACAAGTTATTTATAGTATTATAAAACAAGTTTATAGAGTTTTTAAGTAATTTTATAGACTATCAAGCTATGTAAGTTGATTCACAACTATACAAGTTTGTAACGTTTTAAAAGCTCATACATAAGTTTATAGTTTTTGAAAAGGAATAAAGTTTAAATTTAAAACAATGGCTGATTGAAAACAAACAAGTTTAAATAACTGAATGGTAGTTTATTAAAAATTTTTAATGAAAAATTTAACCGATTTTTTTTTAAATTATTTGTCAATTTAATGAAAAACTGTTTTAAGATTTAATTTTTTTGTTTTGTGTTTTATTTAAAAACCTAAGCAAGAAACATTTTTTTATCATTTTCATACTAAAATGTTATTAAACAAATAAAGTTGTTCGTCAGTTTTTACGAGAATTAATTTTATTTTTATTTGTTTTAAGAGTAATTATAATATTTATTAAAAACTTATTATTTTCTTTCAGAACCTGAATTAAAAGATGATACAATTGATCAATTAGGTGAGGTTTTTAATAAAACTGAAAAAAATATATTTCTATTTATTGTGAAAATTACACATATGAGAATTAAGTTACAACATTGATAACTAAACTCCTAAAAATATTGTATAAAATGAAACCATAGTTTTTTAGAAGCTGAAATTAAAAACTTTTCTTTTATTGAGCTTTCACAACATATAACAAACAAAGTTAAAAAAATCAATTTAGATAGCATGACTATAGAAAATAAATATTACTTATCACCAGTAAAACTGTATATTTTTCAGCGATCTTCAGAAAACTTTTCAACAACCCCTACTACATCGCCCTCTTGCTGTTCCTGGTCGCCCTGTTCTTCGTGGTGGTGCTGGTGTCTGTCCGGGTGTACCTCAGGGCGTACCGGAAGAGAATCTCGCAAACCGCACTGCAGAAATGGACTGTCGGCTGCAATGATATCGACGAAGTACGGAAATAACTTGCCATGTTTTGAAACATGATAAGATTAAATTTACTTTATTTGAGAGTTTTCAGTTTTTAAGCAGACTTTTTGTTTTGTGTGAACTCGTTGATATTTTTGTTTCTTGTGTGATTTATTATTATTTACGTTGAAACTTTTGCATGAGATATAAATTAGACTTAGTTCCTATTTTGTTTTTTACAATCAAACTGGAATGACTTTTAAACATTTTCTAACTTACTTGCTTTTGTTTTGACCAAAAACTCTAATGAAATCTGTAATGTCGGATAAGTCTATTAAAATTACCAAAATAAAAAGTCTTCTTTGTTATTTTATTTGAATTGCTAGTTTACAAGTTTTAAAACGATCAACTAAATATACCAATTTATAAAAGTGTTTAACTTTTGTTTGAAGCATTCGTTACATAAAATTTTGCATGAACTTTATTTTTCAAACTTTTCATAATTTAATTGAGATTTGCATGCTTATTATATGAATTATGTGTCTTTTTTTTTAATTTCTCAATCAATCTATAATGAGATAAGTCTAACAAAAATAAAATCTAAAAGTGTTTCTTATAAAACAACCTTAAAAAACTAGTTGAGAAATGTTTAACACAATGTAAACATTATTATTAAAGTAATAAAATTGAGCTGTTACTTGAATTAGAGGTTGTCTGAAACGAAAAATTAAATAAGCTTTAACTATTCTAGTTTAATATAAGTTTAACCTATTGATAAAGGTTTTAAAACGCCTTGATTGCAAACTATTTGTTTTTAGTTTCTATCAAATTATGTAATTTTTTCTTTCTCAATGGGAACCAAACTTTAAATGAGAATCAAAACACATTTACTGCAAGTTTAAAATAGTCTTTGTTTTAGATATATGACGAATTTTGATATCAACTGGGTTTTGTATTACTAATTGACTTTTTTGCAACACATAAAACTGACAAGTAGTTTGTTACCATTGAAGTTTATATTTATGGTCAACATTTAAATGGACAAAGTAAGAAATTTAATGATTATTTTATGTTGTTCCAAAACTTAATGAGTGAAAACGTAGATGCTTAAACATACGAAAAAAAGTATTCAAAGTCCTGTATCTTTTTTTAACTAAATTAATTTTCAAAACTGATTATGTAGGCATTAGCAATTTTTTTATTAGAGGTATTAGATTTATACTAAAAGTGTTTTGTACTTATAAATAAAACGTTAATCTTTTCTAAAAAATGTTTAATAATAACTAAAAAATGAAGTTTTAAGTTAAATTTACAAGTTGCATAAAAAGGTTTTAACCATAACCTTGCTAAAACAATTAGTTCAGCCAAAGTAGTTTTTTTTTATCTTTGAATAACAAAGCAATATTTGTTTTAAGATAAAATAACAATCAAATAATATTCTTAAATTTTTCCGTAGTCAGTTAAGCTATAGTTTACTTAAAATCAACTGGTTAAGTAAAGTAATTATTATGAAGTTATATGTAGATAAGTTATATGTAGATAAGGTATACTAGAGGTAAATGTTAGATTTTCAGTTATTTAATTTTGAGTTTTTCTGGAGATTTTTTAAAACTTGGTAATAAAAAATCTAAAAAATGATGCCTTAAAATAAAATACAAGTTACCCACAAAAGTTCTAATAAAACTGCATTTTAGCCCTAAAAGTATTAAAACGTATTTAAATAATAAAAACTATAACTTTAAGTTGAAATAAATGTTTAAATTAAATTTTTACTATTTTAATTTCATCTCTAATAAGATTTTAGTGTACTTGTATGTAGTATAGTGTTAGTTTTATTTTCAAAGTCTTAGTTTACATTTAAGACTCAGAACTTTGTACTGTCAAAACAGAAAAACATAAGTTACTAAAATGTAGATACAGCAGCAAATCTTAACAAATGAGACTAATCTTTACATTTTAAACTTCAACTTTTAACCCCTACTACGATAAAAAAAAAGTTTATCGTTCAAGTTGTTGCATGTTTTTAAATAGGTATCTAAAGTTTAAAAATAAGACTATGGAGATTGATATCAGTTCATCAAGTTTGAACTAAACTGTGTTTTAAGTATCATATAAGTCATGGCAAAATTTATACTCTGAGCATGTGATGTTAAGTAACGTAAGGAAAAATTATTGTAAACTGGAAGTAAACTTTATTTTGTGTAATTTAAATACTTAAAAACTATACCTTTAAGGTTTTTATAAAAAGCTTAGCGTCTAAAACTTTTTTTTTTTGTTACAACTATCTTAAACACTTTAACTGAATAAAACAAGTAAGTTATTTACTTGTATTTTTCCATTTTTATTTACTCAACTGATACTAACTTTTTTATATTAACAGCTCGCGTACATAACTCTGGAGGAAAATTACAGCATGATAAAGAAACTGTTCATGTCAGATTGCTAGTAAGTTTCATTTTTAAAATATTTTAAATTAAATGTTCAAGATACTTTATCAAAATACTTACACTAAATCTAAATAAAGACATTTCAGTTATTAGTTGAAAAACTTTAAATTTTTAAATAATCTATTATACATATCGGAAAGTCCATACATTTCTAGATTAATGTTTTGTTAGATTTGAAATGTCTTAAAAATATTTATTTTTCTATACATTAATTATTATTGGTTTGAATTCGTTGTACAACTAACTAAAAGTTAAAATTTTTACAAAACGTCTTTAGACCATAAATAAATTAGTTTTATAGTAAAATTTAGCTATTCGTCATTAATTTATTTCCTATATAATATAAAATAACATAAAAGCGTGATTAACACATATTTTCATTTAGCTTTAAAAGCATTTGTCAACTCAAGTTAAATTTATGATTTACCAGCTAGACTCATAAATGTTCAAAAAATTATTTTTTTTTAGTTATGCTCTAGGAATAACAATTAGCTTTTAGTTTTAATAGTACAAACTACAAAAGTTATTAATTTATCTAAATGAAAGTTTATTTACAAAGTTATAAAATATAGCACAGATAGTAGCTCTATAACTTAAGTTAGATAAAAATCAGGTCATATAGTTAAAAACATAAACTTTTTTTTCATTGAACAACAATTACAGTATGACATGTTGAACAGCTTTATTATTTTTTTAGTTGTCTCTTTTTTTACAACATTTATTTAAAATGTTGTCTATATGTTATTAAGACAGCACGTACAAAAATATAATAGTTCTAAAGTTTTTTTGATATAATGAAAAGCTTTTTGTAAGTAACTTTACACAAACTTTTTTTTTTAAACATTATAACTAAAACTAGTGTTGTAAACTCGATAAATTAAGCATATAAAAAGCTTTGATAGTTTTCATTATATTACAAACTTAAGTATTTTGAAAACAGAAAAAAATACTTTCAACTAATAAAAGGTTAATCATAAAACTCATAAAATGAAAACTTCTAAACATTAGTTTCAAAGAGTGGAATTTTTTTTTTTTTGATTGTTTTGTTTACTCGAGACTTTGTAAACTTAGCTAGTTTTACACATCGATTGATACATCTACTGCTTGTACTCCTTCAACAACTGTCCTGCTATGACCAACCTCTGAATTTCTGAGGTTCCCTCGTAAATCTCAGTGATCCTGGCATCTCTGTAGTGCCTTTCTGCCGGCATATCACTCACAAACCCCATTCCTCCTAGTACCTGTATTATTTTATTTTTAATAGTTGCTTAGCTTTGGCCATATTTTAAATTATCATAAAACCCATTATAATTGCAAAAATAGGCTAAAACAAACAAAATATTCTAACTATTAAAAAACATAAAAAAAAATAACAAAAATGTGCTAAAAAACCCAAAAACTATGACAGCTTAAGCTTGTCATCGTAATTTACCTCTAAACTATAAACACATATTGTTCACCTGATTGGCTAAGTGGCTGCAATAACTAAGCAAACTCCTTGAAAAATGATTATTTCTATTTTGAGCTAGTATGACTAAGCTAATAAACTATTCATTAATTAAGTTACTGAATAAAAAACAACAAAATAGCCCTTCTAATGCCTAGTAGCATTAAAAGGTGGCAGTTTCACTCATACTTAGTGAAACCCCCTAACATAAAACCCACCTGAATGGCCTGATGGCTGCAGTAGGTTGCTGTTTCTGATGCCACCAACTTCGCCATGGCCGCCTCCTTGGTGATGTTCATTCCGAGGTCCTTCATCCTGGCCGCCCTCCATATTAATAACCTGGAAGCTTCGATCCTGGAAGCCATGTCGGCCAGTTTGAACTGAATTGATTGGAACTTGCCGATGGGTCGGCCGAACGCCTTCCTGTCCTCGCTGTGTTGGATTAATTAATAATTTATGATAAGTATATTTAAACTTTTAATCAACTTGCGTAGATCAGCCAAAACACTAATTTAAGTTCAAAACAAAATAGAAGAAATACTAATGCTAAATAGAGGAAATGATAAAAATACTTATAGGAAGTGTATGTAATTTTATGTGTTGTCGAGATTATTTTTTATCAGCCCAGACTTTGGTGTTTTCGTAAGCCTTATCAACAAACAAATAAGTGAAAACAAATTTTTACAAGGTCAACAACGTTTTGAGCAAACTTATTAGCAGCAATAGCACACTAATAGCATAAACAACAAGACCTATACTGAATCGCGCAGTCAAGTGATGCTTGGGCGATTCCCAGCGCCTGACCCGCAACCCCAATCCTTCCCGCGTCCAACGTCTCCATGGCAATCTTGAATCCGAACCCGGGCTGACCCAATAAATTCCCCTTGGGTATTTTGCAGTCCTCGAAGATCAGGTACGCGGTTGAGCTGCCTCTAATACCAAGTTTATCTTCCTTCTTGCCTAGAGTAGTCATTAAAATAATTATTTGTTCACAATTGACACTAAAAATGAGCTCTGTGCATACTAGGTAATTTTGAAAACCTATTTTTTTCTAAGTCTTATTATTTTGTAATTAATAATATTAGTTGTTGTTGTTAACTCACAATGTGTTAAAACTTATTTGGAAAAATTAAATGCTATTTAAAATCAGACTACATATCATATTTAGCGTAACAAAATACAGCTTTGTACTATACATAAAAAAATCTTAACTTAGGAGCAAACATTCTTACAAGAAACATTCACCTAAAACAAGTTCTTCCGTGATAAATAAAATAAAAACGAAATAAGATAAAACACTTATCTATGTAATAGTGTACGAGTACTTATCAAAACACACAAATACAAGCATTTATACAACTACTCACCCAGGGTGAGCCCCTCGGTGGGAAAGGGCACGATGAACGCGCTTATTCCCTTGTGCTTCATTGACCTGTCAGTTGTGGCGAACACCACTGATGCTGACGCCTCGTAGCTGTTGGTTATCCACGCCTTGGTGCCGTTCAGCACCCAGTGGTCACCACAGTCGGTTGCAGTGGTCGATGCAGCACCCGCGTCACTCCCGTTACCTGGTTCCGACAACCCGAAACAACCCACTTTGTCTCCTGTGGCAGATATTTTCTGAAGTTGTTTGCATAGTTTTAAACTTTAGAGGTATTTAAAACACAAAAATTTCAAATTTATACTCCAGCACTTTTTAGTTGACTCAAAACAATTTTGCGTGGTTATTGTTGTTTTAACTAGTAACTAGTTTTGATTTTTTCTCTATTCCGAATTTAGTTCTTCAGATAATGTTCGCTTAATTTAAAATTACCCACCTTATCACCTGTGAGTAGAAAACTTGATTTATTTAGGTTGGTAGTAATTGGTCAGTAGCTTTTAAACGCAGAAAACATTGTTCAAACGAATCAACACTTTGCAATTGGGTTTTACAATGAGGCTTTAAAGCATAAGAATACTGGAAAGTACCACAATTATACCCGGAAAAACTTTGTCAACTTGTTTTTGTTGTAAACATTACGGTTTATTCAACTGGACGCATATCACTTCATATGATAAGTTTGTATGAAATAGTTTAGAACACTTTAAAAGTTTTGGAAACATATTAGTTTATTATGTTGATTATTTAGTAGAACTTTTTTGGCTTCAAGACACGTTCATCTTTATAATTATTAATGTTATACTTAAAAATAATAAATCTAATAAATAAGTTAGTAATACTTAACTACTACTTTACTTATAACTACTTTGTTCTTTAAATTTAAGTTACTCAGTATAAAACATGCGTTACTGACCTTGAAAAAAACACGAATAAATAAATGGTTATTGCAATAAGGCTAACGGTCTATGCTTATGTTTGTTTTAACTAAATAAGTAAAAAAAGTATTTTTATTTAGTTGAGTTTATACTCAAGTTTATGTCTAACTAAGTCAAACAAACATTGATATTTGTAATTGCGTTCGAACTATTTTAGTTGTCGTTATTAATTTTTTTTTTTTGCTTTTAGTTGCACAATTTTTTTTCTGAAAGTAGAACTTAATCTTATTTTGTCAAAGCTAAAGCACATGAAAAAATGTTCAATTTCAAACAAATCTAATATTATATAATACAACGTTTAATATCTGCAAACAATTGAGGTTAAACTTCAAGCCAATATTTAAACAAATATTTACCAAAATGAAAAGCGCTTTTGTTTAACTACAAACTTGAACGTTTGCCGACAAAATTTACCGAAAACAATACAATTTTTTAATTATTACAACAAATTAAGAGCTTATCAAAATCTTTTAACCAAGTTTAAGTATTTTACATAACTTACAAAAAAAATTAGTTCTTTTTTTATTTAAAAATATCTAACAAATAATAAAAAAACTAGTATGTGTTTTAAAAGTTGATCTTTTATATTTGCATAGAAAAATTTAAACTGTTTTGAAAAAAACTTTCTTAATTAATTCACGTTAATTCAACAGTCATATGTCTATAGAACATTTACATAATCACCAATTTTAAAAACAACTTTTAACCTGTTCTACAACATTTCAGTACGAATTGCTCTAAAAAATACATAACAATTACAAAGTTTACTATTATTACGTCATAACTTTAACATTGGGTCACATTTTATTTCTTAAAATTCCTAATTACAACAGCATTTTTTAAAAATTCTCAAGTATTATTTTTTCTCAAGTTTATATAAACAAACTCAAATACTTATGCAACCACCTTAAACTAACTTTTTTTAAACAAACATCAAATCCGCAAAAGCACAAAACAGTTTTTTTTTAATCTCTTCTATGACGTCATACCTGTAACAAAGGGCCTGACGTACTTCTCGGCCTGCTCGTCGTTGGCGTATTTCTCCAGCGGGGCCAGGTACAGCGAGTTGTGGGCGCTCACGATCACCCCCGCCGTGGCGCAGCCCCTGCTCACCTCCTCCATGACGATCGCGTACGCCATGTAGTCCATCCCCGCCCCTCCGAGCTCTGGGTTCACGTTCAGCCCCATCAGTCCCAGGTCGCCCATCTTCTTGACGGTTTCCATGGGGAACCGGCACTCCTTGTCGACCGTCCACGCGTTGGGGGTGAGCTCCTTGGCGGCGAAGTCGGCGCAGGTCTGCCTCAGCAGCTGCTCCTCCTCCTTCAACGAGTGGTTGTCGGGGAGGAGGAGGGTGGAGGCCGGGCGGGAAAGCTGCTGACTCGGCAGTTTCGTTCGGAGGAAGTTGCGGGAGTTGTTGTTGAGATGTCGGAGAGCAGATTTCATTTTATTCAAATATTTACGCCTGTTTAAGAATAGTTAAATATAAAAACAAAAGAAAACTTTATCTGTTTATACTTACATTTAAAATATGACTTTTTTTTATTGTGAAATTTATACTTCTTAAACAAAGCTAAGTAAAAAGACAGCTTGAAGAACGAATACAACTTATTTTTTTTTAATAAATTTGATAAATCTTTTATTAAACTAAGCCTACAATCACGTGCTAAATTAATTAAGAAAATGCTCAGTTGCGAGATTGCTGTAGATTTCATTTGATCTAAATAGTCCTGACTTCAAAAAAATGTGTATAACAGTTTTAAGATGTTGATTAATATTTACGTTTTGATGATATATGCTTTAATCTTATCCTATTTAACAAAATATTTTGTTATGTATTTGAAGTACATACTGAAATTTATATAGTAAAGCTTGTACTTGAGTACAAGTTTGTAGAACATTTAATATCTAATTTTTTATAAAGAAAATGAGTTTAAATGAAAACTGAGTCTAAAATTTAAAGCTAAAAAGATAGTAGCTTAAATCGTTTTGCTATAAGTTTTAGGTTGAATTTATGATTTTTTCATTTCTATATCACTAATGAT
Source organism: Thalia democratica (assembly GCF_965202585.1). NCBI lineage: Eukaryota > Metazoa > Chordata > Thaliacea > Salpida > Salpidae > Thalia > Thalia democratica. The sequence continues at coordinate 24,978,158 of NC_139173.1, forward strand.
AATCAAAAGCTTTTTTACTCAAACTAACGAAAGAAACTTGCAAAATCTGTATGTAATAAGTTTGAAAAGAAAATTCACAAGAGAGTTTAATCGAAGAAAAAATATTGAGTAAACAAAAACTTGATCACAATTTGCTGTCGTTTTTAATTAAACAAACATTTGTAAACCATACAAATCGCTTTTATATTCACTGTACATATGTTTTGGTTTAATTAACTCGGGTTTTATTTCATCATTACATTTTTAAATAAACAAAATTTTATATTATTTAAACGAAGATTTATAAAACTTATTTTTTTAAGAATCACCATAAATGTGTGTTAATTCAATTCGTTTGGGTTTGAATTTAATTCAAAAAGCAAAAATGTAGTTAAATTCATACAACAATTACAACAAAAACTTTGTATTTTGCATAAAATTTTAACGAGCCATTGTACATATTTACACCAGATCATTGTCTTAAGCAGCAATTTATGTTTTACTACAAAACTGACTTTAATAACACTTATTTATTTAAATCTTATGTATAAGTAACTAGATTAATTGATAAAAATTAACTATTTATGTTTAAAAGCATTATACTTAGTTTTAGTTTAATATTTCAAAAGTAAATTGAGTAAGTATATTTTGCCACATCAAACTTTTCCGTTTTTTTTCCTGCTTTAGATTTGAATGTAGCATTATAAGTTCAACTAGTCTGTTTATTTTTATACCTAAAAGTTATGTAACATTTTGATATGTTTAGACTGTGCAATGAATAAAGTTCAAAGAAGTGAAATTCCTATGATTCACCAAAATTTTTATTACAAAAAGCTAACAAGTTATTTTTACTTAAAAGTTATTCTTTTTGTACATTTTCAAAGTAATTTTTTTTTAACAGTAATCTTAAACACAAAACACACCTAAATCTTTTCAGAATTTGTATACTTTGACATAAAAACTTTGTCGTTCTAAAGTTTACGAACTGTAACACACAACTTCAAAGTTATAAGTGTTTTTATTTAAACTAATTTTATTTTTAAATAAATGTATTTTAGAGCGTGTAAGCCAGTATTTAAAAGAATTAAAATAATTAAGAGAAATTTTCTACAGAATTGTAGATTTTTAACCTGTAAAGGAAATCATTCTTTATAACATAAGTATATTAAGCATTCAACTTCAGTCCAAATAAAAAATAATCAATTATTCGAATCTCAAAAAAAAGTATGCATACAAATATACTCGTTTTAAAAGTTTTAACATACTACAGTAACAATACATTTCATAACAACACTCATTTGTTTTACAGTTTAAATTGTAGCAAAGAAGAAAAAGACATTATTGGGAAAGGATTTTTCGGTACGGTTTACAAGCAAGAACTTTTGTACAACAACACAAAAACACCAGTTGCTGTGAAAACTATGAAAGGTTATTCTTTTTATTTGTCTAAAATAAAATAAGTTTGGAACTGTCCTGAATATTATTTTGCAACCCGAAAAATACTTATAGTACAACTTTAAGTACTTTAAAATGAAACAAAATACATAAAGTTTCTAAAATAATTAACATTTTTTTTAACTTTGATTTTTTTTAATTATAAAAAAGTTTACCTCTAGTTTCTTTTTAACATTAAGTTGTTTTTTTTATGTTAACTAAAATATTGACAACTAAATACCAATTTATAGTCAATCTTGAAGTTTGTTTTAGTCTAATTGTGAATACAATAATACTTTTACGAAGAAAGTTTGCTAATTCTGACATTACAGTAACCTCTCGCTTATTTACGCACATTGTGTCCACAGAAAAAGTGCGTAAAGATATGAGAGATCGTAAAGATACGAGATGTATCAAATATACTTACTATAATGGCTGTTTTTTCATATTACTTCTAGTTAAAAGCAGACTGGGGACTTTCCCACTTTTAATAATTTGTTAACTTTACTTATGATTATAAAAACAAAAGATAACACTATACATATACTAAAAAAAAAAGAAGAATTTAAATTTACATAAAATAATAAAACTTAGAGAAAAATTTTACTAACTTTAATAATAAGTAGATTTTATCTTTATCTTTATTTGTATGTGACTTATTTGTAACTTAACATTTATATACTATTCTACCTAGCAAATTCAATTTGTAATTAAGCATTTGTTTACAAATAAGAAATGGTGTGGTGTCTATTTTAAAACTTGTTTCTATAGCCTTTTATAAAATTATGCATTTGGTGCTGTAATGGATTTCTTCTTTTGAACAAAAATAAATATAATATAAGAAAAATGTTTAATAAAAATTGTTTATGTTACTACAACTTTTTTAATTTTACCTTTGCCCACATAAGGATAAAATTGTTTTGCATTGTATTAAAGATATATTGTGTTACAGAAGAACTTAAACTAAAAGACGTCAAATGAAAATTAGAGATATGTTTACTAAAAAAAAACAATTGAGATTTATGTTAAGTCTAAATTCTATATTTATTAAGTATCACTACTACTTTTTGCTAGGAAGTTTAATTAGATTTCTTTTTTAGATGTTTATTCATATATAGGGCAAGTGTGCTGTATTATTTCTTTGTGTTTTAAACTAATATTATTTCTTTCTACTTTCATTATTTAACACGGTCATATTTCTTTTAGAATTTTAATTTGATCTCTTACTGTTAACAAAATTTATTATATACTGAGGTATAACTAAATGTTTATCAATTAGTCAAGGAAAAAGTCTAAAGTTATAGAGAGGTGACTCAGCATTTAAAAACTTATTTAAATAACAAAATATACAATAAACCTAATTTGTGCAATAATAAAGAAAATTTAAATTTCTTATTTTTGAACTTTTTACAATTCTCAAATGCGTAACTAAACGAGAGTGCGTAACGTCACGAGTGCGTAAAGATGCGAGAGGTTACTGTATATTTAACTAAAATGCAAATTTTTAAGAATTTTTTTGCGTTTCAATTCAAAGTTGTAAGACCACCTAAACTTGATTTACGTTTTTTTGTGTATTTTAAATTATTTCATCGAACTCTCAATAAGCTATTTTATTGTTTATATATTTATTTTTCCAACAGACACTTACACGGCTCACGACTTCCGGTACTTCTTGGAAGAAGCTCTCTTATTGGTCAAGGCTTCAGGTCACGTGAACATTGTCAGCATTCTCGGAATTTGCCTTCCTGTGAGTATTTGTTAAACAAAATCAATCATAAAATGTTTAATTTATCGTTTTTTTTTTGAGTTTTTCTTTTTTAGTTTCTAGTAAAAACTCACAGTTTATTTTTTGATTTACAAAATTCTGTTTGCTGCTATTCGCATTTTATAAGTTTAAAACGTTGTAATATTTTATCATCGTCGTTGTCAGAATGTGTTCGCGGAATTTGCTTTCCTTTTAGTAATTTATCAAAAAAGTAGAGTTGTTTTTTTTTGGGTTGATCTTATTTAGATCAATTTTCAGATAGGAACTCGCAATCGTTTTGCGTTTAATTGATTGCAGCAACTTGCACTGTATTTATAAGCTTAACATATTGTATTTTTTTGGTTATCGTTATTGTCATCATACTTAGAATTTGCCTCACTGCCAGTTTAAATTATCAACATCTATTTTTTTGGTTTTTTGAGTAATTGTTTTTAGTTTTGATTCCTAGTAAGAACTTACATTCAAATTCTACTGATTGCATCAGTTTGCAAAGTTTGAGTTTGTTGCAACTCATCACAACAATTTGTTAAAAATTAGTCATGGAAAATTTGTATTGTTAGATTTTTGTTTTCTTCTTGAGAATTCTTTGTAAAGGCTTGTGGTTGTTTTTTTATTGCAGAAATTTGCATTTTGGTATTTCTTGTTATTATAAAGTACTATGTAGATTTTAACATTTTAACACTGAATTTTTTTTTTTAATATTCGGTTCATGTTTGTAAAAGAAGGTAAAACATAAAAATTTTTTCTTCATCACGTTAAATTTCTGCTTATTTAAACTAGCCATACTGCTTCTGTACGAGTTTTTTAAAGAGTGAAAAATATCTGATTGATTTTTTTCTTAATTATAAAACTTTTAAGCTTTAGATCAAACAACAAACTTGAAAAGGGTAGAATACTGCAATCATACTGTAGTACAAACTGAGCTTGTTTATAATAATAAAAACTAAAACTCAATTTGTCTCAATCTAAAACTAAAAGTAAATGTATTTCTACTTGTCAGCAAATTTATTTACTTCCAGTCACTGAAGAGCAACCGTCACAACGGCATGGGCTCACCCGCGCTGATCTTGGAGCTCGCCACGCACGGGAGTCTCAAGAACCACCTGAACAATATAAGTCACGTGACACAGGAGTGTAGGGCAACGTTTCTTTCGTACGTCAGGCAAATCTGCAGTGGAATGATTCACTTGGGTGACAAAAATGTTAGTAGATTATAAAAATAAAGTTTTAACGTTTTCGTTTCGATCAAAATAAAATTAAAGTTTTCAAAAAAAAAATTGTATTTTAATAAACAAGCTTGCGCAGTAAACATTTAAACATTTAAAACGAAGATTAAGTTTGTATAAGCAATTATTTTCATGTTTGCTTTTACAAACAACTTTTACATGATTTTTATGTACAATAAAAATATTTTTGTATTTTCATAAGCAATCAAACCAACTGTAAAAATAATAAACTTATTAATCCGTCCTTGTTTAATTAGTTAAACTATTTTTTTTCAACCAGATACTTCATCGAGACTTAGCAAGCCGTAATATTCTGCTGTTTGAAAACAACTTGGTGAAAATCACCGACTTTGGTCTCTCGAAAGACGTTTCATCCCATGGTTATTACAGAATTCTCAACAGATTGGTTAGTTTCTTTTTACTTCATTCTTTTTTTCATTAGTCATTTATTTAGCACTAAATTAGTTAGACAATTTGATTGCAATCAGTTTTATACAGCTCTTATATTTAAACTACAACTATTTGAAGTATGTACATATAAAAAAGAGTTAACAAGCTTAATTAATATATATTGTTTTAAATTTTGTTATAAAAAATTTGAAAAGACTAGATGAATGCAATTAATAGTGTTTCCTAGTTGGAATGATTTTACATAACTTCGAAAATTATAAAAGTAATAAAAACCTTCTAGATGTATTAATATATTTATATTAAAAACTTATTTAAAGTATTGCTAATTTAAATTTGTATTAAAAATCAACTCGTAAACTTAGGACAAGCCTGCAAAATGGACGTCTCCTGAATCACTGATGAACAACATTTATACGTCACAATCAGATGTGTTAGTGAGAATATTGAAATTAAATTTTTGTATAAAAGTTCTTACTATTAAAATTGTATAAGTTTATCTAGTACAAATTAACTTGTTTCAATCAAACCAGCCTTTCTAAAACTTAAATCTATCAGAGCAGTTTAAACGTGTTGTGTTAACAACGAACCAAATGTTTTATATTGCTCAGGAATGTTATTTTCTTCGGAAATATTTGTCATACTAGAATATATTTCAATTTAAGGTTAAACCATAGTTTTAAATTAAATTTAATACTGAAAAAAACAAATATTTTTTCTGAAGAACTTCAAATTTAACGGGTTTTATTACAACTACAAATTACAGTAAAACTTATTATGCACATAATGAAATTTTAAAGAGCACTATGTTAATATTATTAATCTTTTTTTATTATTGATATTAAAGAAATACTAATTTTTAAATTTAAAACTTGAGCAATAAGAATATCATAAATAAACATAAAAAAGGTTTACATTCTAGTATATTGTTTTTACAATTAGTAAAAAAGATGTTTTAAATTCAGATTAGGCCTCAAAGCTTTTTTTACTGATAACTGTATCAAACCTAATTATTGCTATAAATGTGGGACAAACTGTTCATGAGAGTTAAATATATATCTTTACTTTAATAAAATTTATACTTTGATTGTAATATGATTTTTTTACAGTTTAAACTTTCTAATTGTTTTATTTAACAGCTATAGCTCGAAAGTTTAAAATAGTTATTATTACTTATTAGCATATACTTAGAGCAAGGCAAATAAATTTAAATATCTTATTAGCAGGTTAAAACGGTTTTGAATTATAAGACAGACCAAATGTATGCAGATGCAAAACTTTTTGAAACTTATGCAAATTTACTGAGTCGTTGGTTTAACGTTTTAAATGATTAATAATTTTTTTAGTTTCCTGTTCGTTACGTAACGAACTAAATTATTCAAATAAGAAATAAAAAAGTAAAGTTCAAAGTTTATGGTGTATATATGCATAAAACTCATATATACTTTTTTTGAATACACATGTCTAGTATTTAAAAAAAATCAGGAAATGGAGTTTTAAAATTTGATTTGATGATATTTGTTGATATAAATTTAAATCTTTTACTTTACTTGTATCATTAGCTTAATCTTTTTTTAATGTAATATTGAATAATAATATGCTTTTCTTATAAGTATGATATTAAATTTGAAACTCGGAGCTAAGTCTTATGATATAGTTAGCCAAATTGTGTTAACAACAGTAATGCAAAGGTTATACTTTTACGATATTGTTTTACAACTTTTGAAATATGTTCAAACAAAGTTAAGTAAGTATTAACTAATAGCAGCAACTTAAAAAGAAATTACCAAGATATCTTATTACACAGTTTGTAACTACTTTATGTATAAAAAAAAGTAGTTTTATTTGAGACTAATTGTTACGTATGCACTTAATTTTCCAATCCTAAAAGTTCTTAAACAACTTTGTAACGTTTGAGTCAAAAAGAAACTTAATTGCTTATTTAGATTAAATATTTCGTAAAATAAATACCCTACCTAAAAAAAAACAAGTAAAAATAAGTGATGAAGCGAGTAACTAGTTTGATACTAAAATATACTTTATTTACGAGACTTGCTTGTATCAACATGCTTTAAATAATTTCAATTATTTCAAAAAGTTCCTGCGAGTTGTTTAAAACAATTAAATTAAAATCTAAATGTTTTAAATCAAATACTTTTTAAGTTTTCTACTTTAGTTCTTTACAAATTTACTATTTTTATCATTGAATATTAAATTGTTTTTTTCTCTCTTTTTTGTGTGTCATGTTTAAGTGGCTTATGTCGAAGTTTAACATTTCACAATAAGCAACAAAATTAACATTTAATAAGAAATACAAACAGGTAAAAAATGTTTTGAATTTTTACTAATTTTTTAGATATTTTTAAAATGCCGAAAAGCAATACTTTTTTACCGTATTCAAATTTTCAAAATGAGATGCGTCTAGTTTCTATTCGTTTAAGTCCAAAACCTAAAACTTTTTTTTCTTCGGAAAGTTAAAATAAAACTTCTAGGTGGTCATTCGGGGTGCTTGTGTGAAGATTTATTTAGAAACAAAGTTTTGTAAAATTAAACATTTTGTATGAATATAAAAATAAAAATTATTCCAATCAGGTGGTTGTTCGGGGAAGCATGTGGGAGTTGTATTAAGAAATAAAAAAAGTTGTATGAATAGTATTTATTTAATTCTAAATTTTTATTCGGGTTATTTATGTGGGGGGTGTGTTTAAGAAGAAATTATAATATGTTTTATGAATATAATGAACAAAAACATTCTAGATGGTCTTTCGGGGTACTCATGTGGGAGGTGTTCAGTTGCGGTATGGAACCGTATTGTGACGTCACATTGCAAAATTTGTATCCGTACCTGGAAAGTGGGGGGAGGCTGAAAAAGCCCCAGTACTCCGATGAAGCTCTGTGAGTTTTGTTGATCTTTTTTTTTTAGTTTTAAATATATTTTTTATCATATGTATACTATATTAGTTAATTTATTTGTTTTTTGTTATTTAAATTCTATGTCTTCGCCCTGGACCGGTTTTTAAAAAAGCAAAAATTTGGTTTTGTTTATGTTTTTTTTTTTTTTACTATAAATTTATTTTTATTTAAATTGTACAGCAATTTACTTATACTTGTACTATACTAGTTGAAATAAATCCTTTTCTCTCTTTTTTATAGTTGCATGTTTTAATTTTTTTTGATAAAAAATACCTTACAACTTATATTGGCAACTGATGTATTTCAGATACAAAATAATGGCAAGCTGTTGGAGCTGGGAAACAGTTGAAAGGCCTTCTTTCAAAAACATCATGTTCTGTCTTCAGTCTGTTTGCTTAGCTCAGCAGGTAAAATTTGTAAGTTTAAACAGTATGTAACAGTTATTACTTTTCGCTTTACTTTGAAACTTCCGATTGTGCTACATTAAAAATGCCCAAGGCTAAGTGAACAAACAACATTTACCTTTTCTGTTAAAAAGCTTAGTCACGAAAATAAAAAGCAGTTATAAAATAGTAACAGTATACATCTATTGAAACTTTTACAACTAAAGTATGTTTCTAAACCTCTGTTCTCTAAGCAAATGAACACATATTCTATTGTTTTTATTTCTGCAAAATTATTACGAACAAAATAATTTCAGCAGAAAAACACTCAGGAAAACGTTAGATACTACTCACCAGAAAACAACGAAGCGGACCGGAAATCAGAAACGTCATCATCGTCTAGCTCTCACGTGACCGACCACAATGACGTAACAATCAATCTCAATGACGTCATAACGGAAGAAGATAGTTTCGGCGTAGGAGATTACAAGAAGCTGTGGTTGCTTCCCAACAAGACGTACGCAACAACCGGTGGGTTTTATGACGTCACAAACGAAAACAACAGGTTGCCAGGCAACAGACCCGCGAACTTGCGATTGAGCAGATGCGACAAGCGCAACAGCGACGGGACCACGCCCCCAGAAACCCCGAAAAGCCCCGAAAGTGATACCAATAAAGTTGAGTTTTATTAACTGAAGATGTGTTGAGTTAAAGTTATGTAATAATGAATAAAAGCTGTGGGCGTTAAAGTTGGTATTAGTCAATAAAATGAAAATAAGAGACAAGTGAATAACGAAAGAACAGATCAGTTCAGAAAAACAAAAACTAAATTGTTTCTTTTTTAATGTTTTTGATGCGTTTTTTTTTTTTGTCGTTTTGCATTGCGCCCGTTAAAACTGGGTGAAAAGTTTTATTTTATAATAGTAGTAACTTCTAATTTAAAATTGGTAATTTTACAAGTAAAAGGTTAATAAAATACAAGCGGTTAATGAATGAATAATTGATTGTTCATAAGAATTAAACTTGTGGCTTTTTCATGTTTTGTTAGTTCTTTCGTCTATTTGCATTGTGTTCGTAACTCGTTTCGTTGTAATATATACGTGCGATCTGATCGGAAATGATTCTTACAAAATTTAACTTTGAAAATATTCTACGAAAACTTTATTTACAGTAAGTTTTTTTTTCTTTTATAAACAAGTTACAGTCAAAACCAGTTATTTTGTTAGTTGTCTAACATACTTACTTTATGACGTACATGTACATGATGAAGTATGCTAATAAAACAGAAATTGAATATAGCTTCTAACTATTGAGTAATATTGTCTTAATTTGTTTACTTTTTTATTTGAATAAGTCACCAAAAACAAAAATATCCTATTTCTAAGCGTAGAAAAATTCGAAAACAACAAATTTTACTATGAAGTAAAAGTAAGCTATACCAAAAAGGAAATTAAATACCTTAGTAATTTGAGTACCTTTGAGAAATTGCACTTTTAAAATTTACAGCTAACAGTTTTTCACAGCACTTTCAGTAGTGATCTTAAAACAGTTTTAAGTTTAATGGTATTTTTTTTTGTTTTTTTTTTTTTGCTTAACATTTACATTGTCAACGCTCAGCATAAATTTTGCAACAAACTAATTAGTTTTAGTAAAATTGTTTCAAAACTATAGGTACAGTTACACAAACCAAGACAAAAACACAATTACAGTTATTTTGTCTTGTAATATTTTTTTTAAGAAAAATTTCTAACTTTAACTTATACCTATATATAAACGAAACAAGATCAAAACTCTGATAAAAGATTGATCTTGTTTCGTTTTAGTGTTTTGTTTAATTTTTTTTTTTCATTTAGTTTAATTTAAACGAAGAAGTTCGTATTTGTGTTTAATAAACAGTTGAACAGTTGCTTAATACAGAATGAAAAATTTTTTATGTGCCAGTTTTTTTTAATTCATGTAAACTTTTTATTTTACGCAAAATGTGTTTATTAGTTGTATAAAAAGTCATTTCCATTTTTTTTACAAATAAATGAAAATAACAAAAAAGTAACGTTGTTTTGCTGTACATATTATGAATATTGTTGTTTTTAATTAATTGAAATTTTAAACTTTCTATAAATTAAATTTGTGGTAGAAACTTTACAACAATAATTTTCTTTTTAACAATATTTAAATTAAAACCGTTTTAATTTCAAACAATAATACGTTGTTTGTTTTACTAAAATATGTAACATTACAGTTTTTATGAAAGTTTTAAAACTTGAAAACAACTACTTAAAATTAATATAAAATACTATTAAATGAGTATTTAATAAGTTAATTTTAAAAGTTTAACAAACTTTAAGATAAATATAAAATGAAAATATATGTTTTTAAGAATAGAAAGTTTTTTGAACTTTTTAAAACTAAGCCTAGCAAAGGTTTGTATAAAAATAGTAGTAAAGTTGCTAGACTCACTAAGTCCTTACTTGTAAGTAATTTGCTCAAGCTTCAAACCATAAAGTTAAATTTAATTATCCACATCTAATTCATAACTTATAAACTACAGGTTTGAATTAAAAATTACTTTTAGCTTTTTATCCTAATTATTATTTTTTAATTTATTGCAAGTAGTTTTAATTATAAAAATTGGGATAAATAATTCTTATATGAATAGCTAAATATAAACAATACCAAATATGTATACCAAACTAAATATACCAAGTTTAAGTTTAAACATTTTTAAGTTAAAGTGATTACCATTATATCTTTACATTCCGTTCATAAGTGTTTTTAAATCCGTTCATTAGTTTTTTATTGTACTACTACAGTTCACTTAAGTACGGAATTTTATACTAAACTATCGCAAACTATAAATAGACATTATTCAGATGATACAATGCAATTACTGGAAGAACAATAAGTTTATTAAACTGTAAGTTTCAAGAAGAACATTACACGTAATTACTTGATAATTACTGCGGCAATTATGCCAGCTAGGTTGTAGTGGCTATAATCTAATTAACAGTAGAGATTGTTAGACTTGAAGTAGCATTTCTTTTGTTTAATTTCAGTAAGAATTAAGCTTGTATTTATAATAAAACCTTTTAAAACACTTAAAAAACTTTGTTAAACTACACAAAATTTTACATCATTAAAAGTATATATACTTAGAAATTAGTTATTTTTAAAACACAGTTTATAATGTCATGTTAAAATTGTGGCAGAAAAAAATTTTGACTAAAATATTTGACAGTCTATAAAGTTGATAGGCTAAACAAATAATCCAGAAAAACACCGTAAAATTATTTTTAATAAATTAACAGTTTAAATACTATATGCAACATAAACAAAATACTTTAAACGAACTTTATTACAAAAATAATCTTAATTAAAGTCATTGAAAATTTATTTAAAAATACATAAACAAAAAATGAAAAAAGTTCGTAAAAGTAAACTAAGTAAAATATATTATTTAAAAGAAAATCAAGAAAGATAAAAAGAAAGAATGTAAACAAAAAAATTATAAAACAAATTATAAACTTATGGAACGAAAATAGAATACATTACTTAATTAATCTACACTGGAGTGACAGACTTAGAATGCTGTTTAGCTTGACTAAATGAATGGTGTGGTTGTCGTTAGCAAAAGTCAAAAGTAGCAGGGTCGTTTGAAAGTGGAAGTCAATTAAAAGTTACGCGCAGAAAGAGAAACGCATCAGTAAAACCGTCGCTTTTAATTGACAGCAATTAAAGTTTCGGAAAATATTAATATTGTTAGAAGGGAATGAAAAATACGCGAGGATTTTCAGCATAAAAAATAAGCTGTTTAGAATTTATTTGATTTCAATTTGTAGAGATAGAATTTTCTTGAGTAAAAAATGAAAAGACATAGTCATAAATAAATTCAGTTAAAGACGTCATACTACATTAATAACGTGTTTGTAATAATTATTAAAAAAATGTTTTTAAATTACATATTTATTTTCTAAAAGTCTGCTTAAAAAATCTGTCCTGTGTAGTTTTTTAGTTACAATGTCAAAAAAAAAATGCAAGTATTGAATTTTCAATATAATGTCGAATTTTTATTTTACTTTTTCAGTTTTTCGATTTTATCCACCATGGTAGTCAACTGAACAATATCTTGGTCGCTTTTCAGCAAACTACCCTCACTTGACTCCGATGTGTTTACGACATTATCTCCTGATGAGTATTGCGATAAGGCATTCAAGTCAGTGACAAACGATAAACCTGCCACAAAATAGAATACCATTTACTAATCAAATCACGACATTTAAACTATTTTGAATTACTACAATAGAATTGTCTTGTTAACGAAAGTGATAACAATTAACTTCATTTTTATAACTGTAATTCTTCAAACTATAAAATGCCTATTCTTGTTAAAACAAAAGTACTTATAAAAATAAGCTTAAGTAAAATTTAGGTTTATGTTTCACTACGTAAGTGAAGTTACTTAATATTACTTTTTTTACACACTGTCAACGTAGTTAACTACGATACTTGGCACAAAAGTGGAACCAAGTTAATTTATCAAGATCTCTCAACACGAAATTTGACGACTTTGAATGACGTCATATTAATTACGTGTTAAGAAACTGGCTTATATGACAAATATTAAAAGTTTTTTAATAAAACACTTATATATAAGTTTGGTATTGGAGTTACTGCGCGTTATAGTTGTTTTAAAACTTTCTACAGTTGAAGATTTTAAAAACCAAAGTTTTTTTTTCAAACTTAGTGACACTTACAATTAACAATTTTCAAGGAAAGTTATTATTATCTATTATTTTAATTATTAGTTTTTAGTTAAAATCTATATAACAAAGATAAAAAATATTTCTATTATCATTTTCATAAACAAGTTCGATGTACTTTTAACAATGCAACTACACAAGAAAAATTCTTAAATCGTTATTAAGCTCACCGGTGATAACAGGCGATGTAGACTCAACAGGCTCGGGAGAAATTAAATTGATGACGTCGTCTTCTTTGTGGATGTATTGTATTTGAAAGTTCTGGTGAAAAAAAATTGTATAAAATCAGGTAGAAAAAAATCATTCTGCTAAAAAAAAAAGAATACAAAAAGATAAAAAAAAAACATTTATTTTGTCTTTTTTTACGCGAAAGTTGTAAAAACATACAAAATTGTAGTTCTTCAACAAAAACTAAAGTATAAATTTTTACTGAGACAAAACTTAGTTTAAATTAGCGGAAAAGCAAACTGACAATTAAACTGTCAATCTTATAACATGTACCACACAAGTACAACGAAAAGTCACCATGCGCAAATTGACACGAATTAAAATTTTATTCAATTCCCTCAACAGTACAAAATCCTTGACTCTCCAAGTTATTTAATATACGCTTATAAACATATTAAATTGTTTCTTTATTCTTTTGAACACCTTTATTAACCTTTGTGTCATCCGTTGAGTTTTAAATGTGCGATTTGATATCACGGCGCTAAGCTGTTGTCATGACAACTTAATATTGTTCAGCTGCATAGAGGTTCTAAATTAATGATTGCGGTTTTACGACTTACCTGCAATTTGTTACAGCTTTATTGTTTGTATGATGAAAGGCAATACTTTATAACAGCAAAGCATTGCACAAAAAAATCAACTTAATAACGAACTTTTATTAAATGTCTTACTTTTTTATATGGCACAGCTTTAACAGCTTATTGTACTGCTAGTTTAATAGCAAGCTTTGGGTTTAAACTTAAAACTATAACACAAAATTACTTAAAAACGTTCAGGTTGGCTATTTTTAAATAAAAAAAATAGCTTCTTAATAATTTTAATTGAATAAACAAAATAAGGAAGCAGTTCTCATCAAACGAAAAACAGCTGATCGACAAAACACCAAATGTTCGAAAAGTTTTAATTGGATAAAACAACAACAGCTTATCGAATTACCACTGTTGAAAATATTTATAATCAACAACAAATGTTCCGAAAAGTATCAATTAGCAAGCTGCTACCAGGAGTGTAAATATTAATTGGCAAACTTTTCCAGACGAAGCAAGCGCCATTGAAGATTAGCTTTTTATTTGAAAGCCGCTCAAAGGTCAGTTTTATATATTGATGGAGATGAGAAGCCGTTTTATTTTTCACCTATACGCCGCGTTGTGGTTTTCTAGTAAAACTTTGATTAGAGTTTAGAAGTAGTGAGCTATGAAGTTTTGAAAACGTTCTAATTTCCTACATTTTTCGAATAAATACAATTTATTTAACTTGAGGTTTTGATATCTCTTTATCTACGTTTTTTAAGTAAACACAAAACTAAACGCTTTTTTTTGACCGTAAAAATCTAAAACAAAAGTTGTGAAAAATTCCTACCTAAAATACACAAACTTGTTTAAAAAAATGTTTTAAAATATTACATATACCTTTCAAAACGATTTTCTTACAAATTATTCGTTTAGCTTTAAAAACAAATTCACTCGAAACAATAATCAAATATATGAAGAAAATATATCTAAAAAACCTTCGTGTTGTATTCTTGTTGTTGTGACTTCACAATAGACACCTCCTCACCATCAACCTCGACCTTGCCCTCCTGAATATCCCCGTTCCTGTCTTCGTACAGCAACCTCTGAAGGTTGCAGATGTACGCAATCGCGTTCCTCAGTATTTCTACTTTGGGAAGGCGCTGGTTCGGATTGACACACGAGCATTTCTGTTAAAAAACAATGTAATTTTTTTTTCAAAGTTTAGTATTTTTATTTTTAAATTGTATGTTAATTATGTGTACTGTTAAATTAAAAGTATTTCAAACTATTATGTTCAATTTACAAGTTTATTTTACATTGTAAAGTGGTTTGCATTCTACACACAAAATATCTCAAACCTTCAAACTCTCGTACGCCTGGTTCACCCGCTTCAGCCGCCTCCTCTCCCTCAACGTGGCCGCCTTCCTCCTGTCGTTCGGACCCGTCCTCCTCTTGCACGCCTTGCACGCCCACTGCAGGCACTCGTGACCGTTGGGGTGCGAGGTGTGGGGATCCCCCCTTTTCGATGCGCACTGGTTGTCCATTTGGTACTTTCCCGACCGCGATATCGCCTTGTCGCCGGGCTGCAAGTTCCCCGATTTCCTGAAAATTTCCGAAGAGTTGAATGTCGAATATTTCTTCTTCTTGCCTCCGACGTTCAGTAAATGTTCCACGTTGGGCAGGTTCCGTTCCGCCTGAGCGGTTTTGTGGTCGTTCCGCATCATCGCCTTCAACGCCTCATTCGCCTGCAGGTTGAAGGTGATGCTGGGTTCAAGGGTGGCAATGTCCGCCGCTTCCTGGTAACCGTCGTTAAGGGTGACGGGGTCGTAACCAGGGAAGGCTTCCCGCTTCACTTCTAGCTGCTGCCGGTTGCTGGGCTGCAAGTAGGATTTCGTTGATGGGGTGAAGTCGTCTTGGGGTGAAGTGAAGGGAGAAGTGTTCTTCTTGTGTGACGTCATAATTGGGTTGAACTCGTCGCCCATCAAGATTATGTCGCTTGAACCGCTCTCTAAAATTTAAATATTAATATTAATAGCTAGTTTAGTATCTAAAACATACTGTCAAACAAAAAAAAAGGAATAAAAGCAAACTTATATTGAAACAACAACAATACAAAAATTTGAATTAAGCTTCTTAAAGTTTGCATAAAGGTTTGATTATTAGCAAACTCTCACCAATGTTTTCTTTAAGCCTTCTAATATGCAATTAAAAAAATACATTAAAGGTTTATTTTTAATTTTTAAATAAAACTACGTTTTTCATTTAGTCTCTGTTGCTTTAAACTGCTACGACCACAAATATAAAGTTATTTAAAAATATATTTCTTACCTTGGTAATTTTTGCAGTCGTCGAAATCACTCGCGCTGATGTTCAACCTCATCAGCTGGTTGGGATTCCCCTCTTTAGAAAACATCGAAACTTCGAACGGGTTCGTAACCGAGTGGGGAGAATCGAACTGGGGCGAGCCGACGGCTACTGTTTGCGACAACAAGGCGTCCGTCCTTGACACCTGGAAGTTGTTCTTAAGGTACTTTCCCCTTTGTTGCGGATGAACGTCGTCCATTTTCATGTATGATGCCGTCATTTTTCCTGAAAAAAAATCAGGAATAGATTTTTAATTGCACCAAAAAAAAATTTTTATAATATTGATCGCAATAAACTTAAAAACTGTTTGTGACTGAAGTTTTTTCTCAATAATGATAATTTCTTTTTATTGCAGTTAATTGAATTGATCTACATTTTATGGTTATTCACTCTTATTGATTTGCATTTATGGTTGGATAAGTAAAATAAAATAAATTATTTTTCAGTAAAAACTTTGATATGTTTGTGTATACTCTCCGTTTGACTAAAGCTTAGATTTTGTTAAGAAAACTGTACAAAATATCTTTATATGTCTCACACATAATTTTTTTATTTCATAAGTTACGTAAAAAGAGCAGTTATTCTACGAAATCTTTTAAGGTAAATAAAGAAATGTATTTTTTATAAACTGAATGCGATTTACAAACTAAATAAATACTAAAACTACCATAAAACTTATGAATTTAGTTTAAGAAAACAAAGAAAAATTAGGTTTCATTAAAACACTAACTATAATAAGAGACGTATTTATCCTCAGTTTTCTAATTTTCAAACTATAGGTTACATAACTTACAACTATTTTATGACTGTCGTAAAGTAAAACTGTATGATAAATATTTTTTAAAGTTTAAAACGTTTTATAACTATATTATTTTTTCGATTCCCTAAAAACTAACTTACTTTTCTGAATTTGTTGATATCTTAATCCATTTTATTAACTAAAAAATTCTTTACTTAAGCAAAAAGGTAGTAAGACGATAAGAAAAATTACTTTTTTTTCAACTCTAAACAATAAGTTAGATTTTCATTTCTTGATAGCTTTTACATATAAACTTTTATTATTGATTATTATTGATTAATTTTATATAACTCAGAAAAATAAAATAATTTATTCTTTTAAACTGACTTATAATTATAACGCAAGTTATAGTGTTACAGTGTTACATTAAATACCAAAAGTAAAAAGGTGGCGAAAACAAAAACACTCACTTTTCCTACAAAGTATGTTTCCTACTCGCGAATGTCGGAATGTAGTTGGAAGATCCAGTTGCAGTCCTCTCGATGAAATGTAATCACAGAAGTGAAGTCCTTTTTATACATCAACCCCTGTGCCACGCTGACTACTTCTTCTCCTTCTATCTTGCTTCTGCGATGGCCACGAAGAGTCCCGGGGGAAATCAGTGATCAATTAAGTGCCATTCTTCTTCTGTAAGTTATGAAGCGCTAGAAGCTCTCCTATTGCGTAGCTGACTTCTGTTAGGCTTTTTTTTTTAAGTTTTGCGTGGTTTGTGACCCTTTATTTTTAAAACATTTATAACTCAATCTAAAAATAAGCATGAGCTGTTTAAAAGTTAATTTTACTAATCTTTTTTTTTTAATTTGAATTAAGTGACACACACAAGAGCTTGTTTTACCTTTTTTTTTCGATTAAATTAGCTAAAAAAAAAGTTTTAATTTTTTTTTTAATTTTATAGTCGTAAAACCGTTCTAATACTATTAGTTTTACCTAGACTTAATTTTAAGATTTGAAATTTACTGCAACGTATTCGTAAAACTTTTTAAATAAAAATTTAGTGCCTTATAAGTATAAAAAACAATTTATTTAAACTACTTTTTATATGAGTTATGTTGTGTATCTTATATAACTAAGCGTTTGTGTAGTCAAAAACGGAAAGCTTGTAAAAAACTATAACTTTCGTAACAATAAAATAACACAATTTTATAAATAAAATATCATTAATATTTTAAAGTTTATGAAAAATTTTAACATCTAATATTGTATACTTTTACACATAAAAATTTACTATTTTAAGCAATATACAAAATAAAAAATTATTATCAAAAAGTTTGGCTTTGTAATCAGTTTTTGAGTTTAGTATATATAATATATTTTAGTAAGAACACTTGATTCTTGTAAAATACAGACCCGTATATAAAAAAGCCTACCAAAAATTTTATTGTAAATTATTTTCTACTGCTTTTAAACTGGATTGTTGAAATCTAAAAACCATATAAACATAACTTTACTTTATTCTAAAGCATTTAATATAAGTTTTTAAACGCTGTAACTAAAACTAGTTATAAGAGTTAATAACAACTAGTGTTTTCATAAACAAAAAATAATAATTGTTTCAGATTTATTTAATTGTAACTAATCAGTGTAAAAACGAAAATCTAACATCGATAACAAAAAAAACTTTTTTTAAACTTTTTGTTGGTACTAAAATTTCTTAATAAATATCATAATTTTTGTCAACTAAGTTTAAAGATATAAGTTAAACTTTAAAAACAATGACAACCTATAATATCGGTAGCTAAAATATTTTTTCTAAAAACTTAGTTGAGCACGAAAATATAAAGTAAGTATTGTTAAACAGTAAATAAATTTATAAACTTAATTTTAAGCAAAAGGTCAACAGGTACTGATTGCGTTCTTTTCTTAATTTTAACTAATTAAAATATTATTCTCAAGCTCCCAATTTTAAATATCGCAAAAATATTTTCAGCAGTAGGATATTAAACTGTAACTCTTAACGATTTTGATTGGGTAACTTGTTCCACTCAACTTGAAATGACTAATTACCAATCTAAATGTTGCTGCCCATCCCACCAGTATAAATAGCTTGCCGTTTGATAGCACTTAGGAGTGCTATTTATATGCAGTTATTCTCGAATCACTTCCAATTCCCCGCGGTGATGCACGTAGTTGATTAAGGAGCTTACCTGTTAGAAAGAGTCTACTATGCAAAACGAATCACGCTTGAATTGATGTTCATTGTGCTTGTAGTGTTAAAATGTCAAAGCGAGTTGTTTCAAACTTTTTAAAGCTTTTAAAACAGTAAATTAATTTTAGTCTTAGATAAACCAATTTTATTCGGTTTTTTTATATTTAAAAATAATTATGTCACAAAACAATCAAATATTTACTCAAAAGTTTATAACTTTTATACTTAAAAGCTGTTTAATCATTATTAAGTTATCTATGTTTTTCGTTTTTAGAAGTGAACATTTTTAATTTTAGAAATTTGTTTTGTTTTATAATTTATATTAATGTTGTTGAGTGTTCACGGACTAGTCAAGGCAATTTAAACTTTTTTTAAGTAAATAGTATTAGTTTTTATTTCTAACAAAACCGTTTAAAAAAATTTTTATATTTAAAAAACAAGTTTGTCTTGAAACAGTAATCAATTAACTTTTTTAAAATTTTTTTATCACTAAGAAATCATCAAACGTTCTCTTGTTTAGAAGTAAAGTTTTAAGCTTACACGTAACTTTTTAGTGGTTTTTAATTTTAGTTTTTATAGTTTTATGAATATTTATAACTATTACAAAAGGTTTGCAAATGTATCATTAAACAGTAAACTAAATTAAGTAGCTGCTAAAGATGACAAATATATACTTTTAACGTATTTCAAACTTTACCAAAAAGTCGAAACTTAGCAGAAAATAGTTTTTGTTTTATCCAAATGTAAAAACTACCAACGCTAAAAATTTTATTTTTGTGTTTTGACTAATTTAGTTTCACTATTGTAGTATATTGTAATTTAATGTTTTATTAACAACTTAAATTTTTAAACGCAGTTTTAATGCAGTTATCACTTTTTATAAAACTTTGTTGCACTGCTATGTAGTTTCAATTTAAAAACGACAAAAAACATTCATTCAACAACATTTATGTGTGCCAGTTTAGAACATTAATAAAACATCTAAACATAGATTTGCACAAGAAGAAAAGTAATAAAGAGATTTAGACGGCTTAGTTCAATGTGAAGCGTACAAAGCCAATTGTGTTAAAAAGCAATCTGAACAAATGTCAAGTCTTCTACGTGTGTATGAAAATGCTAACACTTAAATATTAAATATGTACTAATTTTATTTAGCTCTAAAAGTAGTAAACGTTTAATATGTTTTCATTAGAAACTATTAAAGTTTGCTAACTGCAAAAAAGATTTTTGATTCATAATGTTTAAAACTTTTTAAGAACGGTAAGTTTCAGGTAGTTAAATTTATTTCTGTTTTACAACTTAGTTTTATTCTACCGCGCATCAACTTATTTTGTTATTTTGAAAATACTTTAAACCTCATACTTGCGATAAAAAAACGTTTTGTTATTTGCTTATATATGAATTAAAACTTTGGTACAGTATTACTACGTAAAATTTCATTCGAATGAAACATATTCATCTGAAATTGAGTAATAAACTACCCTTGTATATTTTATTACATAACACTGAAAAAGAAGAATTCTCAATTAATAACTTTCCAGCATCAATTACCGAAAGGTCACTAGTTTCGGCCGAAGCTTTTTGCCGTCTTTTCGCTGCAATGTGACGTCATATTAATTAGCAAAGGAAACTGATTGCTTCCGGAAATCCCAGTTAATATTCGGGTGTCCCTTGGCGTTGGCGATTGCGGTAAAAAAAAAATAAAATTAACACATTTATTTTGATTTCTGTTACCAATAAATGCTTTTATTTCTAAAATAAACCGCTTTGAGATTAAACTTATGCAACCACAAAAATTTATTGTGTAATTGTAAATTTAAATTTATTGCTTAAAAGTTTCTTGAAACAAAAAATATTTGATTAGTTTATGCACTATTTTGCGTTGGAAATTTTTTTTCAATATTTATTGCTGCAAAAATTAAATCAAGTTAAAATTCAGTTTTTGCAAAAAAAAATATTCAATGCTTATCTCTAATAGTAGTTATTGTTTGTTAAAATTTAAATCTTTTCGACCTTCCATTCAAAATAGAAACGACTTCTAACAAGTAAGATTATTACATCATAAAATGAATAACTACATGCAGGTCTAAGAACTTTGAAAGCACTTAGTTTTATCGTTTTACGCATATAATTACTAGTTTGTTAAATACGATAAAGTAATCGGCGTTAAAGAATATTTCATTGAGCTGATGCAAAAATTAAATATGGTCATTAAGCTACACACATAATATTTTGTTTATACAATTATTAATTGTAATATTGTTTTTAAATTTAGTCGTGGTTTGCAATGTTTCGGTGATTTTGAATACTGATTTAACTTAAAATAAATATAAACACATCTAAAGTTGTCAGATATTAATAAATTTTCTTTATTTTATTGTACAAGCTATATTTACTTTTTTTTAATGTTAATTTCAACGCTTTTAAGCTACTTACAAGGTATTCACAATATTAACATAATTTTCAATGGAAAAGGTTTAAAGTTTAAACCGTTTTTGTTAACAGAAAAAAGTGTAACTGTCAACAAACTAATTAGATTTTTTGAAGTACATAAATTACAGTGTGAAGCATCAAAGAGCAAAGTTCACTTCAATAATTAATATTCCAGACTATCTAACTAAGACTTTATAACTTTTTGACTCAAACATCAATGTTGACAAATCAAAAAACTGTTAACAGTTTACATAATCCTCTGATTAACACCCATTTTTCTTTTAATCTCGAAAAACGTCTCTTGACGCGCACTTAAAAGTTCGAGTCATAGTATCTGGCCGGCGATTAAAAAGCAGCTACAAATATTTCGCTCGAAATCAAAAGAAATATTGCCGTAAAACAAAATGAACTTTAAAGGCAACAACTGCTTTTTAACTTTTACGGTTCAGTTTGCCCAAGAGAGTTGCTTTTTTGCGGAGATAAAAGGCCGTAAAAGTTATTGAAAACAAAAATTTATAACACCCAAACTAGTCGTATAAATTTAAAGTATTTTTGTTGATTTTAATTACTTTATCCTGTTTCTTTTTTTTTTGTTAGTACTTTTTATTAAGTTTTTAAGACTTAGCCAATGCTGAAAAATCATATCCTAATACACTCTTTATTTTGAAATATAGTTTCGATAATTTTTTGCAAAAGTTGAAAACAACAAAACGATATAGTTCCATTTTTACATAAATGCGTAAAAAGTGTTAATAATACTATTTTTGCTTTAAAACATTAAAAAAACATTTAAGTTTATTGCAGTAAAATCTTTTATAAACTATATAAACTATACTTTTTCGAGCGAATTATTGAACAAAATAAATTAAAAACAATCAGTATAGTTGACTTAAAATATTAGAATGTAGTACAAATGATAATTATATATTTATTGAATTTACAATTTATTTATAATGTTTTATAAACTTTATCTTTCAAAATGTATTTACCTAAAGTGAATTTAAAATGAGTTCGTAAAGTTAGTTTTAAACTCAAAAGTATAAAATATTTAACTCATATAACAAAAGCATAATCTCTTTAATCTAAACGCTCTTTTTATAGAATCAACAACCTCATTTAAAAATATAAATACCGTAGTTCAAATTATTTTAACGCGGTTTCAGGGACTATTTTTCCTCAACAAAAAAATATGTTGTAAAGTTTACATCAGCTCATTCAGATAAATTTTAATATTCTCTTGAATTTGAAAATTATGCATTACTATCAAAAGATTATTTTACTTTATTCTTATTAATTAAGTATTTTTATCAGCTAACGCTTCTTAATCTACAATTATATAACAATTTGAATTTTTTAAACTAATTTGTTGTTTTAAAATGCGAAACAAAGCCAATAACTAATGATAATATGAATACTTTACAGCTGTCTATTTTTTGAGCAGCGTTGTATATTATTGCATTTTATTAAATTTTTTTTATGTGAAAGTTTATGAGTTGATTTTTATTGATAAAAAACGAGCTTTAAAATTTAATTTATTGATATTAACCTATGTAATATAACTTAATGTAAACATTTGTATTTTAACAAAATAGCTTAATTCTTTTAGAGATAGTATATACAGCTCGTGCATCTTAAACACTTCTGTTAACATCTTTGATAAACAAAAATGTTTTTGCGGATGTGTTTATGTTAAGGTAGAAGCTAAGTCGCAGATTGTCACATGGACTGTTGTTGATGGCCGAGTTCAATGTTTATTGAAAGATGGCGTGAAAAATCCCAACTTTACTTAAGTTAGCCGAAATAGTCTACTAGTCTACTAAAAATCTAACATGCTTGTAGTTAAACCTAATCATTTAAAACTCAGTTCATAAAGTTTTTTCTTTAGAAAAATTCTTCGACTAGATTTGTTCTTAAATATTTAATTTAGTATAAAGAAAGCGAGAGTGTATCTGTTATATTTTTGTTCATTAAGATACTTTATAGTTAGTACATAAGATATTGTTTATTTATAGCATTGCCGTACACAAATGAAAATATCTAACTTCTGTTTTCGAGAAAAATTACTTTATTTGTATTGTTTTTTTTTTCTGGTACAAAGTTTGTTGCATAATTAAAAACTATGAGTAAAAACAGCTTATACGAGACAATAAAAGAGAAGCAGGTATCAAACTTAAAATATTATTTTATATATAGCAGATTGTAAAATTGCTTTCAAAAACTTTAATACTTTTGTAGGGAACTATCTTTTATTACTAATTTAGGTTTAGTAAAGAGCTGTTTGAAATTCTGTTGTAATGTACCTTTCGATCAAAAACGTTATCTGTAGCGCTTATTCAGCTCAATAAAAGTTTATTTAGCTTAACTTTTTTACAATTTTATAAGTAAAACATACCTTAAATTGTAGAAAAATATAAAAAGTAGTTCTACTTTACATAACAAATAGTAATACCTTTTTTTTTTAATTAAAAAGTATAACGATTAAACAAAAACTCTCATTTAATAGTTTTAAAACTTACTGCTTTTACTATGATAAGTTAAATTTTCATAAAAAGTTTTACGGTGTCGTTCAGCATTTTAATTGTTCTTAAAATAGGCACTTTATAAAAAAATTATTGAACTTATATATAATAGCATGATATTTAAAGTTTTGCTTTTTTAAAGAGATTACAATTTGTTATTGCGAGAATAAACAATGTGCTTCACCGCACGACCAACAACAACAGCATCCGAGACAACCTACGACCGGTTTCATCGTATTTAGGACTTGTCAGGCAGGCATAATCGCGAGAAACCGCTGTTGTGATCTTAATCAAGCGGGCTTAAGTGCATATGCACTAAAGCGACCGTTTGTGGGTAAAGTCCAAAATAATTATTGTGAGAATGAAATACTTTTCTTTCAAATCTTATTGTCATAAGCAACCATGCTTTTTGTGTAAAACTTAAAGTTGAGATTAACTTTATTTGTAAAGTTAATCCATTTATTTATTTTAAAGGATTAAAACGTTTTGTACTGCATTTTGTAAATAATCCATGTAATGTTTAGATACAATCATCAAAACCTGAGGTAACAAACATAGGCTTGTGTAGTGAACTTGAGGTAATTATTTTAATGATTGATTATTCTGATTATATTTTGCTTACTCAATTCACTTTAAGCGGGCAAATGATTATACTTATTAATCGACTTAAAAGTATTTTTAAATTTCTTGCAGGTTGTTTATATTTGGTTTGTATGTTGAAAATAGATATGCCTTTATTGTAAGAATTTTTTTTGATCATGAGCTTTTATAAAACATAAGTGCAGTTTAATTTTCGCCAGTTTTTGAACAACATTTGATTACAACTTTACAATATAAAATTTTTAGTTTTTGAAAAAAATTCATATAATTGTGAAAAAAAAGTAAAGTTATTCGTGAAAAGTGTTTTTTAATTAGATATATTAAAACAACACGATTTCTATGGTATTGCAGTTAAAAACAAATGAATTACCACTACTTTTTGGTTTAACCTTTTTTTTTTCCAATTCTACTTTATTTTAACAGTGTTGTTAAAAGCTAGAACGTTTTAAAGTGTTCGTGTTTTAGTGTACATTTTACCTTCTTATTTTATTTAAAGTTAAGCTGCAATATGTTTAAAAAAATATCAAACTTCTTATCGGTTAAAATTATTTTTATAGTTTTAATGTAACTCGTAAATGACTCTTATTGTTTAGTTCAGTGGTGTATATAAAAGTTATTTTACTGTATGCTTAAAATTTTGCAAAGCATTTAAATGTTTCCAATTGACCTTTGTTTTCTTATTTTCTATCACAATAAGCAAATTATAAAATAAGTTTATATTTCTTTACTCGTTATTTATACTTTAAGACACTTTAAACATTAAAAGGGAAGTATTTTTTAAAGTTGTTTTGTTTTTATAGTCTTGTGTATACGACTCTTTATAAGTTTTTTAAATTCATTTGTTGAGTTAGATTATTAATTTGAGCCGTAAAATGTATTGGAAATGAACCTATAATATATTATAGGTTGTATATAGATAGAGCAAAAGAATAAGGTTAGTAAGGTATGAAACTAATTTACACAAACTAAATAATTTTAGTGTCAATACATCTTAGAATGCAAATGTATATTTTTTAAATGACTATTGTTAAACCTTATTGCTTGTAATATAAAAGTTTTTATAAACAAAAATAAACTTTTATTTTTTAATTACTTTCATTGACGAAGGTTTTTTTTTTGTGTTAAATAAGTATTTTAATGGTTTCAAACATTAAAAAAATATGAGAAAACAAAAACAAATTTTTAATATGAGCCTGAAAAAGTTGAAGTTTATTTTTCATGCTATTTCATTCTTTTGTGTTATAGTTTTCTACAATTAGTCACCTGTTAAATGTTTTTAAATTAAATGATATTTTTAAATCAACATAACTTAACTTAAAGGTTTTTGTAATAAAAAGCTAGATAATAAATTTTAACTTGGAATTTCTACTTGGCCAAAGCTATGTGAAATTACAAACTATCCACAACTAAACTGATAAATTTTGAGACAAGTTCACTTACATTATAAAATACTAGTTAAATACTTTTTTTGTTTTAGTTTTTATTTTACTTAGTAGAACTTTAGAACTTAGTGAACAGTGTAAGTATGTACTTCCGAATAAATAAAGTTGTCAGAATATTTAAAGTAAATGTAGATTTACTAAAAACTGTTTAAATTTTATCATAACTTTAATGATATTATATATTTCACATGTTTTACATTGGTTGTGGTTTTTGATTGTTTAAATGTTTTAGTTTTAAAATAAACTTGTTTACAAAAAACAGTTTAGAAATAATTTGCAAACACGTATAGAGTTTTACATGTATTGTAATCGCACTTTTGGATCAGTTTTAATTATTTTTAGATTGCTGTTTAAACTTTTATTTCGTTAAACAAAGTTCAACTAATCAATATCTTTGAAACTTTGTTAAAAATAAACTATACGTTTTGTAAACTCGTTTAAAAAATAATTGACTTTATTTTTTTTTTTAGTTGTTATTTACATACAAACTTTAATTTTCATAGGCTTAATAGTTTTTTTTTTTTATTGTTAAAAGAGTTTATAGTTATGAACTTGATTGCCAAGATTAAAGATATAATATTTGATTAAAATAAACTTTGTTTTTTTTTGTAAACTGTTTAAAAGAAAGTTTTCTATAAAAAGTTGAAACCTTAAAAGTTAAAGAATTGGTATAAAATAAAAACTCTAAAAAACACTCGCAAATTAATAAAAAAAACATAATTTTATTGAACAACATTTCAGAAAACTTTAACCGCAGTTAAAGTTATCACCACTTAAATCAATAACTTTTTTTATTTACAAAAACAAAATAATTTCTTATCAGGAAGTAAACATAACTAAAAAAATAATACATTTTAATTATACTCACAAGAAATTAATTTTATTTTGATCTTGTTCAAATCAGATGACGGTAGGGTTTTAGTCGTTTACCAACAGTAAAATAATAAAGTTAAATGATGATTTTAGTAAGAAACAAAAGTAGAATTGTAGAAGTATTAAATTAAAACAGAATAATAATACATTTCGTCAGTCTCTCTATAGGGAAATTACAATTGAAACAATACAATAAAACACAACAAGTATATATATAAGAACTTTACAAAATAATTAACTAATCGATTGAGTAAACGTAAATGTAAACAACAAAAATATAATCAACAAAAACTTTGAAAATAAACACAAAATGGTCTTAACTAAATAAGGCTAAAGTGTAGTCAAATTCTTTATTTTTACATAAATTTGGTTTATTTAAATGTAGTAAAATGGCTTCAAGTCTAATTAATTCCAATGCATTTGAACATTGTCACATTACACTGAAATTAGATAATGCAAACTTTTTTCCACAACTTGGATTATTCACAATGTTCTGCTATCGCAGATTTTTTTATTGCATTTTTGACTGCAACACTCTTTTCGTCTTTTTTGTCTTTAATATACGAAGTGATACACTTGGGAACATGTTCCTTTATTCTAGTTGTGAGGTGTCGAGAAGTTTGACCAATGTAGCTGCTGTCACAGCAGTATTTAAACTTGTAAACTACAAGACTTTTTTCTCAGGTGTCATTAGGTCTTTTCCCGAACGTTGAAGTATTGGTTTGGACATGAATAGAACCCTAGGATTCACCGCATGATATGTTTTACTTGCTATGTCCACTATTTTCTTCTCAATTAGTTTCGATTCAGCACCGGAAGTTTCAAATTGATTATTGAATTAATTATTGTTAATATTAAAAGTTTTAGCATATTTAAAAACAAATACAGCTTAAAAAACTTAATTTTTATCTAAAAGAAATTGCAATAATATTATGTTGATAAATAAAAAAGACGTGGTTTATGTGAATTGACTATGAAACGAAATATTGTTGTTTATTGAAAAAATGGTTTAAATTGTTTGATCTAAGGACCTGGTAGGCATGGTAAAATGTGAAAACCACTAATTACAGCTGTTTTATTGCTATAGTAATCAGAAAGCTAAAGTAACAAAATATAGCTAATTTTTTTTTCTCATATTTTACATTGAATAAAATTACATAAGCTAATCTTTATTACTTTTGTTGCTATAAACTTACTAAAATGTTAAATGACATATGTTTTCATTTAAAATGTACTTAAACAGTTTTAACACCTTGATTGTAAAACTAAAACAGTTTATAATAATATTTTTACTTATAACCTTATTATTTTTTATTAACAAAAAATGAAGTTCTTCTTAAATTATTTTTGGCTTAAAGTTTTAAAAAAGGATAGAAAAACTTTTAAATGTAAAATAATTTTTTTGTAACTTAACTTTTTATTCAACATTATTATTTATTAACTATTAGAATTTATTGTATAAATTTTTCATAAATTAAAATACATAAGTTTTTCATTGTACAATAGACTTAAATCTTATAATACCTTTATTAATCAGTAAAAATTGAAACAACAATTTTAGAGAAACAATTTAATGTCTTCCTTACAGTATACAAAAATAAATTTTGTTTTGTGCATGCTTTGTCAACAAATAAGAGTTGTAAATTATAGGCTGAAAAGCATTTAAAAAGCATTAGTGTCTAAAATTTAAGTCTTACAATTAAAAGGATATTATCAAGCAAAGTTGCTAGATCTTGCTGCGCCAAACTTTTGTTTGTTTTAATACGTGTTGCTTCTAAGCTCGTTTAAATCTGGCACAGTTATATACGAAACAAAATTAGTTACTTATTTTACTTGCGCAATAAAAAAGAAAACATTAAAAAAGGTTTTTTAACTACTTGCAAACGTGGTAACGTAGTGCATATTTACCAAAGCAAAATTTTTTAAATTGTTTTTTAATATTCACTAGCATTTTTTTAAAAGCATAGCAGTTATAAATTAAGTTTTATTAAATCTAGCTCTTGTAAAAACTCTATTTTTTTACCCTAAAATGTAAATAACATAATCAGTATAAGGATTTTTAGCGTTTACACAATACTCAAATTTTTTCAACTATGATGTAATATCTTATATACGGTATGTTTGTCGTGTATAATACCAACTTTAAATATTTAATACATTTTTATAAGTTCATATAAAGTATAAACAGTATGACAACATTGAAAGAAAAAAATGTGATACTTTAATTCAATAACATAATCTAAGGGTAGATAAGTTGTTTATGAAAAGCAAAGTAAAACGTATGAAACTTTTGTCTGCAAAAAACTTTTGATGTATCGTTTTAAACAAAATGCGTAAATTACATATAAAAATATAAAAGGAAAAAGATTTTGAGCCTGTTTACATACACTATAGTTTTTTTTATATAAAAAAAATAATTTTGACTTTTTTACTACTTTTTGAAAATATGTTTTGTACATATATATATTGTTGTGTAAACCAAGCTCTTAGAAATAAACACTGAGTGCATCAATGTTTAATGGCCATTTTATGTGCTCTACTTTGATTTTCTTGAGACTGAGTTTGCAAAATATAAACAATAGACTTGCTATATTTTACAAAAATAAATGCATTTAATTTACCACTTAAGTTGTTGTTTTCAATAAAGTACAGAACTCAACAGAACTTCAACAGAATTTTATCTATACCTACTAGTTTTGAATATTAATTATGTGCAAATTTTATCTCTTTTTGTGTAAATGAAGCAATTTTGAGTTGTTAAAGTTATCTCCTTTTACTCAACTCTTTCCTGAATCCATACAATTTTTGTTTTATATATTTTGATATCAGGATTTCATCAAAAGTATTGTTGTAAAGTTTTTTTTACTTAGACTTTTTTTTTAGCGAAACACAGGATGACAAGGCTAATTTAGAGCAATTAACACCATTAGAGCAAACTTAATTTACCAACCTAACTGAACGGTAAAGTTCTTGAATTAATTTAACAAAGCTCTGATTCAAATTGTGACATTTTTTTATGATTCTTTTATTAGTTTTATTTTCTAAAAATTTTAGTTTTATTAGTTTTTTTTTAGAACAATGCCTAATAACCTCAGGCAAGTTGAAAATACATGAAAAATAAAAATCTCATAGCAAACTTTTATAAATTCAAAATGAGTCAAAGCAGTAAAAGGTTACATTTTTATTAGAAGGTTGAGCTATTAAAGTAATAATACATTAGAAAAAAAAAACACATATCCAACTTATTTCTCTACAAATATATCATTGGCTCTAACATATAAACTCAAACTATGTACTATGACCAGGGTTGCCACTCGGTCAGGAAAAGTCAGGAAATCAGGAAAAGTCAGGAAAAATTTAAAAAAATGACAAAAGTCAGGAAAAGTCAGGAAAAAATGGGGGGTTTTGAAAAAAAGTCAGGAAAAGTCAGGAAATTTGATAAAAAAAAAAGTCAGATTTTGTCAGTTTAAATTTACATAATTCCTTGTTTTACAAAGCCTTCAAATGGTAAAAATTAATTAAAAGTCCTTTAAAGTCAGAAAAAAATTACCAAATTTTCCTAGAAATTTACAAAAATATTTAATTTTATTTCCAATGCCTTCATCGGTACAAATTAGTAAAATATCCTTTATAAAACTGCAATAATTTTCTATTAACATATTAGACAAGTATCCTACTTGAACAAGCAGATTTTGTAAGCTTTTTAGTATTGATTATCTGTAGCAAGGACACTTCCATAGTGAAACTGTGATATATACACAAAAGTTTATCTAGCATAATTTTAAAATCAAAGTGTTTTATGTTTAAGTAAATAATTGAGTTCTTTAAAACTAAGCAGTTAGTTTAGTATTTTATGTAACAAGTTAATGTGTATACTGAAGCGGAATGCAGACCAGATGAAGGAAACCATATCTTCATTAGTTGAAGAGGTTGAAGTGCTAATAAAAAACGGAGAAAATAAATTTTAGTACATACATTTAAAAAAACAGTATTTGATTAAGTTCTCTATTGTTTTAATGTTTTACTGTGAAAGTTCGTTATTGTTTAAAGGTTTGAGTTGTGAAAATTTGTTATTAGTTCAAGGTTTTAATTGTAAAAGTTCCTTATATGTCGTTTGTTTATCTAAATACATTTATGCTAGGAAATGCTAAAAAATTGTGTCTTTTTTCAGACAAGCTGTGTTTATAAGGTAATGATACAAGTATTTTGCTGATAGAGCTGTTTATTACAAACATCAATCATACACAGATGGTTTAATAGATGTACTGGAAGTTTTATGATAGAATTCAGCAAATTTTGTTGTTTTTAACCTGTATTAAAGTTAGATTGAAAGCTTTATATAATTTGAAGTGTTAGATTATGTATTTTAGAATAAGTTTAATTTAAGAGTTTGAGTAAGAAAAGTCAGGAAAATTTTGGTAAAAAGTCAGGAAAAGTCAGGAAATTTTTCTCAGCTTGATCAGTGGCAACCATGTATGACATACTTTTTACAGAATGAGAAAATTAATTAACTTTTGATATATAATCATTTATGTATAAAGTTTCAGATTCAAATGTTAGAGAAGAAAAACAATTTCACTGGATATTTAAAATATGTACTGAAATTGATTTATTTCCTCATCCATATTTTAAGCTATTAAGTCAAGTTATTATTAAATATTCCATGCAAGAAAAGGAAAAATTCTGCTGCAAGAATTTATAAAGTATAACAAAGTTAGATATTTATGACCAAAAATAAGTATATAACTTTTTATTGTTATAATAAATTGTAATCAAAGTTAAGGATGTTTCAACAATCTGATCATTTGTTTTTGAATTAAAATTTAATTTTCAAATTTTGAGAAAAATTACTTAACCACTGTAAGAGAGATAAAATTTTTATATTTTCTTTTAAATTTTTACCTTGGTCCTTTCATAAAAAAAAATATTTAACTTACTGACTTTGTATCCTTATTCCAAAATTAATTTGAATTCTACATAATGGTAAACAGCAACTGTTAGCTAAGTTAAAAAATCTTTAAATAAGATCAACATGTAATAATGTGCTTTGCCCCTTGAATAAAATGACCTTAAACACCTCCAAGTTTAATTTTATAAATATATTATTCAGTTTCATATAGTTTTATTTTCTAAATTCAGAGTAGTATTAAGAGTTTTAAAATACATGTGATTTTTTTTATATTAGACTGCAATTCAAATTTTGATAAATACTCAAATTTATTTAGTTTTCATCATTTAGTTTTTGTTTAATTTAACCATGATTGCCATTTGAATGAATAAAAAAAAAAATTTTAGTGGCCTAAAAAAAATTGAAAATGAATAAAGTTTGACACTTTTTTGTGACTTTCAAGGTTTAAGTAGCTATAAAAACAATTGACTAAAATGTGTAAGTAAGCTAATAAATTGAACTAACTTTAAGTTTTTACTGGGTTAAACAAAGTAAGTTTATAAATTAGGGTATAAAGTAAAACATATATTATTTTTGTTAGCTGAGATAAACTAAAATTTGATTAACTTAGATACTACAAGTTTTTTGCTTTTGATCAAAGTCTAATGCAAGGTTTCCTAAACTTATTTTTGTAATTGTCCAATTATTTATAAATTAATCATTCCCTTTTTGCCCAAACCAACATTGCCCTAATTGACAGGGTTTATTGCTTTTTTATCAAAAAAGAAAAACCAGTTTATAAGAATGCAATCATTTAAACTTACCTGAGTTTTAGTACACTTAATGACTAAAACCAAAAAAAGTCTTCAGGTTTTTATTTTTTTGAATTATACTTTTAACCTTTGTCAAGTAGCTACTTTTGATAATAGTTTGAAAGTCAAGTATAAAAATATAAAATAGTTATGTAAAGTATTCTAAGTGTTTAAAAAGAAAAGTAATCAAATGAAGATGAATCAAGAAACTTAAGAACATAGTAACTATCTAAAAAAAAATTTATGGCATGTGGAGTAAATTACTTTTATCAGTCTGACTTGTTGCATTAATAAGTCTATCCGTACTTTTTACTGTTTATTAAAATTTAAAATTAATTTTTAAAATTAGCAGAGGTAAAATAGACACAAAATAAAACGTTTAAAAAAACTTTAAATTCATTTTTTCCTACTTTTTCTGATTACTACTTATTTTATACCTTTCTTGGTCTGTTTTTTTTTAATAATTATGCGGTAAAATTTATTTATTTTTATTTTTTAAAAGTTTTATTTTGACATGTTTTTAAGTATTAAGGGCATAGGGGGGGGGGCACCTTGATTTTCACAAGTTGATCTTATTTTGTAGAGTTTTATCTGAGCTATCAGACATTTTTAACCGTTTGAAAAAATTTAAAGTATTTTTTGACATATGAGCGATCAAAGTCGGTGACCTCAATAGGTTCTTAATGGGAGGCGCAAACTAGACATACGAAAAAAGACCATTTCACAAAAAATCTATCTCCTCCTTCATTTTTTAAGCAATCTTATTCAAATTTACACAGAAAGTGTATTATTAAATTTTAAAAAGATTGAATGCAGGAATTTTTTTAATTTTGAAAAATAAAATTTCTATTAAAAAAAACCACTTATTTTTTTGTTTTTTTTTCTCTAAATTTTTTTTTTTAAATATTTTCATAATTCAAACATTTAAAGTCTTCTAAATTACAAAAGGAACATTTCCTAAAAGTTTGTGGTCACTAGCTCAAAAAATGAAGGAGAAGATAGGTTTTTAGTGATTTTTAAAATTTCCTTGAAAATTGACGTTGAAAAATTTGCAGTCCATATGTTTGTATTGGAAACTTTTTATAAAAATTACAATATCTCAAAAGTTGAATAAGAATTTTTAATTCTATAAAAACTGGCTCAGAGTTTGTACTTCAAGCTTTCATATAAGATACAATGTTATTTTAAGTAAAATAAAAGTTGGACCCCCCTATGCCCTTAAAAGGAAAACTTACTAAAAATTTGATGTCTTTAGCTCAAAAAACAAAAAGAAGATAGATTTTGTAATTTTTAAGTTTCTGATAAAGTTGACAATGAAAAAAATTTGGTCCATAAGTTTGCATCAGTAACTTTTAATATGAATAATTATAAATGATTATGTCTCAGAAGTTGATACTCTATAGAAATTGAATTATAGTTAGTACTTTAAGCTTTCATAGGAAAGCTAATGTTATTTTTTTCAAAGGAAGTTCTCTCACCCACTATGCCCTTAAAATAACATAATTGCATAATAACTTAATAAAACTACTTAATTTGGTTGATAAAGTTCAGGCCTATTTTAAAATATTGCAATTTATTTTAATTTAGCTAGATAACTTATAGTATAACATTAGTTCAATACTTTGAATCAAGTTATTTTACATTTTATGGTACAGTTTAAATTTGTTGACTAATTTTTCTACAATATGATAATTTTTCTTGCATTGAAAAAAGTTGTTGTTCTAAACCTGTTTTTTCTCACCTGAAGTTAAATGGTGCATACTTTCAACTATATTGACACTTACTGATACTAAGATTCAATATAACTTCTGTCACAAGATCATTTGAATTTTTACACATATTTTATCAAAAATTGATGTCTGGTTATATAATATTAAACAGAATTTAAAATAAAATTGATTCTAGTTTAGTTTGTTCTCTAAAATTATTTTAATTATTTTGTTATTAATTAATTGTTAAATATTATTATTTATACCAATTTTTTATAAATACTACCTCTATTAGTTTTTATCTTTTATTAGTCTTTTAGTTTTATATCTTACTTTATATTTGAAATTTTTGTTGCTTGTGTAAAATTTTATTTGTACTGGAAGCATTTAACAACTTAAAACATTAATAAAATATAGTATTTAAGATTTAGTATTTGAGTGTTTTTTTCACTTTATTATACCATAAGTAGAATGATTAGTATTAATATCTTCTTGTTAATTTTCTAAAGTAGAAATTTTTTTTTTGTTTAATTATTATTTACTAAAGTAAAACTAAGATGGAATATAACAAATGAATAAAAATTACTCAAAATTTATAGTTTATTGCAAAACTTAATACAATTATTTTGATTTTTAAAAATTCATTGTGACTACTAAGAAAAAAAAGTTTTATTTGAGCTATCAGACATTTTCAACCTCTTAAAAAATTCAAACTAACTTTTGAGATATAAGCGACTAAAGTAGGTGTGCTCAATATGGTTCTAATGGAATGCCCAAACCAAAAACACAAATAAAGACTATTTCACCAAAAATCTATCTTTTTTATATTTTTTTAACCAATCTTTAAATTTTCACAGAAAGTGTATTACTTATGTTTAAATCGATTATGCAGGGATTTTTATATTTCGAAAAAAGAAAGTTTTATTATAAAAATGAAGACTTAATTTTTTTTTTTAATATATTGTTTTACATTTTTGAAATTGCAATTTACAAAGTCTTTAAAACTATAATAAAACATTTTCTGAAAATTTGTGGTATCTAGTTTATAATATGAAGGTGAAGATAAATTTATAGAAATTAAAAGTGAACAAATTTTTACCCATAGGTTTGTATAGGAAACTTAAAAAAAAATGTTTTTATTTCAAAAACTAATTAAAATTTTAATGTTTTATAAAAAATGACTTAAATTATATACTTTAAGCTTTAATATAAAAACCAATGTTGAGTTAAGTAAAAAAGTAGTTGGACCCATTATGACCTTAAATTTGAACATTTTAAGAAAATATGGTCAGTAGAATTCACTAAGGTATTATAAGCAACAAGAGTGTAGATATAGGACCGTATGAGGTTGGAAATGCCATTTTGTAACAAATTTTAACAATTAATCTTTAAAAAATTTTAAAGAATGAACTAAAACTTATTTTAGAAAGTATAATTATCAATTAAGTTGATTATTAATTTTTAGTTTTAGTAAGTATTTTTAAAAGCTTCTATACAAGTTTCTTCAATGCAAGTTTATCTGTAATTTTTTCTAGAAATTTAAAAATTCACAAAAGTTTCTTTTTTAGAAGTTATTTTTTAAATAGTATAAAAAATTTAATCTTGAGCTTTAAAAAAAACAAACATTTCCAAAAAATCAATTAAAATAAAATTAACTAATTTTGCAAAATTATAAAAAAACCTGTTTATAGTTCTAAAATTTTAAGTAAACAATTTTACTTTTAGTTGGTTAGTTAAAAAGTTAAGATATGATTGGTTAAGAAAAAAAAAAAGATGTTTATGAGTTAATTTTTTTTCACAATTATTTTTTATCTTTCATATGGAACTTATCAAACTTAACATTTTTGATCCTATATATCTCAACAAGTATTTAAAAATAAATTTAATTGTCAGTAATTTTTTAATTAACACATTTTGTTTTTCTTAAACTGTTTTTTCAACTTTTGCTTTAGGGTAAATTTATTTTAAATTTTGCTCTTTTTGAATATTTTACTTTATAGCTAGCACCTTTTTTTAGTAAAACCAGTTTATTTTTATTTTACAATGCTTTTATTTGGTTTTATACGTTGACTTTTTTTGGTACAAGTAGAGACACAACTTTTTACACAATTATTAAAATTTATTTAACTTGTTATATAAGCAGTAAGTATATAAAATAAAGGTTTAGTTACAAAAAAAAAAACAGTATAATTTACACACTTTACGCCTTAAAAATGTACTTTGAGTAAAATCTCTAAATTACTAAATTCAATTTATATTTAAAATAAAACATCTTGATAAGCCAAGAAAAGTTAAAGATTTCATTTGATTTTTTTTTAAATTAAAAAAAAGTTATAAAATTGTTGTTTTTATTGTTTTTTAACTTAAAGCACAGTGGGTAAAAAAAAATTAAATAAAAAATACTCCATTTGCACTTAAAATTTTGCCAGTTGACACAATGTAATTTAAAAGATTTTTGCTTGAATAAAAATTTGATACTTTAAAATTTTAAATAAAAAAATGTAATTAAAAAGTACCTATAAGTATAGATACAATTTTTCATCATTTGTAGAGTTTCTAAAGTTTTTAAAAGTTTTGTTTACTAAGCAAATATATTATTAAAGTCAAAAAATTTTCCGTTGTTAAATTTTAATTTTTGATACTGTGTACTTTATGCACCTTTTTTGGTCTGTAATCTGTAAAATCTTCAAAGACTAAAAAAAACAGCACATATGAGATAATATTTATAAACAATAAAATAAAACTTAATTATTATTATATAATATTGTTTGTTGTGCAATGTTGGACTCAGGCATCAAAACCTAAGGCAATTAAACAGGACACACAATGAAAAAATAAAATGAAAATAAAATAAATTTATATTTAACAAAAAATAAACATAAACAAAACATTAAACAAAGTTAAAATTACAAAAAACTTGTAATAAGTTTAAACTTATTTGCTTGATATCAAAAGCAATAACTTAGTACATACAAACACACTAATACAAAATTAATAAAAGTAAACTAATAGTCTGTTAGGGGAGGTGTAGGAAAATAAAATAAATTAATATTACAAATAGAAAAATGAAGAAATCAATATTTAATTTAGATGTGATAAATATTAAATAGAATTTATTTGTTTATATTTCTCTATTGTTTTTGTGGAAGATAACTGAATTTTACTGATATTTATGCTGTTTAAATTCAATCTTTTTAGTTATATACTAAAATTTTCTACCCACTAACACATTACCACATCCTGTTGTAACTTGTTCCACATAGTCTTTGCTCTGTGAAAAAATGAACCTTGCCACTGACTGTTGTTAAAATTGGGACACGTTCAAAATCCTCCCAGTCACATTCGAGAACCAATTATCAATCGAGGGTTAGGGGTAACAGTAATAGTGAAAAATAGTTAAATAAATAAAAAAATGTATAAAATTAATTAATAAATAAAGAAAATAAAAATTGGTGGATTTTGAAAGCGGGTGGATTTTGATAGTATACTTTTAAAATTATGTTTACATTTTGTTTTTCTTTTAGTCCTCTTAACTGATATTAATTATGGAAAAGATTGACTGAAAAAAATCTTATATTTGCCATTAATAATTTTATAAAGCAAAAATAAATCAAATTCCCATTTTCTTTATTCTATCATTGTATGATGTATTAGATATGTTACAACAACTACGTAATTGATTTTTAAAAATTCTTATGAATTTAGCAGATAATGATTCATTCCACTTTTTGAATAAGTTGCTTTTATTTTATATATAGTTTTTTTTAACCAGTATCTTTTATAAATTAAATAAGATACTTTTAATTTTTTTATTTTTGATGTACTATACATCTACAAACTGATAATTTAAAAGAAATTAATTTTAGTTTACTTAGTCTTTAAAAACCATTTTAATTAAAAAAACATATTTGAGAGCTATTATTTGAAATCTGACAACTTCTCTTCTAAAATAAAAGTTTTTGAAAACCAAAATACAATACTTTAGGTTATATTATCTTTTTTTTTTTAAAGTATACAAATATAAATTTTTGAAATAATTAAAATTAGTTAATTACTATATCTTGCCCAATAAAATTAAGCCCACTGCGTAGAGACTTAAAAAGCATTGAAAATATGTCTTCATACTTATAAATTTGTGATTATATTATAAGATAATTTATTTCTTTTAATGATTTTTTTGTATAAAGTATTTTTTACCTCTAATAAGCAAGTCATTTTCATCATATAAATAATGAAGATTTGGTACTTGAATGAGAAAGTTTAAAAACTGAAAAAAAAATCCTAAGTGTTTTCCTTCTATGTGAACCAGCTCTTGATCTAGGTCAGGGTTTTCCAAAGTGGGCCAAGTGGCCCCCTTGGGAGCCATGGCAGAAATTTAGGGGGCCATGAGGAGTAAAGGGGCCATGAGGTCCTAATCATGAAACTTAAACTAGATATTCTTGAGTTGATGATGAAGAGCAAAAACAAAAAAGTCTCAGTAGTTTTTAATGGTAGTTTTTTGAGTAATCTTGTTTGAGGGGGCCATAGATTTTTTAATTTCTGTTTAGGGGGCCTTTTGACCTGGTCTAGGTATTTCAAAAATTAATTTTAATTTGATAAACTTTAAAAATTAAGTTGGTAGTTTGGTCAAAATTCTGCAATTCATAACCAATATGTAAAAAATTGTTCCCTCTAGCTTTAATTCACTTAATAACATATTTTAGTTGTTTTAGTTTTGGCAGCAAAAGTTTAAGTACAATTAGTTTATGAATATATGAGTTCATTATTTGGAAAGTGTTTGAAAAAAATTCAAGTATTTTTATATTTTTCTTTTAATAATTTAAAGTTATATCAAAATATACAAACTTTGTTACTCTGTTTAAGGAAGTTTTTAGCTCAAGTGTAACAAACAAATAAAAATCAGAAAAGTTCAAGTTTTTGAAATAAAATACATACTACCAAAAAAAATATTGAAATATTCTTAGTGATTCATAGTTACAATTCACTTTAATATAAAAATTCTGAGCAAATTCAGACTAGTTTGAACATTTTTGGGGTATTTTACGTAATTAAATTTTTTTAATTACTATTCTAAACGTTTCTAAAATGTTTGTTAACTTGTATCTCAACAAAAAAGCAGCTACTTATAGTTACTCTTTCAATTTTTTTTTCAATATAGTTTTTTTGATATTTAATCAAATAATTTTAACCAAATTATTTTAAATTCTCTAGTACTAGAATAGGAATAAATGTTTTAGTTTGTTTACAGTATATATTGTTTATACTAAGCTACTATTTTACACCGCCAATCACAAAACTAGAAAATCAATAGTATAGTTTTTGATTAAAAGTTTGAGAATAGTTTGTTTTTTACAGAACCTCAATATTGAGTACTTGTAAGAAATAAGTTCTTTCTTGATTTAATAGAATTTTTTTTTGTTATTAAAAAGTTCTCACATATTTTGTTTTATAAATGGTTTTTGTACAAAGAAAAGTTATGAGCAGTGAAAATAGTACTACAAAACTTCAAAACAAGCCAAAAGACACTGCTTTTTTCCAGCAAAGGTACCCAGCTTACCAGCCTACATACAAGCCCAGGTTTTTCGTACCCATATTCATCATCTCTGGATTGATTTTCTTACCCCTTGGCCTTACTTTCCTGCTGTCATCAAGAAGCCTTTGGGAAATAAATTATGACTACACTGCTTGCACAAACGCCAAAGGTATTTCATGCAGCACCATAGTTCCAGAGACACCTTGCTACTGCAACATTACGTTGAACGTAAATCAAAATATTGACCAGAAAGTGTTTGTTTACTACGGCCTTGAAAACTTTTACCAAAATCACAGGCTCTATGCGCGGTCAAAAGACTTCTATCAGCTGTTTGGTTACAACACTCCTCTAAACGGTGTTTGCGAGCCATTTAAAGAACTTGACGGAAAACCTGTTGCTCCCTGTGGGGCGATTGCAAACAGTCTGTTCAATGACACAATTGTGCTGTCAGGAAACAGTGTTCCAGATGAAGACTTGGTAATTTTGAGAAAGAACATTGCATGGTCCTCCAACAAGGGTGGCAACTACCGGAACCCTGAGCCGAAAAATGACTTGAAAAAGGCATTTGAAAGCAACTCAAAGCCTCCAAGCTGGAAAGTTTCAGTTGACCAGCTTGATCCTGATGACATTAAAAATAATGGTTATGAGAACGAAGCCCTCATTGTTTGGATGGAAACTGCTGCTTTTGCAAACTTCAGAAAGCTCTATGGCACCATAGACAAGGGGTTGAAGCAAGGAAGTTATGACATGAATGTCAGCTACAATTTTCCTGTGGTTGATTTTGGAGGTAAAAAGCGTTTAGTTTTTTCAACCATAAACTTTTTTGGTGGTAAAAACAACTTGATTGGTCAAACTTACCTTATTACTGGGGTTTTTATGGTTTTCACTGGCTTTTGGCTGCTTATTGTTAATAAGAACAGAACTTCAAAACCATTGTAGTGGTATATAAACAAACTAAATTTGTTCAGTTTATTTAAGTTTTTTTTTAGTAACTTGTCTAAAACCTTTTTTTTTCACAGTTTTTTTTCCAATGTGTTTTTAACAGTAATATATTTGTAGTACAGCCTTTTGTTTTTTGTATGTTATGATTTTTTTCCTACAGATAGATAATATTTTTCTAGAGAGTTTCTTGAGCTGTTTTATTCATATTATAAAAAAATAAAAATTCAAGCTTTAGTTTATGTGTAACTGTAGTAACTGCCACCAAATTTTCTTAAGTTTTTATATCATTACACACTTTGACAAATTTTTAAACTGACAACTGAATGTAAATAACCTAATTACAACTTTTTTGTTGATTCAGGTATTTGTACGTAAATATCTAATGGTAAATGACGCAGAAAGAAGTAACAACTTTGCCAATTCGCAAATAATGTACAGCAATAACTTTCAAAAAAAGAAGGTAAAACTGTTTGTTATACAAAACATCTTTTTTAATTTTTTTCATAAATAGTTATGGTTAGAAAAAGTTAATTTTTATAGATTGTTAGATATGAAAAAAAAAGTTTGGTAACTTTTTTACTAATAACTTGAAAGTAAATATTAAAAACTTAATCAAGCAGGCTTAAAATTAGATAGTTACATATAAAACAAGTGTTTGAGGCAATGTTGTTTGTGCATTATAAAATATATTCAATATATGTCACATACTTGTTATTCGTTTTGTTGAACGAATTAGTAATAATAACAAACATAATAGGATCAAGCTATAATTTTAGAAGTTTTGAAAATTTAGAAATTAACACAATATTTTGTTTTTAAACTTTTAATAATAAACTTAGTTTCTATTAACCATTATTTTTTGTTCAAGCTTTGAAGTTGGTGCAAAAGTTGCAAAAGTCCATTATAGATGAATAATTATATAACTAATAAACTTATAAATGAAATACTCTACTAAATCAAACATTATACAGAGTAGAATTTAAAAAAATATAAAAAGAAGTATTATTTTGTTAATTTTAGATGTTTTTAGTTAAAATGTTATAAATTTATCCTACCAGAATTTAGTTTTACCTTCTGGTTAAAAATATTTTTGAAATTTAACTAAATAAACTTCTAAATTTTAGATTTTGTTATAAGTTGTAAAATTGGTATAGGTAAAACCTTTGATTTAAGTTTAGTAAAATCTTCTTTCTCAAAATAAGACTATATGTTTTATCTGATAACAACCAAAAAGTTCTACAAACTTTGAAGGGTTGATCACAAAAATATATTATAAAAGTTTTATCAATCATATTTTTCACTTATAGTTTAAGACTTTGTATCTATTGAAAATAAATCAAATTGAAAAATTTATTTCATTAAGTAAGAGGAAATTTTATATGAACTAAGATTTTTTTTTGTAAATAATTTTTCTATTACTAAAAAAGCTTACTTATAAAGCTTTAAACTTCTTTTCTCTCCTTGTTTTTTTTATAAATTAAGTTAGCTTTATTAAATTAAAGCATATATTAGTATGCATAAAGTATTTAAAAAAATAAATAAAGTAAGTCTATCTCCTGAAACGTATATAAAATTTTAAGTTTACTCCTAGGATTGGAAAATAGGATTGTGGCCCACAATGTATATTTTAGCTTGAAAAGAACATGTTTAGAATATACAAACTTAAGATTTTTAAATAAAAATATTTTCAAGTTTGTTTCAATTTTAATTTTGACTAAATAGTATAGTTAATTTAAATATAATTTCAATACATTTTTTTATGTAGAACATTTATCTAACTTTGTTTAGTACAGTTTTTTAAATAATGTTAGCCCAAACAATTTCGTACTAGAACAATTTACTTTCCTATGACTTTCTCTAACGAATCTAAATGTTGTATAAGACTGCGGAGCTCTTGTTTACTATTTACTTCAAGTTTATATATTATGTTCTGGTTATATTTTCAATTAATTTTTTTTTTAAGTATTTTTAAATTACTTGTTTAGTTGATAAGACTAAATTTTGACATTATTAGTCAAGTTCGTGCAATTTGTAGAATTTAATAAAAACTTAATTTAAAGTTTTGTTCTCAAAAAACAGCTTTTAGGTGTTTTGTACAGTTATAAATTTATACCTACTACCTAGTTAAATATTATATGCCTTATTATACTTGAGCTTTTAATTTGCTACTAACATAAGTGAACTAAATATCAATGTAATGTACTTAAAATGTTTTTATTTTGTTTTTTAGCCCTTGGACGATGATATTGCAAGATTCGACATGCAATTTAGTAATTCTGAAGTAAGTTTTTGAAGATGAAATTTAACTTTTAAAACAAAATATTTGGAACAATTGTATACTTCATAATAGATTATAGATTAATTTAACTTCACAATGAAAAATAGTTATAATAGTTAAAACCAAAAAAAAAAGTTATCTATTATCTATCAAAAATACTGTTTAGCTATTTTAAGTTCATTCCTATGAAAAACTAAATCTT
Source organism: Thalia democratica (assembly GCF_965202585.1). Taxonomy (NCBI): domain Eukaryota; kingdom Metazoa; phylum Chordata; class Thaliacea; order Salpida; family Salpidae; genus Thalia; species Thalia democratica. The sequence goes on from NC_139173.1 coordinate 25,021,303, forward strand.
ATTTAAAAGTATAATAAAATGTGTAATGTAATTGGTCAAAAGACAGACTCTTGCACAACATTTCCTGTTAGCCAGATTTTTTTACAAACAATTTTTTAACTAATAAAATATTACAATGACATCTTTTTGCATAAAACATTATATACTTTTAGTTAGACTGTATGTTTAATTTTGATTAGAAAGTTTTTTAAAACATAGGTTATATTATAAAAGTGTAATCAACATTTTATTTGAATTAAGTTTGAAAAAAGATTATCAAATAGAAACATTTATGTACTACATAAAAATTATTCAATTATCAATAGTTTGACATAGATTAGAAACTTAAGTTATAACCTAAAATGTCTATCCAAATAAAAAGTCTAGATAGGTTTAGAAATCATAATTAATTAGTTTTGTTTACAAAATATATAGTTTTCTTTTCTAAAATAAAAACTAATAATTTTCCAGATGCATAGAAACCCTCATTATACATTAGGAGGTAAGTTTATAACTTTTAATTTTGTTATTAATTAAAAAATTGCATTTGTTTATCACTAACATTTTTTTATGCATAAAATTAGCTGAATTCATCAAATGTTCAATACCTAGTTTTTATTTTATAAAATCTGCTTTAATTTTTAACAAAAACATCTGAATTTTACTTTTTTAATTAACACAATTAGTCCATGAAGAACTTCTATTGCAACTTCGTTGTTTAAGCTAATTTATCTATTCTTGTAATATATTCGTAAAAATACTACACTAGTTTATAGAAAAATAATATTTTTGAAATTATACAGGGTTGCCAAAAAACCTGAAGTTTGACAATTTAGGCTAAACAACTTGTGAAAACCTGGAATTTAATAAATTTTGAAAATAGACATGGAATTTTTAACAATTTAACATGTTCAGTAGTAAAATTTCGATTTGACTCAAAAAATCTATCATATATATAAAAAAAATTTTTTCGACCATCAAAAATGTTTATATTAAAAAACACATTTAAGGTAGCTTTACTGTATCTTCTCAATCTTTCATACTATTAAACACAGTCTCTTACCTTAAACTTAAATTAAAACTAAAGATAGACCAAAAATGTGTACTTAAAAAAACGTGGAGGAAATTTTAATAAGCTGGAGAAAATTTGCTAAAAAAATTTGGCAACCAACCCTGTTTATATGAACTTGATTTTCAACTTAAACATGTATTAAATTATTTCAATTGTATAGTATTTTGTTTTTGGTTTTAAATATATGTATCATTTATGCAAAGTGTTTTGAAATGTTATATAGAAGTTTTATATTCCTAGAAATAAAATAAGCCGGTAAAAACTAAATTCTATACCAAGCTGGGAAAATATAGAATTACAGTCAAGATATTAAAAAAAGTTGTAAATGTTATATATAAAAAAATTGTAATCATATCTTATTGGTTTTAAACAGATTAGTGCTCAAAAATATTTATTTTGAAACTTATATGTTGTAAGTAGTCTCAGACCAATTTTAACTGACAAAACTGCTACTTTTTATTCCAAGTATTTCATTGTAATGATAATCTTTTTATTAAAAGAAGCACTAGGTTTTACCTTCATTGCTAATTTATTTCATCTTGGTTTAATGTTTTTTTTTATTTTTGAACACAAGTGTTTGATACAATTCTCGTTTAGTGCAAAACTAAGAAAAATTAAATAAAGGTTAAATACAATATTTTTAAGTGTCCGAAAATCTTATGCTAACTACATACTTATTTTGTTATTAAACATAAATGACTTGGTATATATTTATTAATTTAAAGTAACTAAATATTGTAAGTAGTTCTCAAAATTTCAAAGTTAGCCACCTGAAAAGGATAATAATATTAAAACTAGTTGCTCTATCAAAAACATTTTTTGTTAAAAAGTTACATCTTTTTAGTGACGATATACTAACAAATGATTGAGTGCTCTAAACAAACGAGCAATAATAATATAGTACTACAAATTACTTTTACCAACAAGTTCGTGATAACCATTAAATAATAATCCAAGCTACCTGACAGCCGAATAAGCAAAGGCATATATCAAAACAATGAGATATTTGAGTTGCAGTAGTTTGAACAAAAAAGATTTTACAAAATTGTTATTTAGTTTTCAATACAAGAGTTAAAGTTACATTGTCATGAGAACATGTAATGCATACTTTTAACTATGTATTTCTAAAAAACTTTTCAATAAAAATAAATATTAAACAAACAGTAAATGGAGTAAGGCCAAGCACTATAGGCCAGTTACAAACTAACAACAATTCAATGTTTTCAAACGGAGGTCCAAATCTGTTGCAGACGACTCCTAACAATGAAAACAGCCTTTTATCAGGGCAAAATAGGTTTGCTGTAAATAAATGTAAAAAAAAACAGTAAACTGTTATTATATAAATAAAATTTAAGTAGTTATTTAAAAATATGTCCTAAAAGTTGTATGTTTAAATTGCCCAACATAAAGTTTTTATAATGTCAAGTTATATATCTTTCGCCAATTTATTGTTTATTATCTGCAAAAGACTGGACGATATGAAAGATTTATTAGACTTCGATTATTTTTGAACTTTATTTAAAACCTCTTTTTTCATAAGTTTTGATCATGTAATCAACTTTCTTATTTGAAATATTTTAATGATACTATCTTACAAAATACTTTATCTAATTATATTTAAGTTTCATAAAAGTTTACGTGTTCAAGTTGTTTAAATCTGAACAAGTAGTGTTTTAACTTGAAAGTCTTAAGTTTTCAATTGTATTTCTTCGAACAGAGGTTTTTTAGTACTTGTTAACATACTTACTTGAGTCATAATACATAATTTTAAATTTCCAAATACTCAGAGTGACGGGGGGTCTGTTCAGGAACGGAAATTTACAAAATCAAATTCAATCGCCCACCCACCTGAGTATGTCCTCTCCCGAGATGATTCTCAACAACCGCATGCCCCCCAACAATCGGTCAGTTTTGTTTTAAAAATAAGTTCAATTTTCATTTTTTTGATGTATTTAAATCAATGACCAGATCCAACAACCTGTTTCAATGACAATGTTTCAATCGGTTTGTATATTTTAACTATAAAAAACAGGGTTGCCACACACTCAGGGAACTCAGGGAATTTTCAAGTTGTAGAAAATCTCAGGGAATTTTGATTCTATTTTTTAACTCAGGGAAACTCAGGGCAGTTTTGGTTTTATCTAAAATTTTCAGGGAAATTTTAAGATTTTTAAAAAAATCTCAGGGAAATTTTTTCTAGATCTAGAATGAGGTTTAGTTGATCCAGTTTGAATATTTTGTTCAAAAAAGTAAATTTTATTCATTTTTAAGTGCTAATTTATAAATTTTTTAACCTTGCGGCAAGTTCTTCAATAAACTTAGAATTAACATGGTAATTTTTTAATAAATAAAATGTTTTTTAAAGATTTGAAAAAAAACTCAGGGAAGTTTAAGGTTACACAGGGAAGTTTCTGGTCACTCAGGGAAGATTTTATGACTCAAAGAGTGGCAACCCTGAAGAAATCTTTATTTTTATAACTTAAAATGTTTTTTCAACAACCAGTCAGTTTCTATTTGTTTCATGAGATCTCACAATTATTAAAATTATTAATGTTTTTTCAGGCCCAGTCAAATGTCAAACTTCCATACGCAATCAGTGAGTTCTATAAATGTTTTTATTTTTTGTCGTGATTGTATACCAGCATTATAGTTATGTAAAATATTTTATTTATAGCATAAAAGTAGTTTTAGAAGTACAATTGTGTTCTTGAAAAATTTTAAGTTGTTGTTGTAGGAAAACAAGTATAAAATAAGTTTTTAAAGGTTTTTCCAGAGAGAATTAATAATAAAATTGTATGTATACCTTTATTTAATACGTCCTTTTAGCCCAGGAAATTTTACAAACTTATGAAACTCCAAGTATTTATAAGGTGTTTTGCACAATTTCATAATATAAGATAATGTAGATTGATTTTTTTTTCAAATTTAAATATAGTTTAACTTTAATCTATATCTTAAATTTACTTTTTCAAATTTAAACCAAAATATTTTTTACCAATAGTTGTCATTTAAAAAGTTGTAATTTTACTTTTAAGGCTTTTCATTATTCTGTTTGTAAACACTTGCAGTAATGTGTGATGTTTGTAATAATTGGACTGGTTTGAGGGAGTTTTTTATTTAAACTTTTATTGTGTACTTTAAATGTACCAACAATAAAAAACTTCAAATTTTAGCGTACTCATATAAAAACCAGCTATTTCTAACTTTATAAGTCTGCATCTAGCCGAAAAATTAAGGGCTTATTATGTTAGAGTTCATATATGTTAATATAAAAATAATGACAGTAATTATAATGTAAATTAAGTTAAATGAAAAATATTTTTATTTGTAATTAATTTTTATAGTGGTAGTTTTGAGTTGCTTTAAAGTAATACTTAAGTTTTTATACAAAGTGACGTTGTAATCTTAAAATACTAAAAACAATAAAGCTCTCCCAAGATTTCAACATATTTTTATTTGTTGTACTTTTTCAACGTTAAAATCAATGGTTAGGTCAACAAAGTATTTTTGTTATATGTATATATATATATATATAAATACAGCTTTGATAAAGTGCAACAAAAGTTTTATAAAATGTAAACAAAACTACGACAAAAACAAACTTTTGTGCTCAGCTTGTACTAATAGGTAAACTTTTTATAATAAAATATTTAAAACAGTATTATAAAGTAGTTTTTAATTACTGTCGTGGTAATACTGTTTTGTCAAAACTTTATAACAGTGTAAAACTTATTTATACTATTTCGTTGTTGTTTGGACTTTCATATCATATCATGATTACTAAGGCTTTAAACTTTTGAGATGCACTTGTTTAAATTATAATAAACACATTGTGTACGTGTAACTTAAATAAACTATTTAAATCCATATTCTTGCAAAAAATATTTCTATAAACCTTTGAAATATTGTTTAGTTATTTTTTTTTTAATTTTTAAACTTGAGAAAAAGATGATAATATTGAAAGTTAAGTTTTTGTAAACTTATGAAAAATTTATTCTACTAATCAGTATGATTTTGAAGTAACAAATATATTTATTTATGTACTTAAAAGTATATTTTAATAATTTTGTCATAGCAAATATAAACAAGTTTATATTTATTTATTGAGCTTAATTAATTTTTATATTTCTAAAATTTTGTTCCTAGGGTTAGTAACTTAAAACTTGTTTGATAATACAAAGAATTTCTGTGTAGTTTATACAAGTTTGTTTTATATATCTTAAAATAGTTTAAAGCTTTTTTATTTATGTAAACTTGAAACATTAATCAAGTTTAAATAACCTTGTATGTAAATGTTATGTGGTATGTACTTAATTTAAAACTTAAACATTTTTTTTCGATTTACCTTACTTTTAAAACCAAAGTCTACCAAATAATAATTTTATTGTATGTTTATTAGAGGTCTTATAATAAATTATTGAATTTCAATTTTATTTGGCATAAAGTTTACATTGAAAACTGGTTTTAAAATTAAGTAGTTAAAAAAAACTTACTTATAATTTTATTGTTTTTATAGTTGTTTTGTTTAAGTTAATTTTAAAATAATTAATAAACTTATTTTTAATATATAATTTAGTTTGATTTCGGATGACAAACTACTACAATTGAACAAAAATTTAGATTTGTGATGTAAAATAAAAATGATTTTAATAAAGCTTATAAAATTTTATTTACTCATTTATGAATTTTACTCATTTGATAAACTTTTGTTCTTTTAAATACGATTATCCTTGAAATGTTTTGTTAAAGTTATATTTTATTATTTGTTAGCTTGTTCACTAACAAACTTATTCAGAGCTCAAATCATTTAACTTTTTTAGTCATCATAATAATAGTAATAATAATAATAAAATATAACTTTTGTCAAAGAGAAACAAAGCTTTTGTTTAATGAAAGTTTAATTGATTCTTTTGTTTGGATTAATCACATGTTTTATCACTAAAAAGTTTGTTAGAAATTTGTAGAAAGCTAATTTATGTTAAAATATTTTTTAAATTTTATTCTTGAAAAGAAATTATGTAAAACTAAAAAGTATGTTTTATCTTATTACGGAAATGGTATTTTGTACTTAATTGACAAATAAATTTCACCTTAAAATATATTTTTTAATCTAAAAATAAGTAATTATTTTGAACGTTAATTAGAAGATTAATAACATGCTTATTTATCAAAATCAATATCAATTAAACTCAAACAACCTAATCAATGAAACGTTTTATATTAGTCATGCCTTTAGTCTCTAATTTCAACAAATAATTAAAAAAAAAATTATATTTTTAATATTTTAATTGATTAATTCACAGCGTTTCTACAAGCAAACAAAATGTTATAATAAAACTATCATTCTAATTAAAAGTAATTGATTTATCAAAAATAAAAAAATTACTTTAGTCTCTGCCTCTTTTGTCAGTATATTTTATGTTTGTATTAATTAAAGAGTATAATTAGTTTTAACTATGTTTTTTTTTATCTTAATTATCTATTTTCTTAATAAAAGTCTATTATGTTTCCATCGTTTTGAATTAAAAAATAACTTTTTATAGAAACTATTACTATTTTTAATTTGTGGTTTTATGTTGTTCCTAGAAGTTAAGTCACAATCATTTCAATAAATCACAAACAATAAAAAAACCTAAATATTATTTTAAAACTAATAAAAACCTTTAAAACTTATAATGAAAAAATTTAAAGTTAGGACAAAAAATGTTCTACTTTATGATTCCAATGCATTAAATGGTTATTATTATTTATAAACTTAAACTTCTATAATTCTAAAATTTATTCGGACTACACAACCAAAAAACATACAAATATTATTTGGTACTAAAAAACAAAAAATTTGCTTTAAAAATTTTAAGTTGAAATATTTATGCCAAAAATTATAGTATTATATTATTTTATACTATTATATTACTAGTGTAAGCATAAATCTAGTACTACAAACGTGCACTGTTTTGTTATTTCTGTTATTTATTATCCGAACAGCACATGAACGACCAACATTTTCAGAGGAGCAACGGGGTGATGGGCAACTCCCAACAGCTTCAGCAGGATATTCAGCAGAACCAGAACGGTTTGTTGACTCATGTTGCGCGCCACCGTGAAAGTTTGACGATTTTTTTGAAAACTGAGCGAAGTTTTGTGAATAAGTTTTAAAAACTAAACTGGGAAAGTTGGATTGTTGAAAAAGCATAGTTTTTATACTTTTTTTTTCAGCAAAGCGCTTTTTTCAAAGTGACTCATCTTTTTCATTTGTGCGCCATGTGAAATTTGACCTGTTTATTTAATTTTAATGTAAATTTTGCTTGGGAATTAATTGTAAAAACCAAGTTTCGCGTTTTTGTAGTTTTATTAATTTTGTTTGATATGAAATTTAAAACAGCTTTACAAGTATTTTTCAACTCAAGGTATTCGAAGGATTAAATAATGTTTATTTTATCAGTAATTCTTAACGCTTTGAAAATACGTGAGTTTGTTTTAACCAAAGTTATATTTATTTTATGTGTAAATGCATTTAAGTTTGAATTTATAGGTTTCAAAAATAGTTTAGTAGTGATTACTTTCAATTTTAATAAGCTCACAGCTTAAATTAACTTTTCACCTGGTCCAATTAGACTTTTTTTTTCAATTTTTTTTAGAATTTCTAATAAGAAAAAGTTTTAGTTGAAAAGCTTTCTCCATCTACAAAATAAACTAAGTTGTTTTTGCACACTATAATAGTCACTTGAGTTAGAAAACACTTACTTTAGATACATATTAGCTTTATATGTATCAACTTTTGTTCTGTAAAAATCCCAAACTACACTTGAGCCCGTGATAATTAACAACATTTAAGCGTATTTAAATTTATTTAAATAAGATATAAAACTTTGAATTCTTTGTTTGTTATGAACAAATTCTTATATTACAAAAACTTTTAATATTCTTATTTTGTAATTTACGCAATAAAGTTCAATAAAAAATTACTAGTATGGATTGACAAACTTTTTCATTAAACTCCGAAAAAAATAGATTTGTTATTTGTATTAAATACAGAAAGTTACTAGAGCCGTGTAGCATAACATTTATAAATGACAAGGTAACAGATTATTAATACATATTTAGTAATTGAACATCGATATTCAGCAGTGGTTTACCAATATGAACCACATACACTTTGTAACTGTAGAAAGTTTAATATTTATGTTTTATACAGCGAGTTACCAGGACGAGTATCCCCCGTTAAAAGGAGTGAGTCACCCTCCAGGAGTCATCAGCGGCCCCTCCACCAACATCAAGTCCAGTTACGGTGAGATAATTTATATAAGTAGTAATAAATGGTGTATTCGAATATAAAAAGCTTCGCAATGTTTTGTTGCGCTGGCGGGTAATATGATAAGGTAATGTATTAATAATATATGTTAGTTTTAGCTATATAGTTTGTTGTTAAACTATAGGAGATAGATTGACGTTTTTTAAAGTAATTTTTGTACTTTTTTATTAAAAAAATACTTGCTTATAAACCAATGCAACTTGAACGGTTTGTCTAAACTTGTGTAAAATAAACATTATTTGAACATTAGTTTCAAAATGTTTATATGAGGTTTTCGTCTTTCACAGTTAAAAATTTTAATTTATAAATAAGTTTTAAAAATAACGTTAGAATATATTTAAAAGTATCGAAACAATGATATGCTTCAAGTACATTGTAGGATGCGTATTAGCGCACAGAACAGCTTATTTGTTCAGCACGAGAAATAATGTAAACAGTCATTGAATCGTTTTTACAGTAAATCGTTTTAAAAGCATGGCTCACACGTTTCTAACGTTTATTTTGTGTTTACGGATTACTGTAATTCTTTGTTTATGCTGAATAATATGAAAGCTTTTACAAAAACTAAGTTTTGATTTTTTTAGTATAAATAATTGAATAGAAAATATAATAGAATATGTTAGTTTTAAAACTGTTTTAAAAAGTTTGAAAATAGAATTATTTTAGTACTTATACTTAGTAGAGTAAAAACGAAGTGTAAAATATTAACTATAAAATTTAATTTATAAAACCAAAGGTTTTAACTGTAACTTTATAATGTTTTAGAAGTCAATTAATATTTTTATAATATAGCTAATGATTAGTACAAACTTAATGATTAAAATAATTAATATAATTGTTTCATTTTATAAATTTTAGAGGCAATTAAGTTTCTAATTAGTTGATTAATAATAATAAATGGCAAAAATAAAAGAACTGAAATAAATGCCATTAAATACAAGTTAGAATTAACTTTTATAAAACTCATGTCTAATAAATTTTTAATAAAAAATCTGTAATTTGTATTTGTTTAAATCTTTAGAAAGAAGAATATTAATTTTGTCTGTTTTTATTTTCTAAATAATACTTAAAATTGAAAAAAAAAAAAAAACATTTGTTCAAAACTTATATTAACAAATTAGTGTACCATTGCCATCAAAATTAAATCGATCAAAGTTTTTAACAACTAAATATTTTTTGTTATTAAATAGATAATTTGGTGAATGACTATACGGTTACAGTAATTAAACTTATGTTTTTTGGAGTTTATTAGATTTTTGTTGATTTAATTTCGTGTTATTATGAACTGTATTATATCATCACAATTACCTCCAAAAGAGAAGTTTAAAAAAAATCATATTATTTAAAAAGTTAAACATTTAAAGTTATAAAAAAATAGTTGTTTATTATCCAAAGCTTTATTTTAACCAGATTTATTACAAAACTTTAACATATAATAGTTAATCTTTATTTTATTTTTTAATGTTATACTATAAAAAAGTAAATAAAGACTATAATTTCTAAGCTTTAAAAGATTACCTTAAAAAATCAAATATATAGTAAAAAAGAAACTAACTTTTAAAATTAATAAAAACTAATTAGTTTCTAAAACAGTATTTTTTTGTTCGTTGTTTGTTATTCAACTTTTTAATCGCATTATTATACGTTCTCTATCACCTACAATTTAATAATTTGTTTTTTGTTAATATTTTAAACAGTTTGTATTACGCTTTGATTTAACTGATGAGTGTTCGAAATTAATAATTTGTTTTTTGTTTTATGATTAATGTTTAAACAGTTTGTATTATGTTTATACGACCCAACTGATGAGTGTTTTGACTTCTAATTGATAGTTTCCGATAATTGTTTTTAATTTTCGGTTTATTCATTTTAAAACCGCAAATTCTGATAAACCTTCTCGTATTATCTAGTTCTAATTTATAAAACTTTCATGGTTAGTTGCCACAAAAGCTTTTAATGTTTAAAATACAACTATTTTTAAAGCAATCAATTTAATATTATTTTCAAAACTTATTTCTAAAAAGTGTAGTCAATTGATCATGATTTCGTACTATGCTGTATTTAATTCTGATATTTTTTAACTGGTATATTAACAACAAACTAAATTTCACGTGACGCTAAAGTTATTTTCATTAAAAAAAACAAGTAGAGATTGAAATTATACCAAAAAATTGTCAAAAGGAAATGAGTGATTTGTAATATAACATATGGTCGTGTTAGTATACATTTAGGAATGTTTAAATTGCGAGTTGTATTTTTACATCTATTAAAAATAGCCGTTTTCAAGTAAATGCGTATGTGTATCACTGACTTTTATTGCAATATCGTTCATTTGTTTTGTTTTCAGCTTTTTTTCGTGTTTATTGTTTTTATATTTTCAAGCTAATTCAATTAAACTGGTTTTGAATTATTTTTTAATAGTATACAACTTAATACTATTTTTATCTTCACTGCTGAATAAAAGTCGTAGTTAATTTAATTGCAATATTTTATTTAAAATTTACACTGAAGTTATTGATTTTAATTTTGTGTGAATTTTCAATAACAAACTCGTGTGCATAAATCAAATATATTTTTTATCAAAAAAATATCCTTTCAAAACTTTTAGTTTTATTAGTTTGTTGAACATTAGAAATAAATATTCGTCGGCATATTTTTAACTCCAACTTTAATATTTACAAGAAGTTATTTAAATTAATTTTTTGAATACTTTTTTAGCACGTTTTTCAATCACCGTCTTCATCAGTAAACTTAGTCTATAAGTTTAACACAGCTTAATAAAATAACCACTTTGTAATTATTTTCTAAATAATTTTCGATTAATACTTATTAGTATAACACATGACTTTTAACAACTTAAATATTATATTGATTAACAAAAACTAATGCAATTTGTAATTGTATTATCCTTAATTTTTTTTAAACAGTTTGTGTTCATTTACACTTATTTTGCTCATTGAATTTTTTATTCCTTTTTTTATCATAAAAAAACAAGGTGTTTTAATCAGTATTATTACAATGATCATCAACCATTTATAACTTTAGATTGTTTGATCAAAATTTAGATACTGTTTAGTATTTAGGCAATGAGCTATATCAATGTCAATATAATTAAATTATTACGTTTCATTATCAATTAAATTAGTTCGTAAGTTTTATACTATTTTACACATAAATGAGTAACGGTGAGAACACAGGATTTCAGATGCAAATAAATTTACAGTTATATTTAAATAGTTTTTCCATTTATGTTTGCAATTAACAGTTATACTTCTTTTCAACAATATTGCATTCTAAACACAGTAATGAACAAGACAAATAAAATATATAAATATCCTACAGCTGATATACAACACAGTGTCGAAATTTAGTAAGAAAACTCTTATTAATTTAGGGTTGCCAAAAAACCTGGAATTTTGAACAAAAATCACCAAAAAAAATTGGAATTTTTAACAATTTTAACATGTTCAGTAGTAAATTTTCGATTTGACACAAAAAATCTATTGTATAGATTGAAAAAAATTGTCATCATCAAAAAGTTTTTTTATAAAAAAACAAGTTTAAAGTAGCTTTACAGTATCTTTTCAATGCTGTTATACTATTTAACACATTTTCTTACCTTAAACTTAACTTAAAACTAAAAATAGACCCAAAAATGTGTACTTTTAAAAACCTGCAGAAAAATTGCCGAAAATATTAGAATAACTAAAAATTTTAAAACTATAATTTCACATATTGAACAAAAAGTTATAACTAATCTATATCACAGTAGTGATGTTTGAAAAGTATATTTTGTATTTTTTTATTTTTTCACGTATGTGTGTTTTATTTTAATTTTATTATTTTTCACAGTGATGAACAAGGCTGAGAACACGGAGTTCACGATGCAGAGCGAAGATTTTCCCGCTCTTCCCGCTACCTCAACCAATCAAGTTTCCAATCATATGAACTCCGTCTGTCAGTATTTATTTTATTATTTATTTTATTTATTATTTTATTTCCCGCTACCTCAACCAACCAAGTTTCCAATCATATGAACTCCGTCTGTCAGTTTTTATTTTTTTAGTTATTATGAGAACTTATAATTTGTTTTATAAAAGTATAATAAAAGCTTCATTCTTACATCTTTTTTTAGTATTTTTTTTAACGATACCAAATAAATTCTGTAAGCTTTTGATGAACTTTTAATAGTAGAATGTTTGTTTTATAAAATAATTTGTTGTGTGATGAAAATTGAAAAACTTTTCCGCATACGGTAACAGAAATCTTCAATTAAATATAGTATTATAAAATACACATTCGATAACAAATTAATCAAATGATAATTTGTTGGTTTTTACGCCGCTATGTGGTAGTTTCTGCGGCAGTTTAGCCAGACCAGAATTTTCAGTTTATTTACTTCAATTCAGTAGTGTTCGGTCAAAAACCACCATTTTTAAGCTACTTTAATTTTGTTTCGTAGAAAATATTTTTTTCGTAACCTTTTACCACAAACAAAGTTAAATTAAAAAAGCAGATTTTTAATTTTTTCAGTTCCGGATCAAGATGGTCGAGGAGACGAATCAAATCATAAATCGGTCAGTTTTTTAATAAATTAAATAAAGTTAATTAGCTATTAAAAGTATTTTTGTGAGATTGTGTAAACCTGGGTTTGTGTAGCTGCGCTCAAAAATTGTTATACTGTGCACAGAAAATGTATAACTGTAAAAATTCATTTACAGTTGCTTTCCATGTTGTCGTATTTTTTAAGCTTATAATCAATTAACTTTGTAATGAATTTTATTACACTTTATAAAAACCAAAAAGCAAATACTACCAATTGAAAAAAAGGATTTGTCTACCATAAAATTCTAAAAAAATATTTAAAATAATTAAAAACCTTCTGTAAAAGGTCAGCAAAGTACTTTTATATTTTTATGTATTTTTTTGTTTATGCGACTGTTGTGTGGGCTAAGTTAAAAATTTTATTTTCGAGACTATTCTGCCATTACTTTAGTTGCAGCAGTTTGTATAAAAGCTTTAAACAATGGTTTGGTTTTGGTACTTTTGTCTAATAAAGTTTATAACACAGCATTCAATTTTTTTGTCTAGCTTGTTATAAAGTTATGATTTTGTTTGTAATTTTCATTAATTAAAAAGTTTTTTTTTCTATTTTTTTTAACGTAAAATATAAATTTCAGAATCCATTAGGAGTACAGATCGGTGTTCAAGGAAGTTAGTTTAATTTTTTTTTAAGTTTAAAAATATAATTTTATAAGTTGTAATGTGTGAGCTGCTTTGTTGTATATTTAAAAGTGTAAATTATAAGTATTTGTATTTTAACTTCACAATTAACTTCCGCATTCAAAGCTCTTTTTGTTCTAATATTTTTCTCAGCTAACTCAATAAAAAAACAACATTTTTATAAGGTAGAGTATATTTATTTTTATTCATACACTCGTATTCAGCTGTTATAAATCTTGCAAGACAATAAAAAAATAATTTAAAAATAAAAGTTTTTAAAATGATTTATTTACAAGCTTTTTGAATTTACTTATTGATACCTATGTTCTTTTATTTGTAGCATGATACTCACCATTTTGTGTATTTAGCTAAATCGATGTAAAATCTACTAAGTAAGCACAAACATTATAGAAACTTCAACCAAATTTTACTGATTGTGTGCAATATAAATGATTTAAAGTTGCACTTATTGTTTTTTATAATTTGTTTAACACTAATTTTTACATCGTTTACTTTTAGTTTTTTAACCTGATCGGAATATTAATTCGAGCAAAATTATCACCTGTGAAATTTCTACACTATTTTTACAAGGGTTTCTAGTTGCAGAATTTTGTAAATAAAAAAACATGAAGTAAACACCAACTGTTTATAAGTAGACCTGTTTTCACATTTTTAAGTTTACCTCAATGCTTTTATTAAATTTAAAGTTGTTTTAAATATACTCATAAGCAAATCAGTAAATTTTTGGTCGGTGTTGTGGTTGAGTGTGTTTATTACATTAAACTATCAACAGTTTAAGGTTTTCGTTGCATATAGTTAATAGATTGTGTACTACTAAAGTTAGAAGGGTAGTTTTTTTTTTTCGAAAACATTTATTAGTTAAAATTAGTCTGATGTTTTGCATAGTTAAGCAATTAATTTTTACGATTAAAAAAAAACTTATGAGATTTAAGTAATAAATGTTTGAGACTCCTTATAAAAAGCGCTGAATAATAAAAAGAAGAATAAAGACTTTCATTAGAAATATATCTCCTTCTAAAGTTTTTTGAGCAGCCATCAAAACGTTTTCACAGTCTAATCTTTATAAAAAGAATCCAATTTTAATTGAAAAAATTTTTCTTACTATTTTAATAAAAATTTTTTACACTAGTTTATAAAATGGTTCTTAATTTAGCGTAGAATATTACTTGAAAATTTATGGTAAATTGTCTAAAATCGTAAGATAAAACAGATTTCTCATAAATATTTAAAGCTTCAAGATGTGGGTAGGTGTCAAGTATGCACGAAGGGGCACTTTTGCACGTGTTGGATTTTTTTTACTACCACTGTTACCTAATACCCTTGATTGCTATTTTCTTCTTGTTTTTAATTACGTATTTAATTTTTATTTTTTCACTAACACTGTTGCTCTTTACCTTTTGTCGGTTTTTTTTTTCTTGTTATTATTATTTTTTGTATTCAGTTTTTTCTTATTTTTAATTTTTTTACTATCACTGTTACCCCTTGGTCGGTAATTATTTAATTAATTTTATTATTTTTTTAAATTTAACTTAAATTTTTTGCTCTCATGCAAAAATGACCTTTAATGTATATTTGACCCGTCCCAGATTTTATACTTTTCTTCTCCATACATTTGTATCGGAAATTTTTTACAAAACTGACTATATCTCGAAATTTAATTAAAATTTAATGCTCTATAACATGGTATATATACTGAAGCTTTTGAATAAAGGTTGATGTTAATTTTTGTAAAAAAATATTGTTGGACCCCTTTTTTATGGGCCATGATAAGGTTTTTATATTATTCATATAAAGACGTATTTAAAAGTTAAAACTTTTGTGCATAAAATATGTAAGGTATACAACAGTTGCTTTTTTTAGATTTGATAACTGTTATATTTTATGAATATTTTTTAAATTTTTAAGTGTTAAATTTTTAGTTATTTTTATGTAATTTGTTGCTATGCAAAATCAGTTGAAAATATATTTCAATAATTTATTTGAAAATTTGTTTTTTAACATAAGTATGAGTTTGATTGTAATTATTTTATTGTATGTTAAATAATATAGGTTAATCATTTGTTGAGTATTTTAAATCAAAGCAATTTTATTTTCCAATAAATGTCTCAAGTGATCACAATATGATTTATTTCAGTTGAAAAATCAAAAAGGTTATTATCTACTTCAAGCAACAACCAATCGAGAGGAATACAAGTTAGTTTTAACCGTTTTAGTATAAACATGTATTTTTACTATTTACAATTTGTTATATATTTTTAGTATTGAAAATATTTGCAGAAAATAAGTTTAGAAGCTTTTCCTTTTATTAAAAATAAACATTAATATTAAAAAGTCATGTATGACTATTTATTTTTTATTTTTTTTTCATGTATACTTATGTGCTCACTAGTAAACTTAACAAACTTACTTGTACCAAGCGTTTAATAGTTTTACTCTTTCTAAACTGAGAGTCAAAAAAAAAGTTTTAACCTCGAATAACACAGTCATTCATGCAGATAACAGCGAACGACACAGTGCAGAACATTCCATCGTCGATGCTGAGAGATCAGTACGGGATGGTGGGGCTGTTGGCCTTCATTAAAACGGCTGAACAGAAACCTCAGCTGACTCATCTGGCCCTGGGCACCGATCTCACCACCCTCGGCCTCAACCTTAACTCCCAGAGGTACGATTTTAAAGTTTTATGTTAACGCACAAGTTTATTACAACAAAGTTATCAAATTTCCATATTTTTGGATTATCATATCCAATTTAAGATATATAAATAACAGGGTTGCCATACGGAGTGTATGTATTGCATGTTTGAACCTTTTTTTTGAAAAAAAAATCGTGTTTGTTTAAATTTTTTATTAAATCATTTATTGAATTACATAAAACTTTCTTGAGTCTCAAGTTGAGATATAAGTTTCTAATATCAAAAAAGTTAATTAGGGGTTAAATGGATTTTTTTTTATTGAATTAAAAGTTTAAGAAGGAAAAGTACAGTTTATTTTTCATAAGTGTTTATCACGTTTTCGTATTTAGGTTGGTCATACGGTTTGTAAAACACTAAACAATAAAAATTAATGTATTTGACTTATTACAGGGTGGTCACAAAGCCTGGAAAAACCTGGAATTTTAACAGTATTTACCTGAAAAGTAGTAAAATTTTGGTTTGAAGCAAAAAACCTATTATGTTGATGAAAATTTTTTATCATCATCAAAGATTTTTTTATTTAAAAACACATTTAAAGTAGAAGTTTTGCAGTATCTTTTCAATATTTTATACTACTTGTTATACTAATTAACACAGTTTCTTACCTTAAATTTAACTTTAGAGTAAAAATAGACCTAAAAACGTATACTTTCGAAAACCTTTTCTCAAAAATTAGTGACCGCCCTGTTATTAAAAAGATAAGTTTATAAAAATAGTCTATAGCTTTAAATCAAACCGTCTTAGTATTTGTACCAAACAATGTTGTCCAAAACTTTCGTCGTTTATTAAGACATTTTCGAAGAAAACGACTTTTTTTTTGGAAGTCATTCAAAATTTTTAACTGAATAAGAAAAAATGTGAATAGTTATTTGTGCTAAATAGTGTTTTTTACTATAATCACCGACTAAAATACGTACTTAGATACTAGTAAAACTTTTTTTCTCATAAAAGTTGCTTTGCCTCTTACTTGGTTTTGTTTCTTAGTTAGAAAAATAAAGTGTTTATAGCTAAATGTGCGATTTCCCATATAACTAATATCAAAAACATTTAATAAACGTTGAGGATTTAATTTTTTGTTGAATAATACTTCTTTAAGGTTTTCTATTTAAATTTATTTTAGTGTAAGTTTTGTTGAGGAACATTTCTGGAATGTCAGTTCGACAATTGAGATTTAAAAAAATAAGTTGTACATGCAATTTTTGGTTTCTTTAAATAAAAATACAGACTTTACTTATAGCTAAAAACATTAAACTTTTCTTACAATGTTTATAATAAGAAACAAGTTCATTTTGTAAGTGTGTTTAAAAACACTAAAACTTTTCATATTAACTAGTTTTGACAATTACTAAATTTAAGTTTTATAAGATATTGTTTTAGATAATACTCAAACTTTGTGACTGTTGAAAACAAGTCAAAACCTTATTTTAAAATATTAGTATTAAATAAATAAATTATACGCAAGGTCACAACACAATTTTCACAGCAACCTACACCCGCGGTACCGGTCGCCGTTCTCGCGGCAGATGTGCCGGCTGCAGGACCTGGACTGCTTCGTGCCGGCCGAGTACAAGACGAACGCGCAGCTGAGGGAGAAGCTGGCCCCCATCAAGCTGACCAAGTACGGCGACGACCTGCTCTTCTTCGTATTCTACTCCTACCCGGGAGACATCATGCAGTTCGCCGCCGCTGTCGAGCTGTTAGTGTTTTATTGATTTATATGTTTTTGTCGTACTTAATTGTTTTGCACTATGTTTTAATGAACATAAAAGTTGTTAATCATTAAATGTTGTTAATGTTCTTATTGAGGTTCTTTAGCCGCTGATGAGATGTTAGTTGTGTTTTTTTTTTTTGTATTGTAAGCATTTTAGATTTTCTTTTGACATAAAAAAGTATTTAATCACTTCAAGGGTTCATAGAATATTTTTTGTTGCTGTTGAACTGTTGGTGTTATCTATAAAAAATGATTTGCTTTTTTGTTTTATCAAGTATAAATATGCGTAAATTTTTGCAAGTTGTTAAGTTCAGAATTTAGTATTTTTGAAAAACTGTTTAACAAATGATTGTTATTATTTTGTAGTTTGTTGTGCAGCGTTTAACACTAACATCAAAATATAAGCCATTTATGAAGAATAAAATAAAAAAAAACGTTTTTTTTGTATAAAATCTATCAAGTAGATAAATGTATAATATATAAAAAGTATAATAAAATATACGTTATTTTTGAATTTAAAATATCTCAGTATATAAGCGAGCATCTAGTACATTAGGTGCATAACACTTTATACAAATAAGTATTTATAAAAAGAACTACTGAAAATCATAAATATATCATATGTAAAAAATAAACGTGTTTTTACTTTTTTCTGTAAATTTTAAAACATGCGAGTTTTTAAGTTATGTGATTAAATTAAAATTATACAAAAGAATGTGTATTTAATAAAATAAAATTTATATAAATTGTTAACTTAAAGCTGGCAGCTTTTGTATTTTTTTACAAATGTTTATGATTAGTATTCAATTGTTATAAATAAGTTTCAATAAAAGCAAATAGTTTAGTTTGTTCTATCCAATATTCAACTTTGCTAAACTTGTAATAAATATAAAAAGAATTTCAATAAATTGTATGTTAAAAAAAAATTATTGAGTATATATAAAAATCACTAAAAAACTTTCACATATTTAATAAAATTTTAATACATCTTACATAAATTTTAATATTACTTTAAACTTGATTGAAGTAATTATATTTTAAGATGAGTTTATTTTTAAATCCAAACCACACAAAAGAAAATGTTTATAGTAAATTAGGTAAAAATAATTGTTTTTCTTTGTTATTATAACTTCATAGCTGAATTATGATTTGATTTAAGGTTAAAAGACTTTTCAAAAGATTTATTTATTTGTTTTATTTTTCTCATTTGTTTAATGTTAAAGTATTAATTTTTAGGAGTATTTTGTGCGTTAAACTAATTGCACTAGTTACCCTGTCAGGTGTAAATGTACTATTGACAATACATTTATTATTTATATTCTTTTGTTTATAACATGATCCCTTTGTTAGTAGTAATCAAAGTTTCTATTTTATAAATATGTACAAGTTAAAAGCTAAGTCAATCAATTTAAATTATTTTTTGTATGTAAATAAGTATTTATAAATTAATACTATATAAAAAAAAACAAGTATTTTATTTTATCACAATCACACGATATGTTATCCATTATTCAACTCAACATTTCATTTATTTTTTCTCAAAAAAAAGTGTTTTTTTTCAAACAAACTACAATTTTGTAACTTTTCGCTTTAAATAAAATATAACATTTGTTAATGGTTTTCTGGTTTCAAAAATGTGTTTGGTAAATCGGTCTGTGAGTGTTGATGAATACTTTTAAACAGTTTTTAATTTTTTATGTAAAATTTTCTGTTTTGTATTTTCTATCAACTGGCAGACTTTCTTTTTTATTTTTAAAATTTACAAAACACGAATGTAGCTACATAAATTGAATATATTGCAATGGACAGTACAATATTGCCTTGACTCATAAATTTAAAATTAATTAAGATGTATTGAAAAATTTGTAGTTTTTAATCAATAATGTACATCAGAAAAAAAACATCGAAGCTTATGTTTTAAATAACCAGTTCAGTAAATAATATTTAAATAAATATAACTTTTCGATTTTAAAGATGTTTTTGTTACTAAATTTACTATTTATTTCCTAAATCTGTGTGTATACAAGGTTTACAGGCATGATGATTGCTGATTTTCGTAAATTTTTTCTGTCACCTACCATTTACTATTTAACTTCATTAGTTTTGTTAATTAAAATTGTTTCAATTATAATTGACATTTTAAGTAAACAGTTTATGATATTTTAAAGTTGTTCATGTCTAAAGAATTTAGGCCGGTTATAAATATTTTTAAATACCATCTCAGACTAATAAGTATTTTTCTGTAAATTCGAAGTTTTATGGATACGTTGTTTTCAATTCAAAGTTGAAATATTTTTGATTATACTCGTCTTAACGAAATTCCAAACGAGATAAAAAAACAAATTAAATTTTGGCTTGTGGACCTTCAGAGTACTGTTTTTAAAAGCATGATAAAAGGGTAACACTAGAAAGAACAGACTTCTATATAATTGTCAGAAAAAATTGTTTGAAATCAGTGATTTTTCTACGAATCTCGTTTTTATATATTTGCTTGGTCAACATTTGAAAAGCAAAAAAAAAAAAAACATCTTAACAGTAGAAACTTCATTTGCTGAATAGCTTTCAATTTGTTAAATTATTCGCACTTGTATATTTTACACGTTAGAAAATTACAGTACAAACTAGAGCAACAATATTATAGTATGAAAACATTTTTCCATCAACAAAACAAAAGAGCTATTAATTTTACTGCTTTCATTATAAAGTATATTAATCATACACACTTAAATAATATTGACAAGCTTCTCATAATTATCACAGGTACAACCGGGATTGGAGGTTCCACAAGGAGCAGGGGTTGTGGATCACGAGAGCTCCGGGGACCGAGGCGAGGGTGAAGACGGACACGAGGGAAGAGGGGAAGTACATTTTCTTCGACTACAAAACGTGGACGAAAACAACCAAAGTAAATTAAATAATTAATACGATATTATTCAAATATTTAAGTACATTTTCTTCGACTACAAAACGTGGACGAAAACAACCAAAGTAAATAAAATAATTAATACGATATTATTTAAATATTTAATTACATTTTCTTCGACTACAAAACGTGGACGAAAACAACCAAAGTAAATAAAATAATTAATACAATATTATTTAAATATTTAATTACATATCTTCGACTACAAAACGTGGACGAAAACAACCAAAGTAAATAAAATAATTAATACAATATTATTCAAATATTTAAGTACATTTTCTTCGACTACAAAACGTGGACGAAAACAACCAAAGTAAATAAAATAATTAATACAATATTATTTAAATATTTAATTAAATTTTCTTCGACTACAAAACGTGGACAAAAACAACCAAAATAAATAAAATAATTAATACATACAATATTATTTAAATATTTAATTACATTTTCTTCGACTACAAAACGTGGACAAAAACAACCAAAGTAAATAAAATAATTAATACAATATTATTTAAATATTTAATTACATTTTTTCTTCGACTACAAAACGTGGACGAAAACAACCAAAGTAAATAAAATAATTTATACGATTTTATTTAAATATTTAATTACATTTTCTTCGACTACAAAACGTGGACGAAAACAACCAAAGTAAATAAAATAATTAATACAATATTATTTAAACATTTAAGTATATTTTCTTCGACTACAAAACGTGTGGACAAAAACAACCAAAGTAAATAAAATAATTAATGCAATATTATTTAAATATTTAATTACATTTTTTTCGACTACAAAATGTGGACAAAAACAACCAAAGTAAGTGTTTTTATATAAATTAGTTATTCTCTACATGAATTCCTGAACCAACAAATTTTTATCGACTTATATCCGTGAGGAAATTACTAAAGCTAATTTCACAAAAAAAATGTTTTAATTTGTAAGAAAATAGGGCAGACCATAGTTGACATAAAAAGAAGGTTTTTCCATTAGGAACAGTATTTACTGAATAGTAAATAACTTAGTTTTTACTATTTTGTAAGCACAAATAGACGTTTTAATACACTTTGTAGTCCTCAGTTGCACATGGGTTCAGTCCCTGTCTTAAATTTAATGAGTGTGGGTTGATTTGGAAAATCACAAGTTGTGTCATCTTGATTTGAGGATTTATAAATATTTTAAGTTAAAGTTTATAATAAAAAATAACTTTAAAGTTGTTTCACACTTTCAAAAATCTGTTAAGCTATTTTACAGAACATGTTGGTAAAAGTTCAAGTTTTTTTTTGTTATTAGGAGTTTAAATGTTCGAGATTATTTAAGGTTTTTAGTGGGTAATAATTAATTCTACATTAAATAATTCATTTTTAATCAGGACTTCATTTTGGAGTACTCGATGTTGGAGCAACGGCCCGTCCTGCCCAACATGTCCGCCTTACACTACAACCCAAACCAGCACGGATGAATATGACAGTCACCAGGGTCAAAACAACACCCCTCATCAGGTGTGTGTATCGATTGCGGCTTTTCCCCCGTCTCTCATTCATATGCTACGTGTTTATGTGTTTGCGCGGGCGTCGTGCGACCAGCAACGACGTTTCCCGCGCAATTCCTGGCTGGCTGACAAGCTTTTTTATTAAACTGAAAACGACGCATACATACCTGAAACACCCGTACTTATTACAGTTCTTTACATAGCTACAGATATAATTTTTAAAATATTGTTAAAAAAAATATTTTTATGCTAGCTTT
Organism: Thalia democratica; assembly: GCF_965202585.1. NCBI lineage: Eukaryota > Metazoa > Chordata > Thaliacea > Salpida > Salpidae > Thalia > Thalia democratica. Next base: position 25,043,988 of record NC_139173.1, read on the forward strand.
GTCGTGGCATATACCCTATGCTGAGTTTGAATACAAATTGTTTATGAATAATCATTTTTATTTTATTATTCTTTTTTTTTCTTTTAAAAGTTTAGCTCATATGGTATATCAACGGTTAGCTTATATATAGTTATTATAGACCAAAATAAGCGGTGTTCAGCTAAAAAGTTTTTCAGGAAAAATTATTATTATTACAAGTTTTCAATGTGTATTGTAGCTGGCAATGATTATTGTTCAAGCTCTAATAAACGTATAAAATCTTAGTTTTTGTTTTTTTTAATCCTGACAGAAATACATTAGTAATTCAAGTATTTACAACTCTATGAAATTTATTTTATGGTGTCAAAGTAAGTTGTTGCGATATACTACATAAATAAGAAATTTTATTCAAACCAGTTGTTTAACTTTGGAGTTTTGTTCTTCACACCACTTTTTAAACTTCACTATCTTTTGAGAAGCACTAATTCCAGCACAAAAGTAATAAACATGATTTGAAAGCTGGTTTCAATTTTACTTATCTCACTTTTTTATTTGGTATTTAAATTAATTGTAAGTTTTTTTGTTTAATTTAAGATTAAGAGAATTGAATAGAAAATATAAAAAGATTTATCATTCATTAAGTACATAGCTTTTGATTTAAATAAGTAAAAAATGTTTTAAAATGGTTAAAAACAAACACTTGAATAACACCTTTCAAATATAAGGTCCACGAAAAAATTATTACTTTTCTCATATATTTTCAGCTAGGATTATTAGATATGATAGGCAAAAAAAGTGCTTGTTATTGTAACTGTAAAGTTGAATGTAACAATTAAAAAAATATATTTCAACAAACTAATGACTGTTAATGAAAGCTCTATCATTTTATATATATATCAGGGTTACCACGCACTCAAGATAATTCGATTTTTTTTAACTCTGGCTGAGTTTGGATAATTGTTTTAAACCTCAGTATAGTTTTAAGATTATTTAAAAATCTCAGGGCAGTTTTTTATAGATTTAGAATAAAAATTAGTTGCAATATTTTGTTATTTTATATCCAGTTTTGTTCAAGAACTTAATTTTTATTCATTTTTGAAAGTTTTGTTTTAAAGGATTTGGAATAAATCAGGACAATTAAAGATCACTCGGGACATTTTTCGTCCTAATGAGTGGCGACGCTAATTATACAAAGACTTGTCGTAAACTTTCTATTTTCTATGAACAAGCGAAGCTTGTTGTACTTTACAAAAACTTATGCGGCCACAAAAATATTAAAATGAATAATTAAGAAAAGTTCTTCAAGTTAAAAACTTTATAAAGCACAAGAAAAAACTTTATAATTAAAAAACGAGTAGGAACTCTATACAAAGGTTTTAACCATTTAAGTTCGAAAAAAAGTTTTTTTTTATCAAAACATTAGTTTTATAATATTTTCAAGTTTAACAATGTTAACACCAAATAAAGTTTTTTTTTAATTTCAAACATAATTGTAAGCTAAAAAACTCTAAAATTGTGCATGTTATTAGTTTAGTTTTCAATAAACATTTTATTTTAAAAGAAAAATAGTTTTTTTCTTTGTTATATTAATTAACTCATTAACGACATTACCTGGAACTTGGAAATTTTGGCAGAATAAACTTTAAATTTTTAAAGATTTATATATAAGATTATAAAATTTAGGTCGTGTAAGACATAACTAGTATATACAAAAAATATCAGGGTTGCCATAAATCCTGAAACTTGACAATTTAGGAAAAAAGAACTTGTAGTTTAAGAATTAAAAAAATAACAATAGTTTGAGAAGTTTTGAATAAAAACTGAAATTTTAAACAATTTTTACATGATACAATTATGGTTAGAATAGATACGAAAAACCTATTATGTAGAATAATTTTTGTACCATTCACAATTTTATTATAAAAAATATTTAAAGTAGCATTACAGTATATTTTTGTACTATTTAAGACAGTTTTTTTTAGCTTATCAGGATTGGCAAAAAACCTTAAGTTGAGAAACTTTATAAAAAACCTAGAACTATGAACAAAAGTAACTGAAAAACCTAGAATTTTTTTTATAATTTTTGCATGTAAAGTTTAGAATACATACAAAAACTCTAAAGTATACAAAAAAAAGTATTTTGTATTGCTTAATTTTTTAAATTATAAAACACGTTTAAAGTTTGTTGGGTTGCAACATCTTTTTAATATTTGTTTCCCATTTAAGATCACTTTAAATGAAATTTTGTACTAAAAAGATGTTTTTTCTATGATTTTTTCAACTAAATTTGTTACTTGTAGATCACATATAAAAAGTATTTATTTATTGCATTTATTAATTATATCTAAAAGCTATTTAGTACTTAACAGCATTGAAAATGTTTGTATAGTAAATGAAATATATTTTGTTTTTTTAAAAGAATGAGACAGTTTTTCTATATGGTTTTTAAATCAACTTTATTACATGTAGATCACAATGTTCAAAGCTGTCCAACCTCTACTATAAAAAACAATTCGTTTTATTTTCAAAAACCCGTAAGAAGTTTAGAAAACTCGAACAAAAATATTTTGTAATCCTTATAAATATAGTTTTATACTAAAACTATAAAGAAAAAACTTGAATGCTCAGAAAATCAGAAAACCCAGAATAAATTTAATCTTTTTTTGGTACATTTGATATATACTATTTAAAGTATTATTTATTTTAGAACGAATTTAAAGTAGAACTCCAATATTTCTTAGTGATCATATAAATTAATTTCTTAGTAAGTTTTATTTTATACTAGAATAGGAAAAGAAAATTTTTAATTAAAAAATCTTCAAGAAATTACTTAGAAACCTTGCCACCCTGTTATCTACTTGTTAAAAACTAAATTGATTAAGTATATGTAGGTCACTAACTTCTTAGAGTTACCTGTCGCACAATTCAATAGTTTAAACTTAGGAGAAAATTCAAAATTATACGGTAGTTTTGGATTATAAAACTATTTTCAATGGACTTTGGCCTCTGTTATTTACTTCATATCAAACTTTAGTAAAAGATTTCAGTAAAAATGAATACTATGAAATATTTCATTACAACATTATCCAGTTATAAATTCACAAGGAATTTTATTTTAGTCGAAAAATATCAATTATTTAGTTTTAATAATGTTTTTTTTAACATAATAAAAATTTGTAAATAACTTTATTCAAGTTTTAGTCTAACAAATAAACAATTTATTAACGCTTATTACAACATTATTTCTGAAAAACTCAATTTTTTTGATTGTGAAATTACACTGCATGTTACTGTTATTAGAAACTAATAATATAGTTACTTTTTAAGGGACTATACAAGTTGTACGATAAAAAATTCCTATATTTATAGCAACAAAAATATAAAAAATAGTTTTGTTTTGTTAGAATCAAGGAAAAATCCGGCATCGTTTACTACTTTTTTTAAGATGTAGAAAAATTCCCAAAATTTTTTATTTAACTTATAAAGTAAATTTATTTAAAACATTGTGTAAAAAATATATTCGAAAAGTTTTAAAAGTACCAAAATGTATTATTTTTTAAACACTGCAACTTGAGCGTAAGCAAGATTACATTGTTTAATGAACTATTTTTTTCAAATATATTCAGTAAACAAAATCTAACTTAAAACTATATGTAACATAGAAAATTAAACATTAAAACACCAAAGTCTTGTTAACATTTCTTGTACAATAAACTGTAACAACTTTTTTTTAGCAACAACAATATCAACTTTACTAAACAAGATTTAATACACCATTGACCATGCTAATAAATTTATTATTTAGTATTATGGTCTGCTTCAAACATTATTAACATAATTGAATCACTATTGAAATAAACATTTCAACTTAAGTTTTTTAATGTTATTATGGTGTTTTCGACACTAGGTCCTTGGACTAAACTTTTTTAGCGCTTTTTTATTATCATCTTTCAATAAACAATATTTTTAAAATGACAGCAATAGGGTTTTAAAAACGATTATGTGATACTTAGTTTAGTGGTCTACTTAAAAATAAAACTTAAAGCTAAGACCAACAGCAAATGATTAGCTGCATTATTTTATAAAAATAAATGAAAATGTTTAGGAGTTTATGTAGCAGTTGAATTTTTTCATAGTGTTTTAGTTTTTTACACAAATTTTTAGATTATAGCTTTTGGTAAGGAAATGTAGCAAAATATTTTTTAAGTAATTAGATAAAAATAAAATCTAGTAAATATTACAGTATATTTTTATTTAATTACTTAAGCTACATTTCCATAAGTCTAGTTAACATTACAATTAAAAGTTTATAAAAAAAATATAAAGTTTGTACAAACTTATTTCAAATAGAAAAGGTATTTATTTTTGGTTTACTCTTCAACAAAAAACACTTTTACCAGACACAGTTCAATAATGGATAAAAAAATCCTTAAACTTATTCAACATCATCAAAAGTTTTTGACAGAAAAAGCAAACAAGGTTATAAAAAACGTGCCAGCCTTGACAAAGATAAAGCTGATTGATATATAAAGACTGTTATACGAAAAGTTTTTTACTAGTAAAATTATTTTAAGCATAAATTACAGTTGGTAACACAGTAGTTGGTTTTTATTAAAACAGTATTTTAATAAAATAAACGTTTTCAATTTGAAAATGAAATTATAAAAAAAATTTTAAGCTTGCTAAAAAGTTGCTTACGTTTTAGAAATATTTTGTATTTAAAATTATTGTTTCTTATGTTCTATGTTTTTAAGGCGCTGTTTTGATCTAAAACATAACGTCTGATAAGTCCTATTCTAGTAAGTATAACTCATTAACTAAGTTTTTTTCTTTATTAGATGTAGGCGGCAGTACAGCAGTTTTAAATGACATCATAGTTTTGCAGATCTAAAAAACTATAATACCATGAAAGCTGTTAAAACTATTAATAAATCATGTAGTACTTGAAACAGTAAACTTGTACATCTACCTTTAAGAATTTATAGCACACTTTTGTTTACACTAAAAGCACTATCATTATCTATTTACAAATATAACTTACAACAATTTAAAACAAAAAAGATTTTTTTTTTATCAGTAAAGAAAGTAAGCTCATTAGACTTATCAAAAACAAAAAAACAAAGCAGTTTAATAAACGGCATGATCCAGATAACTCGCTTTAAACCAAACGAAAATAAATGCTCATTTTTTTAAGTTTTGAAACACAAGTTCATGTTTTAGTAACTATTTACAAATATTTTCTAAATAAAGTTATGAGTAAACAGTGTCATTGCTTATTTAATTATTGTTTAGTTTTAATTTTTTAGTTAGTTTTTGATAAAAGCACCCACAAAATAATTATTCTAACAAATCTATCCATGAAATACTTTTTGTTGTAGTTTTGGTCTATTACTTATAAAATGCTCCCTATTTACAAATGTTATGTTTTATTTTCTTTTATTTTTACCATCCTTATTACTACTGTTTCATATACCTTTATTATGAAGGTTTGGAAAAAAATCGTAACTAGAAAATTTTGAAAATGTAGTTTTATTGTAAACTGCTGATAAAAAATTCGCATTGTCTTAAAACAATTAAATTTAAAAACAGTTCACTATTAAGCCACTAAATAAAAATGCTTTTTTAACATAAAAGTTTGCAATTTTATAGAAAAATTATCTGTACAACTTAAGTTTTAAAAGGTTTTTTTTTGTTAAAAGGTAGGTTTATAATTTTTAAAAGTTAAACCAATTAGTAAAAGAAGTTATTTTAATTTTATAATACAACACTAGGAGAAATACGATAACTTCCAAATATAAATAACTGAATAACAAACATAAATACTAATAAAACAACAGAACAAATTACAACAGAAAGTTAAAGTTATTATCTAAAAAAAAAAGTTTTAACAGATGCAAGCCAATTTTTGTGTTATTATTTACGTACATCGACTCTACTATACATAATCTTAATCCTTGAAAATAAAAAAATATTTTAAAAAATCAATCGTTAATAAAAAAACTTTATTAAAGACAAAAACTGGCCCGCATCTGTTAAAATCGTTTATTTATTTTCTTTTTTAATAGAAGCTTTAACATTTTAGTGTAATTTGTTTTGTTGCTTTATTAGTTATAAATCAAACAAATTTGAAAGCTTATCTAATCTTTATGTCTTATTTGGTTATTATGTTTATATGCTTATAAACGATCTTAAATGTATATACTTTACTTTTGATTAATTCTTGTTCATAAAGAATTTATCTCTTGTATGTATGCTGTTTTTTAGTTTAAATCACAAAAGTTAAGAACATATGAAATATTAACCGGTACTAAAGCTCGTTTTTAATTAGTTTTATAATCTGGACCAGTTTTTGTAACATTTTTTTGTAAAAACTTGTGAAAGTTTTGTTAAAAAAGCTTATTCTACGGTTTTTTATTGTTTATATTTTATTGTTATTTTAAAAATTACGTTTACAAAAGTTTTAAAGAAATGTTTTACACATGTTGGTACAGTACTTAAAGTTTTGATAATTTACACCAGTGGTCGGTACGGTGTACACTAGTGTACATGAAGTTTTTTGTAGGGTGCATAGGACTTATTTTGGGGTACATGATTTTTTTTTTCGCACAAAAACTAAATTAAAGTTTTTTCTTTAAATCTTTCTACATTTAAGACATATTCAACCTTGATATCTTCTAGACCATTTTGTTATTAATAAAACGACCATTTTGGTACTCTCCTAATTTTGTTCTGTTACATTTATGTAAAAATTCTTTCACCCTTAGCCACCCAAAGAAAATCCGAAGTGAGCAAACCACATAGATTCTTAAAAACAAAATAAAACGGTTGGTATTCTATTAATTATGTCATGGACATGACTTTAAACTGTATCCTGGTGTATGACTCGATAAGCGAAACACTTTTTTCGTACACCAGGCCCTTACACCAAATACTTGAACGCTTTATTTTTCGTTCAATAAACAATAATGTTTAATTTTATTAATTTAATTGTTTAAAAGCGTTTTTCTACATTAAAAATCACTATATTAATTAGCTTATTCTACTGATAATTTAACAAAAAACTAGTTTGGCCAAAAAAATTCAATTATGTTCTACTTATAATAAAATTAAAGTATAGAAATTTTATGTTTATTATCATGGATAAAATTGGTCATAGTAAGTTTATTTTCTTTTGAATATTTTAAAGACCATAGATCCTAGGTCTAACTGAATCAACCAAAAAATTAAAAAATCTCATGGCTGATTTTCTTAGTTAAAATTAAATGTTTTAAAAACTTGACAATATTATTTTATTATTTATCAGTGTTGTCAAATTTGTCAAGTGAACCTAAAAGTTTAAATTTCGAGTTACCATTAATGATGACTTGCATTTCTTCCAGATAGGCATGCTTATCTAAAGTAACACAACCGTTGCCTTTATCAGGCTTAGTAATAACTATAGCTATTTTTATCTTAAATCTCTTAATTAAACTTTTTATTTCGTAAATATTTAGTAAATTGTTTTGATTAGGTTTCATTTTACAATAGCTATAAGTCATTGCAGTTGAATACGCCTTTAAAATTCTCTCCTCCGACACTCACACTGATTTAGATTGCAGCATGTTAGTTTGTATATAGCAACTTTTAAACTCTAAGATGATGTTTTCCTTGTCAACATTGGAACAGAGTAAAATAAATTAGACCGAGACATAGAGTATACAATTCTTGTCCAGATAAATATTTTGATAATAGTTCAAATAAAAAATAAATTTAAATGAAACAGTTCAATTAGTCAAAAAGTATCACTATTCAATAAGTTTACGTTCATCTTATCATAGTTTATATTATTGAAAACACCTTCATCTTTTAATAATAAGTTATGCAAAGTGCATATTTGTATTTATAACATAACTCAGTTGGTTAAAATAATATACATTGACTGAAAGCAGAAAAAACAAACTGAATATGAATAAAGCAATATTGTATATGTTAATATTTTACATAGTTGTTTGTTAGAAAAATATAAGTGCTATAATTTATGAACTCAACATCTTTATTAAGAAAACTATAATTCAATTTATCTTCTACTACTACATTGATACAAAAATGCTAGGTTAAAATTTATAAAAAAAATCTATGTTCTGAAAATTAAAAAAAAAAATTGTTAAAAAAGTTAAAAATACCTTAGTAAGCAACAATTGACATTAATTAGTAAATGAAAAAACACTTTCATTATAAGATTTAACACGAAAATAAAAGCATTTTACGTAGCATCACTAGTAGATATCCAGAAAATCAACATATAATCCTGTATATTGAAATTTTAAACAGCTTATTTCCTAATAATAGGAACTAATAAAAACTAACAAAAATAGTAAATTGTTATATTTAAAGAAAATTATTTTATAGTTACCGTGTACAACTTGTGAAAATATACATAAACTTGTTATAGAAATTAACATTTTATTAAAACCAAATTTTAAAAATGCAACTAACAAATGTTACTTTGTATGTAATTCCATTGTTTGCTCAAAACGTACATGATACAATATTAGGCAAAATATCTTTAATGTATTTTTACTAAATCAATGCAATTAAACAATTAAATGTATGTTTGTCGAAAGCTCTGAAACATCTAAAAAAGTTTTAAATAAAAATAACATAAATAATTGAAGGTAAGTTTATCTATAACTTTATAAAATAGCACTGTTTCAAAAAATTTATGAATTAGTTATTGAAACGCTTATTTTAAATATTTTAATTTAAAATATTATTATTGAAAAGGTTATTACTTTAATTTCACTGGTATCTTTCTACGTAATTTTTTTTTAACTATTGTAAAACTTTGAAAACTTATTGATAGTCTGAATATTTTTTACTTTAATTTTGTTCTAAGTCACAGCTTACAGGAAATAAAAATTAACAACTAGTAATTGATGTACAATTTTATATCGTGTTCAAATACGAAACTTGTAAATGCAAATTAAAAAAATCAGAGACAAATACTTTATTTAAATTTCCTACTTTTATCTATAGATAAAAATTAACACATTGTAATGTATTACAAACAAAAAATCAGCTTATTTTAATAAAATTTAAAAGGTTAATGTAAGTCATGCGAAATTCAATTGAATCTTTAAAAAATTCAAAATAAGTCAAATGAAACTTATCCTGGGCCTGGAGAGTTTTAAGGAAGTTTTTCTATGATTTTAGAAACATATTCTCCTTCAACTAAAAATAAAAAAGAGCAGTTAGAAAGATGTATATATTTATATCCACTAAAATAAAAAAAAAACTTATGATTCACAAAGTAGTAATCAAGTTATATGTCGCTAAGTCGCTATTGTCTATTGATATTCTCTTTTGTATAGAAGTACCTTTAGACACATAAGAAATCAATGCGTTTCGACACTGGATTGAGGCTGTGATTTTATGGATTATGCTGAACGCCTCTTGTTTTCTTATCAAACTTTTTAAGCCGAAGCTCGTATATATACGCGTCGGTTCGGTGGCAAGTGTGAATTTGTGTGCAAAATTTAAAGAAGAGAGAGGAATTTTGATCGAAATGGAGAGATTTATGCAAATTTTTAGCAGAGTTTTTTTAATGATTATCAGTTTGCATCTGAAAGAGTTACTGACGTAACAAAAATTTAAAACCGAATGCTTACTTACACAACTTTTTATACTCTAACAAGTTCGCCGTTAAATAACATGACATTTCTTACTACTTGTAAAGTTACAAGACTGAAGAAATGATACATGATTTGCAACTACTGAAATGTAAATCATGCATTGGTAATCTGTCATAATTTATTTTGCAATTACAGTATCAAGTTTACATGATATGTGCTTTCTTTTACGTCCTTATTAAGTTTAGAACTTATTCTAAACATATATCCTTCTCATAAAGATTAACATGTTAAATAAAACTTTACATAGTGATTTTAAGCTGTAAATGTTTTAAAATTGCCAGTGATATTTTTTGTTCATTATACATCCATAAAAATGGAGTATAATAACAACTAGCTTTAAAACTTTATTTACTAGCTCTAACAAAAGTCCTCAAAAAAACAACAATGTGCTTTTATTTATATCCTTATAGAATGAATAAATTGATTAAATCTCATAAAGATTAACATATTAAAATAAACTTTTTAAATAAAATGTTAAATGCCTTAAATGTTTTAAAATTGCCAGTGATATTTTTTGTACATTATACATCCATAAAAATGGATTATAACAACAACTAGCTTTAAAACGTTATTTACTAGCTTTAACATAAGTCCTCAAAAATACAACAGTGTGCTTTTATTTATATCCTTATAAGTGAACAAATTGATTATGTGAAGTATGTATAGAGATCCTAATACAAAAAACCAAGTAGAACAGAAAGTTGCTTTGACAACCAGTTTTAAAGAGATAATAAATTTTAACAAAATGAACAATAAAATAGTACAGAGATTTATTAAGATTAACTTATAAGACACTGAGAATGTATTATTAAACAAAATTTTTTTACAAAAACAACAAACAGCTGAAAGTTTGCTTTTTATAGAAATTTTAATAAAAGTTTGCTAAGTAATAATAAAACAAAACATAAAAATTTCATTAAACAACTTTATCAACCTTATTAAACAAAATACTGATCTCTAAACAATATTTTGTCTATATGGTTTTTTTATATAAGTAAAATAATACCAATAATCATTTCCCTCTCTAGTAAAAAAACTCATTGATTTTTACTTTAAAGTTAGCAATATAAATTTTATTATAAAAGTTTAGAGCAAACTTTTTATTTAATATGATGCAATAAACATAAAGTTTTTTCTTTCATTTGAAAATTTACAAAACACTTTTTGCATTTTAATAAATCCAAAACGCAACAGAATTTCACCAACTACACGCCATTGAAACAAACTACCATTCAAGTACAAACTTACACCGACGAAAAGTTTTAGAATTAAAACGAAAATTTCGAAATATAAATTCTAAAACATTTAAAGACAAACTTGATAAACTTGAAAGTGAATTATGCCAGCACATGGACGCAACAGTTCAACGAATTCACACCAAAAGACAAGACTTGATGTATAAAGGTCTCACTCCGGAAAGGATGGAAAGTTTTCATCATTACGTAGCTGATGAGTCTACTGTAGGCGGTCAATGCTCAGTTTGCATTCAAGATGTTGAAGTTGGTAGAAAAGTGATACGTCTCGACTGCAAACATGAATTTTGTAAAGAATGCATTGAACAATGGTTTGCTGATCACAAAACTTGTCCTAATTGTAGACAATCATTTTAATAAAAAAATTAACTCTATTATAAGTGTTATAAATTCTTAGTATAATTTTATTTTATACGTTTTATTTTCTTTGTCGCTTTAATAAATTCAGTACCTTTTTCTCCGTTTTTTTTTATTGTTAAACATTTTAAAAATATTAAATACGAACTCGGTTTAACCAGATCTAAAGTTATTGAAAAGTATATGAACTTTGGTTGAATGCGTTTAGAAAATTAACAAAACACTTTTTGCATTTTAATGAAAATTTTATGTAGACAAACACTTAAAAAGGCTATAAATCATGTATTTTTAAAAACTAACTCATAACCTTTTCAGCCTATGTTAAAAAAAATTTAAACCAAAGTTGTAAACTTTGAATAAAAAAATCCAAAATTGGTCACATTCGTCTACGTCCGTAACGTCTAGGGTTTGTCCATATAAGTAACAGTTATAAGTGATTTTCAAGCAAAAACTACAATGGCCCGCAAAACACCAACCAACCGCAATTCAATTGGAGGAAAAGCTCCTCGCAAGCAACGTGTCAGTATTGGAGTTATGGTTAGTACTTTTAATGTAAACTTATCTATTATTATATTTATGTTATATGTTTTTATTTTATCAACAGATTGAAATCTTGGCAGAATTGAACGTTTTAATTCAAGCTAAACACCAAGATATAGAGAACAAAATCCAAAACGCAACAGAACTTCACCAACTACACGCCATTGAAACAAACTACCATTCAAGTACAAACTTGCACCGACGAAAAGTTTTAGAATTAAAACGAAAATTTCGAAACATAAATTCTAAAACATTTAAAGACAAACTTGATAAACTTAAAAGTGAATTATGCCAGCACATGGACGCAACAGTTCAACGAATTCACACCAAAAGACAAGACTTGATGTATAAAGGTCTCACTCCGGAAAGAATGGAAAGTTTTCATCATTACGTAGCTGATGAGTCTACTGTAGGCGGTCAATGCTCAGTTTGCATTCAAGATGTTGAAGTTGGTAGAAAAGTGATACGTCTCGACTGCAAACACGAATTTTGTAAAGATTGCATTGAACAATGGTTTGCTGATCACAAAACTTGTCCTAATTGTAGACAATCATTTTAATAAAAACATTAACTCTATTTTAAGTGTTATAAATTCTTAGTATTTTATATACGTTTTTTTTTCTTTGTCGCTTTAATAAATTCAGTACCTTTTTCTTCGTTTTTTTTTATTGGTAAACGTTTTAAAAATATTAAATACGAACTCGGATTAACCACATCTAAAATTATTGAAAAGTATATGAACTTTGGTTGAGTGCGTTTAGAAAATTAACAAAGCACTTTTTGCATTTTAATGAAAATTTTATATAGACAAACACTTAAAAAATCATGTATTTTTAAAAACTAACTCATAACTTTTTCAGCCTATGTTAAAAAAAGTTTAAACTAAAGTTGTAAACTTTGAATAAAAAATTCAAAAATTGGTCACATTCGTCTACGTCCGTAACGTCTAGGTTTTGTCTATATAAGTAACAGTTATAAGTGATTTTAAAGCAAAAACTACAATGGCCCGCAAAACACCAACCAACCGCAAATCAATTGGAGGAAAAGCTCCCCGCAAGCAACTTGTCAGTATTGGAGTTATGGTTAGTACTTTTAATGTAAACTTATGTATTATTATATTTATGTTACATAACATTATTTTATCAACAGATTGAAATCTTGGCAGAATTGGACGTTTTAATTCAAGGTAAGCACCAAGATATAGAGAACAAAATTCAAAACGCAACAGAACTTCACCAACTACACGCCATTGAAACAAACTACCATTCAAGTACAAACTCGCACCGACGAAAAGTTTTAGAATTAAAACGAAAATTTCGAAACATAAATTCTAAAACATTTAAAGACAAACTTGATAAACTTGAAAGTGAATTATGCCAGCACATGGACGCAACAGTTCAACGAATTCACACCAAAAGACAAGACTTGATGTCTAAAGGTCTCACTCCGGAAAGGATGGAAAGTTTCGTCATTACGTAGCTGATGAGTCTACTATAGGCGGTCAATGCTCAGTTTGCATTCAAGATCTTGAAGTTGGTCGAAAAGTGATACGTCTCGACTGCAAACATGAATTTTGTAAAGAATGCATTGAACAATGGTTTGCTGATCACAAAACTTGTCCTAATTGTAGACAATCGTTTTAATAAAAACATTAACTCTATTATAAGTGTTATAAATTCTTAGTATTTTATATACGTTTTTTTTCTTTGTCGCTTTAATAAATTCAGTACCTTTTTCTTCGTTTTTTTTATTGGTAAACGTTTTAAAAATATTAAATATGAACTCGGTTTAACCAGATCTAAAGTTATTGAAAAGTATATGAACTTTGGTTGAATGCGTTTAGAAAATTAACAAAACACTTTTTGCATTTTAATGAAAATTTTATGTAGACAAACACTTAAAAAGGTTATAAATCATGTATCCTTAAAAACTAACTCATAACTTTTTCAGCCTATGTTAAAAAAAATTTAAACTAAAGTTGTAAACTTTGAATAAAAAATTCCAAAATTGGTCACATTCGTCTACGTCCGTAACGTCTAGGTTTTGTCTATATAAGTAACAGTTATAAGTGATTTTAAAGCAAAAACTACAATGGCCCGCAAAACACCAACCAACCGCAAATCAATTGGAGGAAAAGCTCCTCGCAAGCAACGTGTCAGTATTGGAGTTATGGTTAGTACTTTTAATGTAAACCTATCTATTATTATATTTATGTTATATATTGTTATTTTATCAACAGATTGAAATCTTGGCAGAATTGAACGTTTTAATTCAAGCTAAACACCAAGATATAGAGAACAAAATCCAAAACGCAACAGAACTTCACCAACTACACGCCATTGAAACAAACTACCATTCAAGTACAAACTTGCACCGACGAAAAGTTTTAGAATTAAAACGAAAATTTCGAAACATAAATTCTAAAACATTTAAAGACAAACTTGATAAACTTGAAAGTGAATTATGCCAGCACATGGACGCAACAGTTCAACGAATTCACACCAAAAGACAAGACTTGATGTATAAAGGTCTCACTCCGGAAAGAATGGAAAGTTTTCATCATTACGTAGCTGATGAGTCTACTGTAGGCGGTCAATGCTCAGTTTGCATTCAAGATGTTGAAGTTGGTAGAAAAGTCGACTCGACTGCAAACATGAATTTTGTAAAGAATGCATTGAACAATGGTTTGCTGATCACAAAACTTGTCCTAATTGTAGACAATCATTTTAATAAAAACATTAACTCTATTATAAGTGTTATAAATTCTTAGTATAATTTTATTTTATACGTTTTATTTTCTTTGTCGCTTTAATAAATTCAGTACCTTTTTCTTCGTGTTTTTTTATTGGTAAACATTTTAAAAATATTAAATACGAACTCGGTTTAACAAGATCTAAAGTTATTGAAAAGTATATGAATTTTGGTTGAATGCGTTTAGAAAATTACAGGGGTCGGCAAACTGCGGCCCGCGGGCCATTTGCGGCCCTTGAAGGGTCAATCTGCGGCCCGCGAGCACGATTTTTTTTTGAATGGAATGCGGCCCGTGAAAGAAATTTCTGCGGCCCGTGAGCATGTAAATGTGGCCCGCTGAGCAAAAATATATTCTAAGTTCAATATATTATGGTAAAAATGTTGTAGTTTATTTGAATTTTATTAGTTTCTTTCGAAATTGTTGTATAACATTTTGAAACTATTAAAAGGCTTCACTGCTTTGTGTTAAAAATGTAAAAAAGACAGATTAGCATTTGAGTTGTTTTTTTTTTCTTAGTTTTATAATAACTTTCTTCTTACAATAACAAAATATAGTCTGAAAAAAACAGTTTTAAAAGTACTAAAAAGTTATTTATATAACACCTATTAAGTAAATCAATAAAATGCAAATGTTTTCCCTTGTGTACAAAAGTAATGCACAATAGTTAACAAAAATGTCATTTCTTTACAGTTTATATATTTTTCTAAGTATGTAACTTACACCTAAAATATTTTATCACTATATTTAAGTGTACACAAAATCATTAAAAGTAAGATAAAATGGTTTGTTTTATTTTGGTTTTAACATATTTAAAATGTTGTATAAGTTTTCTGTGCACTTTATTTTAATTCCTATGCACACCAATGTACAGAAATGGTCATTCTTAGAACAATTTTAAAACATTATTTAAGTTAGATTAAGTTCAATTTAAGCATAATTTTCGATCATAATTGTTTTTACATACAATATCTAAGAATGTACAGACACATTTAAATCAATAAAAATGACATAAGTAAATTAGTTTTTGTTCAGTATAAATTTTAATTTTACAAACAAAACTTTTGACAATTTAAGTTAATTTCTTTGCATTTTATTGCACACTTATATACACGGGTGATCTTTTTTGGAAATACCTATTTAATACAAACTAGATTTAGGGATGATAAATTTGTTTAGTCTGTGTATTATTAATTAAAATTGTTTAAATTTAAGCAAATAAACAACTTAACATTGTTACACACTCAGGCTAAGTCAGGCTAGTTTATAAACCTCTCGAATATCATGCAAGTTTAGCCGTTTTTCAGTTTATGAATTAAACTGTTTATTTTTTATTCTAAAATGTAACGATAGTTTTTCGATCAGCCAGGCAGGAATTTTTGCTTCGAAGAGTAACAAAGTAAACTTATGATGTATGTTTCGTTCATTTCACAGCTTTGGTTTTAATCATGATATATATTAAGTTTTAAGTCTTGCAGCTGCTATAATTGGAAATTTAATTTTTATTATTGTTTACATATAAATGTGAATAATCATTGTTGCCAAAAAACTTTGAATTTTGAAAAAACTTGAAATTTGACAATTTAGGCTAAAAAATCTGGAACTTGAGAATTTTCGAAAAAAACTATAAGTTTTAAACAATTTTTACATGTAAATTAATGAAATTTTGACTTTACACAAAAGATCTATCATATAATACGTTTTTTGTTCTCAACAATTTTATTTATTAAAAAACACATTTAAAGTCGCCTAACAGTATCTTTTTAACTTGCTATACTATTTTAGAAAGTTTTTTTACTTCAAACTTAGTTTTATACTAAAAATAGACTAAACAACTTGCACTTTTAAAAACATGGAATATATTTAGAAATCCTGGAAAAAGTTTCTTAAAAACCTTATGCAGCCCTGAAACTGTTTACATTTTTTCTAAGAGTTAAAAATAGCACAATTATTTTTGTTTGACATAACCTTTTTATAAGTTTTCTGTGTGTTTTTAATTTATTTCTACGCACATCAATGTACAGAGATGCTCATTTTTAAACCACATTTTTAAATAATACTTAAAAAAAATAAGTTGGTAAAAATATCTCAAATAAATATTTTCAGATGAGCAGCATTTGTTGTTGCTTTTATCTTAATAGATCGATTAAAGTCCTAATTTGATTTATTTGACTTTGAAATATCAGAAATTGCCTAAAAGCGACTTTTTGTTGTCACTGAAGAAATTAACACAAAACTTTTACTATCACCAACACAAGTTCTTTAAAAAAAAATTTAAATCTAAATGGTGTCTCCTTTGAAGTATTTATTTTTGCTTCTTTATAACTTACCTTGACAAATTTTTCTGATAAGTTTGTAGTTACTGAAGATTATAGTATGCTTTGTTAAAAGTAACTTAAGCGATTTATTTTTTTTCGTTTCTCGCAACAACTCCTAATTAACGTTTTGTGATTTTTATAAATCGTCTTATTTTTCTAATATACTCTTTTTTATAAGCAATGTTTTTATTGCTGATAAAGCAATAAATAATTGCTACAATTATCTTCTATATTTCGTGAGTTTTATTTAAAACAGGGCTGCCAAACAAACAAACTAGTAGAAAAACTCACACTTGGTTAAACCTATTTAAGACATTTTAGAAAACTTAGGTGTACGTGTGAAATTTTTATTTCAAACACTTTGAATAAATCTTTGAATTCTCAGAATAGTTTTTATGGATTTAGTGAAGTTTACTAATTGTAAATTTACTTTTCGTTTTAAATATTTGTACTTTTTTATGATTATACTTTAGTTAAGTGTTTAAGCTTTTGGTTTTTTAAATCAAGTTTTTGGCTTTTTTAACTTTTAATAAACTCAGGCTGGTTTTATGTAATTCAGACATTTTTGCTTTAAAAGTGGGAACCATGTAAACGACTAATTAATTGTTAATAAGGTGTTTTTTTAAAGTGTTTAAGCATTAGTTATGTTAAAAAATTCTTATATTTTTCTACATAACATATAAGTATTAAATTTATTTAGTTAACTAGTTACTGAATTTTTTTTAAATGCAAATTATTTAAAACACAAAAAATATTTTCAACAGTTGAAATTTTAAAAATATGAAAAAGTGGTTGACAATATAAAAAATATATAAAAGTTTCTTAAAGATGGTTTTAAAGCTTGGTTTTTATAGATAGTTAGGTTGTAAGTAAAATAAAAAATGTATTAAGTTAACCTTATTAACTTTTAATGATAGTACATAGTTATCAAGTCTTGAGTATATAAGCTTATGAAAATTGTATGCCATTAGTTATGTATAATTTAAATAGGTATTCTATATGTAGCTAAAAGTCTTAAAAAATAAAAAACTGAATAATTTTTTTTTGTTACTATCACTAAAACTAAAACTGCGGCCCGCGAAGATTTTGGAAACTTGAAATTTGGCCCGCGAGCACCAATTGCCTGCCGACCTCTGGAAAATTAACAAAACACTTTTTGCATTTTAATGAAAATTTTATGTAGACAAACACTTAAAAAAACACTTAAAATTGTGTTTTAAATCATGTATTTTTAAAAACTAACTCATAACCTTTTCAGCCTATGTTAAAAAAAGTTTAAACCAATGTTGTAAACTTTGAATAAAAAATTCCAAAATTGGTCACATTCGTCTACGTCCGTAACGTCTAGGTTTTGTCTATATAAGTAACAGTTATAAGTGATTTTCAAGCAAAAACTACAATGGCCCGCAAAACACCAACCAACCGCAAATCAATTGGAGGAAAAGCTCCTCGCAAGCAACGTGTCAGTATTGGAGTTATGGTTAGTACTTTTAATGTAAACTTATCTATTATTATATTTATGTTATATATTGTTATTTTATCAACAAATTGAAATCTTGGCAGAATTGAACGTTTTAATTCAAGCTAAACACCAAGATATAGAGAACAAAATCCAAAACGCAACAGAACTTCACCAACTACACGCCATTGAAACAAACTACCATTCAAGTACAAACTTGCACCGACGAAAAGTTTTAGAATTAAAACGAAAATTTCGAAACATAAATTCTAAAACATTTAAAGACAAACTTGATGAACTTAAAAGTGAATTATGCCAGCACATGGACGCAACAGTTCAACGAATTCACACCAAAAGACAAGACTTGATGTATAAAGGTCTCATTCCGGAAAGAATGGAAAGTTTTCATCATTACGTAGCTGATGAGTCTACTGTAGGCGGTCAATGCTCAGTTTGCATTCAAGATGTTGAAGTTGGTAGAAAAGTGATACGTCTCGACTGCAAACATGAATTTTGTAAAGAATGCATTGAACAATGGTTTGCTGATCACAAAACTTGTCCTAATTGTAGACAATCATTTTAATAAAAACATTAACTCTATTATAAGTGTTATAAATTCTTAGTACAATTTTATTTTATACGTTTTATTTTCTTTGTCGCTTTAATAAATTCAGTACCTTTTTCTTCGTTTTTTTTTATTGGTAAACATTTTAAAAATATTAAATACGAACTCGGTTTAACCAGATCTAAAGTTATTGAAAAGTATATGAACTTTGGTTGAATGCGTTTAGAAAATTAACAAAACACTTTTTGCATTTTAATGAAAATTTTATGTAGACAAACACTTAAAAAGGCTATAAATCATGTATTTTTAAAAACTAACTCATAACCTTTTCAGCCTATGCTAAAAAAAGTTTAAAGCAATGTTGTAAACTTTGAATAAAAAATTCCAAAATTGGTCACATTCGTCTACGTCCGGCACGTCTAGGTTTTGTCTATATAAGTAACAGTTATAAGTGATTTTCAAGCAAAAACTACAATGGCCCGCAAAACACCAACCAACCGCAAATCAATTGGAGGAAAAGCTCCTCGCAAGCAACGTGTCAGTATTGGAGTTGTGGTTAGTACTTTTAATGTAAACTTATCTATTATTATATTTATGTTATATATTGTTATTTTATCAACAGATTGAAATCTTGGCAGAATTGAACGTTTTAATTCAAGCTAAACACCAAGATATAGAGAACAAAATCCAAAACGCAACAGAACTTCACCAACTACACGCCATTGAAACAAACTACCATTCAAGTACAAACTTGCACCGACGAAAAGTTTTAGAATTAAAACGAAAATTTCGAAACATAAATTCTAAAACATTTAAAGACAAACTTGATAAACTTGAAAGTGAATTATGCCAGCACATGGACGCAACAGTTCAACGAATTCACACCAAAAGACAAGACTTGATGTATAAAGGTCTCACTCCGGAAAGAATGGAAAGTTTTCATCATTACGTAGCTGATGAGTCTACTGTAGGCGGTCAATGCTCAGTTTGCATTCAAGATGTTGAAGTTGGTAGAAAAGTGATACGTCTCGACTGCAAACATGAATTTTGTAAAGAATGCATTGAACAATGGTTTGCTGATCACAAAACTTGTCCTAATTGTAGACAATCATTTTAATAAAAACATTAACTCTATTATAAGTGTTATAAATTCTTAGTATAATTTTATTTTATACGTTTTATTTTCTTTGTCGCTTTAATAAATTCAGTACCTTTTTCTTCGTTTTTTTTTATTGGTAAACATTTTAAAAATATTAAATACGAACTCGGTTTAACCAGATCTAAAGTTATTGAAAAGTATATGAACTTTGGTTGAATGCGTTTAGAAAATTAACAAAACACTTTTTGCATTTTAATGAAAATTTTATGTAGACAAACACTTAAAAAGGCTATAAATCATGTATTTTTAAAAACTAACTCATAACTTTTTCAGCCAATATTAAAAAAAATTTTAACCAAAGTTGTAAACTTTGAATAAAAAAATCCAAAATTGGTCACATTCGTCTACGTCCGTAGCGTCTAGGTTTTGTCTATATAAGTAACAGTTATAAGTGATTTTCAAGCAAAAACTACAATGGCCCGCAAAACACCAACCAACCGCAAATCAATTGGAGGAAAAGCTCCTCGCAAGCAACGTGTCAGTATTGGAGTTATGGTTAGTACTTTTAATGTAAACTTATCTATTATTATATTTATGTTATATATTGTTATTTTATCAACAGATTGAAATCTTGGCAGAATTGAACGTTTTAATTCAAGCTAAACACCAAGATATAGAGAACAAAATCCAAAACGCAACAGAACTTCACCAACTACACGCTATTGAAACAAACTACCATTCAAGTACAAACTTGCACCGACGAAAAGTTTTAGAATTAAAACGAAAATTTCGAAACATAAATTCTAAAACATTTAAAGACAAACTTGATAAACTTGAAAGTGAATTATGCCAGCACATGGACGCAACAGTTCAACAAATTCACACCAAAAGACAAGACTTGATGTATAAAGGTCTCACTCCGGAAAGAATGGAAAGTTTTCATCATTACGTAGCTGATGAGTCTACTGTAGGCGGTCAATGCTCAGTTTGCATTCAAGATGTTGAAGTTGGTAGAAAAGTGATACGTCTCGACTGCAAACATGAATTTTGTAAAGATTGCATTGAACAATGGTTTGCTGATCACAAAACTTGTCCTAATTGTAGACAATCATTTTAATAAAAACATTAACTCTATTATAAGTGTTATAAATTCTTAGTATAATTTTATTTTATACGTTTTATTTTCTTTGTCGCTTTAATAAATTCAGTACCTTTTTCTTCGTTTTTTTTTATTGGTAAACATTTTAAAAATATTAAATACGAACTCGGTTTAACCAGATCTAAAGTTATTGAAAAGTATATGAACTTTGGTTGAATGCGTTTAGAAAATTAACAAAACACTTTTTGCATTTTAATGAAAATTTTATGTAGACAAACACTTAAAAAGGCTATAAATCATGTATTTTTAAAAACTAACTCATAACCTTTTTAGCCTATGTTAAAAAAAATTTAAACCAAAGTTGTAAACTTTGAATAAAAAAATCCAAAATTGGTCACATTCGTCTACGTCCGTAACGTCTAGGTTTTGTCTATATAAGTAACAGTTATAAGTGATTTTCAAGCAAAAACTACAATGGCCCGCAAAACACCAACCAACCGCAAATCAATTGGAGGAAAAGCTCCTCGCAAGCAACGTGTCAGTATTGGAGTTATGGTTAGTACTTTTAATGTAAACTTATCTACTATTATATTTATGTTATATATTGTTATTTTATCAACAGATTGAAATCTTGGCAGAATTGAACGTTTTAATTCAAGCTAAACACCAAGATATAGAGAACAAAATCCAAAACGCAACAGAACTTCACCAACTACATGCCATTGAAACAAACTACCATTCAAGTACAAACTTGCACCGACGAAAAGTTTTAGAATTAAAACGAAAATTTCGAAACATAAATTCTAAAACATTTAAAGACAAACTTGATAAACTTGAAAGTGAATTAT
Organism: Thalia democratica; assembly: GCF_965202585.1. NCBI lineage: Eukaryota > Metazoa > Chordata > Thaliacea > Salpida > Salpidae > Thalia > Thalia democratica. The sequence goes on from NC_139173.1 coordinate 25,065,925, forward strand.
GCCAGCACATGGACGCAGCAGTTCAACGAATTCACACCAAAAGACAAGACTTGATGTATAAAGGTCTCACTCCGGAAAGAATGGAAAGTTTTCATCATTACGTAGCTGATGAGTCTACTGTAGGCGGTCAATGCTCAGTTTGCATTCAAGATGTTGAAGTTGGTAGAAAAGTGATACGTCTCGACTGCAAACATGAATTTTGTAAAGAATGCATTGAACAATGGTTTGCTGATCACAAAACTTGTCCTAATTGTAGACAATCATTTTAATAAAAACATTAACTCTATTATAAATGTTATAAATTCTTAGTATAATTTTATTTTATACGTTTTATTTTCTTTGTCGCTTTAATAAATTCAGTACCTTTTTCTTCGTTTTTTTTTATTGGTAAACATTTTAAAAATATTAAATACGAACTCGGTTTAACCAGATCTAAAGTTATTGAAAAGTATATGAACTTTGGTTGAATGCGTTTAGAAAATTGACAAAACACTTTTTGCATTTTAATGAAAATTTTATGTAGACAAACACTTAAAAAGGCTATAAATCATGTACTTTTAAAAACTAACTCATAATTTTTCAGCCTATGTTAAAAAAAATTTAAACCAAAGTTGTAAACTTGAATAAAAAATTCAAAAATTGGTCACATTCGTCTACGTCCGTAACGTCTAGGTTTTGTCTATAGAAGTAACAGTTATAAGTGATTTTCAAGCAAAAACTACAATGGCCCGCAAAACACCAACCAACCGCAAATCAATTGGAGGAAAAGCTCCTCGCAAGCAACGTGTCAGTATTGGAGTTATGGTTAGTACTTTTAATGTAAACTTATCTATTATTATATTTATGTTATATATTGTTATTTTATCAACAGATTGAAATCTTGGCAGAATTGAACGTTTTAGTTCAAGCTAAACACCAAGATATAGAGAACAAAATCCAAAACGCAACAGAACTTCACCAACTACACGCCATTGAAACAAACTACCATTCAAGTACAAACTTGCACCGACGAAAAGTTTTAGAATTAAAACGAAAATTTCGAAACATAAATTCTAAAACATTTAAAGACAAACTTGATAAACTTGAAAGTGAATTATGCCAGCACATGGACGCAACAGTTCAACGAATTCACACCAAAAGACAAGACTTGATGTATAAAGGTCTCACTCCGGAAAGAATGGAAAGTTTTCATCATTACGTAGCTGATGAGTCTACTGTAGGCGGTCAATGCTCAGTTTGCATTCAAGATGTTGAAGTTGGTAGAAAAGTGATACGTCTCGACTGCAAACATGAATTTTGTAAAGAATGCATTGAACAATGGTTTGCTGATCACAAAACTTGTCCTAATTGTAGACAATCATTTTAATAAAAACATTAACTCTATTATAAGTGTTATAAATTCTTAGTATAATTTTATTTTATACGTTATATTTTCTTTGTCGCTTTAATAAATTTAGTACCTTTTTCTTCGTTTTTTTTTATTGGTAAACATTTTAAAAATATTAAATACGAACTCGGTTTAACCAGATCTAAAGTTATTGAAAAGTATATGAACTTTGGTTGAATGCGTTTAGAAAATTAACAAAACACTTTTTGCATTTTAATGAAAATTTTATGTAGACAAACACTTAAAAAGGCTATAAATCATGTATTTTTAAAAACTAACTCATAACTTTTCCAGCCTATGTTAAAAAAATTTAACCCAAAGTTGTAAACTTTGAATAAAAAATTCCAAAATTGGTCACATTCGTCTACGTCCGTAACGTCTAGGCTTTGTCTATATAAGTAACAGTTATAAGTGATTTTCAAGCAAAAACTACAATGGCCCGCAAAACACCAACCAACCGCAAATCAATTGGAGGAAAAGCTCTTCGCAAGCAACGTGTCAGTATTGGAGTTATGGTTAGTACTTTTAATGTAAACTTATCTACTATTATATTTATGTTATATACTGTTATTTTATCAACAGATTGAAATCTTGGCAGAATTGAACGTTTTAATTCAAGCTAAACACCAAGATATAGAGAACAAAATCCAAAACGCAACAGAACTTCACCAACTACACGCCATTGAAACAAACTACCATTCAAGTACAAACTTGCACCGACGAAAAGTTTTAGAATTAAAACGAAAATTTCGAAACATAAATTCTAAAACATTTAAAGACAAACTTGATGAACTTGAAAGTGATTTAGGCCAGCACATGGACGCAACAGTTCAACGAATTCACACCAAAAGACAAGACTTGATGTATAAAGGTCTCACTCCGGAAAGAATGGAAAGTTTTCATCATTACGTAGCTGATGAGTCTACTGTAGGCGGTCAATGCTCAGTTTGCATTCAAGATGTTGAAGTTGGTAGAAAAGTGATACGTCTCGACTGCAAACATGAATTTTGTAAAGAATGCATTGAACAATGGTTTGCTGATCACAAAACTTGTCCTAATTGTAGACAATCATTTTAATAAAAAAATTAACTCTATTATAAGTGTTATAAATTCTTAGTATAATTTTATTTTATACGTTTTATTTTCTTTGTCGCTTTAATAAATTCAGTACCTTTTTCTCCGTTTTTTTTTATTGTTAAACATTTTAAAAATATTAAATACGAACTCGGTTTAACCAGATCTAAAGTTATTGAAAAGTATATGAACTTTGGTTGAATGCGTTTAGAAAATTAACAAAACACTTTTTGCATTTTAATGAAAATTTTATGTAGACAAACACTTAAAAAGGCTATAAATCATGTATTTTTAAAAACTAACTCATAACCTTTTCAGCCTATGTTAAAAAAAATTTAAACCAAAGTTGTAAACTTTGAATAAAAAAATCCAAAATTGGTCACATTCGTCTACGTCCGTAACGTCTAGGTTTTGTCTATATAAGTAACAGTTATAAGTGATTTTCAAGCAAAAACTACAATGGCCCGCAAAACACCAACCAACCGCAATTCAATTGGAGGAAAAGCTCCTCGCAAGCAACGTGTCAGTATTGGAGTTATGGTTAGTACTTTTAATGTAAACTTATCTATTATTATATTTATGTTATATATTTTTATTTTATCAACAGATTGAAATCTTGGCAGAATTGAACGTTTTAATTCAAGCTAAACACCAAGATATAGAGAACAAAATCCAAAACGCAACAGAACTTCACCAACTACACGCCATTGAAACAAACTACCATTCAAGTACAAACTTGCACCGACGAAAAGTTTTAGAATTAAAACGAAAATTTCGAAACATAAATTCTAAAACATTTAAAGACAAACTTGATAAACTTAAAAGTGAATTATGCCAGCACATGGACGCAACAGTTCAACGAATTCACACCAAAAGACAAGACTTGATGTATAAAGGTCTCACTCCGGAAAGAATGGAAAGTTTTCATCATTACGTAGCTGATGAGTCTACTGTAGGCGGTCAATGCTCAGTTTGCATTCAAGATGTTGAAGTTGGTAGAAAAGTGATACGTCTCGACTGCAAACATGAATTTTGTAAAGATTGCATTGAACAATGGTTTGCTGATCACAAAACTTGTCCTAATTGTAGACAATCATTTTAATAAAAACATTAACTCTATTATAAGTGTTATAAATTCTTAGTATAATTTTATTTTATACGTTTTATTTTCTTTGTCGCTTTAATAAATTCAGTACCTTTTTCTTCGTTTTTTTTTATTGGTAAACATTTTAAAAATATTAAATACGAACTCGGTTTAACCAGATCTAAAGTTATTGAAAAGTATATGAACTTTGGTTGAATGCGTTTAGAAAATTAACAAAACACTTTTTGCATTTTAATGAAAATTTTATGTAGACAAACACTTAAAAAGGCTATAAATCATGTATTTTTAAAAACTAACTCATAACTTTTTCAGCCTATGTTAAAAAAAAATTAACCAATGTTGTAAACTTTGAATAAAAAATTCCAAAATTGGTCACATTCGTCTACGTCCGTAACGTTTAGGTTTAGTCTATATAATTATCAGTTATAAGTGATTTTCAAGCAAAAACTACAATGGCCCGCAAAACACCAACCAACCGCAAATCAATTGGAGGAAAAGCTCCTCGCAAGCAACGTGTCAGTATTGGAGTTATGGTTAGTACTTTTAATGTAAACTTATCTATTATTATATTTATGTTATATATTGTTATTTTATCAACAGATTGAAATCTTGGCAGAATTGGACGTTTTAATTCAAGCTAAACACCAAGATATAGAGAACAAAATCCAAAACGCAACAGAACTTCACCAACTACACGCCATTGAAACAAACTACCATTCAAGTACAAACTTGCACCGACGAAAAGTTTTAGAATTAAAACGAAAATTTTGAAACATAAATTCTAAAACATTTAAAGACAAACTTGATAAACTTTAAAGTGAATTATGCCAGCACATGGACGCAACAGTTCAACGAATTCACACCAAAAGACAAGACTTGATGTATAAAGGTCTCACTCCGGAAAGAATGGAAAGTTTTCATCATTACGTAGCTGATGAGTCTACTGTAGGCGGTCAATGCTCAGTTTGCATTCAAGATGTTGAAGTTGGTAGAAAAGTGATACGTCTCGACTGCAAACATGAATTTTGTAAAGAATGCATTGAACAATGGTTTGCTGATCACAAAACTTGTCCTAAGTGTAGACAATCATTTTAATAAAAACATTAACTCTATTATAAGTGTTATAAATTCTTAGTATAACTTTATTTTATACGTTTTATTTTCTTTGTCGCTTTAATAAATTCAGTACCTTTTTCTTTGTTTTTTTTATTGGTAAACATTTTAAAAATATTAAATACGAACTCGGTTTAACCAGATCTAAAGTTATTGAAAAGTATATGAACTTTGGTTGAATGCGTTTAGAAAATTAACAAAACACTTTTTGCATTTTAATGAAAATTTTATGTAGACAAACACTTAAAAAGGCTATAAATCATGTATTTTTAAAAACTAACTCATAACTTTTTCAGCCTATGTTAAAAAAAATTTAAACCAAAGTTGTAAACTTTGAATATAAAATTCCAAAATTGGTTACATTCGTCTACGTCCATAACGTCTAGGTTTAGTCTATATAACTAACAGTTATAAGTGATTTTCAAGCAAAAACTACAATGGCCCGCAAAACACCAACCAACCGCAAATCAATTGGAGGAAAAGCTCCTCGCAAGCAACGTGTCAGTATTGGAATTATGGTTAGTACTTTTAATGTAAACTTATCTATTATTATATTTATGTTATATATTGTTATTTTATCAACAGATTGAAATCTTGGCAGAATTGGACGTTTTAATTCAAGCTAAACACCAAGATATAGAGAACAAAATCCAAAATGCAACAGAACTTCACCAACTACACGCCATTGAAACAAACTACCATTCAAGTACAAACTTGCACCGACGAAAAGTTTTAGAATTAAAACGAAAATTTTGAAACATAAATTCTAAAACATTTAAAGACAAACTTGATAAACTTGAAAGTGAATTATGCCAGCACATGGACGCAACAGTTCAACGAATTCACACCAAAAGACAAGACTTGATGTATAAAGGTCTCACTCCGGAAAGGATGGAAAGTTTTCATCATTACGTAGCTGATGAGTCTACTGTAGGCGGTCAATGCTCAGTTTGCATTCAAGATGTTGAAGTTGGTAGAAAAGTGATACGTCTCGACAGCAAACATGAATTTTGTAAAGAATGTATTGAACAATGGTTTGCTGATCACAAAACTTGTCCTAATTGTAGACAATCATTTTAATAAAAACATTAACTCTATTATAAGTGTTATAAATTCTTAGTATAATTTTATTTTATACGTTTTATTTTCTTTGTCGCTTTAATAAATTCAGTACCTTTTTCTTCGTTTTTTTTTATTGGTAAACATTTTATAAATATTAAATACGAACTCGGTTTAACCAGATCTAAAGTTATTGAAAACTATATGAACTTTGGTTGAATGCGTTTAGAAAATTAACAAAACACTTTTTGCATTTTAATGAAAATTTTATGTAGACAAACACTTAAAAAGGTTATAAATCATGTATTTTTAAAAACTAACTCATAACCTTTTCAGCCTATGTTAAAAAAAATTTAAACAAAAGTTGTAAACTTTGAATAAAAAATTCCAAAATTGGTCACATTCGTCTACGTCCGTAACGTCTAGGTTTAGTCTATATAACTAACAGTTATAAGTGATTTTCAAGCAAAAACTACAATGGCCCGCAAAACACCAACCAACCGCAAATCAATTGGAGGAAAAGCTCCTCGCAAGCAACGTGTCAGTATTGGAGTTATGGTTAGTACTTTTAATGTAAACTTATCTATTATTATATTTATGTTATATATTGTTATTTTATCAACAGATTGAAATCTTGGCAGAATTGAACGTTTTAATTCAAGCTAAACACCAAAATATAGAGAACAAAATCCAAAACGCAACAGAACTTCACCAACTACACGCCATTGAAACAAACTACCATTCAAGTACAAACTTGCACCGACGAAAAGTTTTAGAATTAAAACGAAAATTTCGAAACATAAATTCTAAAACATTTAAAGACAAACTTGATAAACTTGAAAGTGAATTATGCCAGCACATGGACGCAACAGTTCAACGAATTCACACCAAAAGACAAGACTTGATGTATAAAGGTCTCATTCCGGAAAGAATGGAAAGTTTTCATCATTACGTAGCTGATGAGTCTACTGTAGGCGGTCAATGCTCAGTTTGCATTCAAGATGTTGAAGTTGGTAGAAAAGTGATACGTCTCGACTGCAAACATGAATTTTGTAAAGAATGCATTGAACAATGGTTTGCTGATCACAAAACTTGTCCTAATTGTAGACAATCATTTTAATAAAAACATTAACTCTATTATAAGTGTTATAATTCTTAGTATAATTTTATTTTATACGTTTTATTTTCTTTGTCGCTTTAATAAATTCAGTACCTTTTTCTTTTTTTTTTTTTTATTGGTAAACATTTTAAAAATATTAAATACGAACTCGGTTTAACCAGATCTAAAGTTATTGAAAAGTATATGAACTTTGGTTGAATGCGTTTAGAAAATTAACAAAACACTTTTTGCATTTTAATGAAAATTTTATGTAGACAAACACTTAAAAAGGCTATAAATCATGTATTTTTAAAAACTAACTCATAACCTTTTCAGCCTATGTTAAAAAAAGTTTAAAGCAATGTTGTAAACTTTGAATAAAAAATTCCAAAATTGGTCACATTCGTCTACGTCCGGCACGTCTAGGTTTTGTCTATATAAGTAACAGTTATAAGTGATTTTCAAGCAAAAACTACAATGGCCCGCAAAACACCAACCAACCGCAAATCAATTGGAGGAAAAGCTCCTCGCAAGCAACGTGTCAGTATTGGAGTTATGGTTAGTACTTTTAATGTAAACTTATCTATTATTATATTTATGTTATATATTGTTATTTTATCAACAGATTGAAATCTTGGCAGAATTGAACGTTTTAATTCAAGCTAAACACCAAGATATAGAGAACAAAATCCAAAACGCAACAGAACTTCACCAACTACACGCCATTGAAACAAACTACCATTCAAGTACAAACTTGCACCGACGAAAAGTTTTAGAATTAAAACGAAAATTTCGAAACATAAATTCTAAAACATTTAAAGACAAACTTGATAAACTTGAAAGTGAATTATGCCAGCACATGGACGCAACAGTTCAACGAATTCACACCAAAAGACAAGACTTGATGTATAAAGGTCTCATTCCGGAAAGAATGGAAAGTTTTCATCATTACGTAGCTGATGAGTCTACTGTAGGCGGTCAATGCTCAGTTTGCATTCAAGATGTTGAAGTTGGTAGAAAAGTGATACGTCTCGACTGCAAACATGAATTTTGTAAAGAATGCATTGAACAATGGTTTGCTGATCACAAAACTTGTCCTAATTGTAGACAATCATTTTAATAAAAACATTAACTCTATTATAAGTGTTATAAATTCTTAGTATAATTTTATTTTATACGTTTTATTTTCTTTGTCGCTTTAATAAATTCAGTACCTTTTTCTTCGTGTTTTTTTATTGGTAAACATTTTAAAAATATTAAATACGAACTCGGTTTAACAAGATCTAAAGTTATTGAAAAGTATATGAACTTTGGTTGAATGCGTTTAGAAATTTACAGGGGTCGGCAAACTGCGGCCCGCGGGCCATTTGCGGCCCTTGAAGGGTCAATCTGCGGCCCGCGAGCACGATTTTTTTTTGAATGGAATGCGGCCCGTGAAAGAAATTTCTGCGGCCCGTGAGCATGTAAATGTGGCCCGCTGAGCAAAAATATATTCTAAGTTCAATATATTATGGTAAAAATGTTGTAGTTTATTTGAATTTTATTAGTTTCTTTCGAAATTGTTGTATAACATTTTGAAACTATTAAAAGGCTTCACTGCTTTGTGTTAAAAATGTAAAAAAGACAGATTAGCATTTGAGTTGTTTTTTTTTTCTTAGTTTTATAATAACTTTCTTCTTACAATAACAAAATATAGTCTGAAAAAAACAGTTTTAAAAGTACTAAAAAGTTATTTATATAACACCTATTAAGTAAATCAATAAAATGCAAATGTTTTCCCTTGTGTACAAAAGTAATGCACAATAGTTAACAAAAATGTCATTTCTTTACAGTTTATATATTTTTCTAAGTATGTAACTTACACCTAAAATATTTTATCACTATATTTAAGTGTACACAAAATCATTAAAAGTAAGATAAAATGGTTTGTTTTATTTTGGTTTTAACATATTTAAAATGTTGTATAAGTTTTCTGTGCACTTTATTTTAATTCCTATGCACACCAATGTACAGAAATGGTCATTCTTAGAACAATTTTAAAACATTATTTAAGTTAGATTAAGTTCAATTTAAGCATAATTTTCGATCATAATTGTTTTTACATACAATATCTAAGAATGTACAGACACATTTAAATCAATAAAAATGACATAAGTAAATTAGTTTTTGTTCAGTATAAATTTTAATTTTACAAACAAAACTTTTGACAATTTAAGTTAATTTCTTTGCATTTTATTGCACACTTATATACACGGGTGATCTTTTTTGGAAATACCTATTTAATACAAACTAGATTTAGGGATGATAAATTTGTTTAGTCTGTGTATTATTAATTAAAATTGTTTAAATTTAAGCAAATAAACAACTTAACATTGTTACACACTCAGGCTAAGTCAGGCTAGTTTATAAACCTCTCGAATATCATGCAAGTTTAGCCGTTTTTCAGTTTATGAATTAAACTGTTTATTTTTTATTCTAAAATGTAACGATAGTTTTTCGATCAGCCAGGCAGGAATTTTTGCTTCGAAGAGTAACAAAGTAAACTTATGATGTATGTTTCGTTCATTTCACAGCTTTGGTTTTAATCATGATATATATTAAGTTTTAAGTCTTGCAGCTGCTATAATTGGAAATTTAATTTTTATTATTGTTTACATATAAATGTGAATAATCATTGTTGCCAAAAAACTTTGAATTTTGAAAAAACTTGAAATTTGACAATTTAGGCTAAAAAATCTGGAACTTGAGAATTTTCGAAAAAAACTATAAGTTTTAAACAATTTTTACATGTAAATTAATGAAATTTTGACTTTACACAAAAGATCTATCATATAATACGTTTTTTGTTCTCAACAATTTTATTTATTAAAAAACACATTTAAAGTCGCCTAACAGTATCTTTTTAACTTGCTATACTATTTTAGAAAGTTTTTTTACTTCAAACTTAGTTTTATACTAAAAATAGACTAAACAACTTGCACTTTTAAAAACATGGAATATATTTAGAAATCCTGGAAAAAGTTTCTTAAAAACCTTATGCAGCCCTGAAACTGTTTACATTTTTTCTAAGAGTTAAAAATAGCACAATTATTTTTGTTTGACATAACCTTTTTATAAGTTTTCTGTGTGTTTTTAATTTATTTCTACGCACATCAATGTACAGAGATGCTCATTTTTAAACCACATTTTTAAATAATACTTAAAAAAAATAAGTTGGTAAAAATATCTCAAATAAATATTTTCAGATGAGCAGCATTTGTTGTTGCTTTTATCTTAATAGATCGATTAAAGTCCTAATTTGATTTATTTGACTTTGAAATATCAGAAATTGCCTAAAAGCGACTTTTTGTTGTCACTGAAGAAATTAACACAAAACTTTTACTATCACCAACACAAGTTCTTTAAAAAAAAATTTAAATCTAAATGGTGTCTCCTTTGAAGTATTTATTTTTGCTTCTTTATAACTTACCTTGACAAATTTTTCTGATAAGTTTGTAGTTACTGAAGATTATAGTATGCTTTGTTAAAAGTAACTTAAGCGATTTATTTTTTTTCGTTTCTCGCAACAACTCCTAATTAACGTTTTGTGATTTTTATAAATCGTCTTATTTTTCTAATATACTCTTTTTTATAAGCAATGTTTTTATTGCTGATAAAGCAATAAATAATTGCTACAATTATCTTCTATATTTCGTGAGTTTTATTTAAAACAGGGCTGCCAAACAAACAAACTAGTAGAAAAACTCACACTTGGTTAAACCTATTTAAGACATTTTAGAAAACTTAGGTGTACGTGTGAAATTTTTATTTCAAACACTTTGAATAAATCTTTGAATTCTCAGAATAGTTTTTATGGATTTAGTGAAGTTTACTAATTGTAAATTTACTTTTCGTTTTAAATATTTGTACTTTTTTATGATTATACTTTAGTTAAGTGTTTAAGCTTTTGGTTTTTTAAATCAAGTTTTTGGCTTTTTTAACTTTTAATAAACTCAGGCTGGTTTTATGTAATTCAGACATTTTTGCTTTAAAAGTGGGAACCATGTAAACGACTAATTAATTGTTAATAAGGTGTTTTTTTAAAGTGTTTAAGCATTAGTTATGTTAAAAAATTCTTATATTTTTCTACATAACATATAAGTATTAAATTTATTTAGTTAACTAGTTACTGAATTTTTTTTAAATGCAAATTATTTAAAACACAAAAAATATTTTCAACAGTTGAAATTTTAAAAATATGAAAAAGTGGTTGACAATATAAAAAATATATAAAAGTTTCTTATAGATGGTTTTAAAGCTTGGTTTTTATAGATAGTTAGGTTGTAAGTAAAATAAAAAATGTATTAAGTTAACCTTATTAACTTTTAATGATAGTACATAGTTATCAAGTCTTGAGTATATAAGCTTATGAAAATTGTATGCCATTAGTTATGTATAATTTAAATAGGTATTCTATATGTAGCTAAAAGTCTTAAAAAATAAAAAACTGAATAATTTTTTTTTGTTACTATCACTAAAACTAAAACTGCAGCCCGCGAAGATTTTGGAAACTTGAAATTTGGCCCGCGAGCACCAATTGCCTGCCGACCTCTGGAAAATTAACAAAACACTTTTTGCATTTTAATGAAAATTTTATGTAGACAAACACTTAAAAAGGCTATAAATCATGTATTTTTAAAAACTAACTCATAACCTTTTCAGCCTATGTTAAAAAAAGTTTAAACCAATGTTGTAAACTTTGAATAAAAAATTCCAAAATTGGTCACATTCGTCTACGTCCGTAACGTCTAGGTTTTGTCTATATAAGTAACAGTTATAAGTGATTTTCAAGCAAAAACTACAATGGCCCGCAAAACACCAACCAACCGCAAATCAATTGGAGGAAAAGCTCCTCGCAAGCAACGTGTCAGTATTGGAGTTATGGTTAGTACTTTTAATGTAAACTTATCTATTATTATATTTATGTTATATATTTTTATTTTATCAACAGATTGAAATCTTGGCAGAATTGAACGTTTTAATTCAAGCTAAACACCAAGATATAGAGAACAAAATCCAAAACGCAACAGAACTTCACCAACTACACGCCATTGAAACAAACTACCATTCAAGTACAAACTTGCACCGACGAAAAGTTTTAGAATTAAAACGAAAATTTCGAAACATAAATTCTAAAACATTTAAAGACAAACTTGATAAACTTGAAAGTGAATTATGCCAGCACATGGACGCAACAGTTCAACGAATTCACACCAAAAGACAAGACTTGATGTATAAAGGTCTCATTCCGGAAAGAATGGAAAGTTTTCATCATTACGTAGCTGATGAGTCTACTGTAGGCGGTCAATGCTCAGTTTGCATTCAAGATGTTGAAGTTGGTAGAAAAGTGATACGTCTCGACTGCAAACATGAATTTTGTAAAGAATGCATTGAACAATGGTTTGCTGATCACAAAACTTGTCCTAATTGTAGACAATCATTTTAATGAAAACATTAACTCTATTTTAAGTGTTATAAATTCTTAGTATAATTTTATTTTATACGTTTTATTTTCTTTGTCGCTTTAATAAATTCAGTACCTTTTTCTTCGTTTTTTTTTTATTGGTAAACATTTTAAAAATATTAAATACGAACTCGGTTTAACCAGATCTAAAGTTATTGAAAAGTATATGAACTTTGGTTGAATGCGTTTAGAAAATTAACAAAACACTTTTTGCATTTTAATGAAAATTTTATGTAGACAAACACTTAAAAAGGCTATAAATCATGTATTTTTAAAAACTAACTCATAACCTTTTCAGCCTATGTTAAAAAAAGTTTAAAGCAATGTTGTAAACTTTGAATAAAAAATTCCAAAATTGGTCACATTCGTCTACGTCCGGCACGTCTAGGTTTTGTCTATATAAGTAACAGTTATAAGTGATTTTCAAGCAAAAACTACAATGGCCCGCAAAACACCAACCAACCGCAAATCAATTGGAGGAAAAGCTCCTCGCAAGCAACGTGTCAGTATTGGAGTTGTGGTTAGTACTTTTAATGTAAACTTATCTATTATTATATTTATGTTATATATTGTTATTTTATCAACAGATTGAAATCTTGGCAGAATTGAACGTTTTAATTCAAGCTAAACACCAAGATATAGAGAACAAAATCCAAAACGCAACAGAACTTCACCAACTACACGCCATTGAAACAAACTACCATTCAAGTACAAACTTGCACCGACGAAAAGTTTTAGAATTAAAACGAAAATTTCGAAACATAAATTCTAAAACATTTAAAGACAAACTTGATAAACTTGAAAGTGAATTATGCCATCACATGGACGCAACAGTTCAACGAATTCACACCAAAAGACAAGACTTGATGTATAAAGGTCTCACTCCGGAAAGAATGGAAAGTTTTCATCATTACGTAGCTGATGAGTCTACTGTAGGCGGTCAATGCTCAGTTTGCATTCAAGATGTTGAAGTTGGTAGAAAAGTGATACGTCTCGACTGCAAACATGAATTTTGTAAAGAATGCATTGAACAATGGCTTGCTGATCACAAAACTTGTCCTAATTGTAGACAATCATTTTAATAAAAACATTAACTCTATTATAAGTGTTATAAATTCTTAGTATAATTTTATTTTATACGTTTTATTTTCTTTGTCGCTTTAATAAATTCAGTACCTTTTTCTTTTTTTTTTTTTTTATTGGTAAACATTTTAAAAATATTAAATACGAACTCGGTTTAACAAGATCTAAAGTTATTGAAAAGTATATGAACTTTGGTTGAATGCGTTTAGAAAATTAACAAAACACTTTTTGCATTTTAATGAAAATTTTATGTAGACAAACACTTAAAAAGGCTATAAATCATGTATTTTTAAAAACTAACTCATAACCTTTTCAGCCTATGTTATAAAAAGTTTAAACCAATGTTGTAAACTTTGAATAAAATATTCCAAAATTGGTCACATTCGTCTACGTCCGTAACGTCTAGGTTTTGTCTATATAAGTAACAGTTATAAGTGATTTTCAAGCAAAAACTACAATGGCCCGCAAAACACCAACCAACCGCAAATCAATTGGAGGAAAAGCTCCTCGCAAGCAACGTGTCAGTATTGGAGTTATGGTTAGTACTTTTAATGTAAACTTATCTATTATTATATTTATGTTATATATTGTTATTTTATCAACAGATTGAAATTTTGGCAGAATTGAACGTTTTAATTCAAGCTAAACACCAAGATATAGAGAACAAAATCCAAAACGCAACAGAACTTCACCAACTACATGCCATTGAAACAAACTACCATTCAAGTACAAACTTGCACCGACGAAAAGTTTTAGAATTAAAACGAAAATTTCGAAACATAAATTCTAAAACATTTAAAGACAAACTTGATAAACTTGAAAGTGAATTATGCCAGCACATGGACGCAACAGTTCAACGAATTCACACCAAAAGACAAGACTTGATGTATAAAGGTCTCACTCCGGAAAGAATGGAAAGTTTTCATCATTACGTAGCTGATGAGTCTACTGTAGGCGGTCAATGCTCAGTTTGCATTCAAGATGTTGAAGTTGGTAGAAAAGTGATACGTCTCGACTGCAAACATGAATTTTGTAAAGAATGCATTGAACAATGGTTTGCTGATCACAAAACTTGTCCTAATTGTAGACAATCATTTTAATAAAAACATTAACTCTATTATAAGTGTTATAAATTCTTAGTATAATTTTATTTTATACGTTTTATTTTCTTTGTCGCTTTAATAAATTCAGTACCTTTTTCTTCGTTTTTTTTTATTGGTAAACATTTTAAAAATATTAAATACGAACTCGGTTTAACCAGATCTAAAGTTATTGAAAAGTATATGAACTTTGGTTGAATGCGTTTAGAAAATTAACAAAACACTTTTTGCATTTTAATGAAAATTTTATGTAGACAAACACTTAAAAAGGCTATAAATCATGTATTTTTAAAAACTAACTCATAACCTTTTCAGCCAATATTAAAAAAAATTTAAACCAAAGTTGTAAACTTTGAATAAAAAAATCCAAAATTGGTCACATTCGTCTACGTCCGTAACGTCTAGGTTTTGTCTATATAAGTAACAGTTATAAGTGATTTTCAAGCAAAAACTACAATGGCCCGCAAAACACCAACCAACCGCAAATCAATTGGAGGAAAAGCTCCTCGCAAGCAACGTGTCAGTATTGGAGTTATGGTTAGTACTTTTAATGTAAACTTATCTATTATTATATTTATGTTATATATTGTTATTTTATCAACAGATTGAAATCTTGGCAGAATTGAACGTTTTAATTCAAGCTAAACACCAAGATATAGAGAACAAAATCCAAAACGCAACAGAACTTCACCAACTACACGCCATTGAAACAAACTACCATTCAAGTACAAACTTGCACCGACGAAAAGTTTTAGAATTAAAACGAAAATTTCGAAACATAAATTCTAAAACATTTAAAGACAAACTTGATAAACTTGAAAGTGAATTATGCCAGCACATGGACGCAACAGTTCAACGAATTCACACCAAAAGACAAGACTTGATGTATAAAGGTCTCACTCCGGAAAGAATGGAAAGTTTTCATCATTACGTAGCTGATGAGTCTACTGTAGGCGGTCAATGCTCAGTTTGCATTCAAGATGTTGAAGTTGGTAGAAAAGTGATACGTCTCGACTGCAAACATGAATTTTGTAAAGAATGCATTGAACAATGGTTTGCTGATCACAAAACTTGTCCTAATTGTAGACAATCATTTTAATAAAAACATTAACTCTATTATAAGTGTTATAAATTCTTAGTATAATTTTATTTTATACGTTTTATTTTCTTTGTCGCTTTAATAAATTCAGTACCTTTTTCTTCGTTTTTTTTTATTGGTAAACATTTTAAAAATATTAAATACGAACTCGGTTTAACCAGATCTAAAGTTATTGAAAAGTATATGAACTTTGGTTGAATGCGTTTAGAAAATTAACAAAACACTTTTTGCATTTTAATGAAAATTTTATGTAGACAAACACTTAAAAAGGCTATAAATCATGTATTTTTAAAAACTAACTCATAACCTTTTCAGCCTATGTTAAAAAAAGTTTAAACCAAAGTTGTTAACTTTGAATAAAAAATTCCAAAATTGGTCACATTCGTCTACGTCCGTAACGTCTAGGTTTTGTCTATATAAGTAACAGTTATAAGTGATTTTCAAGCAAAAACTACAATGGCCCGCAAAACACCAACCAACCGCAAATCAATTGGAGGAAAAGCTCCTCGCAAGCAACGTGACAGTATTGAAGTTATGGTTAGTACTTTTAATGTAAACTTATCTATTATTATATTTATGTTATATATTGTTATTTTATCAACAGATTGAAATCTTGGCAGAATTGAACGTTTTAATTCAAGCTAAACACCAAGATATAGAGAACAAAATCCAAAACGCAACAGAACTTCACCAACTACACGCCATTGAAACAAACTACCATTCAAGTACAAACTTGCACCGACGAAAAGTTTTAGAATTAAAACGAAAATTTCGAAACATAAATTCTAAAACATTTAAAGACAAACTTGATAAACTTGAAAGTGAATTATGCCAGCACATGGACGCAACAGTTCAACGAATTCACACCAAAAGACAAGACTTGATGTATAAAGGTCTCACTCCGGAAAGAATGGAAAGGTTTCATCATTACGTAGCTGATGAGTCTACTGTAGGCGGTCAATGCTCAGTTTGCATTCAAGATGTTGAAGTTGGTAGAAAAGTGATACGTCTCGACTGCAAACATGAATTTTGTGAAGAATGCATTGATCAATGGTTTGCTGATCAAAAAACTTGTCCTAATTGTAGACAATCATTTTAATAAAAACATTAACTCTATTATAAGTGTTATAAATTCTTAGTATAACTTTATTTTATACGTTTTATTTTCTTTGTCGCTTTAATAAATTCAGTACCTTTTTCTTCGTTTTTTTTATCGGTAAACATTTTAAAAATATTAAATATGAACTCGGTTTAACCAGATCTAAAGTTATTGAAAAGTATATGAACTTTGGTTGAATGCGTTTAGAAAATTAACAAAACACTTTTTGCATTTTAATGAAAATTTTATGTAGACAAACACTTAAAAAGGCTATAAATCATGTATTTTTAAAAACTAACTCATAACCTTTTCAGCCTATGTTAAAAAAAGTTTAAACCAATGTTGTAAACTTTGAATAAAAAATTCCAAAATTGGTCACATTCGTCTACGTCCGTAACGTCTAGGTTTTGTCTATATAAGTAACAGTTATAAGTGATTTTCAAGCAAAAACTACAATGGCCCGCAAAACACCAACCAACCGCAAATCAATTGGAGGAAAAGCTCCTCGCAAGCAACGTGTCAGTATTGGAGTTATGGTTAGTACTTTTAATGTAAACTTATCTATTATTATATTTATGTTATATATTGTTATTTTATCAACAGATTGAAATCTTGGCAGAATTGAACGTTTTAATTCAAGCTAAACACCAAGATATAGAGAACAAAATCCAAAACGCAACAGAACTTCACCAACTACACGCCATTGAAACAAACTACCATTCAAGTACAAACTTGCACCGACGAAAAGTTTTAGAATTAAAACGAAAATTTCGAAACATAAATTCTAAAACATTTAAAGACAAACTTGATAAACTTGAAAGTGAATTATGCCAGCACATGGACGCAACAGTTCAACGAATTCACACCAAAAGACAAGACTTGATGTATAAAGGTCTCACTCCGGAAAGAATGGAAAGTTTTCATCATTACGTAGCTCATGAGTCTACTGTAGGCGGTAAATGCTCAGTTTGCATTCAAGATGTTGAAGTTGGTAGAAAAGTGATACGTCTCGACTGCAAACATGAATTTTGTAAAGAATGCATTGAACAATGGTTTGCTGATCACAAAACTTGTCCTAATTGTAGACAATCATTTAAATAAAAACATTAACTCTATTATAAGTGTTATAAATTCTTAGTATAATTTTATTTTATACGTTTTATTTTCTTTGTCGCTTTAATAAATTCAGTACCTTTTTCTTCGTTTTTTTTTATTGGTAAACATTTTAAAAATATTAAATACGAACTCGGTTTAACCAGATCTAAAGTTATTGAAAAGTATATGAACTTTGGTTGAATGCGTTTAGAAAATTAACAAAACACTTTTTGCATTTTAATGAAAATTTTATGTAGACAAACACTTAAAAAGGCTATAAATCATGTATTTTTAAAAACTAACTCATAACCTTTTCAGCCTATATTAAAAAAAATTTAAACCAAAGTTGTAAACTTTGAATAAAAAATCCAAAATTGGTCACATTCGTCTACGTCCGTAACGTCTAGCTTTTGTCTATATAAGTAACAGTTATAAGTGATTTTCAAGCAAAAACTACAATGGCCCGCAAAACACCAACCAACCGCAAATCAATTGGAGGAAAAGCTCCTCGCAAGCAACGTGTCAGTATTGGAGTTATGGTTAGTACTTTTAATGTAAACTTATCTATTATTATATTTATGTTATATATTGTTATTTTATCAACAGATTGAAATCTTGGCAGAATTGAACGTTTTAATTCAAGCTAAACACCAAGATATAGAGAACAAAATCCAAAACGCAACAGAACTTCACCAACTACACGCCATTGAAACAAACTACCATTCAAGTACAAACTTGCACCGACGAAAAGTTTTAGAATTAAAACGAAAATTTCGAAACATAAATTCTAAAACATTTAAAGACAAACTTGATAAACTTGAAAGTGAATTATGCCAGCACATGGACGCAACAGTTCAACGAATTCACACCAAAAGACAAGACTTGATGTATAAAGGTCTCACTCCGGAAAGAATGGAAAGTTTTCATCATTACGTAGCTGATGAGTCTACTGTAGGCGGTCAATGCTCAGTTTGCATTCAAGATGTTGAAGTTGGTAGAAAAGTGATACGTCTCGACTGCAAACATGAATTTTGTAAAGAATGCATTGAACAATGGTTTGCTGATCACAAAACTTGTCCTAATTGTAGACAATCATTTTAATAAAAACATTAACTCTATTATAAGTGTTATAAATTCTTAGTATAATTTTATTTTATACGTTTTATTTTCTTTGTCGCTTTAATAAATTCAGTACCTTTTTCTTCGTTTTATTTATTGTTAAACATTTTAAAAATATTAAATACGAACTCGGTTTAACAAGATCTAAAGTTATTGAAAAGTATATGAACTTTGGTTGAATGCGTTTAGAAAATTAACAAAACACTTTTTGCATTTTAATGAAAATTTTATGTAGACAAACACTTAAAAAGGCTATAAATCATGTATTTTTAAAAACTAACTCATAACTTTTCCAGCCTATGTTAAAAAAATTTAAACCAAAGTTGTAAACTTTGAATAAAAAATTCCAAAATTGGTCACATTCGTCTACGTCCGTAACGTCTAGGTTTTATCTATATAACTAACAGTTATAAGTGATTTTCAAGCAAAAACTACAATGGCCCGCAAAACACCAACCAACCGCAAATCAATTGGAGGAAAAGCTCTTCGCAAGCAACGTGTCAGTATTGGAGTTATGGTTAGTACTTTTAATGTAAACTTATCTACTATTATATTTATGTTATATATTGTTATTTTATCAACAGATTGAAATCTTGGCGGAATTGAACGTTTTAATTCAAGCTAAACACCAAGATATAGAGAACAAAATCCAAAACGCAACAGAACTTCACCAACTACAAGCCATTGAAACAAACTACCATTCAAGTACAAACTTGCACCGACGAAAAGTTTTAGAATTAAAACGAAAATTTCGAAACATAAATTCTAAAACATTTAAAGACAAACTTGATAAACTTGAAAGTGAATTATGCCAGCACATGGACGCAACAGTTCAACGAATTCACACCAAAAGACAAGACTTGATGTATAAAGGTCTCACTCCGGAAAGAATGGAAAGTTTTCATCATTACGTAGCTGATGAGTCTACTGTAGGCGGTCAATGCTCAGTTTGCATTCAAGATGTTGAAGTTGGTAGAAAAGTGATACGTCTCGACTGCAAACATGAATTTTGTGAAGAATGCATTGATCAATGGTTTGCTGATCACAAAACTTGTCCTAATTGTAGACAATCATTTTAATAAAAACATTAACTCTATTATAAGTGTTATAAATTCTTAGTATAACTTTATTTTATACGTTTTATTTTCTTTGTCGCTTTAATAAATTCAGTACCTTTTTCTTCGTTTTTTTTTTATTGGTAAACATTTTATAAATATTAAATACGAACTCGGTTTAACTAGATCTAAAGTTATTGAAAAGTATATGAACTTTGGTTGAATGCGTTTAGAAAATTAACAAAACACTTTTTGCATCTTAATGAAAATTTTATGTAGACAAACACTTAAAAAGGCTATAAATCATGTATTTTTAAAAACTAACTCATAACCTTTTCAGCCTTTGTTAAAAAAAGTTTAAACCAAAGTTGTAAACTTTGAATAAAAAATTCCAAAATTGGTCACATTCGTCTACGTCCGTAACGTCTAGTTTTCGTCTATATAAGTAACAGTTATAAGTGATTTTCAAGCAAAAACTACAATGGCCCGCAAAACACCAACCGCAAATCAATTGGAGGAAAAGCTCCTCGCAAGCAACGTGTCAGTATTGGAGTTATGGTTAGTACTTTTAATGTAAACTTATCTATTATTATATTTATGTTATATATTGTTATTTTATCAACAGATTGAAATCTTGGCAGAATTGAACGTTTTAATTCAAGCTAAACACCAAGATATAGAGAACAAAATCCAAAACGCAACAGAACTTCACCAACTACAAGCCATTGAAACAAACTACCATTCAAGTACAAACTTGCACCGACGAAAAGTTTTAGAATTAAAACGAAAATTTCGAAACATAAATTCTAAAACATTTAAAGACAAACTTGATAAACTTGAAAGTGAATTATGCCAGCACATGGACGCAGCAGTTCAACGAATTCACACCAAAAGACAAGACTTGATGTATAAAGGTCTCACTCCGGAAAGAATGGAAAGTTTTCATCATTACGTAGCTGATGAGTCTACTGTAGGCGGTCAATGCTCAGTTTGCATTCAAGATGTTGAAGTTGGTAGAAAAGTGATACGTCTCGACTGCAAACATGAATTTTGTAAAGAATGCATTGAACAATGGTTTGCTGATCACAAAACTTGTCCTAATTGTAGACAATCATTTTAATAAAAACATTAACTCTATTATAAGTGTTATAAATTCTTAGTATAATTTTATTTTATACGTTTTATTTTCTTTGTCGCTTTAATAAATTCAGTACCTTTTTCTTCGTTTTTTTTTATTGGTAAACATTTTAAAAATATTAAATACGAACTCGGTTTAACCAGATCTAAAGTTATTGAAAAGTATATGAACTTTGGTTGAATGCGTTTAGAAAATAAACAAAACACTTTTTGCATTTTAATGAAAATTTTATGTAGACAAACACTTAAAAAGGCTATAAATCATGTATTTTTAAAAACTAACTCATAACTTTTCCAGCCTATGTTAAAAAAATTTAAACCAAAGTTGTAAACTTCGAATAAAAAATTCCAAAATTGGTCACATTCGTCTACGTCCGTAACGTCTAGGTTTTGTCTATATAAGTAACAGTTATAAGTGATTTTCAAGCAAAAACTACAATGGCCCGCAAAACACCAACCAACCGCAAATCAATTGGAGGAAAAGCTCTTCGCAAGCAACGTGTCAGTATTGGAGTTATGGTTAGTACTTTTAATGTAAACTTATCTACTATTATATTTATGTTATATATTGTTATTTTATCAACAGATTGAAATCTTGGCAGAATTGAACGTTTTAATTCAAGCTAAACACCAAGATATAGAGAACAAAATCCAAAACGCAACAGAACTTCACCAACTACAAGCCATTGAAACAAACTACCATTCAAGTACAAACTTGCACCAACGAAAAGTTTTAGAATTAAAACGAAAATTTCGAAACATAAATTCTAAAACATTTAAAGACAAACTTGATAAACTTGAAAGTGAATTATGCCAGCACATGGACGCAACAGTTAAACGAATTCACACCAAAAGACAAGACTTGATGTATAAAGGTCTCATTCCGGAAAGGATGGAAAGTTTTCATCATTACGTAGCTGATGAGTCTACTGTAGGCGGTCAATGCTCAGTTTGCATTCAAGATGTTGAAGTTGGTAGAAAAGTGATACGTCTCGACTGCAAACATGAATTTTGTAAAGAATGCATTGAACAATGGTTTGCTGATCACAAAACTTGTCCTAATTGTAGACAATCATTTCAATAAAAACATTAACTCTATTATAAGTGTTATAAATTCTTAGTATAATTTTATTTTATACGTTTTATTTTCTTTGTCGCTTTAATAAATTCAGTAGCTTTTTCTTCGTTTTTTTTTTATTGGTAAACATTTTAAAAATATTAAATACGAACTCGGTTTAACCAGATCTAAAGTTATTGAAAAGTATATGAACTTTGGTTGAATGCGTTTAGAAAATTAACAAAACACTTTTAGCATTTTAATGAAAATTTTATGTAGACAAACACTTAAAAAGGCTATAAATCATGTATTTTTAAAAACTAACTCATAACTTTTCCAGCCTATGTTAAAAAAAATTTAAACCAAAGTTGTAAACTTTGAATAAAAAATTCCAAAATTGGTCACATTCGTCTACGTCCGTAACGTCTAGGTTTTGTCTATATAAGTAACAGTTATAAGTGATTTTCAAGCAAAAACTACAATGGCCCGCAAAACACCAACCAACCGCAAATCAATTGGAGGAAAAGCTCCTCGCAAGCAACGTGTCAGTATTGGAGTTATGGTTAGTACTTTTAATGTAAACTTATCTATTATTATATTTATGTTATATATTGTTATTTTATCAACAGATTGAAATATTGGCAGAATTGAACGTTTTAATTCAAGCTAAACACCAAGATATAGAGAACAAAATCCAAAACGCAACAGAACTTCACCAACTACACGCCATTGAAACAAACTACCATTCAAGTACAAACTTGCACCGACGAAAAGTTTTAGAATTAAAACGAAAATTTCGAAACATAAATTCTAAAACATTTAAAGACAAACTTGATAAACTTGAAAGTGAATTATGCCAGCACATGGACGCAGCAGTTCAACGAATTCACACCAAAAGACAAGACTTGATGTATAAAGGTCTCACTCCGGAAAGAATGGAAAGTTTTCATCATTACGTAGCTGATGAGTCTACTGTAGGCGGTCAATGCTCAGTTTGCATTCAAGATGTTGAAGTTGGTAGAAAAGTGATACGTCTCGACTGCAAACATGAATTTTGTAAAGAATGCATTGAACAATGGTTTGCTGATCACAAAACTTGTCCTAATTGTAGACAATCATTTTAATAAAAACATTAACTCTATTATAAGTGTTATAAATTCTTAGTATAATTTTATTTTATACGTTTTATTTTCTTTGTCGCTTTAATAAATTCAGTACCTTTTTCTTCGTTTTTTTTTATTGGTAAACATTTTAAAAATATTAAATACGAACTCGGTTTAACCAGATCTAAAGTTATCGAAAAGTATATGAACTTTGGTTGAATGCGTTTAGAAAATTAACAAAACACTTTTAGCATTTTAATGAAAATTTTATGTAGACAAACACTTAAAAAGGCTATAAATCATGTATTTTTAAAAACTAACTCATAACCTTTTCAGCCTATGTTAAAAAAAATTTAAACCAAAGTTGTAAACTTTGAATAAAAAATTCCAAGATTGGTCACATTCGTCTACGTCCGTAACGTCTAGGCTTTGTCTATATAATTAACAGTTATAAGTGATTTTCAAGCAAAAACTACAATGGCCCGCAAAACACCAACCAACCGCAAATCAATTGGAGGAAAAGCTCCTCGCAAGCAACGTGTCAGTATTGGAGTTATGGTTAGTACTTTTAATGTAAACTTATCTATTATTATATTTATGTTATATATTGTTATTTTATCAACAGATTAAAATCTTGGCAGAATTGAACGTTTTAGTTCAAGCTAAACACCAAGATATAGAGAACAAAATCCAAAACGCAACAGAACTTCACCAACTACACGCCATTGAAACAAACTACCATTCAAGTACAAACTTGCACCGACGAAAAGTTTTAGAATTAAAACGAAAATTTCGAAACATAAATTCTAAAACATTTAAAGACAAACTTGATAAACTTGAAAGTGAATTATGCCAGCACATGGACGCAGCAGTTCAACGAATTCACACCAAAAGACAAGACTTGATGTATAAAGGTCTCACTCCGGAAAGAATGGAAAGTTTTCATCATTACGTAGCTGATGAGTCTACTGTAGGCGGTCAATGCTCAGTTTGCATTCAAGATGTTGAAGTTGGTAGAAAAGTGATACGTCTCGACTGCAAACATGAATTTTGTAAAGAATGCATTGAACAATGGTTTGCTGATCACAAAACTTGTCATAATTGTAGACAATCATTTTAATAAAAACATTAACTCTATTATAAGTGTTATAAATTCTTAGTATAATTTTATTTTATACGTTTTATTTTCTTTGTCGCTTTAATAAATTCAGTACCTTTTTCTTCGTTTTTTTTTATTGGTAAACATTTTAAAAATATTAAATACGAACTCGGTTTAACCAGATCTAAAGTTATTGAAAAGTATATGAACTTTGGTTGAATGCGTTTAGAAAATTAACAAAACACTTTTTGCATTTTAATGAAAATTTTATGTAGACAAACACTTAAAAAGGCTATAAATCATGTATTTTTAAAAACTAACTCATAATCTTTTCAGCCTATGTTAAAAAAAATTTAAACTAAAGTTGTAAACTTTGAATAAAAAATTCAAAAATTGGTCACATTCGTCTACGTCCGTAACGTCTAGGTTTTGTCTATATAAGTGACAGTTATAAGTGATTTTCAAGCAAAAACTACAATGGCCCGCAAAACACCAACCAACCGCAAATCAATTGGAGGAAAAGCTCCTCGCAAGCAACTTGCAGTATTGGAGTTATGGTTAGTACTTTTAATGTAAACTTATCTATTATTATATTTATGTTATATATTGTTATTTTATCAACAGATTGAAATCTTGGCAGAATTGAACGTTTTAGTTCAAGCTAAACACCAAGATATAGAGAACAAAATCCAAAACGCAACAGAACTTCACCAACTACACGCAATTGAAACAAACTACCATTCAAGTACAAACTTGCACCGACGAAAAGTTTTAGAATTAAAACGAAAATTTCGAAACATAAATTCTAAAACATTTAAAGACAAACTTGATAAACTTGAAAGTGAATTATGCCAGCACATGGACGCAACAGTTCAACGAATTCACACCAAAAGACAAGACTTGATGTATAAAGGTCTCACTCCGGAAAGAATGGAAAGTTTTCATCATTACGTAGCTGATGAGTCTACTGTAGGCGGTCAATGCTCAGTTTGCATTCAAGATGTTGAAGTTGGTAGAAAAGTGATACGTCTCGACTGCAAACATGAATTTTGTAAAGAATGCATTGAACAATGGTTTGCTGATCACAAAACTTGTCCTAATTGTAGACAATCATTTTAATAAAAACATTAACTCTATTATAAGTGTTATAAATTCTTAGTATAATTTTATTTTATACGTTTTATTTTCTTTGTCGCTTTAATAAATTCAGTACCTTTTTCTTCGTTTTTTTTTATTGGTAAACATTTTAAAAATATTAAATACGAACTCGGTTTAACCAGATGTAAAGTTATTGAAAAGTATATGAACTTTGGTTGAATGCGTTTAGAAAATTAACAAAACACTTTTTGCATTTTAATGAAAATTTTATGTAGACAAACACTTAAAAAGGCTATAAATCATGTATTTTTAAAAACTAACTCATAACTTTTCCAGCCTATGTTAAAAAATTTTAAACCAAAGTTGTAAACTTTGAATAAAAAATTCCAAAATTGGTCACATTCGTCTACGTCCGTAACGTCTAGGTTTTGTCTATATAAGTAACAGTTATAAGTGATTTTCAAGCAAAAACTACAATGGCCCGCAAAACACCAACCAACCGCAAATCAATTGGAGGAAAAGCTCTTCGCAAGCAACGTGTCAGTATTGGAGTTATGGTTAGTACTTTTAATGTAAACTTTTCTACTATTATATTTATGTTATATATTGTTATTTTATCAACAGATTGAAATCTTGGCAGAATTGAACGTTTTAATTCAAGCTAAACACCAAGATATAGAGAACAAAATCCAAAACGGAACAGAACTTCACCAACTACAAGCCATTGAAACAAACTACCATTCAAGTACAAACTTGCACCGACGAAAAGTTTTAGAATTAAAACGAAAATTTCGAAACATAAATTCTAAAACATTTAAAGACAAACTTGATAAACTTGAAAGTGAATTATGCCAGCACATGGACGCAGCAGTTCAACGAATTCACACCAAAAGACAAGACTTGATGTATAAAGGTCTCACTCCGGAAAGAATGGAAAGTTTTCATCATTACGTAGCTGATGAGTCTACTGTAGGCGGTCAATGCTCAGTTTGCATTCAAGATGTTGAAGTTGGTAGAAAAGTGATACGTCTCGACTGCAAACATGAATTTTGTAAAGAATGCATTGAACAATGGTTTGCTGATCACAAAACTTGTCCTAATTGTAGACAATCATTTTAATAAAAACATTAACTCTATTATAAGTGTTATAAATTCTTAGTATAATTTTATTTTATACGTTTTATTTTCTTTGTCGCTTTAATAAATTCAGTACCTTTTTCTTCGTTTTTTTTTATTGGTAAACATTTTAAAAATATTAAATACGAACTCGGTTTAACCAGATCTAAAGTTATTGAAAAGTATATGAACTTTGGTTGAATGCGTTTAGAAAATTAACAAAACACTTTTTGCATTTTAATGAAAATTTTATGTAGACAAACACTTAAAAAGGCTATAAATCATGTATTTTTAAAAACTAACTCATAATCTTTTCAGCCTATGTTAAAAAAAATTTAAACTAAAGTTGTAAACTTTGAATAAAAAATTCAAAAATTGGTCACATTCGTCTACGTCCGTAACGTCTAGGTTTTGTCTATATAAGTAACAGTTATAAGTGATTTTCAAGCAAAAACTACAATGGCCCGCAAAACACCAACCAACCGCAAATCAATTGGAGGAAAAGCTCCTCGCAAGCAACGTGTCAGTATTGGAGTTATGGTTAGTACTTTTAATGTAAACTTATCTATTATTATATTTATGTTATATATTGTTATTTTATCAACAGATTGAAATCTTGGCAGAATTGAACGTTTTAGTTCAAGCTAAACACCAAGATATAGAGAACAAAATCCAAAACGCAACAGAACTTCACCAACTACACGCCATTGAAACAAACTACCATTCAAGTACAAACTTGCACCGACGAAAAGTTTTAGAATTAAAACGAAAATTTCGAAACATAAATTCTAAAACATTTAAAGACAAACTTGATAAACTTGAAAGTGAATTATGCCAGCACATGGACGCAACAGTTCAACGAATTCACACCAAAAGACAAGACTTGATGTATAAAGGTCTCACTCCGGAAAGAATGGAAAGTTTTCATCATTACGTAGCTGATGAGTCTACTGTAGGCGGTCAATGCTCAGTTTGCATTCAAGATGTTGAAGTTGGTAGAAAAGTGATACGTCTCGACTGCAAACATGAATTTTGTAAAGAATGCATTGAACAATGGTTTGCTGATCACAAAACTTGTCCTAATTGTAGACAATCATTTTAATAAAAACATTAACTCTATTATAAGTGTTATAAATTCTTAGTATAATTTTATTTTATACGTTTTATTTTCTTTGTCGCTTTAATAAATTCAGTACCTTTTTCTTCGTTTTTTTTATCGGTAAACATTTTAAAAATATTAAATACGAACTCGGTTTAACCAGATCTAAAGTTATTGAAAAGTATATGAACTTTGGTTGAATGCGTTTAGAAAATTAACAAAACACTTTTTGCATTTTAATGAAAATTTTATGTAGACAAACACTTAAAAAGGCTATAAATCATGTATTTTTAAAAACTAACTCATAACCTTTTCAGCCTATGTTAAAAAAAGTTTAAACCAATGTTGTAAACTTTGAATAAAAAATTCCAAAATTGGTCACATTCGTCTACGTCCGTAACGTCTAGGTTTTGTCTATATAAGTAACAGTTATAAGTGATTTTCAAGCAAAAACTACAATGGCCCGCAAAACACCAACCAACCGCAAATCAATTGGAGGAAAAGCTCCTCGCAAGCAACGTGTCAGTATTGGAGTTATGGTTAGTACTTTTAATGTAAACTTATCTATTATTATATTTATGTTATATATTGTTATTTTATCAACAGATTGAAATCTTGGCAGAATTGAACGTTTTAATTCAAGCTAAACACCAAGATATAGAGAACAAAATCCAAAACGCAACAGAACTTCACCAACTACACGCCATTGAAACAAACTACCATTCAAGTACAAACTTGCACCGACGAAAAGTTTTAGAATTAAAACGAAAATTTCGAAACATAAATTCTAAAACATTTAAAGACAAACTTGATAAACTTGAAAGTGAATTATGCCAGCACATGGACGCAACAGTTCAACGAATTCACACCAAAAGACAAGACTTGATGTATAAAGGTCTCACTCCGGAAAGAATGGAAAGTTTTCATCATTACGTAGCTGATGAGTCTACTGTAGGCGGTCAATGCTCAGTTTGCATTCAAGATGTTGAAGTTGGTAGAAAAGTGATACGTCTCGACTGCAAACATGAATTTTGTAAAGAATGCATTGAACAATGGTTTGCTGATCACAAAACTTGTCCTAATTGTAGACAATCATTTTAATAAAAACATTAACTCTATTATAAGTGTTATAAATTCTTAGTATAATTTTATTTTATACGTTTTATTTTCTTTGTCGCTTTAATAAATTCAGTACCTTTTTCTTTTTTTTTTTTTTATTGGTAAACATTTTAAAAATATTAAATACGAACTCGGTTTAACCAGATCTAAAGTTATTGAAAAGTATATGAACTTTGGTTGAATGCGTTTAGAATATCAACAAAACACTTTTTGCATTTTAATGAAAATTTTATGTAGACAAACACTTAAAAAGGCTATAAATCATGTATTTTTAAAAACTAACTCATAACCTTTTCAGCCTATGTTAAAAAAAGTTTAAACCAATGTTGTAAACTTTGAATAAAAAATTCCAAAATTGGTCACATTCGTCTACGTCCGTAACGTCTAGGTTTTGTCTATATAACTAACAGTTATAAGTGATTTTCAAGCAAAAACTACAATGGCCCGCAAAACACCAACCAACCGCAAATCAATTGGAGGAAAAGCTCCTCGCAAGCAACGTGTCAGTATTGGAGTTATGGTTAGTACTTTTAATGTAAACTTATCTATTATTATATTTATGTTATATATTGTTATTTTATCAACAGATTGAAATCTTGGCAGAATTGAACGTTTTAATTCAAGCTAAACACCAAGATATAGAGAACAAAATCCAAAACGCAACAGAACTTCACCAACTACACGCCATTGAAACAAACTACCATTCAAGTACAAACTTGCACCGACGAAAAGTTTTAGAATTAAAACGAAAATTTCGAAACATAAATTCTAAAACATTTAAAGACCAACTTGATAAACTTGAAAGTGAATTATGCCAGCACATGGACGCAACAGTTCAACGAATTCACACCAAAAGACAAGACTTGATGTATAAAGGTCTCACTCCGGAAAGAATGGAAAGTTTTCATCATTACGTAGCTGATGAGTCTACTGTAGGCGGTCAATGCTCAGTTTGCATTCAAGATGTTGAAGTTGGTAGAAAAGTGATACGTCTCGACTGCAAACATGAATTTTGTAAAGAATGCATTGAACAATGGTTTGCTGATCACAAAACTTGTCCTAATTGTAGACAATCATTTTAATAAAAACATTAACTCTATTATAAGTGTTATAAATTCTTAGTATAATTTTATTTTATACGTTTTATTTTCTTTGTCGCTTTAATAAATTCAGTACCTTTTTCTTCGTTTTTTTTTATTGGTAAACATTTTAAAAATATTAAATACGAACTCTGTTTAACAAGATCTAAAGTTATTGAAAAGTATATGAACTTTGGTTGAATGCGTTTAGAAAATTAACAAAACACTTTTTGCATTTTAATGAAAATTTTATGAAGACAAACACTTAAAAAGGCTATAAATCATGTATTTTTAAAAACTAACTCATAACCTTTTCAGCCTATGTTAAAAAAAGTTTAAACCAATGTTGTAAACTTTGAATAAAAAATTCCAAAATTGGTCACATTCGTCTACGTCCGTAACGTCTAAGTTTTGTCTATATAACTAACAGTTATAAGTGATTTTCAAGCAAAAACTACAATGGCCCGCAAAACACCAACCAACCGCAAATCAATTGGAGGAAAAGCTCCTCGCAAGCAACGTGTCAGTATTGGAGTTATGGTTAGTACTTTTAATGTAAACTTATCTATTATTATATTTATGTTATATATTGTTATTTTATCAACAGATTGAAATCTTGGCAGAATTGAACGTTTTAATTCAAGCTAAACACCAAGATATAGAGAACAAAATCCGAAACGCAACAGAACTTCACCAACTACACCCCATTGAAATAAACTACCATTCAAGTACAAACTTGCACCGACGAAAAGTTTTAGAATTAAAACGAAAATTTCGAAACATAAATTCTAAAACATTTAAAGACAAACTTGATAAACTTGAAAGTGAATTATGCCAGCACATGGACGCAACAGTTCAACGAATTCACACCAAAAGACAAGACTTGATGTATAAAGGTCTCACTCCGGAAAGAATGGAAAGTTTTCATCATTACGTAGCTGATGAGTCTACTGTAGGCGGTCAATGCTCAGTTTGCATTCAAGATGTTGAAGTTGGTAGAAAAGTGATACGTCTCGACTGCAAACATGAATTTTGTAAAGAATGCATTGAACAATGGTTTGCTGATCACAAAACTTGTCCTAATTGTAGACAATCATTTTAATAAAAACATTAACTCTATTATAAGTGTTATAAATTCTTAGTATAATTTTATTTTATACGTTTTATTTTCTTTGTCGCTTTAATAAATTCAGTACCTTTTTCTTCGTTTATTTTTATTGGTAAACATTTTAAAAATATTAAATACGAACTCTGTTTAACAAGATCTAAAGTTATTGAAAAGTATATGAACTTTGGTTGAATGCGTTTAGAAAATTAACAAAACACTTTTTGCATTTTAATGAAAATTTTATGTAGACAAACACTTAAAAAGGCTATAAATCATGTATTTTTAAAAACTAACTCATAACCTTTTCAGCCTATGTTAAAAAAAGTTTAAACCAATGTTGTAAACTTTGAATAAAAAATTCCAAAATTGGTCACATTCGTCTACGTCCGTAACGTCTAAGTTTTGTCTATATAAATAACAGTTATAAGTGATTTTCAAGCAAAAACTACAATGGCCCGCAAAACACCAACCAACCGCAAATCAATTGGAGGAAAAGCTCCTCGCAAGCAACGTGTCAGTATTGGAGTTATGGTTAGTACTTTTAATGTAAACTTATCTATTATTATATTTATGTTATATATTGTTATTTTATCAACAGATTGAAATCTTGGCAGAATTGAACGTTTTAATTCAAGCTAAACACCAAGATATAGAGAACAAAATCCAAAACGCAACAGAACTTCACCAACTACACGCCATTGAAACAAACTACCATTCAAGTACAAACTTGCACCGACGAAAAGTTTTAGAATTAAAACGAAAATTTCGAAACATAAATTCTAAACATTTAAAGACAAACTTGATAAACTTGAAAGTGAATTATGCCAGCACATGGACGCAACAGTTCAACGAATTCACACCAAAAGACAAGACTTGATGTATAAAGGTCTCACTCCGGAAAGAATGGAAAGTTTTCATCATTACGTAGCTGATGAGTCTACTGTAGGCGGTCAATGCTCAGTTTGCATTCAAGATGTTGAAGTTGGTAGAAAAGTGATACGTCTCAACTGCAAACATGAATTTTGTAAAGAATGCATTGAACAATGGTTTGCTGATCACAAAACTTGTCCTAATTGTAGACAATCATTTTAATAAAAACATTAACTCTATTATAAGTGTTATAAATTCTTAGTATAATTTTATTTTATACGTTTTATTTTCTTTGTCGCTTTAATAAATTCAGTACCTTTTTCTTCGTTTTTTTTATCGGTAAACATTTTAAAAATATTAAATACGAACTCGGTTTAACCAGATCTAAAGTTATTGAAAAGTATATGAACTTTGGTTGAGTGCGTTTAGAATATCAACAAAATACATTTTGCATTTTAATGAAACTTTTATGTAGACAAACACTTAAAAAGGCTATAAATCATGTATTTTTAAAAACTAACTCATAACCTTTTCAGCCTATGTTAAAAAAAATTTAAACCAAAGTTGTAAACTTTGAATAAAAAAATCCAAAATTGGTCACATTCGTCTACGTCCGTAACGTCTAGGTTTTGTCTATATAACTAACAGTTATAAGTGATTTTCAAGCAAAAACTACAATGGCCCGCAAAACACCAACAAACCGCAAATCAATTGGAGGAAAAGCTCCTCGCAAGCAACGTGTCAGTATTGGAGTTATGGTTAGTACTTTTAATGTAAACTTATCTATTATTATATTTATGTTATATATTGTTATTTTATCAACAGATTGAAATCTTGGCAGAATTGAACGTTTTAATTCAAGCTAAACACCAAGATATAGAGAACAAAATCCAAAACGCAACAGAACTTCACCAACTACACGCCATTGAAACAAACTACCATTCAAGTACAAACTTGCACCGACGAAAAGTTTTAGAATTAAAACGAAAATTTCGAAACATAAATTCTAAAACATTTAAAGACCAACTTGATAAACTTGAAAGTGAATTATGCCAGCACATGGACGCAACAGTTCAACGAATTCACACCAAAAGACAAGACTTGATGTATAAAGGTCTCACTCCGGAAAGAATGGAAAGTTTTCATCATTACGTAGCTGATGAGTCTACTGTAGGCGGTCAATGCTCAGTTTGCATTCAAGATGTTGAAGTTGGTAGAAAAGTGATACGTCTCGACTGCAAACATGAAT
The DNA here is from genome assembly GCF_965202585.1 of Thalia democratica. Taxonomy (NCBI): domain Eukaryota; kingdom Metazoa; phylum Chordata; class Thaliacea; order Salpida; family Salpidae; genus Thalia; species Thalia democratica. The sequence goes on from NC_139173.1 coordinate 25,099,049, forward strand.
TTTGTAAAGAATGCATTGAACAATGGTTTGCTGATCACAAAACTTGTCCTAATTGTAGACAATCATTTTAATAAAAACATTAACTCTATTATAAGTGTTATAAATTCTTAGTATAATTTTATTTTATACGTTTTATTTTCTTTGTCGCTTTAATAAATTCAGTACCTTTTTCTTCGTTTATTTTTATTGGTAAACATTTTAAAAATATTAAATACGAACTCTGTTTAACAAGATCTAAAGTTATTGAAAAGTATTTGAACTTTGGTTGAATGCGTTTAGAAAATTAACAAAACACTTTTTGCATTTTAATGAAAATTTTATGTAGACAAACACTTAAAAAGGCTATAAATCATGTATTTTTAAAAACTAACTCATAACCTTTTCAGCCTATGTTAAAAAAAGTTTAAACCAATGTTGTAAACTTTGAATAAAAAATTCCAAAATTGGTCACATTCGTCTACGTCCGTAACGTCTAGGTTTTGTCTATATAAGTAACAGTTATAAGTGATTTTCAAGCAAAAACTACAATGGCCCGCAAAACACCAACCAACCGCAAATCAATTGGAGGAAAAGCTCCTCGCAAGCAACGTGTCAGTATTGGAGTTATGGTTAGTACTTTTAATGTAAACTTATCTATTATTATATTTATGTTATATATTGTTATTTTATCAACAGATTGAAATCTTGGCAGAATTGAACGTTTTAATTCAAGCTAAACACCAAGATATAGAGAACAAAATCCGAAACGCAACAGAACTTCACCAACTACACGCCATTGAAACAAACTACCATTCAAGTACAAACTTGCACCGACGAAAAGTTTTAGAATTAAAACGAAAATTTCGAAACATAAATTCTAAAACATTTAAAGACAAACTTGATAAACTTGAAAGTGAATTATGCCAGCACATGGACGCAACAGTTCAACGAATTCACACCAAAAGACAAGACTTGATGTATAAAGGTCTCACTCCGGAAAGAATGGAAAGTTTTCATCATTACTTAGCTGATGAGTCTACTGTAGGCGGTCAATGCTCAGTTTGCATTCAAGATGTTGAAGTTGGTAGAAAAGTGATACGTCTCGACTGCAAACATGAATTTTGTAAAGAATGCATTGAACAATGGTTTGCTGATCACAAAACTTGTCCTAATTGTAGACAATCATTTTAATAAAAACATTAACTCTATTATAAGTGTTATAAATTCTTAGTATAATTTTATTTTATACGTTTTATTTTCTTTGTCGCTTTAATAAATTCAGTACCTTTTTCTTCGTTTTTTTTATCGGTAAACATTTTAAAAATATTAAATACGAACTCGGTTTAACCAGATCTAAAGTTATTGAAAAGTATATGAACTTTGGTTGAATGCGTTTAGAAAATTAACAAAACACTTTTTGCATTTTAATGAAAATTTTATATAGACAAACACTTAAAAAGGCTATAAATCATGTATTTTTAAAAACTAACTCATAACCTTTTCAGCCTATGTTAAAAAAAGTTTAAACCAATGTTGTAAACTTTGAATAAAAAATTCCAAAATTGGTCACATTCGTCTACGTCCGTAACGTCTAGGTTTTGTCTATATAAGTAACAGTTATAAGTGATTTTCAAGCAAAAACTACAATGGCCCGCAAAACACCAACCAACCGCAAATCAATTGGAGGAAAAGCTCCTCGCAAGCAACGTGTCAGTATTGGAGTTATGGTTAGTACTTTTAATGTAAACTTATCTATTATTATATTTATGTTATATATTGTTATTTTATCAACAGATTGAAATCTTGGCAGAATTGAACGTTTTAATTCAAGCTAAACACCAAGATATAGAGAACAAAATCCAAAACGCAACAGAACTTCACCAACTACACGCCATTGAAACAAACTACCATTCAAGTACAAACTTGCACCGACGAAAAGTTTTAGAATTAAAACGAAAATTTCGAAACATAAATTCTAAAACATTTAAAGACAAACTTGATAAACTTGAAAGTGAATTATGCCAGCACATGGACGCAACAGTTCAACGAATTCACACCAAAAGACAAGACTTGATGTATAAAGGTCTCACTCCGGAAAGAATGGAAAGTTTTCATCATTACGTAGCTGATGAGTCTACTGTAGGCGGTCAATGCTCAGTTTGCATTCAAGATGTTGAAGTTGGTAGAAAAGTGATACGTCTCGACTGCAAACATGAATTTTGTAAAGAATGCATTGAACAATGGTTTGCTGATCACAAAACTTGTCCTAATTGTAGACAATCATTTTAATAAAAACATTAACTCTATTATAAGTGTTATAAATTCTTAGTATAATTTTATTTTATACGTTTTATTTTCTTTGTCGCTTTAATAAATTCAGTACCTTTTTCTTCGTTTTTTTTATCGGTAAACATTTTAAAAATATTAAATACGAACTCGGTTTAACCAGATCTAAAGTTATTGAAAAGTATATGAACTTTGGTTGAATGCGTTTAGAAAATTAACAAAACACTTTTTGCATTTTAATGAAAATTTTATGTAGACAAACACTTAAAAAGGCTATAAATCATGTATTTTTAAAAACTAACTCATAACCTTTTCAGCCTATGTTAAAAAATTTTAAACCAATGTTGTAAACTTTGAATAAAAAATTCCAAAATTGGTCACATTCGTCTACGTCCGTAACGTCTAGGTTTTGTCTATATAAGTAACAGTTATAAGTGATTTTCAAGCAAAAACTACAATGGCCCGCAAAACACCAACCAACCGCAAATCAATTGGAGGAAAAGCTCCTCGCAAGCAACGTGTCAGTATTGGAGTTATGGTTAGTACTTTTAATGTAAACTTATCTATTATTATATTTATGTTATATATTGTTATTTTATCAACAGATTGAAATCTTGGCAGAATTGAACGTTTTAATTCAAGCTAAACACCAAGATATAGAGAACAAAATCCAAAACGCAACAGAACTTCACCAACTACACGCCATTGAAACAAACTACCATTCAAGTACAAACTTGCACCGACGAAAAGTTTTAGAATTAAAACGAAAATTTCGAAACATAAATTCTATAAAATTTAAAGACAAACTTGATAAACTTGAAAGTGAATTATGCCAGCACATGGACGCAACAGTTCAACGAATTCACACCAAAAGACAAGACTTGATGTATAAAGGTCTCACTCCGGAAAGAATGGAAAGTTTTCATCATTACGTAGCTGATGAGTCTACTGTAGGCGGTCAATGCTCAGTTTGCATTCAAGATGTTGAAGTTGGTAGAAAAGTGATACGTCTCGACTGCAAACATGAATTTTGTAAAGAATGCATTGAACAATGGTTTGCTGATCACAAAACTTGTCCTAATTGTAGACAATCATTTTAATAAAAACATTAACTCTATTATAAGTGTTATAAATTCTTAGTATAATTTTATTTTATACGTTTTATTTTCTTTGTCGCTTTAATAAATTCAGTACCTTTTTCTTCGTTTTTTTTATCGGTAAACATTTTAAAAATATTAAATACGAACTCGGTTTAACCAGATCTAAAGTTATTGAAAAGTATATGAACTTTGGTTGAATGCGTTTAGAAAATTAACAAAACACTTTTTGCATTTTAATGAAAATTTTATGTAGACAAACACTTAAAAAGGCTATAAATCATGTATTTTTAAAAACTAACTCATAACCTTTTCAGCCTATGTTAAAAAAAATTTAAACCAAAGTTGTAAACTTTGAATAAAAAAATCGAAAATTGGTCACATTCGTCTACGTCCGTAACGTCTAGCTTTTGTCTATATAAGTAACAGTTATAAGTGATTTTCAAGCAAAAACTACAATGGCCCGCAAAACACCAACCAACCGCAAATCAATTGGAGGAAAAGCTCCTCGCAAGCAACGTGTCAGTATTGGAGTTATGGTTAGTACTTTTAATGTAAACTTATCTATTATTATATTTATGTTATATATTGTTATTTTATCAACAGATTGAAATCTTGGCAGAATTGAACGTTTTAATTCAAGCTAAACACCAAGATATAGAGAACAAAATCCAAAACGCAACAGAACTTCACCAACTACACGCCATTGAAACAAACTACCATTCAAGTACAAACTTGCACCGACGAAAAGTTTTAGAATTAAAACGAAAATTTCGAAACATAAATTCTAAACATTTAAAGACAAACTTGATAAACTTGATAGTGAATTATGCCAGCACATGGACGCAACAGTTCAACGAATTCACACCAAAAGACAAGACTTGATGTATAAAGGTCTCACTCCGGAAAGAATGGAAAGTTTTCATCATTACGTAGCTGATGAGTCTACTGTAGGCGGTCAATGCTCAGTTTGCATTCAAGATGTTGAAGTTGGTAGAAAAGTGATACGTCTCGACTGCAAACATGAATTTTGTAAAGAATGCATTGAACAATGGTTTGCTGATCACAAAACTTGTCCTAATTGTAGACAATCATTTTAATAAAAACATTAACTCTATTATAAGTGTTATAAATTCTTAGTATAATTTTATTTTATACGTTTTATTTTCTTTGTCGCTTTAATAAATTCAGTACCTTTTTCTTCGTTTTTTTTATCGGTAAACATTTTAAAAATATTAAATACGAACTCGGTTTAACCAGATCTAAAGTTATTGAAAAGTATATGAACTTTGGTTGAATGCGTTTAGAAAATTAACAAAACACTTTTTGCATTTTAATGAAAATTTTATGTAGACAAACACTTAAAAAGGCTATAAATCATGTATTTTTAAAAACTAACTCATAACCTTTTCAGCCTATGTTAAAAAAAGTTTAAACCAATGTTGTAAACTTTGAATAAAAAATTCCAAAATTGGTCACATTCGTCTACGTCCGTAACGTCTAGCTTTTGTCTATATAAGTAACAGTTATAAGTGATTTTCAAGCAAAAACTACAATGGCCCGCAAAACACCAACCAACCGCAAATCAATTGGAGGAAAAGTTCCTCGCAAGCAACGTGTCAGTATTGGAGTTATGGTTAGTACTTTTAATGTAAACTTATCTATTATTATATTTATGTTATATATTGTTATTTTATCAACAGATTGAAATCTTGGCAGAATTGAACGTTTTAATTCAAGCTAAACACCAAGATATAGAGAACAAAATCCAAAACGCAACAGAACTTCACCAACTACACGCCATTGAAACAAACTACCATTCAAGTACAAACTTGCACCGACGAAAAGTTTTAGAATTAAAACGAAAATTTCGAAACATAAATTCTAAACATTTAAAGACAAACTTGATAAACTTGAAAGTGAATTATGCCAGCACATGGACGCAACAGTTCAACGAATTCACACCAAAAGACAAGACTTGATGTATAAAGGTCTCACTCCGGAAAGAATGGAAAGTTTTCATCATTACGTAGCTGATGAGTCTACTGTAGGCGGTCAATGCTCAGTTTGCATTCAAGATGTTGAAGTTGGTAGAAAAGTGATACGTCTCGACTGCAAACATGAATTTTGTAAAGAATGCATTGAACAATGGTTTGCTGATCACAAAACTTGTCCTAATTGTAGACAATCATTTTAATAAAAACATTAACTCTATTATAAGTCTTATAAATTCTTAGTATAATTTTATTTTATACGTTTTATTTTCTTTGTCGCTTTAATAAATTCAGTACCTTTTTCTTCGTTTTTTTTATCGGTAAACATTTTAAAAATATTAAATACGAACTCGGTTTAACCAGATCTAAAGTTATTGAAAAGTATATGAACTTTGGTTGAATGCGTTTAGAAAATTAACAAAACACTTTTTGCATTTTAATGAAAATTTTATGTAGACAAACACTTAAAAAGGCTATAAATCATGTATTTTTAAAAACTAACTCATAACATTTTCAGCCTATGTTAAAAAAAGTTTAAACCAATGTTGTAAACTTTGAATAAAAAATTCCAAAATTGGTCACATTCGTCTACGTCCGTAACGTCTAGCTTTTGTCTATATAAGTAACAGTTATAAGTGATTTTCAAGCAAAAACTACAATGGCCCGCAAAACACCAACCAACCGCAAATCAATTGGAGGAAAAGCTCCTCGCAAGCAACGTGTCAGTATTGGAGTTATGGTTAGTACTTTTAATGTAAACTTATCTATTATTATATTTATGTTATATATTGTTATTTTATCAACAGATTGAAATCTTGGCAGAATTGAACGTTTTAATTCAAGCTAAACACCAAGATATAGAGAACAAAATCCAAAACGCAACAGAACTTTACCAACTACACGCCATTGAAACAAACTACCATTCAAGTACAAACTTGCACCGACGAAAAGTTTTAGAATTAAAACGAAAATTTCGAAATATAAATTCTTAACATTTAAAGACAAACTTGATAAACTTGAAAGTGAATTATGCCAGCACATGGACGCAACAGTTCAACGAATTCACACCAAAAGACAAGACTTGATGTATAAAGGTCTCACTCCGGAAAGAATGGAAAGTTTTCATCATTACGTAGCTGATGAGTCTACTGTAGGCGGTCAATGCTCAGTTTGCATTCAAGATGTTGAAGTTGGTAGAAAAGTGATACGTCTCGACTGCAAACATGAATTTTGTAAAGAATGCATTGAACAATGGTTTGCTGATCACAAAACTTGTCATAATTGTAGACAATCATTTTAATAAAAACATTAACTCTATTATAAGTGTTATAAATTCTTAGTATAATTTTATTTCATACGTTTTATTTTCTTTGTCGCTTTAATAAATTCAGTACCTTTTTCTTCGTTTTTTTTTATTGGTAAACATTTTAAAAATATTAAATACGAACTCGGTTTAACCAGATCTAAAGTTATTGAAAAGTATATGAACTTTGGTTGAATGCGTTTAGAAAATTAACAAAACACTTTTTGCATTTTAATGAAAATTTTATGTAGACAAACACTTAAAAAGGCTATAAATCATGTATTTTTAAAAACTAACTCATAACCTTTTCAGCCTATGTTAAAAAAAATTTAAACCAAAGTTGTAAACTTTGAATAAAAAAATCCAAAATTGGTCACATTCGTCTACGTCCGTAACGTCTAGGTTTTGTCTATATAAGTAACAGTTATAAGTGATTTTCAAGCAAAAACTACAATGGCCCGCAAAACACCAACCAACCGCAAATCAATTGGAGGAAAAGCTCCTCGCAAGCAACGTGTCAGTATTGGAGTTATGGTTAGTACTTTTAATGTAAACTTATCTATTATTATATTTATGTTATATATTGTTATTTTATCAACAGATTGAAATCTTGGCAGAATTGAACGTTTTAATTCAAGCTAAACACCAAGATATAGAGAACAAAATCCAAAACGCAACAGAACTTCACCAACTACACGCCATTGAAACAAACTACCATTCAAGTACAAACTTGCACCGACGAAAAGTTTTAGAATTAAAACGAAAATTTCGAAACATAAATTCTAAAACATTTAAAGACAAACTTGATAAACTTGAAAGTGAATTATGCCAGCACATAAACGCAACAGTTCAACGAATTCACACCAAAAGACAAGACTTGATGTATAAAGGTCTCACTCCGGAAAGAATGGAAAGTTTTCATCATTACGTAGCTGATGAGTCTACTGTAGGCGGTCAATGCTCAGTTTGCATTCAAGATGTTGAAGTTGGTAGAAAAGTGATACGTCTCGACTGCAAACATGAATTTTGTAAAGAATGCATTGAACAATGGTTTGCTGATCACAAAACTTGTCCTAATTGTAGACAATCATTTTAATAAAAACATTAACTCTATTATAAGTGTTATAAATTCTTAGTATAATTTTATTTTATACGTTTTATTTTCTTTGTCGCTTTAATAAATTCAGTACCTTTTTCTTCGTTTTTTTTATCGGTAAACATTTTAAAAATATTAAATACGAACTCGGTTTAACCAGATCTAAAGTTATTGAAAAGTATATGAACTTTGGTTGAATGCGTTTAGAAAATTAACAAAACACTTTTTGCATTTTAATGAAAATTTTATATAGACAAACACTTAAAAAGGCTATAAATCATGTATTTTTAAAAACTAACTCATAACCTTTTCAGCCTATGTTAAAAAATTTTAAACCAATGTTGTAAACTTTGAATAAAAAATTCCAAAATTGGTCACATTCGTCTACGTCCGTAACGTCTAGGTTTTGTCTATATAAGTAACAGTTATAAGTGATTTTCAAGCAAAAACTACAATGGCCCGCAAAACACCAACCAACCGCAAATCAATTGGAGGAAAAGCTCCTCGCAAGCAACGTGTCAGTATTGGAGTTATGGTTAGTACTTTTAATGTAAACTTATCTATTATTATATTTATGTTATATATTGTTATTTTATCAACAGATTGAAATCTTGGCAGAATTGAACGTTTTAATTCAAGCTAAACACCAAGATATAGAGAACAAAATCCAAAACGCAACAGAACTTCACCAACTACACGCCATTGAAACAAACTACCATTCAAGTACAAACTTGCACCGACGAAAAGATTTAGAATTAAAACGAAAATTTCGAAACATAAATTCTAAAACATTTAAAGACAAACTTGATAAACTTGAAAGTGAATTATGCCAGCACATGGACGCAACAGTTCAACGAATTCACACCAAAAGACAAGACTTGATGTATAAAGGTCTCACTCCGGAAAGAATGGAAAGTTTTCATCATTACGTAGCTGATGAGTCTACTGTAGGCGGTCAATGCTCAGTTTGCATTCAAGATGTTGAAGTTGGTAGAAAAGTGATACGTCTCGACTGCAAACATGAATTTTGTAAAGAATGCATTGAACAATGGTTTGCTGATCACAAAACTTGTCCTAATTGTAGACAATCATTTTAATAAAAACATTAACTCTATTATAAGTGTTATAAATTCTTAGTATAATTTTATTTTATACGTTTTATTTTCTTTGTCGCTTTAATAAATTCAGTACCTTTTTCTTCGTTTTTTTTATCGGTAAACATTTTAAAAATATTAAATACGAACTCGGTTTAACCAGATCTAAAGTTATCGAAAAGTATATGAACTTTGGTTGAATGCGTTTAGAAAATTAACAAAACACTTTTTGCATTTTAATGAAAATTTTATGTAGACAAACACTTAAAAAGGCTATAAATCATGTATTTTTAGAAACTAACTCATAACCTTTTCAGCCTATGTTAAAAAAAGTTTAAACCAATGTTGTAAACTTTGAATAAAAAATTTCAAAATTGGTCACATTCGTCTACGTCCGTAACGTCTAGGTTTTGTCTATATAACTAACAGTTATAAGTGATTTTCAAGCAAAAACTACAATGGCCCGCAAAACACCAACCAACCGCAAATCAATTGGAGGAAAAGCTCCTCGCAAGCAACGTGTCAGTATTGGAGTTATGGTTAGTACTTTTAATGTAAACTTATCTATTATTATATTTATGTTATATATTGTTATTTTATCAACAGATTGAAATCTTGGCAGAATTGAACGTTTTAATTCAAGCTAAACACCAAGATATAGAGAACAAAATCCAAAACGCAACAGAACTTCACCAACTACACGCCATTGAAACAAACTACCATTCAAGTACAAACTTGCACCGACGAAAAGTTTTAGAATTAAAACGAAAATTTCGAAACATAAATTCTAAAACATTTAAAGACAAACTTGATAAACTTGAAAGTGAATTATGCCAGCACATGGACGCAACAGTTCAACGAATTCACACCAAAAGACAAGACTTGATGTATAAAGGTCTCACTCCGGAAAGAATGGAAAGTTTTCATCATTACGTAGCTGATGAGTCTACTGTAGGCGGTCAATGCTCAGTTTGCATTCAAGATGTTGAAGTTGGTAGAAAAGTGATACGTCTCGACTGCAAACATGAATTTTGTAAAGAATGCATTGAACAATGGTTTGCTGATCACAAAACTTGTCCTAATTGTAGACAATCATTTTAATAAAAACATTAACTCTATTATAAGTGTTATAAATTCTTAGTATAATTTTATTTTATACGTTTTATTTTCTTTGTCGCTTTAATAAATTCAGTACCTTTTTCTTCGTTTTTTTTATCGGTAAACATTTTAAAAATATTAAATACGAACTCGGTTTAACTAGATCTAAAGTTATTGAAAAGTATATGAACTTTGGTTGAATACGTTTAGAAAATTAACAAAACACTTTTTGCATTTTAATGAAAATTTTATGTAGACAAACACTTAAAAAGGCTATAAATCATGTATTTTTAAAAACTAACTCATAACCTTTTCAGCCTATGTTAAAAAGAGTTTAAACCAATGTTGTCAACTTTGAATAAAAAGTTCCAAAATTGGTCACATTCGTCTACGTCCGTAACGTTTAGGTTTTGTCTATATAAGTAACAGTTATAAGTGATTTTCAAGCAAAAACTACAATGGCCCGCAAAACACCAACCAACCGCAAATCAATTGGAGGAAAAGCTCCTCGCAAGCAACGTGTCAGTATTGGAGTTATGGTTAGTACTTTTAATGTAAACTTATCTATTATTATATTTATGTTATATATTGTTATTTTATCAACAGATTGAAATCTTGGCAGAATTGAACGTTTTAATTCAAGCTAAACACCAAGGTATAGAGAACAAAATCCAAAACGCAACAGAACTTCACCAACTACACGCCATTGAAACAAACTACCATTCAAGTACAAACTTGCACCGACGAAAAGTTTTAGAATTAAAACGAAAATTTCGAAACATAAATTCTAAAACATTTAAAGACAAACTTGATAAACTTGAAAGTGAATTATGCCAGCACATGGACGCAACAGTTCAACGAATTCACACCAAAAGACAAGACTTGATGTATAAAGGTCTCACTCCGGAAAGAATGGAAAGTTTTCATCATTACGTAGCTGATGAGTCTACTGTAGGCGGTCAATGCTCAGTTTGCATTCAAGATGTTGAAGTTGGTAGAAAAGTGATACGTCTCGACTGCAAACATGAATTTTGTAAAGAATGCATTGAACAATGGTTTGCTGATCACAAAACTTGTCCTAATTGTAGACAATCATTTTAATAAAAACATTAACTCTATTATAAGTGTTATAAATTCTTAGTATAATTTTATTTTATACGTTTTATTTTCTTTGTCGCTTTAATAAATTCAGTACCTTTTTCTTCGTTTTTTTTTATTGGTAAACATTTTAAAAATATTAAATACGAACTCGGTTTAACAAGATCTAAAGTTATTGAAAAGTATATGAACTTTGGTTGAATGCGTTTAGAAAATTAACAAAACACTTTTTGCATTTTAATGAAAATTTTATGTAGACAAACACTTAAAAAGGCTATAAATCATGTATTTTTAAAAACTAACTCATAACCTTTTCAGCCTATGTTAAAAAAAGTTTAAACCAATGTTGTAAACTTTGAATAAAAAAATCCAAAATTGGTCACATTCGTCTACGTCCGTAACGTCTAGGTTTTGTCTATATAACTAACAGTTATAAGTGATTTTCAGGCAAAAACTACAATGGCCCGCAAAACACCAACCAACCGCAAATCAATTGGAGGAAAAGCTCCTCGCAAGCAACGTGTCAGTATTGGAGTTATGGTTAGTACTTTTAATGTAAACTTATCTATTATTATATTTATGTTATATATTGTTATTTTATCAACAGATTGAAATCTTGGCAGAATTGAACGTTTTAATTCAAGCTAAACACCAAGATATAGAGAACAAAATCCAAAACGCAACAGAACTTTACCAACTACACGCCATTGAAACAAACTACCATTCAAGTACAAACTTGCACCGACGAAAAGTTTTAGAATTAAAACGAAAATTTCGAAACATAAATTCTAAAAAATTTAAAGACAAACTTGATAAACTTGAAAGTGAATTATGCCAGCACATGGACGCAACAGTTCAACGAATTCACACCAAAAGACAAGACTTGATGTATAAAGGTCTCACTCCGGAAAGAATGGAAAGTTTTCATCATTACGTAGCTGATGAGTCTACTGTAGGCGGTCAATGCTCAGTTTGCATTCAAGATGTTGAAGTTGGTAGAAAAGTGATACGTCTCGACTGCAAACATGAATTTTGTAAAGAATGCATTGAACAATGGTTTGCTGATCACAAAACTTGTCCTAATTGTAGACAATCATTTTAATAAAAACATTAACTCTATTATAAGTGTTATAAATTCTTAGTATAATTTTATTTTATACGTTTTATTTTCTTTGTCGCTTTAATAAATTCAGTACCTTTTTCTTCGTTTTTTTTATCGGTAAACATTTTAAAAATATTAAATACGAACTCGGTTTAACCAGATCTAAAGTTATTGAAAAGTATATGAACTTTGGTTGAATGCGTTTAGAAAATTAACAAAACACTTTTTGCATTTTAATGAAAATTTTATGTAGACAAACACTTAAAAAGGCTATAAATCATGTATTTTTAAAAACTAACTCATAACCTTTTCAGCCTATGTTAAAAAAAGTTTAAACCAATGTTGTAAACTTTGAATAAAAAATTCCAAAATTGGTCACATTCGTCTACGTCCGTAACGTCTAGAGTTTGTCTATATAAATAACAGTTATAAGTGATTTTCAAGCAAAAACTACAATGGCCCGCAAAACACCAACCAACCGCAAATCAATTGGAGGAAAAGCTCCTCGCAAGCAACGTGTCAGTATTGGAGTTATGGTTAGTACTTTTAATGTAAACTTATCTATTATTATATTTATGTTATATATTGTTATTTTATCAACAGATTGAAATCTTGGCAGAATTGAACGTTTTAATTCAAGCTAAACACCAAGATATAGAGAACAAAATCCAAAACGCAACAGAACTTCACCAACTACACGCCATTGAAACAAACTACCATTCAAGTACAAACTTGCACCGACGAAAAGTTTTAGAATTAAAACGAAAATTTCGAAACATAAATTCTAAACATTTAAAGACAAACTTGATAAACTTGAAAGTGAATTATGCCAGCACATGGACGCAACAGTTCAACGAATTCACACCAAAAGACAAGACTTGATGTATAAAGGTCTCACTCCGGAAAGAATGGAAAGTTTTCATCATTACGTAGCTGATGAGTCTACTGTAGGCGGTCAATGCTCAGTTTGCATTCAAGATGTTGAAGTTGGTAGAAAAGTGATACGTCTCGACTGCAAACATGAATTTTGTAAAGAATGCATTGAACAATGGTTTGCTGATCACAAAACTTGTCCTAATTGTAGACAATCATTTTAATAAAAACATTAACTCTATTATAAGTGTTATAAATTCTTAGTATAATTTTATTTTATACGTTTTATTTTCTTTGTCGCTTTAATAAATTCAGTACCTTTTTCTTCGTTTTTTTTATCGGTAAACATTTTAAAAATATTAAATACGAACTCGGTTTAACCAGATCTAAAGTTATTGAAAAGTATATGAACTTTGGTTGAATGCGTTTAGAAAATTAACAAAACACTTTTTGCATTTTAATGAAAATTTTATGTAGACAAACACTTAAAAAGGCTATAAATCATGTATTTTTAAAAACTAACTCATAACCTTTTCAGCCTATGTTAAAAAAAGTTTAAACCAATGTTGTAAACTTTGAATAAAAAGTTCCAAAATTGGTCACATTCGTCTACGTCCGTAACGTCTAGGTTTTGTCTATATAACTAACAGTTATAAGTGATTTTCAAGCAAAAACTACAATGGCCCGCAAAACACCAACCAACCGCAAATCAATTGGAGGAAAAGCTCCTCGCAAGCAACGTGTCAGTATTGGAGTTATGGTTAGTACTTTTAATGTAAACTTATCTATTATTATATTTATGTTATATATTGTTATTTTATCAACAGATTGAAATCTTGGCAGAATTGAACGTTTTAATTCAAGCTAAACACCAAGATATAGAGAACAAAATCCAAAACGCAACAGAACTTCACCAACTACACGCCATTGAAACAAACTACCATTCAAGTACAAACTTGCACCGACGAAAAGTTTTAGAATTAAAACGAAAATTTCGAAACATAAATTCTAAAAAATTTAAAGACAAACTTGATAAACTTGAAAGTGAATTATGCCAGCACATGGACGCAACAGTTCAACGAATTCACACCAAAAGACAAGACTTGATGTATAAAGGTCTCACTCCGGAAAGAATGGAAAGTTTTCATCATTACGTAGCTGATGAGTCTACTGTAGGCGGTCAATGCTCAGTTTGCATTCAAGATGTTGAAGTTGGTAGAAAAGTGATACGTCTCGACTGCAAACATGAATTTTGTAAAGAATGCATTGAACAATGGTTTGCTGATCACAAAACTTGTCCTAATTGTAGACAATCATTTTAATAAAAACATTAACTCTATTATAAGTGTTATAAATTCTTAGTATAATTTTATTTTATACGTTTTATTTTCTTTGTCGCTTTAATAAATTCAGTACCTTTTTCTTCGTTTTTTTTATCGGTAAACATTTTGAAAATATTAAATACGAACTCGGTTTAACCAGATCTAAAGTTATTGAAAAGTATATGAACTTTGGTTGAATGCGTTTAGAAAATTAACAAAACACTTTTTGCATTTTAATGAAAATTTTATGTAGACAAACACTTAAAAAGGCTATAAATCATGTATTTTTAAAAACTAACTCATAACCTTTTCAGCCTATGTTAAAAAAAGTTTAAACCAAAGTTGTAAACTTTGAATAAAAAAATCCAAAATTGGTCACATTCGTCTACGTCCGTAACGTCTAGGTTTTGTCTATATAAGTAACAGTTATAAGTGATTTTCAAGCAAAAACTACAATGGCCCGCAAAACACCAACCAACCGCAAATCAATTGGAGGAAAAGCTCCTCGCAAGCAACGTGTCAGTATTGGAGTTATGGTTAGTACTTTTAATGTAAACTTATCTATTATTATATTTATGTTATATATTGTTATTTTATCAACAGATTGAAATCTTGGCAGAATTGAACGTTTTAATTCAAGCTAAACACCAAGATATAGAGAACAAAATCCAAAACGCAACAGAACTTCACCAACTACACGCCATTGAAACAAACTACCATTCAAGTACAAACTTGCACCGACGAAAAGTTTTAGAATTAAAACGAAAATTTCGAAACATAAATTCTAAAACATTTAAAGACAAACTTGATAAACTTGAAAGTGAATTATGCCAGCACATGGACGCAACAGTTCAACGAATTCACACCAAAAGACAAGACTTGATGTATAAAGGTCTCACTCCGGAAAGAATGGAAAGTTTTCATCATTACGTAGCTGATGAGTCTACTGTAGGCGGTCAATGCTCAGTTTGCATTCAAGATGTTGAAGTTGGTAGAAAAGTGATACGTCTCGACTGCAAACATGAATTTTGTAAAGAATGCATTGAACAATGGTTTGCTGATCACAAAACTTGTCCTAATTGTAGACAATCATTTTAATAAAAACATTAACTCTATTATAAGTGTTATAAATTCTTAGTAAAATTTTATTTTATACGTTTTATTTTCTTTGTCGCTTTAATAAATTCAGTACTTTTTTCTTCGTTTTTTTTTATCGGTAAACATTTTAAAAATATTAAATACGAACTCGGTTTAACCAGATCTAAAGTTATTGAAAAGTATATGAACTTTGGTTGAATGCGTTTAGAAAATTAACAAAACACTTTTTGCATTTTAATGAAAATTTTATGTAGACAAACACTTAAAAAGGCTATAAATCATGTATTTTTAAAAACTAACTCATAACCTTTTCAGCCTATGTTAAAACAAATTTAAACCAAAGTTGTAAACTTTGAATAAAAAAATCCAAAATTGGTCACATTCGTCTACGTCCGTAACGTCTAGGTTTTGTCTATATAACTAACAGTTATAAGTGATTTTCAAGCAAAAACTACAATGGCCCGCAAAACACCAACCAACCGCAAATCAATTGGAGGAAAAGCTCCTCGCAAGCAACGTGTCAGTATTGGAGTTATGGTTAGTACTTTTAATGTAAACTTATCTATTATTATATTTATGTTATATATTGTTATTTTATCAACAGATTGAAATCTTGGCAGAATTGAACGTTTTAATTCAAGCTAAACACCAAGATATAGAGAACAAAATCCAAAACGCAACAGAACTTCACCAACTACACGCCATTGAAACAAACTACCATTCAAGTACAAACTTGCACCGACGAAAAGTTTTAGAATTAAAACGAAAATTTCAAAACATAAATTCTAAACATTTAAAGACAAACTTGATAAACTTGAAAGTGAATTATGCCAGCACATGGACGCAACAGTTCAACGAATTCACACCAAAAGACAAGACTTGATGTATAAAGGTCTCACTCCGGAAAGAATGGAAAGTTTTCATCATTACGTAGCTGATGAGTCTACTGTAGGCGGTCAATGCTCAGTTTGCATTCAAGATGTTGAAGTTGGTAGAAAAGTGATACGTCTCGACTGCAAACATGAATTTTGTAAAGAATGCATTGAACAATGGTTTGCTGATCACAAAACTTGTCCTAATTGTAGACAATCATTTTAATAAAAACATTAACTCTATTATAAGTGTTATAAATTCTTAGTAAAATTTTATTTTATACGTTTTATTTTCTTTGTCGCTTTAATAAATTCAGTACCTTTTTCTTCGTTTTTTTTATCGGTAAACATTTTAAAAATATTAAATACGAACTCGGTTTAACCAGATCTAAAGTTATTGAAAATTATATGAACTTTGGTTGAGTGCGTTTAGAAAATCAACAAAACACTTTTTGCATTTTAATGAAAATTTTATGTAGAAAAACACTTAAAAAGGCTATAAATCATGTATTTTTAAAAACTAACTCATAACCTTTTCAGCCTATGTTAAAACAAATTTAAACCAAAGTTGTAAACTTTGAATAAAAAAATCCAAAATTGGTCACATTCGTCTACGTCCGTAGCGTCTAGGTTTTGTCTATATAACTAACAGTTATAAGTGATTTTCAAGCAAAAACTACAATGGCCCGCAAAACACCAACCAACCGCAAATCAATTGGAGGAAAAGCTCCTCGCAAGCAACGTGTCAGTATTGGAGTTATGGTTAGTACTTTTAATGTAAACTTATCTATTATTATATTTATGTTATATATTGTTATTTTATCAACATATTGAAATCTTGGCAGAATTGAACGTTTTAATTCAAGCTAAACACCAAGATATAGAGAACAAAATCCAAAACGCAACAGAACTTCACCAACTACACGCCATTGAAACAAACTACCATTCAAGTACAAACTTGCACCGACGAAAAGTTTTAGAATTAAAACGAAAATTTCGAAACATAAATTCTAAAACATTTAAAGACAAACTTGATAAACTTGAAAGTGAATTATGCCAGCACATGGACGCAACAGTTCAACGAATTCACACCAAAAGACAAGACTTGATGTATAAAGGTCTCACTCCGGAAAGAATGGAAAGTTTTCATCATTACGTAGCTGTTGAGTCTACTGTAGGAGGTCAATGCTCAGTTTGCATTCAAGATGTTGAAGTTGGTAGAAAAGTGATACGTCTCGACTGCAAACATGAATTTTGTAAAGAATGCATTGAACAATGGTTTGCTGATCACAAAACTTGTCCTAATTGTAGACAATCATTTTAATAAAAACATTAACTCTATTATAAGTGTTATAAATTCTTAGTATAATTTTATTTTATACGTTTTATTTTCTTTGTCGCTTTAATAAATTCAGTACCTTTTTCTTCGTTTTTTTTATCGGTAAACATTTTAAAAATATTAAATACGAACTCGGTTTAACCAGATCTAAAGTTATTGAAAAGTATATGAACTTTGGTTGAATGCGTTTAGAAAATTAACAAAACACGTTTTGCATTTTAATGAAAATTTTATGTAGACAAACACTTAAAAAGGCTATAAATCATGTATTTTTAAAAACTAACTCATAACCTTTTCAGCCTATGTTAAAACAAATTTAAACCAAAGTTGTAAACTTTGAATAAAAAAATCCAAAATTGGTCACATTCGTCTACGTCCGTAACGTCTAGGTTTTGTCTATATAACTAACAGTTATAAGTTATTTTCAAGCAAAAACTACAATGGCCCGCAAAACACCAACCAACCGCAAATCAATTGGAGGAAAAGCTCCTCGCAAGCAACGTGTCAGTATTGGAGTTATGGTTAGTACTTTTAATGTAAACTTATCTATTATTATATTTATGTTATATATTGTTATTTTATCAACAGATTGAAATCTTGGCAGAATTGAACGTTTTAATTCAAGCTAAACACCAAGATATAGAGAACAAAATCCAAAACGCAACAGAACTTCACCAACTACACGCCATTGAAACAAACTACCATTCAAGTACAAACTTGCACCGACGAAAAGTTTTAGAATTAAAACGAAAATTTCGAAACATAAATTCTAAACATTTAAAGACAAACTTGATAAACTTGAAAGTGAATTATGCCAGCACATGGACGCAACAGTTCAACGAATTCACACCAAAAGACAAGACTTGATGTATAAAGGTCTCACTCCGGAAAGAATGGAAAGTTTTCATCATTACGTAGCTGATGAGTCTACTGTAGGCGGTCAATGCTCAGTTTGCATTCAAGATGTTGAAGTTGGTAGAAAAGTGATACGTCTCGACTGCAAACATGAATTTTGTAAAGAATGCATTGAACAACGGTTTGCTGATCACAAAACTTGTCCTAATTGTAGACAATCATTTTAATAAAAACATTAACTCTATTATAAGTGTTATAAATTCTTAGTATAATTTTATTTTATACGTTTTATTTTCTTTGTCGCTTTAATAAATTCAGTACCTTTTTCTTCGTTTTTTTTATCGGTAAACATTTTAAAAATATTAAATACGAACTCGGTTTAACCAGATCTAAAGTTATTGAAAAGTATATGAACTTTGGTTGAATGCGTTTAGAAAATTAACAAAACACTTTTTGCATTTTAATGAAAATTTTATGTAGACAAACACTTAAAAAGGCTATAAATCATGTATTTTTAAAAACTAACTCATAACCTTTTCAGCCTATGTTAAAAAAAGTTTAAACCAATGTTGTAAACTTTGAATAAAAAATTCCAAAATTGGTCACATTCGTCTACGTCCGTAACGTCTAGGTTTTGTCTATATAAATAACAGTTATAAGTGATTTTCAAGCAAAAACTACAATGGCCCGCAAAACACCAACCAACCGCAAATCAATTGGAGGAAAAGCTCCTCGCAAGCAACGTGTCAGTATTGGAGTTATGGTTAGTACTTTTAATGTAAACTTATCTATTATTATATTTATGTTATATATTGTTATTTTATCAACATATTGAAATCTTGGCAGAATTGAACGTTTTAATTCAAGCTAAACACCAAGATATAGAGAACAAAATCCAAAACGCAACAGAACTTCACCAACTACACGCCATTGAAACAAACTACCATTCAAGTACAAACTTGCACCGACGAAAAGTTTTAGAATTAAAACGAAAATTTCGAAACATAAATTCTAAACATTTAAAGACAAACTTGATAAACTTGAAAGTGAATTATGCCAGCACATGGACGCAACAGTTCAACGAATTCACACCAAAAGACAAGACTTGATGTATAAAGGTCTCACTCCGGAAAGAATGGAAAGTTTTCATCATTACGTAGCTGATGAGTCTACTGTAGGCGGTCAATGCTCAGTTTGCATACAAGATGTTGAAGTTGGTAGAAAAGTGATACGTCTCGACTGCAAACATGAATTTTGTAAAGAATGCAGTGAACAATGGTTTGCTGATCACAAAACTTGTCCTAATTGTAGACAATCATTTTAATAAAAACATTAACTCTATTATAAGTGTTATAAATTCTTAGTATAATTTTATTTTATGCGTTTTATTTTCTTTGTCGCTTTAATAAATTCAGTACCTTTTTCTTCGTTTTTTTTTATCGGTAAACATTTTAAAAATATTAAATACGAACTCGGTTTAACCAGATCTAAAGTTATTGAAAAGTATATGAACTTTGGTTGAATGCGTTTAGAAAATTAACAAAACACTTTTTGCATTTTAATGAAAATTTTATGTAGACAAACACTTAAAAAGGCTATAAATCATGTATTTTCAAAAACTAACTCATAACCTTTTCAGCCTATGTTAAAAAAAGTTTAAACCAATGTTGTAAACTTTGAATAAAAAATTCCAAAATTGGTCACATTCGTCTACGTCCGTAACGTCTAGGTTTTGTCTATATAATTAACAGTTATAAGTGATTTTCAAGCAAAAACTACAATGGCCCGCAAAACACCAACCAACCGCAAATCAATTGGAGGAAAAGCTCCTCGCAAGCAACGTGTCAGTATTGGAGTTATGGTTAGTACTTTTAATGTAAACTTATCTATTATTATATTTATGTTATATATTGTTATTTTATCAACAGATTGAAATCTTGGCAGAATTGAACGTTTTAATTCAAGCTAAACACCAAGATAAAGAGAACAAAATCCAAAACGCAACAGAACTTCACCAACTACACGCAATTGAAACAAACTACCATTCAAGTACAAACTTGCACCGACGAAAAGTTTTAGAATTAAAACGAAAATTTCGAAACATAAATTCTAAAACATTTAAAGACAAACTTGATAAACTTGAAAGTGAATTATGCCAGCACATGGACGCAACAGTTCAACGAATTCACACCAAAAGACAAGACTTGATGTATAAAGGTCTCACTCCGGAAAGAATGGAAAGTTTTCATCATTACGTAGCTGATGAGTCTACTGTAGGCGGTCAATGCTCAGTTTGCATTCAAGATGTTGAAGTTGGTAGAAAAGTGATACGTCTCGACTGCAAACATGAATTTTGTAAAGAATGCATTGAACAATGGTTTGCTGATCACAAAACTTGTCCTAATTGTAGACAATCATTTTAATAAAAACATTAACTCTATTATAAGTGTTATAAATTCTTAGTATAATTTTATTTTATACGTTTTATTTTCTTTGTCGCTTTAATAAATTCAGTACCTTTTTCTTCGTTTTTTTTATCGGTAAACATTTTAAAAATATTAAATACGAACTCGGTTTAACCAGATCTAAAGTTATTGAAAAGTATATGAACTTTGGTTGAATGCGTTTAGAAAATTAACAAAACACTTTTTGCATTTTAATGAAAATTTTATATAGACAAACACTTAAAAAGGCTATAAATCATGTATTTTTAAAAACTAACTCATAACCTTTTCAGCCTATGTTAAAAAAAGTTTAAACCAATGTTGTAAACTTTGAATAAAAAATTCCAAAATTGGTCACATTCGTCTACGTCCGTAACGTCTAGGTTTTGTCTATATAAGTAACAGTTATAAGTGATTTTCAAGCAAAAACTACAATGGCCCGCAAAACACCAACCAACCGCAAATCAATTGGAGGAAAAGCTCCTCGCAAGCAACGTGTCAGTATTGGAGTTATGGTTAGTACTTTTAATGTAAACTTATCTATTATTATATTTATGTTATATATTGTTATTTTATCAACAGATTGAAATCTTGGCAGAATTGAACGTTTTAATTCAAGCTAAACACCAAGATAAAGAGAACAAAATCCAAAACGCAACAGAACTTCACCAACTACACGCAATTGAAACAAACTACCATTCAAGTACAAACTTGCACCGACGAAAAGTTTTAGAATTAAAACGAAAATTTCGAAACATAAATTCTAAAACATTTAAAGACAAACTTGATAAACTTGAAAGTGAATTATGCCAGCACATGGACGCAACAGTTCAACGAATTCACACCAAAAGACAAGACTTGATGTATAAAGGTCTCACTCCGGAAAGAATGGAAAGTTTTCATCATTACGTAGCTGATGAGTCTACTGTAGGCGGTCAATGCTCAGTTTGCATTTAAGATGTTGAAGTTGGTAGAAAAGTGATACGTCTCGACTGCAAACATGAATTTTGTAAAGAATGCATTGAACAATTGTTTGCTGATCACAAAACTTGTCCTAATTGTAGACAATCATTTTAATAAAAACATTAACTCTATTATAAGTGTTATAAATTCTTAGTATAATTTTATTTTATACGTTTTATTTTCTTTGTCGCTTTAATAAATTCAGTACCTTTTTCTTCGTTTTTTTTTATTGGTAAACATTTTAAAAATATTAAATACGAACTCGGTTTAACCAGATCTAAAGTTATTGAAAAGTATATGAACTTTGGTTGAATGCGTTTAGAAAATTAACAAAACACTTTTTGCATTTTAATGAAAATTTTATGTAGACAAACACTTAAAAAGGCTATAAATCATGTATTTTTAAAAACTAACTCATAACCTTTTCAGCCTATGTTAAAAAAAGTTTAAACCAAAGTTTTAAACTTTGAATAAAAAATTCCAAAATTGGTCACATTCGTCTACGTCCGTAACGTCTAGGTTTTGTCTATATAACTAACAGTTATAAGTGATTTTCAAGCAAAAACTACAATGGCCCGCAAAACACCAACCAACCGCAAATCAATTGGAGGAAAAGCTCCTCGCAAGCAACGTGTCAGTATTGGAGTTATGGTTAGTACTTTTAATGTAAACTTATCTATTATTATATTTATGTTATATATTGTTATTTTATCAACAGATTGAAATCTTGGCAGAATTGAACGTTTTAATTCAAGCTAAACACCAAGATATAGAGAACAAAATCCGAAACGCAACAGAACTTCACCAACTACACGCCATTGAAACAAACTACCATTCAAGTACAAACTTGCACCGACGAAAAGTTTTAGAATTAAAACGAAAATTTCGAAACATAAATTCTAAAAAATTTAAAGACAAACTTGATAAACTTGAATGTGAATTATGCCAGCACATGGACGCAACAGTTCAACGAATTCACACCAAAAGACAAGACTTGATGTATAAAGGTCTCACTCCGGAAAGAATGGAAAGTTTTCATCATTACGTAGCTGATGAGTCTACTGTAGGCGGTCAATGCTCAGTTTGCATTCAAGATGTTGAAGTTGGTAGAAAAGTGATACGTCTCGACTGCAAACATGAATTTTGTAAAGAATGCATTGAACAATGGTTTGCTGATCACAAAACTTGTCCTAATTGTAGACAATCATTTTAATAAAAACATTAACTCTATTATAAGTGTTATAAATTCTTAGTTTAATTTTATTTTATACGTTTTATTTTCTTTGTCGCTTTAATAAATTCAGTACCTTTTTCTTCGTTTTTTTTTATTGGTAAACATTTTAAAAATATTAAATACGAACTCGGTTTAACCAGATCTAAAGTTATTGAAAAGTATATGAACTTTGGTTGAATGCGTTTAGAAAATTAACAAAACACTTTTTGCATTTTAATGAAAATTTTATGTAGACAAACACTTAAAAAGGCTATAAATCATGTATTTTTAAAAACTAACTCATAACCTTTTCAGCCTATGTTAAAAAAAGTTTAAACCAAAGTTTTAAACTTTGAATAAAAAATTCCAAAATTGGTCACATTCGTCTACGTCCGTAACGTCTAGGTTTTGTCTATATAAGTAACAGTTATAAGTGATTTTCAAGCAAAAACTACAATGGCCCGCAAAACACCAACCAACCGCAAATCAATTGGAGGAAAAGCTCCTCGCAAGCAACGTGTCAGTATTGGAGTTATGGTTAGTACTTTTAATGTAAACTTATCTATTATTATATTTATGTTATATATTGTTATTTTATCAACATATTGAAATCTTGGCAGAATTGAACGTTTTAATTCAAGCTAAACACCAAGATATAGAGAACAAAATCCAAAACGCAACAGAACTTTACCAACTACACGCCATTGAAACAAACTACCATTCAAGTACAAACTTGCACCGACGAAAAGTTTTAGAATTAAAACGAAAATTTCGAAACATAAATTCTAAAACATTTAAAGACAAACTTGATAAACTTGAAAGTGAATTATGCCAGCACATGGACGCAGCAGTTCAACGAATTCACACCAAAAGACAAGACTTGATGTATAAAGGTCTCACTCCGGAAAGAATGGAAAGTTTTCATCATTACGTAGCTGATGAGTCTACTGTAGGCGGTCAATGCTCAGTTTGCATTCAAGATGTTGAAGTTGGTAGAAAAGTGATACGTCTCGACTGCAAACATGAATTTTGTAAAGAATGCATTGAACAATGGTTTGCTGATCACAAAACTTGTCCTAATTGTAGACAATCATTTTAATAAAAACATTAACTCTATTATAAGTGTTATAAATTCTTAGTATAATTTTATTTTATACGTTTTATTTTCTTTGTCGCTTTAATAAATTCAGTACCTTATTCTTCGTTTTTTTTTATTGGTAAACATTTTAAAAATATTAAATACGAACTCGGTTTAACCAGATCTAAAGTTATTGAAAAGTATATGAACTTTGGTTGAATGCGTTTAGAAAATTAACAAAACACTTTTTGCATTTTAATGAAAATTTTATGTAGACAAACACTTAAAAAGGCTATAAATCATGTATTTTTAAAAACTAACTCATAACCTTTTCAGCCTATATTAAAAAAAATTTAAACCAATGTTGTAAACTTTGAATAAAAAATTCCAAAATTGGTCACATTCGTCTACGTCCGTAACGTCTAGGTTTTGTCTATATAAGTAACAGTTATAAGTGATTTTCAAGCAAAAACTACAATGGCCCGCAAAACACCAACCAACCGCAAATCAATTGGAGGAAAAGCTCCTCGCAAGCAACGTGTCAGTATTGGAGTTATGGTTAGTACTTTTAATGTAAACTTATCTATTATTATATTTATGTTATATATTGTTATTTTATCAACATATTGAAATCTTGGCAGAATTGAACGTTTTAATTCAAGCTAAACACCAAGATATAGAGAACAAAATCCAAAACGCAACAGAACTTTACCAACTACACGCCATTGAAACAAACTACCATTCAAGTACAAACTTGCACCGACGAAAAGTTTTAGAATTAAAACGAAAATTTCGAAACATAAATTCTAAAACATTAAAGACAAACTTGATAAACTTGAAAGTGAATTATGCCAGCACATGGACGCAACAGTTCAACGAATTCACACCAAAAGACAAGACTTGATGTATAAAGGTCTCACTCCGGAAAGAATGGAAAGTTTTCATCATTACGTAGCTGATGAGTCTACTGTAGGCGGTCAATGCTCAGTTTGCATTCAAGATGTTGAAGTTGGTAGAAAAGTGATACGTCTCGACTGCAAACATGAATTTTGTAAAGAATGCATTGAACAATGGTTTGCTGATCACAAAACTTGTCCTAATTGTAGACAATCATTTTAATAAAAACATTAACTCTATTATAAGTGTTATAAATTCTTAGTATAATTTTATTTTATACGTTTTATTTTCTTTGTCGCTTTAATAAATTCAGTACCTTTTTCTTCGTTTTTTTTATCGGTAAACATTTTAAAAATATTAAATACGAACTCGGTTTAACCAGATCTAAAGTTATTGAAAAGTATATGAACTTTGGTTGAATGCGTTTAGAAAATTAACAAAACACTTTTTGCATTTTAATGAAAATTTTATGTAGACAAACACTTAAAAAGGCTATAAATCATGTATTTTCAAAAACTAACTCATAACCTTTTCAGCCTATGTTAAAAAAAGTTTAAACCAATGTTGTAAACTTTGAATAAAAAAATCCAACATTGGTCACATTCGTCTACGTCCGTAACGTCTAGGTTTTGTCTATATAAGTAACAGTTATAAGTGATTTTCAAGCAAAAACTACAATGGCCCGCAAAACACCAACCAACCGCAAATCAATTGGAGGAAAAGCTCCTCGAAAGCAACGTGTCAGTATTGGAGTTATGGTTAGTACTTTTAATGTAAACTTATCTATTATTATATTTATGTTATATATTGTTATTTTATCAACAGATTGAAATCTTGGCAGAATTGAACGTTTTAATTCAAGCTAAACACCAAGATATAGAGAACAAAATCCAAAACGCAACAGAACTTTACCAACTACACGCCATTGAAACAAACTACCATTCAAGTACAAACTTGCACCGACGAAAAGTTTTAGAATTAAAACGAAAATTTCGAAACATAAATTCTAAAACATTTAAAGACAAACTTGATAAACTTGAAAGTGAATTATGCCAGCACATGGACGCAACAGTTCAACGAATTCACACCAAAAGACAAGACTTGATGTATAAAGGTCTCACTCCGGAAAGAATGGAAAGTTTTCATCATTACGTAGCTGATGAGTCTACTGTAGGCGGTCAATGCTCAGTTTGCATTCAAGATGTTGAAGTTGGTAGAAAAGTGATACGTCTCGACTGCAAACATGAATTTTGTAAAGAATGCATTGAACAATGGTTTGCTGATCACAAAACTTGTCCTAATTGTAGACAATCATTTTAATAAAAACATTAACTCTATTATAAGTGTTATAAATTCTTAGTATAATTTTATTTTATACGTTTTATTTTCTTTGTCGCTTTAATAAATTCAGTACCTTTTTCTTCGTTTTTTTTTATCGGTAAACATTTTAAAAATATTAAATACGAACTCGGTTTAACCAGATCTAAAGTTATTGAAAAGTATATGAACTTTGGTTGAGTGCGTTTAGAAAATCAACAAAACACTTTTTGCATTTCAATGAAACTTTTATGTAGACAAACACTTAAAAAGGCTATAAATCATGTATTTTTAAAAACTAACTCATAACCTTTTCAGCCTATGTTAAAAAAAATTTAAACCAAAGTTGTAAACTTTGAATAAAAAAATCCAAAATTGGTCACATTCGTCTACATCCGTAACGTCTAGGTTTTGTCTATATAAGTAACAGTTATAAGTGATTTTCAAGCAAAAACTACAATGGCCCGCAAAACACCAACCAACCGCAAATCAATTGGAGGAAAAGCTCCTCGCAAGCAACGTGTCAGTATTGGAGTTATGGTTAGTACTTTTAATGTAAACTTATCTATTATTATATTTATGTTATATATTGTTATTT
Source organism: Thalia democratica (assembly GCF_965202585.1). Lineage (NCBI taxonomy): Eukaryota > Metazoa > Chordata > Thaliacea > Salpida > Salpidae > Thalia > Thalia democratica. Next base: position 25,126,065 of record NC_139173.1, read on the forward strand.
TATCAACAGATTGAAATCTTGGCAGAATTGAACGTTTTAATTCAAGCTAAACACCAAGATATAGAGAACAAAATCCAAAACGCAACAGAACTTCACCAACTACACGCCATTGAAACAAACTACCATTCAAGTACAAACTTGCACCGACGAAAAGTTTTAGAATTAAAACGAAAATTTCGAAACATAAATTCTAAAACATTTAAAGACAAACTTGATAAACTTGAAAGTGAATTATGCCAGCACATGGACGCAACAGTTCAACGAATTCACACCAAAAGACAAGACTTGATGTATAAAGGTCTCACTCCGGAAAGAATGGAAAGTTTTCATCATTACGTAGCTGATGAGTCTACTGTAGGCGGTCAATGCTCAGTTTGCATTCAAGATGTTGAAGTTGGTAGAAAAGTGATACGTCTCGACTGCAAACATGAATTTTGTAAAGAATGCATTGAACAATGGTTTGCTGATCACAAAACTTGTCCTAATTGTAGACAATCATTTTAATAAAAACATTAACTCTATTATAAGTGTTATAAATTCTTAGTATAATTTTATTTTATACGTTTTATTTTCTTTGTCGCTTTAATAAATTCAGTACCTTTTTCTTCGTTTTTTTTATCGGCAAACATTTTAAAAATATTAAATACAGTACTCTTGTATAGGTGTTTTTTTTTTCTTGTAACAATTCTTTTAACAGTGATAGTCTCTTTCGGCTACTGAAGTTATGAGATTGTTTGCTGATGATGCGTTAAAGACAAAGTGATCCTAACTCTTGAATGGTATAATATTAAGAAATCTAGTAAATGTGGTATAGAACAAAGTTGTACACAAGTACTTTTTCAAATAGTTTTATTTTTTATTTTAACGTTTTTTTGTATACCAGATTGGTGATACCTAAAAAATTTCGTTTGTATGCAAAAAAAATGAAATAAAAAACACTGTGTTTAAATGGCAAGGTTGTAAATGGATAATACATTTACAGAATTTAGTGTTGTCCATGATAGAGTGGCACTTAGTAATTCTGTTCACCCACACAATACAAGTTTTTCAATAAAACTAAGCTTTGTAACTAAAGTACCTAGAATATAGGCTTGGATTTAATCCTGTACTTAAGTAAAAGTTTAAAGTTTTATTATTTTATATATTTCTTTAATTTTTAAGAGAGCAATCATTTCTATTTTTATGTTTTATATGTTCTGAACTTTCAAACCAGGTTGTTTGGGTCTGTCTTATATTATTTTAATATCTTTTTGTTAAAAACAAGTCATGTTGTTAATTACATTTAAATTAAACTTTTACATTTTCAGATTTATTTAATTTAAATGGTTATAATTTTAAATTTATTCTTATAATGTGTTTTAAAAATCAGGTCGTAGATGTTGTAATTAGAAGTACAATCAAATTTTGGATTACAGGAAAATGTTTACATACTTTTTTTAGTATTTAACTTTTAAAATATAAACCTATTAGAATTTTATTTAGTATTTGTTCATTTAAACTTACAGCAGCAAAATATCAATTAACTTTAGTATCAATGAACAGTTTATCTATTTTTTGTTAAAACGTCTTTACAGTGTACTGTACCTATTTTTTGATTTAAGCTCACTATTTTTGGTTTTTAGTGTTGAGTTATTTACGTTGTAATTGTTTGACTTTTAAATAAGTTTTTCATTGCCCCAAAGAGTATAGAAATTTTTTCTTATTCAGAAAAGAAGGATGATATAATTTTTCTTATTCTAAGCTCTTCAAAACGTTCGTCTAATTCCAGAACCTTTAGTAAATAATCATACATAACATGGACTTATAACTTAAAGATATTTAAATTAATTTAGAACTTTAGTAATGTTTTTGATTTATTTAAAATTAAAGCTGATTTTATTTAACTAAGGAAACCTGTTGTAGGTAAGCAAATCAATTTTGAATGTAATGTTTCGTTTTTTCGTAAAAGTTTGTACTGTATAGGACGTATTATTGACATTCTATTAACAAGTGCACGTCAGGCTAAGTTACGCTAATTATTTTTTTTATTGAAAAAATTGAGAAGATTTAAGTTTATTTTTTCAGTTCAAATGCTTTAAAAATTCTGCTTTTTATTTGATTAGATTATTAGATTGTTTTTTTTTGAACAAGCTTTAAACTCATGTAGTAAAAAAGTTAGTGTTTATCTGCACAAATGGTTAAAATCTTTTTAGCTTATAAAACAATTTATTGCGATTTTTTTATTTAGTTTTGAGTTGATTACTTAGTAGATATTTACTTGTTTTTTAAATAAACATTTAAGTTTTGTAGGCAAAACTTCAGTACTCGTCAGAACAAATGTTTGAAAATCAATGAATTTCTAAAAAAACCTTATATCTGTATTGAAAAAAAAAATATTTTGACTTCAGTAAACTTATTATGATGTGAGTTTATTCCTAAATTAACCTTTAGTTTTTGAGGCAAATGATTATTTGCAATAAAATAAGTATATTTTTCAGTGAGCGAGAGGTGTCATAGAAGCCAGATGTAGCTGAAACGCGGAAAATTTGTTTAAAAATGAGCTATTTTCCACAATAGCTTTTAGCTTAGCATAAACCTCTTTTAACCTAAATTTTGATTTTTATAGCAGAACGGCCTTAAGGGGCGTCACGTAAACGTAAAGGGGAATCCCGTTGTACAAAACATTTTGAAAAATAATTTATCAAAGTTTATTAACTGTAAATTGTAAGGTTTAAAATAATAAATTTAAATTGTGACAAGTAAAAACATTATAAAAAGTTCTAAAGGAACACTGCTCTTCAAATAAATTAAATTTGGAAATACTTAAAAAACGCTCATGCTCATAATTTTTATAAAAAAAATCATCAGTATTAAAAAGCCAATTTTTAGTATGTTTCAAAATTTCAATTATTTATATATATATTTTTCATTTTTTCAGGTAGAAAATTAGATAATGTATTTAAATGTTAATTTAAACTTATTTAAACTTTTTATATTCTTTAACGAAATTAAGACGAAATACTTTCAGCAAAATGTTAAGCTTAGTAAGTTGTTTATGAAACATTGCCAAATCCTTAATTACACTAAAAACACAAATTTTTTAATTTACAAAGTGTTCAATTTAATGTTAAGAAGCAAAATAGAGGGTGAAGTAAATCTGATGGTTGTCTACCATAAAAAATTAAAATATCCTAGAAATAAAATAATAAATTGTGATTAAAGTCTTAAAATACTTAAAGATTTTTATCAAAAAGTTTTCTTTTTAGTTTAATTTTTGTATTCTATTTTATATATTTGAATGTTATAATGAATTTTTAAATGACTTGATTAAATTTCAAGTAACTATTTATTCAAACATAAGTTTATCATTTATTCAAAAACAAAAATATTGTTTAATTTTTTTTTTAATTTTTAGAAATGTCTCTTTGACTTAATTTTTGCACATTTTTGCTGGTCACTATTTACTCAAAAAAAAAAAAACAACAGATTGAGTCTTAATGAAATGGGTAAATAAGATTTCTTGAAACAACCTATCTGCAAAATTTAATTTAACAATGCCACACATTTTTAAAGTCTAGGACTGTTTGTATAGTAGCCATATACAAAGTAGCCTACAAATGTGCATAACTGTGTTAACCATTAAAATAATAAAGTTGGTTAACATGTGTTATTAAGTTAGTCCAGTTTTATAAGCTAACTCTTATTAAAAATATCTTTAAAGACTCTCCTTTTGTAACAACTAAATATTTTAACTGTATACTTATTAATTATTCAAGAATTAGCTAAATGACTTTAGACTAGTAAAAAACATTTTACGTATTATTTTAGAACTTAACAGTTATATAATGATTTCTTTTAATTATTTAACACTTTATTTACTCTATTTAGCTCTTCTTTGATTTCTTAAATAAGTTCTTCTGTTATTTGATAAATATTTTTGTTTCAATTTTGGTTTTGATAAATCATGTTTTTCAAGAATTCTAGAAGTTATGATTTTATATCTTAAGTTTAAAAGTGTACAAATTTTTCTAAAAACAGCTGTGTTTAAATCAAAATCTAAACAATGTCTTTTATTCACTAAAAAAAATTAACAAAGTATTATGTAAAATAATCTTAAAAAATTTAAAAATAAGTTTTGTGAAATAAGTATACTAAAATGGTAGTTAAATAATTGATCTTAATCATCTAATTGTTACAAAAAGGAATCATTAAGAACAGTTTTAATAAAATATTCATTAAAAACACTTGATGAATTTGCTTCATTAAAAAAGTTTTCAGCTCACATTTCCCATATCCTACAATATATGAGCAAAAAATAAAATTTGTTTTTTAAAGCATTCAAATAGTCAATGAAAATGTACATTAATTTTTGTGGTGGACTTTAGATAAAATTATTGTGCTAAAAATTAATGTTTCAGTTTTAAAATTTGTTTGTATAATGTAGAAATTTAACATCAGTAGATTAGTTTGTTTATAGTATCATCCATAAAGTCTATAGTCAGATTTTTTATACAACCTAAAACAGTTTCAATTAACTTTTAAGATATATTCAGTTAAAAAAAGTTTCAGATACATACTGTGTGTGGCACTCTTAGGCTAGTATGAACTTTTTTTGAAATCTCATGCTAGTGTTGATTTTTAAGTATCTCATACTAGTTTTTATGCCTTAATTATTTCTTATTTCTTACAAATGTTGATTTTTAAAGTTCTTCTGTAATTAATTAGGTATCTTTTTGTATTTAAACTTAATTAGTATTATTTTTATTCAAAAATTTGCTAACAAAAACGTTTTGTTTCTATTTTATTATAAACTCTAACTAGTCTCAGGTAACACAGGCTGACTATTTTGCCTCAAAGAGTGGCAATTCTGATTATTATTAACTCAGCTAAATTATAATTACTTCAACTTAGTAGTTAGAATAGTTAAAAGCAAAGTATACATTTGTAAGTTGTTTAAAAAGTAGGTAAACATCTATCTAACTAACTAATGAATTTTTATTAAGTTTTAAGTAAAAAAAATATTTAATATTTATTTTAATACCTTATTACTAACAAAACAATGTTTTACTCCTATATTTGCATATAGGAGATGCTCAGTTGTTGTTAACAAATCTGAAAAAAAAATTTGAACAAATAAATGGAAGTAAAATAAAATTAAAAACAAAATATTGAAATAGGCATTTAATTCAAGAACTTTAAATTGATTAATTTGAAACAAGTAAAAATATTAGTAAAAAATATGTACAATTATGATTCCCAAGATTTATTTAATTCAAAATACTAAAAAAATATTATTTGTTATTTTATGATAGTTAACTTTATAACAGCCTATTTAATATAAAGCACTAAAACATTTATTTGTCACAGCTGGTTAAAAATGATAACTGTCAAAATTGAAGCACCTACTAGGAAGAATAAACAAAAATACACTTCTAAATGGAAATATGTTCTTGAGTTTAAAGGTAAAGTAGTTGATTATTGCTTTACATAAATAAGACTTATCTATTAAATACAGAATATGATTTTACTAATAGACTGGATTATGCCTGATGTATCTAGTTCATACCACGTAAGATGTAGATATTGTAAGAAGAGATTACAAGCAAAATGCTTAAGTCTTAAATACCATGCTAATACTAGCCAACATTTGAAAAAAGTTACTTTTAACTAATCATCCTACCAAAAATTTTGAGTAACAATTAAAAACTTTTAACTAATCATCCTACCAAAAATTTTGAGTAACAATTAAAAACTTTTAACTAATCATCCTACCAAAAATTTTGAATAACAATTAAAAAGATGTTAAGGGCATAGGGATGTATATCACCATTTTTACAATTTAGTCTTATAATATTGAATTTTAAGTAAGCTACAAGTTGCTTTTTACAAATTTAAAAAATCAAATTACTTTTTGAGATATAGCAGGTCAAATTGGACGACAACAATAGGTTCCTTTGGGGAGGGGCAAACTAAAACAGCAAAAAAAGACTACTTCACTTAAAATCTATCTTCTTCTACGTTTTTCGAGATAAATGCCACAAACTTTCAGAATATGCTCCTTGCAATTTTTAAAAAATTGTGTCGGAAGAGAATTTGAACAAATAAAAATAAATAATTTGTTCAAAAAAACAAAAAAAAACTGTTTGTTTTTTGTTTATTTTTTATAATTTTATTTTTTTGATTTTAAAAACATTCTTTCTGACAAAGTTTAAAAGTACTTTAAACAACATATCCTGAAATTTTGAGGTATTTATCTCAAAAAACGTAAGAGAATATAGATTTTTAGTGAAGTATTCTTTTTTTGCTGTTTTAGTTTGCCCCTCTCAAAAGGAACCTATTGTTGCCTCCCACTTTGACCTGATATATCTCAAAAATTGTTTTTATTATTAAAATCAGTAAAAACCATCTTGTAGCTTAAAAACTCAATAAAATAAGATCAAAATGTGAAAAAAAGTGTTTAACCCCCCTATGCCTTTGATACTTTTATTAAAATTTGTTAGCATTTCTTGGTTTTAAAGATAACTAAGTTAATTTTCATACTGCTCTACTATTTGCATGTAGTTTTTATAGATATTCATGATTGAAACTTATGTAACAGGTTACTTCATTAATTTTTTTCATAAATGGGCCTAATTAAGCATGCTTGTTTTCTAAAATATTATCATTTTGTATAAACTTTACCTGAACACAGTCGTCCATTAAGTATGATAATATAATCTCGCTGAACAAATTTGTACAAAGAGTTAAACATATTTTAACAAAGTTTGATTTCTTTGTTTTAAAATTGGTTTTGTTGTTTTTCTGCTTTAAGTATTTAAGAAATTATTTAAGTTTAAATCCAACTAGTTTTTGCCTATACAGTTTGAAAACTACTCCAAATTCTTCATAGTTTTGACAAAATTTTCTTGCAGAATGTTAGAGAAAAGTTTCTGTAAGACTAATTTAGAGAAACTTTTTTAGCATTTTTCTTAAACTTTGTTGAAATGGTATTGGTAAAAACAATAAGTTATTTAAAAACTCAAAACTTTTAATTTAATTTTTTTATTTGATATTTAAAAAAAAAGGGCAAATAGGCATCAGGATGTTGGTTGTATAAACCTAAAATTAGTTAATTTCCTATTGATTGTTTTATTTTGTAAAATTGTATATAGAATTATTATCATATATGCTAAAACATAAAAAAAATAAGGATATTTCAGCACCAAGCAGTTAAAATACTCCCTTTTAGAAATACTTTGTAGTATATTACCATAAATATTCAATGAAATTTTCAAAAGAGTATCAATTTTTAATGAGAAAATATACCTTTTTTTTCAAATTTTCAAAGAATTCAGACATTTTTTAACACTAAACCGAAGAAAACAAAAAGTCTAAAAAAAATTTATTATATAAAAGCTTCTAAGGTATTTTTTAATAGTTGCTGTTGGCCTTAATTTTGACATAATTTTGAGGTTTTTTCAACTTATTTTCTATTTCAATAAAGTAAAAATTTGCTACATTTAAGCTTACAAAACTTTTATTAAACTTCAAGCAGAATAGAATCAGAGCCAATTTAAAAAAAGGAAGCCTAGCTATAAATAACTAACTAAATCTCTGGGTTTAATTTTAAAGTTACTAAAATGTTCAATAGCCATTTGCCAGCCCATGGGCTGAATTTCTTTATAATTCTAAAAATAGTATTAAAATTGTAATGACTTTACAACATAAAATAAACATAAATATGAAGAGTTGATGTTTTCTAATAAGATTTGCATTACCAGAAAAATTTAAGTTAAAGAAATATATATATTAAAGAAAAATTAAATGTAAAAATTTATTAAAATCAATTAACTAAGTTTAAATAAATTAACCTGTAAGTAAACAGTGAAACAGAAAAGATTATTTTTTTTAAATCCCTAAAAAGTTGTCAATTATTTTCACTTTTAAAATCATTTTGACCACAAATGTTTTTTCACAAAATTTATTTGTTTTAGTTCAACTTAATCTATTTTAAATACCTTTTTGAATTAACAGGAGTTCATATCACTTAAAGCGCTGATTTCAGTTAGCCAACCGCAAAAAGTTAGTTAAGATTTCGAGATAATGTTCCAATTTGATAGTGCCTGTCAAAGTTGCAAAACAAATAGGATTTTATTGTCCCAGGAGCACTCATCTCTTCTAGTTAGTTTTTGTTTTAATATTTCATTTATTCTAAGTAACTCAGCAATGTTTGTAAGTTATCTATTTATTTTTTTTTAGACCATCTTTCCTAAATAAATAGATACTTTGGTTTTTAAGTTAGTTAAAAAAAAGTTTTTTACCTTTCAAAACTTTTTTTTTATTTTACAACTTAAATAAAAGTACGATTCCAATATTTCCACTTCATGATTGTTTAACAAATTTTGAAATATAGTTGTTTAAAGTTGAGAGCACATTTAATTTTTAAAATATTAAACAAATTTTAAATTTACAATGATAGACAATAAGATGATTTAGATAATTTTTTGAACTATAAGAAAAAAAAATAAATTGGTTTTATTATGTTTTGTAGTTATAAATAAATGAATATTTGTTATATACCAAGTATTTCATTTCCTAATTGTTTTCAATTTTAATTATTTTACACTAAAAATAACATACTTCACTGCTAGGGTTACTTGAAGTAATTTGTTCTAAATGTTTTTTCATAAAAACTTAAAAAAAAAAAAAAATTTAACCTTTTTAATTTTTGATTAGTTGAATACATATTTATTATTTTATTACTAACAGTTTTATGTAACAAATTTTGCACTTGAGTAAATTTAGTTGTTTTCAAAATGTTGTTCTTATGTTTTTTGAAGTTATAGAACTAATAGTTTTATCACTAACTGTTTTGTAAAACAACTTTAGTAGTTATATAAACTACTTCTTTTTTAATTAAAGTGTATTCAAAAAAATCTTTTTTTGTTTTATTAGATCTTTTAAATTTATTTAGTTTTGAACAAAAAAATAAATTTCTGGTTATTACTTATAGTCATGTTTATTAAAAGATGAAACATTATAAAATTTATATACTGTAGCAGTTAACTTTTTAAAGTGATGTGTGTTCAAAGATTAATAGTTTCAATAAAAAATTCCTCCTTGTATGTTTTTTTTTTAATTTTGGTGTTATTTTTTAAACAGAAAAATTAATTAAGTGGCTTAAAAATTAAAAACAGTTACTTTTTAAAGCAATTTGTTTTAATTGCTTTGGAGTTCTTTTATGTTTTAAGCCAACTTTACAATCTACAATGTTATTACTGATGTTTTTTCTACTTATTTTTATTAGTTAAGAGTTTATTTAATTTTAGTCTATTTTAACTATTTTTTACATTAAATGTAAAATTTTACTAACTTAGTATACAAACTTTTTTAAAAATTTTAGAAATAGTAAAAAGTTTTTTATTCAGTGTTTCAACTTATGAATTGTTGGTTTTGTTAAAACTTATTTGTCTTGTTGATTTCCGATTTACTAGTTTTTTAGAAATGCTTAAACAAATCAGTTGTATAAATCAAGCTTATGTAGCATTTTAGAATATTTTAAAATTCATATTGTATTTTTATTAAACCTCTTTTTCGTTCAGATGTTTAAAAATAATTGAATGTTAAAACTAAGTTAAATTTTTACCTCGTACCTTGGAAGTTTTGTTTTTAATAGAACATTTTGATATTTAGTAGTTTTGATCTTAAAATGCACTTTAAGCTGTATCTTTCTATCATTTTCTTGATACTTAATTTAAAGTTATTCATAATTTTTTTACCACAAAAGCTTTATAGAAATGAAATTTTGAAACTATAAATGTAAGCTCTACTTTTTATGTGAAAACTACCTTGTATAAAAAATAATGTAGAAATTTTTTAAAATCTATTTGATTAGTCTTTTTAATTTACAGTAGATTATTTGATGTTTTTTGACCTTTTTCTTATTAATTTTTCAAATTAATACCTAAAATAATGACATAAAACATTTAGTTATGAAGCTTAAATAGTATTACCTATTATTTTTATGGTTTAGTTTTAAGGAGTACCAATAGAAGCAATTTAATTCTAATAGCTTTAATCCATTTGTTTTTCATTATTATGATGAACAAAAAAGATTAAAAGACCAGCTTAAAATTTAAAATAAATTCTTCTAGGTGTTTTATATTGTAAAATAAGTTTTACTGTTTATAAGACGTGTTTTTTTAGTTATGTCAATAGTTTTGCAGGATTTTAGACAGTGAACTATTACAATTTATGAAATTAACATTTCTGCAATTACTTTGAGTTGTTATTATTATTTGTATTTTTTATATGTTGACTATGATAAAGCTTTAGTTTCAATATATTCTTTTTAGCTAACTTATCGCAAATCTTTTCAACAAGTTACTTAATATATTTTAAGTATTGGAAAAAATACTTAAATTAGCTACAAAAATTAAACTTTAAGCAAATGAATTTTTTACATTGAAAAGTTTTCTGTATCCTAAAGGTAAATGTACTGAATTTGTATACGTCCAATTATTAGAAAAAATATCTTTTTTTTTTAAGTTTATCCAAAAATTATATTTACTGTAGGAATATGTACAAACTAAATAAACTAAAGAGTTTTTTGTTTATAAAATTTATTATAAAACTGATAAATAACCTTTTCATTAAATACACTTACTAAACTTCACTTTGTATTCAAAATAAAAGTCTAAAACTTTATAAATATAACAGTTCAATACTAAATTAATGTATTTTATAAATTACTCTATTAATAAAAAAAAAAGTCTTTATCCAATATTATCATTAAAATTCAAACCAACTTTTATTACAAAAAGGTTACATACTTTGAAGTTACTGTAAATTAAAAAAAAAATCATAGTCTAAACATTAAGTAGAATTTCATTTACAGATTTTTAAAAGAATCGTTTTTTAATAAAAATAGAAAAAAATTCTTATAATTTACTTTTTTTCAAAAAAAAAGTGTTTATGACTGCTATTTTGAGACTGAATTTACAGAAATATAAAATTAAAGTTCTCAATTAAGAAATGATATCTTCGACTAGAACATTTAGTACATTTTAAAATTTTTAAGTTTCGTTTTTCTTTAATTTTCTAATGTTTTTATATATTTATTTAAATAAATTATAAAAAAATTACTCATTTAATAATAATATTTTGAAGCAAATATTAAACTTAAATTCACTTAACTTAAAATTTAAAAGTTAAATACTAAGCAATTTTTTTTTATTTTTAAATCCAAACTTAAACAGCAGTGCGAACTCAATATTTGCAAATTTAAACCGACTGTGTGAACTCAAAAAACGCAATCCTAACTGATAGACTTCTGCATTTGAAAATTTTAAGTATGAACAAAAAACTGCAAGCAACTTTTTAATCAGCTAAAAAATGATACCAGAATTTGTACTTTTAGTTTGCAAGAATAATTCTTTTAGTATTTTAGTATAAAGAAGTTAATTTCAGTAAACTGAAAGTTAATAAGAATAGCACTATAGTATAGTGTTTTATTCGTAGACTAATTCATTTACTGAAATTCAAAGAAAACCAAACTTAGCTCTTGGGCGATACTTAACGGTTAAAAATTTATATATGTCAATTTTCCTATAGAAGTTGAATGAGGGCAAAAATAGCCGAAAAATTCTGGCAACTATGAAAATGACTATTTCAATAAATGTAAACATTCTTTACACTATTAACAAACAACTGTAAAAGCGGCAATAATAAACCGCATTTATTAAACGCATTAATGCAATAATAAAAAGTTACTGACCGAGATTAAGGGTTAGCGCTAATAGTGATAGTAAAAATAGAAGTTAAAAAAATTATTAATTAAAATTAATTAAAAAAAAAAAACTACCGACCGAGAGTAAGGGTTAGGGGTAACAGTTATAGTAAAATAAAAAAATGAAAAAAAAAAACTATAATTCAACCCGTGCAAAAGTGTCTTTGGTGCGAAAGTGACGCTTTTAGAAAAATTATATTCGTGCAATTTTACCTTCTCGTGCAAAAGTATCTTCCTGCAATTTTGTGCACTCGTACAATTTTTTACGCTCGTGCAAATTTGACAGCTACCCGAGCATAACTGTAGTGGCCTTAACAATAGATGTAAATACTTATAAAATTTATTTTCATTATTATGTTGTAAAACGTTTTTAATAAATGAAACCTTATTTTAAAATACAAAAATCTGCAAAAGTTTGAAAATTTTCTAAACTGAAAATAAAAAAATATTTTAATAATGTATTTGAAACTCATTAACGATTATACAGGATATCTGAAGTATGAAAAAAGGGTTGATTAAACCAATTCTATCATCAGACCACAAGCCTTTGATAGACTGAGACCGGTTTCGTCCTTATTACGACTCTTCATTTAATCACAACCGAAATTATGTTGTGATTTATGACATTCAGTTTTTTGAACTTGCACTTTAAACTGTATTGTTCTATCAATTTTGTTCACAGGAAAAGTTAAAGATATTAGCTAGTATTTAATTTTAAAAGCTTTTAAATAATAAAATTTTAAAACCTCAAATGTTAGCTTTATGATTAGAAATTACCTTTTATGAAAAACCAGCGTAGAAAACACATCTAAAATCTTTTTATTTTATTTAACAATAGACTAACTGATGTTGTATGATCTTTTTTCACAATTATTCGAACTTATACCCAAAAATACAAAAAAAAAGTAATATAAAAAGCTTCAATAGTATTAACTTTTACTTATTTTAAATTTTAAAATATAAAGAAGTACCAGTTGAAAAAGAGCTTTAATCCGTACAGTAACCTCTCGCATTTTTACGCACTAGTGACGTTACGCACTCTCGTTTAGTTACGCATTTTAGAATTCTAATTTTTTTTTTGCGCAAATTAGGTTTATTGTATTTTTTTAATTAAAAATATAATTTTAAATGCTAACTCATCTCTCTATATCGTTAGACTTTGTAACCTTAATATAATTTTTAATAGATAAAATTTCAAATTTCTCAAATTCTTATGGCATGAAATTTCATTTCGACTCAAGAAATCCATTAATATACCTTTAATACAATGCAAGTCAAGTTTATTCTTACGTAGGCAAAAGTCAAATTAAAAAAAGTTGTAGTAACATAATCAATATTTATTAAATATTTTTGTTCAAAAGAAGAAATCCATCACAGCACCAAATGCATACTTTTGTAAAAGGTTAAAGAAACAAAGTTTAATACGGACACCACATCTTTTCTTAATTGTAAACAAATGCTTAATAATAAATTTAATTCCTAAGTAGATTAAAATATAAATTTTAAGTACCAAATAAGTCAAACATAAACAAAGATAAAATCTATTTATCATTAAAATAAGTAAAATTTTTCTACAAGTATTGTTATTTTATATAAAGCTAAATCCTTTTTGTTTTAATATATGTATAGTTTTATCTTTTGTTTTCATATTTATAACAAAGTAAACAAATTGATAAAAGTTGGAAAGTCCCCAGTCTGCTTTTAACCAGAAACAATATCAAAAAACAGCCATTATAGTAAGTATATTTGGTACCTCTCGTATCTTTATGATCTCTCTTATATTTATACATATTATCTGTGGACACAATGTGCGTAAATAAGCGTGAGGTTATTGTATGTTTTTCATTATAATGATAAACAAAAATAACTATAAGAACTTAAAGAAAGTTGTTCTAGGTACATAGTATTGTTAAATAAGTTTTGCTGTTAACAAGGTGTATTTACATACTTCTTTTTTGCTGGACTTTAAACAACAAAATGTTTTAAATTTTTTGAAATTAATATTTATACATTGATTTGTTTTGTGGTATTTTGACATATTTACAGATATAAAGGTAAAATTTTCAGAAACAAAATCTTTGTATGCGATTTTACTAGATTAACTGACATTGTTTAATTTCTTTAAGTTAGAATTTTCCAAATTTAAAACTAAACTAATGAGAAAAACAAGTGTTAGACAAATAACTCAAACAGTATTAGTTTTTATTTATATAAAGTAGCTTTAAGAAGTATCAAGGGAAGCTTTTGATTTATAATAGCTTTAATCTTTTTTTTCATTAATGATTAAAATATTTGATTATATGACCATCTTAAGTTTAAAAGCAAATTATTTTAGGTACTTTAAAGTGTTAAGTAGATTTACTGTTTATAGGGTGTTTTCACATTTTTTAGTTTTGCTAGATTTTAAATAGTAAACTGCTTCTTATTTTACAATAAATGTTTTGACTTTGATTTTTTATTATTATTTATTTTTTCTATATGTTTACTGCGATAAAGCTTTAGTTTCATAAGTTTATGTAAAATTTTTTTGAAAATTTTATTCATAAGTAACTTAAAATATTTCTAGTACATAATATGATTATGTTTACAAATGATATCTCTCATTATTATATTATAATAAATTATATATAATATATTATTATTATATTATGTTAACATAACTCTAGTACTTAATATAATTCTAGTTTGCATAATAAAATCTTGAAATAATAAATATACTTTTTCTCCTCTAGTAATTGAGATCTCTTTATTTGTTTACTAGAAATTAAAACATATAATATAATTCTAGTACGTCAAATAAGGATAAGTTAGCTTCAAACTACTAACTTAATACTAGTGGATTTTATTAGTATTTAAACATTTTCCGTACTCTATACAGTGATTGCGTAAAATAGTTTAATTTAAATTATTTAAACTTTTATCATTTTTCTTTTAAACTTGTACAAAAAATATTTTTAACAGGAATATATACTAATAAAATCACAAGTTTTTAGTTTATAAATTATATTATAAAACTGCAAAATTTCATTTTCATCAACTGCACTAACTTCAATATAATTTTTTGGTCAATGCAAATTTGTAAAAAATATAAATTTAAGTGTTCATTTCTTAACAACTTTTTTTTGGTAAATAGGTTAATCTATTAAAAATTATAAACAATTTTATTTTATTCACTATTGATTTTAATATTTTATAAAACTTTTATTACAAAAAAGTTGTACAAGTACAAATTACTGTAAACCTAAATTTTTTAAATTAGTAAAAGTCTATACATTAAATAAACTTTCATATATTTAACTGGTCCGTTTTTAATAAAAATTCATAAACCATCTTGTAGTTTACGTTTGAAAATTAATAGTGCTTATTACTTTTATTTTGAAACTGAATTTAAAAAAAACAACTTCAATTGTCAACTAAATAATGGTTTTTGTTGATTAGACCGTTTAATAAATTAAAATAAATCTACATTGTGTTTTCGTTACTTTCTTAATTTTTTTTACATACTCAGATAAATTTTTCGAAAATATTCATTTAATTTAAAATAGTTATGTTTCAAAATAATTTTAAGTTTAAGTTATTTGAAAAGAGTTGCATTTGAGCAAAAAATATTTTAGTTAAAAATGCAAACTGAACCAGCAGTGCGAACTCTAATTTAAAAAATTAACTGAGAGTGCTAATTTAAGAAATGCGAACTCAGTGGGCAGACTTTTGAATTTGGAAATCATAAGTACTTTAGAAAATAAATACATTTTTTACAAATAACTTTTAACCTAAATAACAGTACCTGAGTTTGTTATTTTCGGTTGCAAAATATATTTTAGTATTTTTGTGAATAAGTTTACTTTCATAAATTAAAAGTTTGTGAGAAAAGCAACATACTATAACTTTTAAACAGTAAGCTAATAATTTACTGATAGTCAAAATAGGTCAAACTTAGCTCTTGAGCGACACTCAATGCTTAAAAAGTGTATACGTCAATTTGCATACAAAACTTATAGGAGGGCAATCGATAGCCGAATAATTCTGGCAACTATTGTCCTTTAACTAAAATTTTAAGAACTTTAATTGTCCGAATTTGAATAGTTCCTTATGGAGAAACTAAACTAAAGAAGCACATTATTAAGGTTAAAGAAATATTACTCTATATAAATACATCTTATCCTACTGTAATTTTTTGCAGTCGCTTTCAAGGATTTTAGCTTAAATTAGTAATAGCCATGTAAACAGCAGAGCTTGTTGATTACTTAAACTTTTGTGGCTAATAGTCATAACTAAATACTACTTTTTTATTAAATATCTAACAATTATTAGAAGTTACCATAGTTTACTTTATATTGTTTATGTACTGGAAATTTAACGTCCTAGATAAGACGTTAAAATGTGTTTTAGTGGTTTGCGACTCGATAACCAAATGGTTCTTCGTGCACCAGGTCCTAGGAGTAAATCTCTTGAGCGCTTTTCTTGTCGTTCAATAAAAATATTTATATACAAAATGGAGAGACTATTAAGTAAATGAATCTATTCTAAATAAAAGCATAATGAAACAATACAGTCATTCATTTTCAAAAATACAGTATACTTTTAAGACTTTTATAAAATATCTGATAAAGTTCAAACTTAATAATAAACCAAGTTTTAATTAGAAATAAACTAAAAAAACTTAAGAAACTGTTAAATACTTATATAAAAATTATATAAATGTAAAACAGCTAGAAATAGTTTGAAATAAAAAAATTATCGACCTTCAAACTTTATTAAACAATTAAATCTTAATCAAAATATCAACCAATCAGATATAGCTTTAACAACAACTCTATATATTAATAATGTTAAAAAGTATATTTATAAATTATAGTTCTAGATAAGTAACTTATTCAGTAGATGTTTTACACAGTAATACACAATAACAAACTAAGTCTAAAAAGCATTTAAAGATAAAGTTATGGTTGAATGAACTTGCTTCAGTAAAGTTCTTTATCAAAACTTCACTTTCATTTATGTACATCTGAACACAACAGGGATTCTCAAAGTGGGCCATTTGAGAATTTCAGGGGGTCATAGGAAGCAAAGGGGCCAAGGGAGGTATGAGTAGTAAAGGAGACATGAAGCTATATTTTGAAACTTACAATATTTTTTCTGAATTTATGTAATCTACAATAGATTTATGGTGATGAACAATAAATAAACGTTTTAGGCGGTAATTAAAGATAGTTTTTAAATTTATACTAAGTATTATGGGGAAATTTCATGATATTTTTACAGCCATATGTTGTATAAGGGTGAGCCACAAACCATAATTTGGAAATTACACTAGATTTTTTAGAGTTGATGATGAAAAGTAAATAAAAAAGGTCTTAGGCTATTTAATTGTGGTTTTTGAAAAACTTGTTAAAGGGGCCATAGCTTTATTTGTACTCTAAAAGGCCTTGTGAAAAGGAGTTTAGAAAACCATGCTTCATAACAACTAGAAATTAGATACTGAAAATAATAAGATGCAAGTGAAATGAGCAGATTAGTTACAACCGATCTTATTAATATAAAATGTAAACCAAAATATATATTTTGTTTAACAAATTGAAATAACTACTTTTTGTTTTGGTCATAAAATACTTAACTTTTTTAAAATGTATAAGTTTTTTACTTTAGAAGGAATACTTTCTTAAATTCAAAAATTAGTTGCTCAAAAATGAAGGATAGGAGAAATATTTGATATTCTTTTTCAAAGTTGACATAAAATCAAAAATTTTTTTTTCCATACCATTGTTTCAAAAGGAGCTGCTCAGTTCCACCCGCAGAATTCCATCCGATCAAATGAGTAAACCGTTAAAGTTTACAAAACAAAAAGCTAAACTCCTCCCCCTTTATGGTCCCTAAATTATTCAAGTTTGTTGTTGACAACGCAACCACCCAGATGGGATGCCTTAACAGGAAAGTCAACTCCATCAGTCCAAGTGTTCGTGTCCAGGTTGTAGATTTCTACTGACTTCGTATTTGTGTCGACAGTTTCTCCGCCGATGACGTAAACGAAATTGCAAACTCTGCAGCAAGCGAAGTTGAAGCGAGCAACTTTCATCGGAGTCATCGTGACAAACTTGTTTGATTTTGGGGAATACATTTCCACGGAGTTGAGTGGTTTCAAGTCTTTGTCCGATCCGCCGAAGACGAACAAATTGTTCTTGTAAACGATGACTTTTGAATACATTCTTGCCTGCATCATTTTAATGGGTGAAAAAAACAGAGTTTTACTGACCAGATCAAAAGTTTGTATTGCGTTGATTTCTGGGTACTTATCATTGCAACCGCCGATAATCCACAGTTGATCGAGGTAATAAGCAACTGCAAAGTATCTTCTACCCGTCTCAATATCACCCTCACTTATTTTTCTATTGTTTGTGTCTAGTAACTTGTATTCTAAAAAATCTGAAACATCAGTATCTTCAATAATGACCAGTATGTTTTTTCCGACTTGACAAGATGCAACATAGTTAAAATACCCACGGGAAGAAAACTTGTAAAGTTCATTGTTCAACGTTGAAATTCCATACGCACTAACTAAGTATGAAACATTATCAATTTCGTATTTAATTTGAATACTATTCAGATTTTTTCTTACACCATCAGCAAAATTGTTTATTTCAACCCATTTTTCGTCATCTAACGAATACTGGTAGGTACGATGCAATCTAAAACAATCGCGTACAACAACGATTGCTTTTGCTGCTTCTTGATGACATTCTGTGGTTTCTTTACCTATGTAAATGTTTAAAATGTCAATAATTATTTTTTCTTAAATATAAACACTTAGTTTACAAATTAAAGTTTATAACTAGCTTTTTACATCCAAGTATTTGAGTTTGAGCTTAAAACTGTGATTTTTAAAGCAAGTTATTAAATATATTTAAATGAACATTAGAGTATTTAAGTTTATAATGTATAAAGATATAAAATATATTTAACTTATAGCGCACTTTAGTAAATCTAAAGCTACTTCGTAGTTTGAGTAGCTGAAACCTTAAATTTCTTAAATAAAGTATTATATTGTTATAACATTTACGAATATAGTTTATGAAAATGTGTAAAATAAAATATTTTATGTTATCTAATAATGTATTAAGTATTCAAATAAGCTAATGTAAGTTATGAAATTCGTAAAAAAAACTATATATTTTAATCTTTATAACTTTTAACGGTATATTTAAGTTTTATAGACTTTGAAAAGTACATCTTAAAAAGTTAATTAGATTTTTGCTTTTAGTTAAACAGAAAATTTATTTATTTTAAGTAACAGTTAATTTTTTTAGCATTTTATTCAATATTTCTTTTAAACAGTTCTATACTACTTTTTTATTAATTGACCCGAAAAAGAATTAAAAAATTTCATAATTGACGTTTTTTAACAATCTAATATATAAAGTTTGATAATATAAAAAGTAACTATTTAATCATAGTATAGTAAATACCCTTTTAAGAATTTGAACTTTCACGTCTATAGTTTAGTGTTCAAAATGCGAATTATGATTGAAACTAATTTAGTATTTTATATGTATTAGAGGTTTTTTGAAATTAGTACAATTTTAAATAGTATTTTTTTTTTGTCAAAAAAAAAAACTAAATTCA
Organism: Thalia democratica; assembly: GCF_965202585.1. Classification (NCBI taxonomy): domain Eukaryota; kingdom Metazoa; phylum Chordata; class Thaliacea; order Salpida; family Salpidae; genus Thalia; species Thalia democratica. The sequence continues at coordinate 25,145,428 of NC_139173.1, forward strand.
AACTAGTTTTTGATTATTTTTCATTATTACCACCAATTGTTTTTTTCTAAAGTAATAAAATTATTAATCTCATTTGTAGTACCATTTTTAGTCGTTTTTAAAATTGCGTACTCATAGAAAGTATTAAAAAAATTCTAATACATTTAAGAACAGTACTGTTGAGCTATTTTTAAATTGTAATTATTTTAAACATTTCAAAATATTTTTATTATACCTCTTAAACGGCTAGTGAGTAAATTAATAAATAGTAGCTAATTCATTAAAAACACAATTAACAAACTTGAACAGATTTCTTTATTATTTAATTTATGTTTCTCTGAATGAATACTCCGTTTATTAATTGAATTAATCTTAATTTCTCTGCTTTGTGCTTCTAAAACATTTACTTCTTTATCATCATTTTCCAGCTGTTTAATTTCTAACTTTAGTCGCAAAATTTCCTGTTTTAAAGCGTTATTTTCCTCTAAGCACTTTTTTAAATCTATTTCTAAATTTAAACTTTTACTTTTTAGCGTTATGCTTCTTTCAGATAACGTTTTATCTAATTTTTTTGTGGATTTTGTTTCCAGAATTTTTTTAGTATCATCAGATAACTCTTTATCAATAAAATTTGCATCCTTTTTCTTAAAAGGGTAAAGTTTTTGCACAAAACTCTTGGCCTTAACTGCAGATTTACATTCAGGACAAGTTGAATTGTTTTTCATCCGTAGTTGTAGACACCGTTTGTGGTATAAGTGTCCGCAATTTAGCACTGAAATTTCTTCAGCACACAAAATTATAGCTTTTTGGCAAATTAAGCAAGATACTGACATTTTTATAAAACTCTAGAAAAACATATTAATTTAGTTTATACTAGTAGTAAACTTCAACTATATTACTTTTATAGCTAGATATAATAGACACAATCAAAGTTTTATAATTTAGAAAACTACTTTTACTGAAAACGCGAACAAATATAAAACAAGTTGCAATTACTACCTATACTAAATTTGTATTCAACTTGTAAAACAATAAAATGTTTATTTGTCTGCGCTAAAAGTAATACTAGAAAATACCTAATAAATTAAACTGAATTTGTTAACATTTCTAACTCTGCCAGAATCGTTGTTTGTTGTAAAAATAAAGTTTAATTTAGCTTTTTTATGCTGCTGAAATTTTTCATTTCTACATCCTATATAATATTGTAAAGATAAAGATACATTATTGTACTTTTATAAATACATTTTTCGATTTGTTTTTTCAGTTTATTAACTTATAATGTATAAACTTTGTAACTTTATATATATTAATTTTGTTACTTCGAATGGCATTATAAAACATTAGTATTAATTTAAGTTGTAGAGATAAAACATTAACGTCAAAAAAAGTTAACAGTTAATGAACGTTTGGGAATCTTCTGTCTATAAATTTTCGAATTATTTACTGTTTTGAATTCCTGAAGATTAGAAAGAAAAAAAAAAGTACTATTCTATATTCAAATTAATACAAGTTAATACAGTGTGAAGAAATCTGTTAAAATACTCAGGGCAGCCGAAGGATATATTAAAAATTGTCAAAAATGAAATAAAGCAACACTAAACTAGCCTGAGTCAGTGTGAATTTTAAATAAACCCACAAAATATCAGGATAGTCACTTGTTTTTGGCAAATTTTCCAAATTTTTAAACTTTTATTTAAGTTTTTCAGAACTTTTAAAGAACATCTTTTTTTTGACTAAGTAGTAAACTAATCTAAGGATAGAAAATTTACTTTTTGTTAAATCTAAACTACTTAAATAATACACTTTTGCTATTTAAAAAGTTTTTTTTTTGTTTTATTGCAACCTGTACTATTATTTTTAATCAATTGCTTCAAAGTTCTTTTCATGTGGTTGTTTATAAGCATGTTAATATATATATATGATATATCTATTTAAAATATGCTTTTAGTTTTGATATGTAATATTTCATTTTAATATTTTTAACCTATTATAAAATTGATATCTAATAATTTGCAACAAATAATATAAAGTTTAACAAAAATGAAAACATAAATTAAAAGAAAATTTTAAAGTGTAAATAATTAAAAATAAAAAGATCCAAACCAAAAAAAGGTAAAAAAAATACTTAATCGAAAATTAATTACTAAAATAATTTAAAAAAACATTAGACCTAACCAAGTGATTCATACCTTTTTTAAATTAAGTAGATACAGCTAGTGACTAATAACTTATAGTTACTTATACCTTTTATTGTTGATAAAACTTTGCATCATAATTCCGTTTTTACCTTGCTCTTGTTTTGCTATTGTCTAATATTTTTCTTGCTGTTAGTTTTCTCTTAACCTAAACTCTACTGAATTGCACCAGTCCAAAACATATTCTTGTTAATTGACTTGAAATGATATTCAAAACAATGGAAACAAAAGAAATTTTTTTAATTCAAGTAGTAATTTAACTAAAAGCTTATTAATTACTAGTTAAAAACTTTTACTATACATTATTTTAAGTCTAAATATGATAAAATTTACAGTTTTCGTATAACAAAATTGTTAAAAAACTAAAAAAAAAACACACTTTTTTCAAAATTTCCCAAATTCTAGGTTTTTCCAGGATTTTTGGCTAAATTGTCAAAATACAGGTTTGGTGGCGCCCTAAACTAAAAAAACACTCTTTTATGCTTGAAAACTAAATAAAAACAAAATAATTACAAAAGGATTTTAAATCAAGAATAAAAGATAACTTTGATAAAACTATTAAATGTAAAGTAGAAACATTGAAAATATTACAGTTTAACCTACTTAAAAAAACTAGTCTCGATATATTTACTAATATGAATATGATCAATATTTATATTTTTAATAAACTACTATACTATCTGTATTTTTAGAACTTGTGGTATGCAATGCAGTATCTGTATGGGTATTAAATTTTTTAAATCAACAATAAAACTTACAATGTTTTTTAAAGTTTTTAAAAAATAAACATTAATATTTAGTTCTAAGTAATTTACCAAACACACTTTTAATCTATATAGTAAACTTAAACTAAACTTTTCATTTTTTGTAACTACCAGGATATTAAGTTTGAATAGTAAAAAAGAGGTATAATAAAGCATTTTATTAGTATTAAACATGTGTTCAGTTATATTTATTTAATAAAATTAAGATTCACCATTTAAGTATAGATTGCAGATCTTCAGTTAGAAGTAAATAAACAATGATATGATACACTTTTTATAGGTTTGTAATTAGTAGTAATTAGAAATTTTTTATAATGATGACTAATAAGTGTATATAAATATTAATAAGAAACTTAATAGAATTAAGCAAAATCTAAAAGTTAAAGCACAATATAATCATAAAAACACCAATATAGTTCAAATAATAAAAATTCTAAGTTAAAGTGTATTAATTAGAATGTTGGCATAAGGCAGGTATCTCTGATCTTAGATTAAATGATAATATTATACCCTTTTTGTCTATTGGGTTCTACAATGGTAGTTTTTCCGAATTACACGCGTTTTTAGAAGAGGGCTGCATAAGTATTTGTACATGATTTTTTTATTACTGATTCCAATACCGCTTCTCGTTATATATGCTCACAATGTTGTTTGGATGGATTGATTAATTTTAAAGCTGAGTTTTTTCAATACACCTTACTTGAAAATACACCATTAAAGACTTTAGTTGTGTTTTGATGTAAGATTGTGGCTTTGTATATAAACTGAAGACATATGCTGTTCAGATTATTACTCACCGTCTGTGATTGAGCACTATATATTTTACTCCACTAAGAGGCTTTTATTGTCTGATAAAATACTTAAATTAAATTTATATACACTCACCTTTTATTCAGGTTGTTAAAACATCAAAAAAAAAATTATAGGTTTAAAACAAGTAAAGTAATAAAAGTGTTATTACTATTCACCAGGTTCGCTAGGTTGCTAATATTGCTATACATAGCACTGATTTACAACCAACAAAAATTTAACATTAAGTCTAAAAGATCCACCCAAACAACACTGTCATCATACATAAAGAGAAACAGTAAATACCATAATAAAGCAATCATGAAAGAATAAAGAAAGAAAAGTGTGAAAGCTCACAATTATGGTCAATAGAATAGTGTGGAAAAAACACATTTTGATTATTGAGACTAAGAGCACAAGTATTAATTTTAAGTCTGTTTGTTTTATATTTTAATGTCACGTCGAATTTAAATGTGAATAAATATATTGAAGAAAGGCTATTCGCCATAAAGCCACACATACATATTTTTATAAGAAAATAACAACACACTTACTCGAGCGCGGGATTCAAAAAAGCAACAAGCGCTTATCTAGTTTTAAAAACTCTCATTTATGGAATTTTGCTTACTGTGCTTTTTAATAATTTTAAATTAGCATGCCTTACAATCACTCAAGCGTGTAATTTCAGATTAAAAAATAAAAACCTTTGTTTATATTTTATATAGTTGTACTTTAGTGAGCAAAAAAACCTGACAATTCTGCAGTTCACCAAACCTAATAAGCTGACCTGTTCATCTAAATAAGCTAACTTTAAACAAACTATTACAATTTAATTCTAATCTATAAGTACTTGATGTGTACTAATTTAGTTTAACACTCTAAAACTTATTCCTACAATCTTTAACAAAAAATTATTATAAGTTGAAACACAGAAAACACTTATTTCAAATTCGTAATTAGTGTTGTTAACTAACAACTAAATAATATAATGACCATTTCTAAGTTCGTTATGGAACAAAAATGAGTAAAAACTTATAATTTAAGAGTCGTTATGTTTAATGTAATATTGAATGGTAGTGAAAAATATAATTTAATTAAAAATATATATCAAAATAGTTTAATTTAAGCAATAATTTGATTTAAAATAACAAAATACGGTAAGCAATTTGTGTACGCACACAACTCTGGTTAATGGATTAGTGTGGATAAAGACCTTACGGTCATCAAGCCTACGGCTAACATTTTATAATTTCTTTTATAACAGTTTCAATTAAAACAATAAAAAAGAAACTTAAAATCAAAGAAAATTAATACTTTTATTTATTAATTGTTTTTTTTTTCAAAGTATTATTATTTAAACTAACTCAAAACGAAATTATTTCTAAGAGAAAAAATTGGTGTGCACCCTTTTTTATACCCATTACTGCCAATATTAAGTATGGACACAACACCGTCTTCTCCCTTTAGATTTAAATTTTTGCGATCATGTACGTTCACATATTTGTTGTTGCTCTTTTTACAAGAACTACTACGAAAAATGCAATATAAAGTTTAATAATAACATAAAAAGGGAAATGCTGTAGAATTGCAGTAAAAAAATAAACATATATCTCATCTTTAAATAAATATATATATATATATATAAATAAACACGAGGATAAAACAAAAACTGTAAATCATACTATATGTTAGAAATATCTGTAAGCTTTCTTAGTATGTGCTTAAATTTACTAAAACAAAAAAAAAAGTCTAATATATGTTATTGCACAATTATGATTGCTAATTCTCATAACTGTAATTGTTGTAAAAACTTAAAGCAATGTAAATATCTACCTAAGAAGAAGTCAAAATTTTTAATGTACAAGTATATTTAAAAAAATTTAATAAACATCTAATAAACTTTACATAAAAATAATTTAACAAATATCAAACTAATAGGTAAATTTAAATCTAAACAATAGGTAAAATCAAGTTTAAAAGTAAAGTATAACTTATATAGTAAACTTGATAATGGATAAAGAGATTTTTTTAACAGTTGAAAAAAAAGATCGCAATAAAAGAATAATAAATACGCTATCACATAATACTGTACATACTTAAAAACTTTTATTACCTGTATATTGGACTTATCAGCTGTTTTTTCCTAAATCATACTATAATAAGCTAACAAGTAAATAAATTCATCAAATTGTTAAAGACAGTTAAATATAATATTACTATATATCTGTAAAAAAAAACTATCATGAATTGATGTTATAATTTAGTAAATGAAATAAAACTAAGCAAACCTTTTTTTAGCCACATAGTCAATGGAGACAAAACAGTAACACTAAATCCCGAATATAAAAAACAAAAACCCAGCCATCTCTGCCCACCATCAATTAGCCCAAAAATAAGTTAAAAATATACCAATACCAAAAGTTTATCTTAGTTATTAAAAAATATAGAGAATATAAGTTTCCATTCATGTTATTAAACAGCTAAAACTTTAAACTACTGAAAATTACTTAAATTCATTAATTAAATAATTACCTAGTCACCTAAAAACTCAGTTGAAACTAAATAAAGTGTTTACTAAAAACTACTTAAATTCATAAAACTAACTAATTATGTATCACCTAAATACCCAGCTAAAACTATATTAAGTTTTTGTTCTTTGCTACTTGTTATTTTATTTGCTTGTGATCATCGCGTAAGCGAGAAACAATTGTAAAGTAAAAAACTCAATAGAACTTTTATTAAAGCTATTTTAAACACAATATCAACATTTAAAAAAAACATTAATAAATAAAGTTGACTATAATAGACACTTAAGAAAAAATTGAAAATCAACTAAAGTTTAGTAATTTTGTCAAGTTTAATTTTTTTTTTAGTTTGGAAAAATTTAAAAGTTTTACAGAGAACTTTGTGTTAAACAAAAAATTGTAATAAAAACTCGAAACAGTAAAATGTTTCATTACTGTATGACTTTTTTTTTTTTATAGTAAATATTTTACAACAATTTTGAAAAAAATGGCAAACTATAGGAAAAAAATATTTGAACATATCTAATTAAATTAATTTTAAAAATAAGAAAGAAAATCTTTATTAAAATGTAAAAGAGTAAGTACTTATAAAAAAAAATATATGTCTTACTGTTGTATATCATGAACAAAACATTTTTTAAGTACTGTAGCTAATTTTTTGAACTTATATACATGTAAGTTTCTGTATTTCTACAACTATGAATTTAACAAATTAAAAAAAAAAAAACTCGACTAATTAGTAACAAAAAACAAAAAAATAATTTTGCAAGTAATTAAAAAAATCAGGTTGTTAAAATATAATTAAAAAAATACTTACTCAATATAAAAACTTTAAAATTTCTACAGGTAATTGCACCTAATAATGATAAATATGATCTTAAGCTTCATTTTAATTGTTTTAATTAAAACTGCTCAAAAAATTTTACAAAATGTGAGGCTTGATGACCAAAAGTTCTTTCTCCATTTGATCATTTTGATCCTTTTAGTTGAGAGCGTTCACATTAATTTCTAATGAAATTTAATTTCAAAGATCAGTTAAAACAACTTATAGGTTAGTTAAAAGTCTATACAATAATATGAAACATAAAAAAAAGCTATCTATATAAATGCTTTAACACCAGTTTGAATTTTAAGTCAACCCATGCGTTATTCCTCAACAGTATATATTTCTAAAAATATATGTTTTTGATTAGGTTTACAAAAATAATTGAATTAAGGCAAGAGCAGGTTCCTTATGTATGGTGTTTATCAGGAAAAAATTATTATTTTACTAAAATCATAACTTTTTCTGAGTTCTTAGTAATTGTTTAGTACTTTTTCAACAAAACATATAAGACTTATAAAGTTTTGTGAAAACACATTTTTTTAATTGTAAGTTATTTTTTAATTTTGAAATGTTTTATAATTTTAGCATACTTTTTCATTAATATTTTAAAATTATGACAAAAAGTTTTTCAAGAAAATCATTCTAGGAAAATTTTACTAAACTTTTTAGGTTACTTGCTCAAATAAAATAAACATGTAGGTTTTGTAAATCTTTAACATATTATTTTGGTTCCCCCTCAAATAATTAATTCTTTATTTGACTGTCCTTTTCTAAATCTTTAATTTATATCTTACAACTAGTAAAATAAATTTGTAGGCTAAGAATTATAAAATATTTTTGAATTTTTTTTTATACACCACCCCCTCATGACTTAAATAAATTAAAGCTGGTGGATCTAAATCTATTTTTTACAAAAAATACCAAGTAAATGCCAATCATTTTGAAAATAAGTATGTTTAGTTTTTGAAATGTTTTTTTTAATTATACAAATTTTATTACCAAATAAGGCAAACATACTTAAAACTTGAATTCAACTTTGTAGATTTATATTGCCAATTGATAACTATCAAAACTATCAAAAAAAAAAATCTTAAAAAAATCCAATTATTATATTTGTATAATGTAAGTAGTCCTTATTTTCTCTAAGTACTTTGATTGAGGTGTTCTGAAACAAAAAAAATATGAATGAAAATGTATTTAAAATTTCATTGATAATTACTAAAAGAACTATCAATAAAACACTCACATACCTATAAAAATTTATAATTTTTAACAGTTATTAATGCTTTTTATAAACCTTTTAAAAGTTTTATTTTTGAGAATATTATATTTAACGTAAAGTGTAAACTTCACATTCATTTTAGTAAAAAGTTTTTTTTTTTGCTGATAAACATACATAAGGAATCTGCTGTTGACTAAATTCTTTTCAGCCTTTAAAATCAAGCCTCAAATATGCAAATTTTTGCAACTTTTTTGAATGATTGTAATCCACATACTCAAATCCTGAAATCCTTAACAACCAACTTTTTTAAATGATTTTAAACAACAACAACTTTCAAGATTCATTGTTCACAAATTAATGAAATTTCTTTATCTATAAGCAGAAAGCATAAAACTAAATAAGAAAACACCTTTTTTAAAGTAGATTATAAAACAAACTAAAAAGAGCTATCAGTAAATTTAAAGGAGAATTTTTCTTCATAAATTTATTATATTCTTTTTTTTTTATTTTTTTTTACAAAAGTTGTGATTACATAATTACTTTTTATAAGAGATGCAATAAAGGTCATAGTTGTTTTAATTATAACAATACATGACAGTTTTGCTTTACAGTCACTATATTCTCATTATTTACAAAGGGTATTGTTATTTATTTAAGACAAAAGAAACAATAAAAGTTATGGTTGATTTACTTATTTTATAAGAACGTATGACAGTTTTGCTTCACAGTCACCTTACTTTAAACCATGCGTAAGATTTGTTATAACGATGAAATAGCTAAAATTCTGTAAAAAAAAATATTTTTCGAACATTGAGTGTCATTTTTTAGTTCTTAATCTTTTTCAGTTTGATTTTTAGTGAACCTTCTTTTTCAAAGGCAGCATTTTTTCGGCAGGCCAGGCCAAACAACAATAACCAAACTAGGTTAAAGTAAAAAACACTATGAATTAAGATATTAGTTTTTGACTACATTTATTTTATATTCGTTATAAAAATACTTATTTATTTGCATTTATGTTTTTTTTAAAGATTAAATTAAGTTTAAGACCGCACTTTGCTTACCTCTGGTATAAACCATGAAATACAAATTCTAAAATTAAACAACAATTAAGTTATGTATAAAAAGAGTTTTTTTATACTATTTAATTGGGGTCCGATTTTAAACCAAAGGTGTTTCCCCTAATTTTTACTGAATCATTAATTATTTTTTTTTTAATGTTTATACCGTTAATCCTAACCCACCTTACCGAAACATATTAAAAAGTAAGTAGTAAAAAATAGACTTTTTATAACTTTTTTACTTTCCCAGCAAATATTGGGGTATTTCCGTAACATCAACAAAAGGACTCATTAAATTGTTAACCTTTTTTTTTTGAAACTTAAATAACTAATGCATTGTATATAACTTTTATTGTTAAAATTTTAGTTGTAAAACTTTATTATCTGACTAATTTTCAACTTTAAACATTTTTAGCCTTAAGTTATTTTAGCTAATGAAACAAAAGCTTTTAAACCATTGCCAATAAAGTTTTAAAAATTTAAAATTTTATTAAGATGATTATTAGTATTAAATAGTTTATTATTATTGTAATGATTAGTTATCAACATTTTTAATTTAAAACAGTGAGCAGTTTGAAAAATTATCAGTTTTTAAATTTAAGTTTTAATCTGTTTATGTCACGTATTGTTTTTATTATATCTTATTACAATATATTTAAGCTAGGTAGAGCATAAACATATTTACGTATGAAAAATGAATTATGACCATTACTGTTTTTTAATCTTAGTAACAAAATTTTTGTATTTTAGGACCTTGTTGAATGGCTATATGTTTTGTGAAGCTTTCAAAAAAGCACAAGCGTCCAAAATTGCACTAGGGGACAAAATTGCACGAATATACTTTTGAACGAAGACACTTTTGCACAAAAGGATAAAAATGCACAAAGATAAAATTACACGGAGACATTTCTGCACAATTGAATTTTTTTCTTTATTATTGATTTTAAATTTTTTATTACTTTTTTTTTTTTTGTTTTTATTTTGTTTTACTTTAACTGTTACCCCTTACTCTTACCCTTGGTTGGTAAAATATTTTATAATTTATATATTCTTTTTTAAAATTTGATTTAAATTTTTTATTTTATTTTTGCTATCACTGTTACCTCTAGCCCTTACCCTCCGTTGGTAGCTTTTTTTTTATAAGTTAGTTTTTATTACTATTATTATTAATTTATTTTTTTTAATTACTATTATTTTTACTATCACTGTTACCCCTAACCCTTAACGTCGGTCAGTATTTTTTGAATTAAGTTATCTTTAAGATTTATTCTGTTTTAATCAAATTAAGTATAAAATTTTTCATTTAATAAGTACCTAGTTTTTAAAGAACATCAATTGACTTTAATAATTTACTTTTCATCATTTCAATATGTTCTGCCCAAATCAAACTATTATTTGTTATTACTCCTAAGAAGTTGTAACATTTTACCATTTTAAAAGTTTTTTATCTATTTTGACTTTAAAATTTATATTTATTATCAAATTGTTATCATTGGTCATAGTATCTTATAACAATTATAGACCAAATTTAACAGTTTTAAAACAGAAAAAAATACAAATGGATATTATTGTAAAGACAGTAAATATTTAAAAAAATTATATTGTTTTTGAATCATATTAATTTTACAATATTTAAGTATAAGTTTATTAGCATTTAAAATATCATTGATTATCTAATAATTGTAAATGAGTTCTTAGAATTAGATATTAAACTGATTTTAATTATATTGTTATGTTTATTACATACCGTTTAAATTTAAAGGTTTATATAAAAGTAAAAAGATATATAAATATTACAATCAATTGATATAGCTTTTTAAGTACTGTATTTAAGAATTTAATATAACAAAAAAATTATAAAAGTTAAATAAAAAACTTTCTTTTAACAAAATAATAAGTTACTAAAAAGTCATACTCATTATAATAATATAGTTAGATATTTCTAAATAATCCATTTACAAAACGTGTTTAAAACTATATAAGTTGTACTTAGGTAATTGCATGATAATGAAAATAAAAGCTTTTTTGAAGTCAAATGTATTGTTCCAAACAAAACTAATATCTTACAAACGAAAAAACGCAGTCATTCTAAATGTAATTAATAGTTAAAATAATTAATGTAGAGGCGTATCTTCAACTTATAATAAAAAAAAAATTGATTGTATCTTCAAAAACTGTCAATAATCTTCTTTAACTGTTTTAATTTATATTCTGCTGGACGATTTAAGCTTTCAGTTACCTCAGATAAACAAAGAAAACCTTTTTCTTACGCTTCTTTAAAAACTTCAAAAGCTTTAGTTTTATTATTAGTTGGCAATTTAAAACATTTTGTAAGATTTTACGCAGTATTGAGCCTTACTGGATGTGCTGGATTCAGACATTGATTTGTTATTTTCGTTGCCTCTTCAAAAAGCTTTGTTTTTTTCAACACTACTACTCTCAAGTATGTAATATGCTAGGTGACCGTATTGTATATCTTTAAAGCATTCACAATCAGCAATAACTTCTTTACTTATGTCTTCTTCAACAGGACTTTCATCTGTCAAGTAGATTTTATCTTTACACAAGTTACAAAGTAGCACATTAAGTTATTACACAACTTACTTTTGCATTGTTTTTTTCGATCACATTGTAACTTTTTTTTTTTTTTTGAAATATTAAGAATATAGTAAAAAAGACGTTTTAATTTAGAAAAACTTTAAAAAATAATTGAGAGGATATTTCAATATTTTAACTTCTTTCATGTGAGTAACCACACTGATAAATTAAGCATTTTCATAAAACTTCTTAGCTAGAGACACTAACTCATTTTTGATTAATTCAAACATTTTGGAAAACACTTAAAAAAAAAAAGTTTATATCAATGGGTGCTGTTAAAAATTTATTGATAAAGATTATTAGTTTCAAATAGTTAAATTAATTTAAAGATCAAGTGTATCGAACTAATAGAATTATTATTACAATGGTACTGAAATTATTTGTAACATTTGTATTAAACATGTATACTAAGACAAATAACATCAAAAAGAACTAGTTATCTTAATTTTTGAAAAGTATATAAAGTATTTGTACAAATAGTCGGGATAATAAGTACGAATAACAAGACTAAATGATTACTTTTGTATTTATGTATAAATTTTGAACATTTGCTATATATTAATGTTTAAAAGTTTGAAATCTACTTAAAATATAATAGTATTGCTTACTGCATATATAAAAGAAAAAGTTTGTCTTTTAGTTTAAGCGAAGAATAAAAAAAAAAAAATTAACTAATTTTTTTTTTGTTTGGTAATTTAAAACTTAAGATTATAACATGTGTAAAAACATTAAAATATAAGTCAAACACATTTGTTTACCGTTAATGTAATAAGACGTTTGTTGTTTACTTAAACTTAACTTAAGTATAAATTTATAGTAAATACAAAGTTGCCATTCCAACCAAAAAATAGTTGCCAAAAATTACTTAAGCATGACATTTTAATTTTTTAAAGAATCGCTTGTTAAGTATCCAGTATTATACCTCTTAATTTTTGGTAATTTTGCTTAATAAATTCTAAAATATCTTTTTAGAATAATGAAGTTATTTTAAATAAAATTTTATAGTAAACAAAAACATTTAGTTACAATTGAAACACATGCAAATACATAAGTCTGTACTCTAGTTTTACAAAATTATTTTAACTACAAATATTGGTACATAAAAGAAAAACTTTGAGTATGTTTTAGATTATCATTACATGTAAATAGAACCGAGACTTACTCGATTACAGTAAGAAAAACAAAAATAAAATTTTAAAACTAGTTAACTGCGAATGAAACAACTGTTAATAATTAGGATTTTTTTATTTGAATAAGAATAAAAGATCTTAAATATTTTTTATTAATTTTTTTATAATAAAATAACTCAATTGAATATACATTGATACCGCAACAAAGCTTACATAAACAAGGTATTTTTAGATACACCTAACATTAATAAAACTCTTGATTTACATTGAGAACTAAAAATCCTAAATAGTTCTAAAATTCGTAACTATGACTAGTTTTTAAAACTAAACGGTAGTAAAAAAAGACGTTTTAAACTTTTTAATTTTACATTTAATGTTATTTTAAGGAAATAGTTTACAAAATTCAAATGTACGTATTAATTTCGTTCAAAACACAGACTAAATACTTTTTTTAATAAAAGTCAAATTGAAATTATTAACAAAAATGTTTTAAGCAAATACAACTAAAAGTGCAAGTAGGAGTTATTAAAACTTTAAACTAATTCCAAAGGTCTTTAAATAGTTTTAAATGTTTGTAAACTATTTTAATCAAAAAAGTTTTATTTATTTCAAAATTGTTTTTTAATACTTTTAATAGATATCTGATATTAGTTTTTAACAATTTAAGTGTACTATTAATGTATTGTAATTTACGATGAAATTTACTGAACCAGCAAACTTTTAAGTTGGTTTTAGAGCAATGAAGCATGTTAGTATTAGACCTAATTTCGTTTTACCATTTTTGTATTAGTAAATAATATCAAAACTTTCGTTTTTTTTTAATGCATAAACTAATACCTTAATACAATATTTTTTAGTATATATCAACAAATGTTGAGAGTAAAAAGAGGTTTAGGACTAAAAAACTTTAAAACGTGACAAAACCTATTAATTTTAGGCATGATACGCAGCCTAAAAGCAAAACTCTGCGGCCTGCAAGAATCTCTGCTTTATTTCAACTTTCAAGACCTAAATACGAAAAGTTTCTTTTTTTAATGATTTAAATTATGTTATCAACTTAATAGCTGCTTATTAATAGTATTTTACTGTTGCTTATTTTGTTACACTTTTGGTTTAAGATAGTATTTTTATGTTGATTATTACAAATATTGATAATAAAAGTGATTTATTTAAAGTGAAAAAATCGATTAAACTGAAAAATATTTTAATTTATACATATTTTTGATATTTTAGTTAGAACTAAACGTTCATTAACCTAAAATAAAAAATTATAAAATGGATTTCAACCGAAAATTTAACGTACTACTTATTTTCTGTTATAAAAAGGATGTTCGATAAAATTTTATCATAAATATAAACTCATATCTTATATAAACTACACATTAAGGTTTCTTTCTCCGTATCAAAATTGACTGATAGGTTGATTTTATAGCAAAAAACATTTTGCAAAGCTTTTGAGTTTTTTCATAAATAGAAACTGAGACTATAGTTAAAATTACTTATAGTGTTTATGCTTAACCCAGGCAATTAATCGTCGAAGACCAATTTTTAAGTTTAATAATATCAAGGGTTGCAGTTTTTGTAAGTTTAAAGTTTTGCTTGGTTTTAGTTTTCAAAAATACTATCTTAAGATACTTTTAGTAGTAGCTGAAACTTTAAAACTGATTATTAAGTTTAATATACTTTTAATAAAAATATAAAGACCTTATAAAATTTAAAATACTTGTGTCTAACTTTTTAAAAGTAACTCACACGAATAAATTTTAAGTTTAAACAAAAACTGGCTTTAATTTTCTTAAAAATTTTTAAACAAGTCTTAAACAGCCTAAATCAAGATGACCACTGTTATTTCCCCGAGAAATTTCTTAAAATATTTAAAGCACGTTTTTGTAGTATTTTTTACAAAACTAAAGTTAATATTAAAATAAAAGTTTAGTATAAAGACATTATAAAGATATTTTTAACCTACTCAAAATGTATTTGATAACAATTTTGTAAGCTGTGATTGAACAACAAAAAAGACGGTATAATGTTTAATTTTAAATTTTATTACTAGTCAGAAAATATTTATGCTAGTTTAGAGTACTAATTAATTTTAAAATTTAAAACAGCTAATTAATTTTATTCTTTTCATTTGTATTTTCAGTTGCAGTATTACTATTTATTTTATATAATTACTTTTTAAAATTGCTAGTAATTCGAATAGTTTATATTTTTTTATATATTAACTTTATTCTGTTTGTAAAATATAAATGATCTGACATATTTGATCTTGTATTAAAATATGATCACAATCATTACATATAGTACCAGTTACAAACAAAACGCACAAAACAACTAGTTTTGTAGTATTTAGATTATATTATTATATTAATATATAAACCTTTTTTTGATACTTAAAATTAAGTTTTATTCTAATTCGTTTTTTTAACTTTCAAGCATATTTTTTTTACCAGAGTAGATTAAGTGAAAAACTATCAAAATACATAAATTTAAAAAATTAAATTCAAACTTTAATACATATTTTCATTAGGTAAAACGAATCACCTTGAACGTTTAATTAGTACTGTTAGTTATCCATTTTTTTATGCTTTATTTAAAAACTATTAAATAGTTAAAAACCGAAATGAAACTGTTTATTTGTAGTTGAATTAGTTTAGAATATGTCATTGAAAATACTTTAAAAAATAAACTTTTGAAAATCAGCTTGAATTTTTTTTAATGATATTGGTTGCAGATATTTATACTTAATTACTTTTTAATTTTTCTCAAACACTTTTATTCGATATATTGTAACAAAAAATGCATAATACATTATTTACAATGAGTTTGATGCTATAATTGCTGTTTAAATTTTATATACAATAAACAAATGATTATTTTGTTTAGATTGGAAAGCTTTAAATGTTTGTTTGTGTTCTACCATTGTTTATATAAGTTATTATGATTTAGTATGAGTATGTAAATACAGTAATACATTTTCAATAGGTTATTTTCTTGTACTTTTTTTTAAAGTTATTTTAAAGAAATCAATGACTTGATAGTTTGATTTTTTTTACTTAATTTTATTAATTTTTTTTTATACGTGTACAGCGTTTAAATGTTGTTAAACTACAAAAATTTGTAGTAAAAACATTTTAACATCAACTTGAAATTCGTTTTACAATCTGGTTGCAGTGGTTTATACTTATTAACTTTTTAGTTTTTTCTCTTTTTTTTTATTGGAAAACTTTAACAAAAAATGCATTATACGTTAACTGTAGCTAAAATTAAATTATATTTACTTATATTTATTTCTTTTATCCTCTGTTAGCAGAATTTAATAGATGAGTATAAATGAAAAATTTCTTTAAAAAATAAGAAATAAAAATAACTCTTTTATTTTACAAAGTACAAATTTAGTTTTTTACTTTTAATTGTTTTACATCAAGGTATTTACAACATACTTTTTATTAAAAACAAACTAATTTTTTTTAAACAATCTTCATTATTAATTTATCCAATTACTTTTGTTTATAAAAGGTTTTACATCGACTAAGTACAAATCAGCTAAAAAACGTATAGCAACGCACAATACCACAATAATTAGCAAACCAAACGACATTATCTACTTTCGGTACAAACAAACAACTGAACTTTGAAACCTAACAGAAATTAAAAAGTGAATACAAGAATTATAAGTTAGCATTGAAAACAATAAAAACGGAAAATTTTATCAGGAACAATGACATGCAGGTTGTGCTTAAAAAAAGCTTTATTAATTCTTAAATCTGGTACAAATTGCATCAACAAAAAACGGAATTAATAAACTAATGCAGACACAGACACAAATTTTATAAATAAACTGAAAAGCAGATATAACTTAAATCAGATTATAATACTAGTACAAAATAGGTTTTTTAAATTTTATAATCGAGTTTTGATGATATTTGGTATAAATTTAAAATTTTTGATAGTTCTTAGTTCAACTAAGATAAATTTTTAGATTTTTTTATTATGTTTAAATTAATTTAGTTCTTGAATCTGTTTAAATCTAGACTGTTTTATTGACTTAATATAAATTAAATTTTGAAATCTTCAGTGACTTTAAATTTTGTTAATGTTTTATTAATACTTGGCTTAAAATTCGAACTTTAGATAATTTTAATTCAATTTAAATGAATTTGAAGGAATACATAACTTTTAAAATATCTTTAAACTTTTTCTAAAGCTCTCAATTAGGTTAATTTTTTTTTTGACTTATGATATATTTAAAAATTAGTATTAACTTTACCTAATTATACACTGATAAGCTTGAATTTTCAAATATGTAACAATTCACTTTTTTGTTTATATTTTCATGAATGCATAAGCTTTTAGACAACATTATACATAAGCAGCAATGTTATGTGCAGTTTACTACTTTATTTTACTTGAAGAGCTAGCAATTTTTTTGTCACCGAAACCTGGTTGCAAATAAAATATTTAATTTGCATGTCTCAATTTAAAACGTTTTACTAAATTGTTAGTTTTATTTTAAAAGATATATTTTGAACTTTAAATAAAAATTCATATTTCTACTAATTAATAACCCATAATCATAAATAGTTTTATTATATTTTAAAATTATGATCAGTAATCTAAATAAAAGTTAAACACCTTTGGTAATTAGTGTCGTTTTAATAAAACAGTTAATATAATAACATTTTATTTATTTAAGTTTTTATAACTTCTACAGTTTATTAAATTTTTTAATTGAAAATTCAAGTGGAAAATGTTTTAATTTGTTTAGCAATCTAGAAGGTTTTTTTGAATGCTTTTTCTTATTTTAAATTAATTTACTAGCTCACAAAATTGCAAACAAATTATTTTAAACAGTGCTTTTTCTAAAATGTCTGAACTTAACAAAAATAAGTTGGTGTCTCTTGCTAAGAAGTGTTTTGAAAATTTTCAGTTTGTCAATGTGATTTCTTACATGAAAGAAGTGATTAGATTGGGATGTCCTCTCAATCGATCGGAAAGAGATCTCTTATACAGTAGTTTTAGTGAATTAAAATGTCCAATTAGCAACATACTAGAAGACGAAGACTTAGATGGAAAGCTGAATGGTAAATTAAAAAAAATGCTAAAGAAGCCATTTGTTGCTTGTGTATGGATGCAATCTACTTTTTAGAAGAAAATCCTATCGAAAAAGACCTCAATAGAGAAGCTGTTGCAGATTATAAGCTTTTCAAAGCTGTACAGTATCAAGACCTAGCACTTTACACACCAAATGAATATAACGAGGACGCTGAAAATAAAGCTTTTGAGCTTTATGAAGAGGCAACGGCGATAGCAAATGAAGGGGTGAGTCCGGCTCATCCAGTAAGACTCTAAATTGCACTCAGTTTCTCACGATTTCACTTTGACGTGCTCAACGATGATGACGTAGCTTACGAAATTGCCCATGAAGCTTTTCATGATGGTGTACCTGAACTACCTAACTTGATTGGAAGTTTGAAAAACCACGCAGAATTCTTATTAAGAGAATTGCTGGAGTTTGTTGACCCTGGGAGAGATTACTAGATTAGCTCTTGTATTAAATGAATTTATCTTTCTCTTTTGTTGAACTTATTTTGTTTATACTGTAATTTGTTGGTTATGTTTAGAAAATTGTACTATGTTGATAATAAACTAAGTTAAACTGATAGTATTTAACTTGTGTTAAGTAACTAACACAGTATATACCGAACATACATTAGATTTAGTATTTTACAAAATGTTATAAAATAATTGTTAACAATTATTAAATAAATGCAAATTATACCATATATTTTTGGATTAAAACTAGTAATTTTAACTTTGCTAGTATTGTTTATACTTAAATCAAAGTTGTTAGAACCTTTTATTTTTTTTTTAGTTGAGCTTTTTCTTGTGAATTATAACTCACCTTAAAGTTAATACAATTAAGTTAATAGATGGGAATTTTACATTGATTATTTGGAGAAACTCTTATTTTTATAAGTTTTTGTAAATTAAACTGTCCGTTTATAGCATTCTTAATTATTCCAATAAACATAAAGTGTTAGACTATAAGCACAATGCTAAAAAAAAAACTTTTTCGTAGCTTGTGTAATGATGCATTTCTCCTATTACATGAAAATTTTATGGCAAAAATAAAGAAGCTGTTGCTGGTAATAAGTACTTGAAATGTAAAAAAACCAGTCACTTGACATTTTACGTACTTGATAAATGAAATGAAGGTGAAAAAAATAAAGAACTTGAGCTTTTTAACAGGCAACAGAGATAGCAAATGAATATCTAAATCCAGCTTATCTAGTAAGAACCTATATTGCGAATTGTTATGTTTTGAATTGTTACCAATCGCTGCTTGATATCAAAGCTAAAGCTGTATTAACTGCTAAATAGGCTTTAGAAAAGGGTTTTTCATTGTATATTTGAGTTAGCTTAAGTTTTAAAAGATATTTAGGAACATAAAATATAAATATTGAAATAAAATATTGACAGTTTGGATAATTTATTTAATTTAAAACTTTTAATATAAATTTAAAAAAATGAAAACTAGGTTATAAGTAATTTTTTTAGACCTTTTTTTTGAAAACTGACTATTTTTTAGGATGTAAGTAAAATAATAGAAATAAAAAAAACTAGACAAAACTTTCTTTTTGTTATTTTTTCCTCCTACTGTACTTGATGTAATTTTTATGTATAACTATGTGATATTTTTGGATACTTTATGTAAAGTATGATGTATTGTTTAATAAATATTTGAATTTTTTTTTTAGATTTCCATAACGTTATTTGATCTTTTATCAAATTTAGGATGTCTTTTGAGTACAAAAAATTTAACTGTTATGCTTTACAATAAACAATTACTAATACAAAAAAATGAAAAACTTATTAGTTTTATTTGATTTTTTTTAATATCAATTTTAACACACATTAGTACTACTGATAGCAAAAAAAAATAGAAAAAAATCAGTTATGAATACCAGTAAGCTTTTTTAATAAATTATTGCGTTACACTTACATATATAAATAAAATAAAAAAAATTATGTTATATTTTGTCAACATACTTATTTTTAGTAAAATAACATAAGCGTGATTGTTTTAAAACGTGTAAATGTCTTAATTAAAGCATTGAATCGTATATTCTTTAACTTTTTTTACTTAAAAAAAACTATCAGCAGATAGAGCAAATATCAATTAATATAATTGAGCTAATGTTGTTTTAAATCGCAAACCAGCATATTTTGTGTTTCTGTATGTTTAACTTTAGATATCTAATCGGTTTCCGCAAAATAATGAAAAAAAAATTTGATTACTCAAAAGTTAAATACTCATCAAAAAATTGCAAAGAGCGGGAGAAGTTTAAAAAAAAAACTATATTCATCAATTTAATAATTAAGTTTTGTATTAAAATGTGTTTTTTGACTACAACAATTTATCAATACTTTTAAAATATAGTGAAAAAAAAAACAGTCTAAAAATCTAAAAGGCGTGATGTTACTTAAATTTCTAGTTCAAACTTCATTATTTTTATACAAGTGTATGTTCTAAACCTTACTTATCATTATAGTTTTTAGATGTTTCATGAATAACTATATAAGTTGATTTTCAGCTTTTTTAGAGAACTTCAAAAAAACGTTTTTTGTTGTAATACAATATATATAAATAATTTAGTTATTAAAATAATAACGTTAAAGTATCCTTTTTAAATGTTTACAGTCAATCTATTTAATCTACTTTTTTACAACAAATAAGCAAACAAAAACTTAAAAAAAAGTTTGAATAGAATTGTTATACTTTTTCGCACTTATGTATTTCTTTGAAGATAACAAGTGTTTTTAAAGAAATTATAGATATCTTACACATTTTAGAACAGGGTTTCCCAAAGTGGGCGATATCGCCCCCCTGGGGGCGATTTTAGTAAGTCGGGGGGCAAATTTTAGTAAAGGGGCGAAGGGGGGGGGGGGAGGGGGACGATAACTATTAAGGGGGCGAATGGGGGGCGATTTTATAATTTTGGGCAGTCATAAAATTTTTATCTTTTTATTTTACAAATTTTAGCTTGCCAGTAAATATTTAACCCTGAGGTCAATTAAACGTCCCAAA
Organism: Thalia democratica; assembly: GCF_965202585.1. Taxonomy (NCBI): domain Eukaryota; kingdom Metazoa; phylum Chordata; class Thaliacea; order Salpida; family Salpidae; genus Thalia; species Thalia democratica. The sequence goes on from NC_139173.1 coordinate 25,166,609, forward strand.
GTGGATTATGGATCCCTTCAAAGCAGATCTTTTTGAAGTATACGTTGACTGACAGGAAACTTTCTCAGACTTACAAACTGACCTTGAACTTAAAGTAAATTTTTCCAAAGAACGATATAAAAGCTTTTGGACTCAAAAAAAACTAAGGCATTAGTATCCAATCATTTAGAAGGAAGTTAGATTGTTGTTTATAGTTTTTCCTTCTAGCTATGTTGTTGAGAAAGCTTACAGTTCAGTTATAAACATCTTGAGCAAAATATATAATCTAGATATTTGTTAAGGAGGTGACTTGAGGCTTTGTTTGACTGATTTATAGCCAGATATAGAAAAACTTGCAATCAGTCATGAAGCTCATCCTTCACATTAGATTAAACTTCAGTTGCAGACATTATTTTCTGTAAGGTCTTCAATTTTTGTTGATTTTATAAAAGATTTCTTACTTGAGCTCGTTTGTATTGTACTTAAGTAGTCTTTTTATGATAACAATTTTATTAACATATTTATTCTACAACAGGTTTGCTTAATGCCAATGAATACTAATTAAGGTAGACTTCCTCTTGAGTTCGCACTTTTACTCAAAAAAAAGTGCAAATTTAAAATGTCTTAACTTAACTTAAATAAAGTATATAACTAACTAAGTATTAATAAAACAAAAACTTTACTATACTTTATAGCTTATATTGATCAATCTTTTTTAATAAATATTTTTTTTATGTTTCAGTGGATTTCACGTTTATTCATAACAGTATTGCATTATAATATGTTGAAATTTGCCTTTTGTAAAAAAATTGATAATGCATTTTTGAGTTAGCACTTTTTGATTCTGTTAAAAGTGCAAATTCAAGTCTACTGTATTTATTGAGTGGTTTGGTTTTGACTTGGTTAATTTTGTAGTTTATATTTGTTGTATTACATTATACTAAAAGATTTTATAGCATAGTGAATATAATATTTGTTTAAAAGATATTTATTTGACATATTTTTATTATTACTTGTTTAGCCTGTATAAGTAAAAAAATCTTGTTAACCAATAAAGTTTTTATTTCAATAAAGATTTTTGAACTTTAAAAGAGCATAGATTTGAGGTCTCTATTTCAAATGACTTTAACTATTTCACTAAAAACATTCTTAAAGTCAGTTTTATTTTCTAACTTGATTTATAATTGTTAAAAAACTGTATATTAAGGATTTTAAACTATTAGTACAACTTTTTTTGTTTTATCTTAATTCAAAATATTTTGGCAATTAAAATGTGTTGTTAATTTTAATATTTTAACCCTAGCTTTTAATTTTTCACTATTTTCCTCTGATAAATGATTATGGGTTGATAGCTAGAAAACAAATTCATTTTTGAACAGAATTAAATAAGCCATCGAAAAGACTGCTACAGTTACAAACTAAAATTTTAATCCAATAAAAATATTTTTAATAGATTACTTTCTGTTCACAAAATTAACTGTAAAATCTTTAATTTTTATTTATTTAAACTTAAAAACAAAATTGTTAGGATTAAGGTTTAGTTTTTCAAAGGTTATTCCAAGTCAAATACTGAATCATAATATTCTACTACAAAACATATAGTTTAAAAAGTTAAGTTTTTATCTTTTCAACTAACTTGCTTATAATACCTTTGAGCATTGAAATTAATAATTTTTCTGCATTAACAGAAGCTATTGATTAAACCAATTTTCATTTGAGATAATCAACCAGTCGGTCAAACTTCCTAAAACTAGATCAACAATGATGTTTTAATATTTATTTCATTCTGTGTAAAATAAGCTGTTCATTCTTTTGTAGTTTTTAATCTATGGTAAAATAGTTTTAGAATATGCCTAGGTTTCAGTTAAGATTTTAGATGGGTAACATACGGCCCAGATCCAGTCAAATTTCAGCCCGCTAAGTGACTTAAAAACTACTTGTGTGCAAAACAATAAACTTTAGCTTCTTGATACTTATTACTTTGAAATACACTTTCAATTTGGTTTTCAGTTCACAATAGTACTTCCTAGATCGCAATAATAGTAAATCAATTTTTTAAATTTTGCTTGAGATTTTTAATTTTCTTATATCTTAGTTTTTTAAATTATGTAGCCCGCAAGTACATTTTTTTAACAAGTCGACACTAGAAAGGATTTTTTAGTAAAAATGACTTGTTGACTACAAAATTTGTCCACAACTAACCTAAAGGTTTCATTAGTTTCAAAACAATTCATATTTAAACAGAATTGATTACAGATTACAAAAGGCTTTTTAATATTTAATTATTTTTATAAACTTTCCTGGGTTTATAAGAAAATAACGGTCAATCATTTTTTCAAGCCCTTTAAATTACTTTGAACATTGCCTAAAAGAGCGTGAATAATAAATTCAAGACTAAATGACATTTCGAATACAACTTTTTTGACTCAAAAGTGCGTACTCAAGAAGAAAAAAAAACTTTATAAAATCATGGGGGGCGATTTTTTTTCAAACTTCTGAAAAGGGGGCGATTTAGTAAATGAGTTTGGGAAACCCTGTTTTAGAACCTATCTAAATAAAGAGTTAAGCTACTAATAAGCATTACTAATTTTAAATAATTTTTATTTCACACTTAATATTAAACAATTTATTTTTTTAAAGCTTAACTTGTTTTTTTGTTTTTTCTACTTTTAAGACTTTACGAAAACAAAGACTATTAAAAACTTAATCATTACTAAGTATTTAAACTAAGTACTCTTTTGGACAAAACACTAAATATAATAGTTCTTTTTAATTTTGTTTAAGCTTATTTATTTTATTTAAAGATATATTTTGTACACTTTTCCTTTTTTTTTTCTTTTATGCATTTAAAATAAATAGTATAATCAATTTTTATAATTTTATACACAGTTTTTGTCAGGTATGCGTTTAAAAACTACCAATCAATGTTTAAAAAAAATAACATGGTAGAAGAAAATTCTCAATAGGATAATTAAAAAAACAAGTTTACCACTAAGTGTCAAGATTAAATATTTAGTTACTTGCTTTTGAAACATGAATTTTATATATTAAAACTTTTGTTCAATTTACTTACGACAGACTTTAATAATTTAGTAAATGAAATAGTAAGTTTTCTATATTAGTATGTAGCAAAAAAAAAACTCTGCATTTAAATTGGTTGTATAAGTTATCACCCATTATACAGTTTCGATTGATGATAACTTAAAATAAAAGTATTAATATATCGAGTGTTTTAGATAGAATCAAGTTGTTTTTTATACTGTTACCTAACGTACTGCATGAAACATTAATCTATATAAAATTTAATATTTTTTATTTTTAAATGTTGTATAATTAAATGTAGAAAAAAAATTTAAAGCTTATTTAAAAAACATTCAAACTGTTAGCTGAAAATATAAAATTCTCTAAAATAAAGTTTAAAATAATAATTTGTCATAAAGCTTTGAAAGACTTAACACGTTAATTTCATTAAGGTTTATGTTAAAAGTGTTTCTTAAAGTTGATTTCTGAAAGTTTAAAGTGAAAGTTTACACGACGGGAAGTTTGCGGCTTTTTTAAAACTTATGTAATTTAACTTTAAGTAAAGCTGCATTATAGAAAATGATATTTTAGAGTTAAAAAACATTGTATAAACGTCTTTCAACCTCTCAAAATTAATTCTTGATTTTAAAAAGTTATTTCGAAAATCTTGTGAAACACAATAATAAAAAATTAACTTTTTAAGTCTTAGATTACTTGTAAAATAAACAATTATCTAAAATGTCGAAACTCTTCTTGTTATATCAAAGTTTAGTTTGGTTGCATTTAGCATACAAAATGAATTCACTATCAGTTAAAGGTACATTTGAATATTTCTATGAATTTAACAAAACTTTATAAGTATTAGACTTCCTGTTTATAAGAAAATAAAACAATTGTTCGAAAAAAAAATGGAACATATTTTTTCTGCATATTTATAGATAATTTAATTATAACTAACTATTTTTCTCAAATTTTTAGTTCTTTATTTTTTTTAAATCAATACATTTTAGCATTTAAAAAATATTTCAATTGATCCTTTTTTCTAGTGACAGAATCAGAGTCGGAACCACAAGCAGAAATTATAGTCTGTACTTTTCAAAATTTATGGACTGAGAACACAACTTTAATTATTTTGTTGCTTTTTATAATACTTTGTATGTTAGTTTTCTGTTGCTGTAGCAAAACAAACCTTCGATCTAAAATTAGGAAATTACGACTTGAAAATCAAAAACTGATGGATGACCTATCTGGTAATTTTACAAATTTGACAAATGTATTAAGAAAGAAAATTAAGTCTCAAAGAACATAATTTTATTAAAATAACATTGAAAATATATGTTTATCAAATTTCATAGATGATTATAGATACAGAAATTAATTTAATTTTTTTCTTTTAATTGAAGTGCATTTTATATGATAATTTTTTTTTTGGAAATTTCAAATAATTTAGTGATACTTTATGCAGAAACACGCAACAAAATAGCTAATATTCAAAACAGACAACAAAGCATTGAAGGTTATTTAACACTATAAAAAAAAAACAGCTAAAAAATTCTTAATTATTTTTAACATTAATCTAACCAACAAGTCTTCTAGCTTTAGACTCATCTAAAGTTTTACACGAAATAAAAATAGTTTTCATTTTTATTTTGTTTTAGTTTGTGAAATAAACCTAAAATAAAATAAATTGTATAATATTAATTAAATTTCTTTCTTTTAGGTTTTAATAAAACAAAACGCGAACCAGAGTATGCAGAAATAGATTGTTAGTTTATTTAACTGTAATTAAAAAATGGACACTTGAATAAGTTAATTGTTCAAACTAGTACAACATAAATAATTTTGTATAATAAGCAGATACTGTACTACTAGGAAATAATGAAATCAGAAAAGATAAAAACACAAAAGTTGAAGATAACAGCGGTTATGTTGAAATGAAAAGTATTCCTGAAAGTAACTGTTCAGGCAAATATGTTGAAATGAAGTGCTTATGATAAAAAATTGTATTTAAGTTTTTTTTAAGTTTTGTTTGATAACCAAACGCAAACTATTTGCATAACTGTGTAACTTTATTGATTAGTTTTTAATTAAGTAATTTTATTAAATTTATGAAAATCAATAAAAATTTCAAATACAAATTGTTAACAACTTTGTTTATCAATATAAACATCAGACCTTGAAGCAAAAATGTGCGGCCTGCAAGGTATTTATCAGCTAAAAAACAACGTTCTTAAAACAATAAAAGTAAAGTTGTATATTAATTATATATATGAATTATTAGTAAAATGTATTAAGCGTTTAAAATTTTATACCTAAAAAATATATACGATAGTGTTTTAACGTTATATGCTTTTTTTCTTTTAAGAGCTCTTAAATTAATAAACATTAAATAATATAAAAGATATAAATCACCTCCTAAAGTTTAACTGGGTTCACATTTTACTAGTTCTGAAACATTATAATACGCACATTATTATGAAATAAGTCAATTGTAACAAGTTTGTTGTGTAAAACAACTGCAAAAAATTATAATTTTTAATTTTCTTCATTTGGAAAAAAATAGACATAACAAAGAAAACAATTTTATAAATAACAGATAGAAACTTTTCAAATAAATATCAAAAACTTCAAAAGTATTAAATCACTTTTTAATTTTTTACCAAACAATACTAAACGTACTTATACAGTGTTTTTATATAGTTATTTTTTATATTTTTAAACTAAACAACATATATCTAAAACAAATTTATTTCGTTTTGACACATTGAAGTATAAGGTAAGATTCAATGTTAGTTCATCTTCTTGTTTTTTAAAGCTTTCCAAATATATTTATGTATTTTAATTAATATTAAGGCCTTGTATCTTAGTTAACATCGTCGTAAACAGGGTTTCCCTTTGGGAGGAGGTATTTAAGCAAGTCTAGGGGCTTGAATCTAAAAAAGGGCAAAGGAAGAGGGGTCTTGACTATTAAAGGGGCCAAAATGTGGTGCTTTTAATTTTTGGGCAGTTATTAAAAGTTTTTAAAGTTTTATGCAACACAAAGTATATTATTCTATTTTTTACCCTAACTTAAGATTTAAATTGAAATTTGCAAAGAAAATTCTAGAAAAAAATCAGTGTTTAGTGCAAATGTTTTTTTTTTATAAAAGTTTTTGCTAGTGCGACGTCTACTTAATATAATCGGTGAAATATTATACTAGAAATATAAATATCTGCAATCAAGACAATAAACGGTCAGTTAAAAATCTTTGCTCATAACAAAGTTATGCTTTTGGCTCGTCTTCAAAAGTTGTAAAACAAGGCATGCATTACACTAGGAGTGGGCAACGTTTTTCAATCAACGGGCCGATTCCGGAAAAAATAGTCTTTTGCGGGCTGGAGCATTTCGAGTTATTTATTTACCGGATCCAGTATCCGAATCCAGCCGAATAATGACTTTTTAAATCCGAATCTGACTTGAAATTTATTTTAAGTCGAGATACAGATCCTGTCTGATTCTAATGTAAATAAAAGTTCGGGTTATCAAAGTAAAGTTCAGTTATGCTAGATTTCACTATTTTAAAGTTAATAAAAAATTGTGCAATAGTTTATTTATCTACTTGAGTGTAAAACTATTTTAACTGTTCAATTAAAATTATTATTTAAAATAAATATAATACTTTTAGCACAAAATACTGACAAAATTAAATGTAAAAATATTTCAGCGTATCACATTTTTACTTTCTTTAAAGAGGTTGTAACCTATCAATCAAGTATTCAATGTTTGCTATAAGTGGTGTTTATATCCTTTTATAAGTTGATATAAAGTTATATCTATTGTTTAGTTCTTTTGTTACTCAACATGTTTTTAAGTACATTTTTATACACAAAATTCAGTTAATTTTTGTTTAGTTATTTTTTTTTATTTCGTTTAACTTATTATTTTATATTAAAGATATAATATTTAGATGATAAAAAATTAAACCTAATAGCTCGTAAGAAATTTTATAAGTATGTGGTGTACGACTCGATAACCATAAGGTTTCTTTGTACACCAGGTTCTTAGACTAAAGATTTTGAGCGCTTTTTTTATCGTTCAATAAAAATTAATATTGTTTTTGTATTTAATTTTAGGATGTTTATTAACCACTTTTTAACTAACAAGCAGCTTATCAAGTGTTTTTTTCTGAATAAAAAACCTGTTTTAAGTTAAGCTAATTTCAACAATTTTAAAAGGCAAATTTAAGGTATAATAGTAATACAAATGTATTAATAACGTTTGGGACAAACACTATTCCAGAAAAAGATTAGAAGATATTAATAATATTTTCATACTTTTATTTGTTTGACAAGTTTGTTGTTGCTATGGCAACCAAAATAAAACCGATTGTCATGGAGTATTATGATAATTTAAACGGGTAGCTGTTTAAATTGCGAGAGCGTACGAAATTGCACGAACTTACAAAATTGAACTAAGATACTTTAGCACGAATGGTCACTTTTGCATGAAGACACTTTTGCACGAGCAGAAAAATTTGAAAATTTATTCTTTTTTTTTGTAATTTTAGTTATTTTTTTTTACTAGCACTGTTACCCCTATCCCTTACCCTCGATCGGTATGTTAATTTTTCTTATTATATATATTTTTAAATTTCAATGTTATTTTATTTTATTTTTTGCTATCACTGTTATCCCTAACCCTTACTATCGGTCGATAGCATTTATTTTTTTCAATAAAATTTAAGAAAAAAAAAATTTTTTGTTAAATAACTTTATATTTTATTATAGTTTTTCTTATTTTTTTTTTTATTTTTAATATAACTGTTAACCCTAATCTTACCGTTGGTTTTTTTTTTAATACTATTTTACTTTTCCGTTTATTTTATTGTAATTTTCTATTATCGTGAAAATTGACTCTTGGTGCAAAATATGTTTCGTGCAATTTTGTTAAATGTGCATTTTTGTGTTCTCGTGCAAATTTGCCTTCGAGCAAATTTGGCTTCGTGCAATTTTGTTCTCGTGCAAATTAGGCCCGTTCCCAATTGAAACAGTTTGAGTGATTTAGAAGTTATAAAAAATTATAAAACTTACTTTCAATCTACGAAATTCAAATTTAGTAATTTGGTTTAAGTTAAAATAAAGCTAATGATGTAATAAAGATAAAAAGAAGTAAAGAAACTGCCTCATTCTAAATAACTTCTTAAGTTCTTATTTAGTTGACCAAAAAATATATTGCTGTCTTTTGTTGCAGAAAATTTGAATATCTATGACTCGGGTCAGCGCTAGGCAGTAGGCAGCCTTTTAAAAATGGCGGGCCAATTTTCATAAAATGTGTTGGTCGATGGCCGCAGTTATTTAATATATATATAAAAATTGCATTATTCTACAAGATAGTTTTTTTTACTACTTTTATTAGTTAGTTCAAACGAAATAGATAACACTAATCTCAGGCTTCTTTAAACTCAATTGTTTAGGGTAGAGCAATACTATAACTATAATTGTAATTGTTAATGTATTATAAATACAATGTACGTACATACATGTGGTAAATTATTATTTGGTGTTAATTTTTATATCATATACATTGATATAAAACTTTTCTTTACTGACTAGCTTTTAAAATGCTTTAAATATTGAAAACAAAAATAAATGAGCACAAAAAATAAACTAATTATGTTTTATTAGAAGTGAATATAGTAATATATATTTTTAAAATTGTGATTGAAATGTGCAACATTACTATAATTGAAACTACTTTTCTACTAATAGATTTTTATTTATTAAACTTTGATAATTTACGATAACAATTAAAAATCTTAAAATATTGAAAAGAAGAATAATTTTACTTCAAGTATTTTAAGATTTTAATCAAAAAGAAGATCGTCTGTAATATATTAAATCTGTGAAAAATATATTTAATGTGTAGAAAGATATTTAGCTTTACTAAACTAATACTGCCAAAAAGGTATGTAAAGAAAAAAAAAAAGACAAAAATAACTGTAAACTTAGTAAAAATGCTAAAATTATTAGGCTATTTATAAAAAAAAGTTTTTTTCAAAGTTAAAAAAATATAACGAGATTTTTTTGTTTCTTTCAATAGTTTTCTAGCATGAACAGAATTCGTGAAAGATTATTTATTCAGCATACAGAATTCTAGTTTTTTGGCAACCCTGCTATTAAGTACTGGATTTTTTTAACATTGTATGTTCTATGTGTATGTTGTTTCAATTAAAATACTATAAGTCGCTTTGTGTATTGATTTTTTACTTTGAATAAATTTTTACATAACCCATTGAATATAATAAAGAATAAACATTTAGAAGTAAAATTGATGCATTTTGTAATTTTTTGGTTAAGTTTTATAAAAGTTCATATTTGTTATATTCATAAACAAAATAGATCTTTGCTTATGCATAAACCTTCAATTGCTTTTGTAGTTTTGAAAATGTTTTCTTTTTCCTATTTTATATAATGTATATTTTGAATATTTAGTAAATTTTAACTTAAGAACTATAAATTGTTTTTTTTAATAAATATATTTATATATAACAATACATAGATAGCTTAACAACTATAGTTCAAATTAAAGTAAGAAGTACTTTCAAAGTTTAATAATTTTAGATCATCCTGTAAAGTTTACTTTTCCTAAAATTTTTTTTCATTAAAATATTTTTAATTTTACGTCTTTTATGTCCTTAGCTATACTATAGGTTAAATAATATTTTAGATTGGTAAACAGTTTTAGTTTATTAATAAATAACTTTTTTTTTACCAATACCATTTTTTTATTATTTTTAATTAAGATATTCTTTAGTTGTGCAAATTTAATTTTTTGGCGTACTCAAATGATGAAAAAATGACACATTATAATAATGACATAATTTAAAGTTAATTAATAGTTTTTCTAATAAACCATTTACATAAAGATTGTTGTTGGTAGTTTTTTTTAAAGTTGATAGTCTTATTTAACTAAACTAAATGCTTAAATAATTTTTGTTTAAACTATCAATGTAAAAGTTTAAACTTTAAACCCGTTGTTTATATAATAGAATAGATCAACAAAATAAAAATCAATACATATACGTACAAAAAGTACTTTAAACTTAATAGTTGTTGTAAATCAGGGTTTCCAAAAAACCTTTGAAACCTGGAATAACCTGAAGAAACTGGAATTTCCGATTTATGCTAAAAAACCTGGAATTTAAAAAAAAAAAAAAATTTAGATTTGACTCAAAAAAATTATAATTTAGATAAAATTTTTGTGTCATTATCAAAAACAAAATATTTAAAACAACAGTTAAAGTAGCTTTAGAGTATCTTATTAATGTTTTTTATACTATTTAACACAGTAAGTACACCCAAAAGTGTGTACTATTAAAAATCTGGAGGAAGCTTAGAAGACATGGTGAAAATTTGCCAAAAGCAATTAGCAACACTGTGTATAATTTTTTAACTGCTTGTTTTTTTTTTATGAGTTTTCCCCTGACAATAGACATATCCATGAGTATTTATATTTACTTATTATTTTAGCAGTTGATCTCATGAAAATAGACATCTAATATGCCTTTGGTTATTTGTCAGAAGTTGTCATAATAAAACTGTGTTGAATAATTCTAACTGGTTATTTGTTAAAAAGTGTTTTTCTTTAGTATGGTACGTTTTTAGTAAAGTTGGTTGTTGATTATTAGTTGTTCTGTCTTCTTTATAACTGTAAAATATAGTTATTACTATGATTTAAAAAGTTATGACAAATTGTTACAACTTTAAAGCTGTATTATTTGTATAGAAAAGACAAATTAAATATCTCTAAGTGTTAACCACAGGGTTGTAAAAAAATTTGAATCCTGGAAATATCTAGAAAATCCTGGATTTTGACAATTTAGGATGAAAATTGTTTATAAAACTAGAATTAAAAAATGTTTTGAAAAATCATTAAGTACTGGAAATATTATTACTAAAAAACACTAATTTTTTTGTATTGCTGATACAATTTTGACTAGACACTAAAAAGGTATCGTAATTTGTTTTTCTATTAATTTGAATTTAATATTATATAAAACACAACTAAATAAGTATTAGAGTAGTTTTTCTTTTTTTTACTGTTTATGGTAGGTTTTACTTTAAACTTAACTTTATAGTAATAATAAAAAAAATTACTTTTAAAAACCTTGATGAAATTTAGAAAACCTGGAATTTTTTTTAAACATTATGGCAATCAAAATAAAAGTCTGTTAAAATATTTTGGTTTAAAAGGTTTTAACATGTTTATAACATTTAGTACTTTGAAAATGGAAAAATAATGTAAATGTAAATAAATAATGTTAATTAAAATAAAAATGGGAAACAAATCTAAATTAGTTCTATTTAAAATAAAATTGTGTTTGAATTTCGCATACTCCAAGTTTACCTACAATAAGTCCACAACTAGAAATAAAAATCTTTTTTTTAGTGTTTTTTGTTTTTTAGTTGAAAACTAGTAATTATGAGATTTTTAGCACAATAAGAACATCAAATAAAGATTTAAATTTCATCTGCTATCAAAAATAAGTTATTAACAAGCTATGCTATATCACAGTAATTGTATAAATTTAATATTGTACTAAATTTAAAAAAAAGGAAACATGAATACAAGATTAATTTATAAGATAACTAAATTGTTACTGTTACAACTATTGTTTTATAAACGTTTTTAAAACTTTCATAAGTATTTATATATACATCTTTATTTTGCAAAAATAAGTACTTTTTAAAAATCACTGTTGTCCTTGAAGATAGCAATAAACTGTATACTGTACTTGGGCTAGCCATTAGTAGATTTTGCTGACTGAATTCATATGACAGTATTGGTCGCTATTTTAATGAAATTTTGTCAGAAATTTTTTTTTAATATTTTAGTTGTTTGCTACATTTAGAACATAAATAAATAGTAATACATTAAACTATTAATTGCTTATAAACAAAAAAAAATATTGCACTATTGGAGTTAGAGTTGCTGATCTAACTTAAAGTTTTTGATTTTGTTTTGAAATTGGTTTAGCTTTCTTATATTTATTTCAGATTTTTGCAACTCATATTTGAATTTATATTTGTAGGAGTATTTGTAGTTATCTTGCTAATATACTTCTTAACCGTGTTTTATTATACTTTTTTAAACTTGTTTTTATTAAAGCTTATTTTTTAAGAAAAGTTCCTCAAATAAAATGTCAAATTGTATAAATGACTGTAAGGGTCCTGGTCGTTTCTTCCACAAGTTGGATCTTTATGACGTACCTGTATGCATAGAATACCCAATGCAAGTTCCAAATCAGGGTATGTTTTAATAGTCTACAATTTTCTATCATTTATTAATAGAATATAAACAAGCTAAATTAATAAATTTTTCAATTTATCAATTTTGTGTAACTTCAATGTTAGAATAAATTAAGTGTTTTTACATGTTTAAGTAACAATTAAACAAAAGTTGCTTTTATAAAGGTTTTTTAATTTTGGATGTTTTCTGTCCGAATAGATAAATATTCTAAGTAATTAACCCTGCAGTTTAACTATTTTGTTTGTTATATAATTAGAATGATCTTAAATAATTAACAATTTTTTTTGTAGTATGAAAATATAAAATATAGGTGGTATAACTAAAACAAATATTAAAATAGCTCAAAGGTCTGAATGTTCAAGTTGTGATCACCAAAAAGAAGTATGTGTTTTACAAACGTATGAAAATCCTAACAACTGTTTACATGAAGGGGAATACGTTTGCAAACCTTTCAGAACAGGAGAAGTTGCAAGTATGTTTGCTTGTAATTTATTTTAAATTAAGACCCAATCAATAGTTGCCACCAGACATGGTATAATCAAGATGGCAGTTAAATACAGCTGTTTTAATTGTAAACACGCGCTTTAAAGCTCTATAGTAAATTGAGAGAAATTTGGAGAAATAAAAGAAACTAAAGTGAAAAGTGAGTGGTACGCTGGAGCGCGCTCGAGTTATTCTCTTCATTTAAGAACTTTACAAATAGACGCAAAGTTTTAGCGCAAAAGTGAGAGAGCTAGAAGAAAAAAGAAATTTATATGCCAAAATCGTACGCTTGAGTAATTCACTTAATTTTAAAACTTTAATAATGCATGTTAATTTTTTAAGTTTTAACTAACTTTCACGTCTTGTCTTATATTTCTAAAGTCAAAATTTTTTTTTGTTCCTGCAAAAATTTTATTAAAGTGAAAAACTACATAAGTGTTTAATTTAAAATTTACTTACTTATTTTAACAATTTTTTTTCTTATGAAAATTTTTATCAAAAATTTATTTGTTTATATACCTTAAATTTTTATTAAATGAAAAAAAATAAGGTCAGTTTAACTGGTTTGTTAAAGATTTAAGCTTAATTTACTTTTTTAAACTAAATTAAAAATATTTTCTGCTATAAGTTTTATAACAATCTAATTATACTAAAGCTTTTGCAGTAAGAATATTCGCAGCTAAAAATGTTAACTTAGTGAAAAGATATTTTATTAGATAATAATGACTATGATATAAAGCAAAGACTGAAATTGTACATTTAAAGGAATTCATGTTAAACTACTTTAATTTGTTTCATAAAACAAAACTTTATTTAAGAGAAAAAAAATCTAAAAGGTTACTAGTATTACTTATTTCATTTATCTTTAAGTTTTAAACCATTTTCAATGTTTAATTTGTAAGTATAGTTAACTAAAAAGTAATTTATTTTTGTAAGTTGCTTATGTACTTCTAGGTTTATTCATTTAATTCAAGTTTCAAAGTTTGTGAAAAAATAAAAACTAGGATATATTGTAATTAAAAAAATTATACAAACCTTCGACACTACAAAATATTATACTAATACAAGCTATATACTCTACATACTTTTTTGATATATATATAAAGAGCTTGGATTAATTTTATATGTTTATTAATAAAAGAACAAGTGCATAACATAAGGGCAGTTTACAGCACTATGACTTAAACTAATTTGTATTGCAATAACTAGCAGTTATGGCAATTAAAAAAAATCTATATTGGTAAATAAAGAAAATTGTTTAAAAAAAAAGCTGAATTGAAGTAAAAATGTTTTGTTTAAAAACCTAAAATTTTAAATAAAAATTTAAAAAAATACAAAAGTTAATACGGAAATTTAAAATAATAATTTTAAGTATTAAAAAATACTTAATAAAAACTAAGAAAATGAGAAATTTTAAAGTTTGTTAGGCAAAAGAAATTTAGCATAATACTCATATGATAAAAAATTAGCGCGATTAACGGTTGGATTATTATTGAACTTATTATTGTTACTACAAAAAATGTAAAAAAGTACAAATAGTCTAAGAAATTTTAGCAATTAATGTACAAAACTTTGTAAATAAACAAATTTGAAATTTTTGAATAAAATACAGTCACAACAAATTTAAACAGTAGAATGCTTTAACAGTCACTCAAGTAAAAGTGTTTTTAAAATAGTTAATTGACTTTAAATGAAAAGCATTTTTTTTTTTTGAAAAAAATTAACTGCTTTTTAACACGCAAAAATTTTGTTGAAATTTTATATTACATTGTTTGCTGCAAACATTGTCAAATTTGAAGGTTTAAATTTGCTGTACTCTTCGTTTGTCAAGATTTCATTGACATCTTGGCTTCTTGGTTTGTACAAACTAGACTTACCAACTTCTTCTATTAATGTATCTGAAAGTGGAAATTTGTCACAGCATAACTCCATTCTTTTGCAGGTTGATCTGAGAAAAATAGATTTTATTATAATTTTGGGTAATAATTGGCTTAAGAATGTAAAAAGTAATTGTAGGAATTTTTTATTACTAATGTTTGAATTGAACCTTTGAATGAAAAAGAGTAATTTATAAACCATACATTGAGTTATAATTTTGTACTTTACCAATATTATATTTATGATAAAAATATTCAACAAACAGATTAACACTATACTTTACTTTATCTAAAAAGACAACAACCTATATAATATTTAAATAATAAGCAAACGCCAAGCTTTTTAACCTTGTACAAATAGTTTTAATTAGAATAAAAAATTTAAAAACCTACCTAAACTAAAATTTGTTAAAAAAGTTCTAGTAACTTTTACTAGTGATATATATTATTGAATTTT
Organism: Thalia democratica; assembly: GCF_965202585.1. Lineage (NCBI taxonomy): Eukaryota > Metazoa > Chordata > Thaliacea > Salpida > Salpidae > Thalia > Thalia democratica. The sequence goes on from NC_139173.1 coordinate 25,181,715, forward strand.
ACTGATAATATACCGATAAATTTAGCAAAAAAATGTTTCAATTCTTATTATGCATTTATTCTTCCCTTATATTTAAAATAAAAGAAAAAAAATTATATAAAACAAATCGTTGTAATACAAAATATTAATTTAATTGGATTACATTAAAAAAAACAAGTTATTAATAGGGCCTTTATGTCTCCTATAATAAAATATGTTTTTTAAAAGTAAAAATCAAAATGATAAGGTTTGTTGAATAATAACAAAACAAAATTCAAAAATTTCTTGTTTCAAGGATCCGGGTACACAAAAAGACCTCTCGGTCATCGAGTTGCATACCCAACTTTAACTAAAATTAAATAATCTAAATAATGATTAAAAACTTTACAGTTTAAATTACACATTAAAATTTCATTTCTATGAAATAAATAGTTTAAAATAAAAAGACATAAATCCAAATACATTAAATTTTTACTTACCTAATAATCATTAAGGAGTTTAACAAAATATGGCCCATATTAGTTTGTCTATTGTTTTTCGAGATATTCATCAAGGAAAAGTCTCGCTCGATTTGCGCGTTACTAAAAGGTATCGTTTGTAGTTTCATCATTAACTCCTTAAGTTCTTGGTATTCAACGCGAACACTGCTCCAAAAGTTAACGTTTGTTGATTTATCTGTTAAGAATAAACTGATAACTTTTTATGTACATAATCAATTGTAAGTGTACTCTTACAATAATAAATCATGTTTTTATTTTATCAGAACTTAGTTTTCGGTAGATTTACAATGTTTACTAAATTACAAAACTTGTTTAACATTAAAACTGAAAATTTTAATTTATATTTAAGTAGTAGGTTACTATTGTTATTTTCCTTTAGCTAACCGATACTTGTTTGATGACGTCCATGCAAACTTTTGTATTGAAGTGAGATAGTATCTCTGTGGTTTCCTTCAAACAATTTTTTAATTTTTGGATGTTCTAAAAACTTCTCAATATCCGGCATCCGTCTATTTAAGGCCTTTAAAAAATTATAAGTTTTAATGATATTTAAATAAGTTATTTTATTTTTTGAAGATATATTTAATACCAACTAACATCGTTTACAACTTCATACTGTGCCATAAATTCAAGATTTTGCAGCATTCTTTTTTCCAATTCAATTATAAACACTACAACAAAACTTTGAAAAATATTTTTTACCTGTATTAAAACAATTAATTATAAAAATGTTGGAATTATAGGAAAATTAGTTACAGATTAGAACCGTAGCGTGTCATTAACAGAAATTTTTTCACGTGTAATACACAACATTAAGTAAATTACTTAAGTAAAGTATGAGAATTTACTGAAAAAAAAAACGATTATGTAAAAAATAAACACACTTATTATAATAACTTGTATTTTGACTTAAAATTTTTTCAAGTAAAGTAAAAACAATTTCAGAAATTATTCTCATTAAACAAATCCTATTTAAAAAAAATCAATTAAGTTTAGTTGTTAATAAACCCAATTGACTAAACAACGTGAATTTTAATTAGTTTAACCTCTGCCTTCTTACTAATGGATAAATTTGCATAAACTTCGTTTACTTCTACATGAAAGATAGGTTCTTCCAAAAGGTTAGCTACAAAAAAATGTAAATTTAAGTAACTACAACTTAGTTTATATAGTAAAATAATAATTTAACTATTAATTTAATAAAAAAATAAAATATTGATAATAATTACTTATATCGTTTACTCTGTATAAAATCCAATCTAAATTTGAATCTACTAAATCTTTAACAAAATGTTAGTAATGTTTTGTTATAAGAACGTTATTGTACGTTTGTTTGCGTTACTAATTAAAAAATAATGTTTATTTACGCCAAAATGTTGTAGATATAAAATCAAACGAAACTTTATTATTAATAGCCTAAAATTAAAAATTATTCTTAGTTGCCTTGTGATCTAAATTAAGCTTACTTGAATTTGGTTGGTAAATGAGGTCTTTTAGATGCTGTATAAGTTTTGTTATTGCTAATCCAAACTTAAAAGGTTCTACTTTACTTTTTGTAGAAGAATATTAACAGAATTTACCTGATGAATAAAAATAATTAATTATTACACTGTAAAAATTTAGTCTTGCTTTACATTTAATACTTACAGCTAAACTTGGCATGACTACAAAATAAGTAATTAAAACTAAACATTTAAAATCAAATTAGAATGATTGAAATTAGTTATGTTATAGTGCTTAGGGTGTTAATTCATTATTAAGCAGATAATAGGTCTTAGAAACTAACTTTCTCTAAAATTTTGCCCATAAATTTAAAAACAAAATTTAATCTATTGCTATTTAGCGTTTTTCGAATACTTTCAGCATGTAAATCGTTTCTTCTTCTTTCTGGCTAATATACAAACAAATGTTATAGGTAAGAATAAAAATTTCGATAACAAACATCATTATAGTTAATAAACACTAATACTTATAAAACAAGGCTCATTAACAAAGAAAGTTTTGTTTAAAAAGATATATATTCTTATTAAATCTGTGTTAATTAATTTGTGCTTTTAAACATTTATTATATATCTTCTGATTATATATTTGATTTAATAAAATGTTACCTTAGTAAACATATGATTACTACGTTTCAGGGCAGATTGAAATTTAAATTTATAGATATTTGTAAAAATATAATTGTAAAAATGCTAAATAATTTAAAACAGGATTGTTTTAAGTTTTATACTAATAATTTTTCTAATTATTAAAGCGTCTTGAAGTTTATAGTAATAGTTTAATACCTACTTCATTAAAAAAAGCTTTGAGTACTTCCCAATTCAATAAAATTCTTTCAATGCATGGAAAGTGTGATATCCATCTAGTTTTGCTTAAGGCTTTAAATTTTAACGGAATTTTACCCGTCATACACACACCTAAATTTTCAAAGTCACTTCTTCTTGTGTTAGATAACTTGAAGTAGTTGAACGTTTTCTTAATAAGCTCCTCAACCTTATTTAATTTAAAAGTATACACACTTTTATTCAACAACAATGGTTTTTTTTAATACAACATATTAAAATATAATAAAATATCATAAATAAATATAAAAAAACAACTTCGTAACTTGAATAAATGCAGCTTACTAAAATTGTCATTCAACAATTGAATTAATAATTTATATAAAATAGTTTTAATACTTACTTCATTAGGTATTGTAGCTTTGGTTGCATTTAAACATGCATTTTGCAAAGCATGATTTGTACAGGATATTGTTATAAGCCTGGGATTATCTTTTTTCAGAATTTGTCCTACTCCATTCTTAACTCCTGTCATGGAAGCAGCTCCGTCTGTACCTAAAAATATATTTACTAAGTTAAAAAAAAAAAAATATTTTTCTTAAATTATAAGACCAGTTTGTGCTTCAATTTATACTTTTCTTAAACAATTGAATAAAGTCAAATTAAGTCTATTAATAAAGATAGATCATTGTAAGATATTAAAAATAGTTTATAAAAGTTAGCAAGAATACACAGAGAATAGCTGAAATAAACAAAAATTAACTTACTATTAATATCTAAATTTAAAATTAAAAACACGTTAGTAGTACATATTTAATAAATACATAACTAGAATACAAAAATAAAAAAAACAGTAACAGTTCATATATACTTACATATTGAAACTACATTTTTTAACTGAACACTATACATCTTTAAGACTCTTTTGAATGCGTTAGCAATAGATAACGCTGATTTGTCTCTTCCAAGGTCTTCGAGGTGTAAAAATGTAGATACTGAAGTTTTCTTTATTTTGCTTAGATAACAAATACTAACACCTGTGATTCAAACATAAAGCTTTCTAATTCTTTTTGTTATAAGTTTAATAACTGTAAAATTTTGAATGAAAAGAACTTATAATCTGTATACTTTGGAATAAAAAAAAATATAAATATTTTAAAATTATCTGTTGGTAACTACTACTCATGCTTTTTTAATTGGATATCTAAGAAAGTTAAAAAATACCAAATATAGTCGAACTTTTAAGTACATAAAATCTGTGAAATTAAAGGACTACCACTTTGTTCTAGTTAAACAACTGAAGGTAGTAGAACAAAAGTTTAAGAAAGTATAGCTTTAATTGTAATTACAACCGCTGTATATAAAAGGAAAACTGTTATAATTATTTGAACATAAACTGCTTCCGGTTAACCACTCGGTATTTTTAAAATTTTTTCCAGGTTTTCTAAATTTCTTCCACGTTTTTAAAATTACACATATTAAGGTTTGTTTAAAGTTTATAGTTAAGTTTAATGTTAAAACTGTATTAAAGAGTATAAAAACATGGAAAAGGTACACTAAAGCTGCTTTATAAATGGTTCATTAATAAAAAAAAATTGATGATGACAAAAAACTTTGAAAAATAGGGTATAATTTTCTATTCAAATCCAAATTTTATTACTATACAAGTAAAAATTATTGAAAATATCAGGTTTTTCAACGTCTTTTAAAGATTTATGTACAAAATTCCAGGTATTTTTATGCCTAAAAATTTAACTCCATGTTTTTCCTGGTTTCTAGGTGAAGTGGCAACCCTGCTCGTTAAAGCAACAAATTGCTAATTTATTCATTATTTTCTTTATTAATTAAAATTTTTGCTGTTTAATAAATATTATAATAATTAAATCATTCTCCTTATTAGAATAATAAAATCAACAATATTTTGACATATTTCTTAAACTATTAAATAAAAGTCAACACAAAAATCTGATATATGTTAGAAATGAAACTGACTTAGTTTACTAGAACGAGTTTACTGTATAATTATTAAAAAAAATCATAGTAATTCTAACTTTAATTTTATGTAAATTTTAATTTATTAACCTATTAAATTCTGTAAAATAAAAACTTTTTCCTTTAACTGTCATTAAACCTACTTACATCTGAGTAATCTAACAATGTCCAACTCATTGCATAACAAAATATTTTCTTTTACAGCTAACGTGTTACAAGAATTAATCTATATTAAAATAATAAAACAAAGAACAATGTGTTTAAAGCTTATTTCATGTTTGAAATTTAAATTTAATAAGCTTTTTGTATTAAAATATTTTTATATTCAACAGAATGTATGTAAATAAATAACAAATTTAAACTTAATTAAATTAACAAAGCTTAAAAGTAATTTTCTTACCTAGAAAACTTTGTCCAGCAGTATCTGTACTCTCATCCAGATAGAAAGAACAATGCTTCACCATAAAATCAGTTATGATTAGTCTTCTGCAAATTGGTGCGAGAGTATTGCACAGAATCATTTTTGCTTTCCTCCTTTTAAGCGTTGCTGATTCGTGAGCTGTCCCAAGTGTCTTCATGACATCTATCTGGTGTTCGCCTGCTAGCAAGTTCCCGTGAAGAGCTTGTTGCAATGTTAACCGGACTTCTGTCTGGCGTACGTTTTCTTTAAGGAAATTGTTGAATTGCTGTTTAAAAGATTTTTCCATCCTAAACTGATTTATTGAGTTGTGGTTATTTGTGACTGGAGATGCGCGTTTATGTCGGTCAGAATAAGAATGAACTTTTAAGTTGCTCTTATTTGCTTGTAGTTCTACATTGCACCACTTGCAATAAGCTTTAGTTTCACAATTTGTTGGAGCAATCCAATCTAATAAGTAAAACAGCATTACACATAGTTGACATAACAGATATAACTAATAAAACATTAAACACTATTTATATTTGTTTATAAATAAGTTGTGTATCTAATATTTATTTTATTAATAAGTGAACAATTGAGATTTCAATGATTTAACAAAAACGTTTCACAATAAACTAAACAGTTTAATAGATGTAATAGTGTTGCCTTGTATTTTCAAATTTTTTTCAAAGTATTCCAAAATTCTTACAGAATTTTAAAAGTTCACAATTTTAATCTATATTTGGTCGAAAATTAGGTTAAAAGTAAGATACTGTGTTAAATAGTATGACAACATTAAAAAGATACTTTAAACTTACAATAAATGTGTTGGTAGATAAAATATTTTTAGATGAAGAAAAAAAATATTATTTATATTATAAATTTTTGTGTCAAATCGAAAATTTAACTAGTGACAATGCTTAAAATCTTAAAATTTCCAGGTTTTTTTTTAATTTGAAGTTTTTCCGATTTTTTTCAAAAATACAAACATTCCTGGTTTTTTTTGGGTTAATTTGACAAATTATAGGCTTCCAGGTAAAGTGGCTAGCCTGATGTAAGCATCACAGTTCAACTTGAGCTAATTAAGTATGTATTTACTTTTAAAACGTGCTTTTTAAAGTTTTGTTTCACTACAAGATCAATAAATAACAATTTTTCTTTAATTTATTTATTCTCAATTAATAAAAGCTTTAGTTAAATCTATCTTATAAATCTAAGCTTACAGATGGGATAATAAATTTGCTTATAATAAAATTGTTATTTATATCACAACTTTTATCAAAAGTTTATATATAAATTTAATCAATGCAGTGAAATAACTCTTTTTTGAAATAAAAAAACTAAGTAGATCTGTCTAGTAATTAAATCAGTCAAAGCTAATCTTCTTAGCATTTATAAAATAGTAAATAAAAATTTTCTTTTTGTATTTGAAAGCAATATACTAAAAAATTTCATAAAGAATTCTTGATATTACCACAAACCATTTGTCAGAAAAATGTTTTTAATATTCAAATAAATGTATTTTATGACAAAAATTAAAATTTTTTTTTTGTTTAACGAACAAAAATCAAGATAATTTGTAAGGTGTAAAACCAAAAAATTGTTGTAAATAAATAATTTGCCCATCTCACCGCCTTATGGCCTCTATGAACCATTTTACTTAAATAATAAAATTAGAAATTCAATTTTTGTCTATGAAGCGAACTTTGTTTTATACTAACAAATTTTGGTTTTAATTTTATAATAAAATTAACAGTTTAATTTGTGTGTTGTTATTATAAAATGTATTTTAAGTATATTTATTTAAATAAAGTAGTCAAAGGTTAATACTAAAGTAAAAAAATGTCATGCTAAAGTATTGTTAATTATTAAATTATTAAAACAAAATGTTAATTTTTAGGTAAAAAGTGAATTGGAATTTTTGACTTTAGATGATAAAATTTTTTGTGCATTATTGAAATAAAATTACAAAAAATACTTTAAAAACTATTTAAATTTTTTTTTTTTTTTTCAAAAATTACAATGCAAAAATTAATTTAATTCTATAAAAACATGAGAACTTTCCTTTATAATATTTAATAAAAAAGCTCAGTATTAAAAAAAAATTGTTGTTGAATTCAAAATTGAAATACTCAAATGTGTATTCTTAAATACTACAAATTGTTAGAGATAAAAAAACCTTTTAACTCATAAACAGATTCCCAAGATTTCTGGTACCTCATCTTTTTAGGTGGTGGAAAATCTAAAGTTGGTAAATCTTCTTGGTCTGGAATTTCATCTAAAATAATTTCAACGGTTGTTACCTACGAAAATGTAACTGCTAAAGTAATGTGTTTAGTGTGTAACTTAATAACTATTTGTAAATCCAAGAAAAAAAAAACCATTAGAGACTTACCTTAACTACTACAGAATAGCATGGTTGCCACAAGTCAAGCTGAGAAATTTTTCCTGACTTTTCCTGACTTTTTCCTGACATTTTACTAAAGTTTTCCTGACTTTTTTCAAGATTTTTCTGACTTTTTACTATAATTTTACTAAAAAAGGCATTGAAAATTAAGTAATTTTGTAAAATTTAAGGAAAATTTTGCAATTTTAGTCTGACTTTTAAGAATTTTTAATTAATTTTTCACTAATCGAAGGCTTTGAAATAAAAGGAAATAAATAAATTTGAACTGACAATATTTGAGGTTTTTATAAATTTTTTTCCTGACTTTTTCCTGAATTTTTTCAAAAACCCCCATTTTGACCTGAATTTTCCTGACTTTTGTCATTTTTCTTAGTTTTTCCTGATTTCCTGAATTTTCCTGACTATGTGGCAACCCTGAGAATAGCCACTTGATTTTTATTTAAATTTTTTACATGATTTCAAAAAATCTTCAAAAATACACATTTTAGAGTCTAGCTTTAGTTTAAAGTTAAATTTATTGTAATAAACTGTTTGGAATAGTACAAGGTTGCCACTCATGTTTATAAATTTTTCCTGGTTTTTCAAATCTCTACAAGGCTTTTAAAATTACATGTATTTTGGTTTATTTTCAGTTTAAAGTTATGTCTAATATAAAAAACTGTGTTAAATAATAAAAAAACATGGTATATGTACTATAAAGTTAATTAAAATGTGTATTATAACTAAAAAATTTTAATTGAAATCTTATTTATATGATAGTTTTTTTGTGTCAAGTTAAAATTGTACTACTTAACATGCTGAAATTGTTAAAAACTGAATGTTTTTCTAAGTCTTTGGTTAAAAATTTCTCAAATTCCAGGTTTTTTTTGCCTTAGTTGTTAAGTATCAGGTTTCCAGGTAAAAACAGATTTCCAGGTAAAGTGGCAACCCTGATAGCATAAGCCATTGAAAAATACTTAAGTTTATTGAAATGCGTTTTATGAAAAAAAGTTTTTTTTGCTGATAAAAAAAAAACTTATTTATATGATAGATTTTTGAATCAAGTTAAATTTTATTACCGAACTATGTAAACTTGTTAAGAATTTCAGGTTTTTTAGGTTTATTGTTAAAAAATGTAGGTTTTTTTTAAATTATATCTAATTTCAGCTTTGCTAAGGTTTTAATTGCCTTAATTGTAAAAGTACAGAATTTTTAATTTCTAGGTAAAATAGCAACCCTATAGTTATTATCCACTCTTTAAACAATTTCCTGACTTTTTATTACAATTTTCCTGACTTTTCTAAATCAAATTACCATTTAAAACAAATAATATAATACACATTCAAACACTTGGAATTAATAAAGCCTTCAATTTTATATTTCAGTTTATCAATATTTATAAAATTGGTAGTAAATATTTTACCCTTATTTATGTAAAAAATATTAAAAAACAACTATTCTACAATAAACTATAAATAATTAAACTTAACCATGAAGTTCACCTCTTTTATAATTTATTTTAAAAATTTAAACAATTTTGAAAAAATTATAATGAGGTAAATTATAAACATAAACTTATTACCCAAAACACTAAACCTAGTGTTTAATTAGAATGAAATTATTTATTTACTTAAACAAAAAACAATTCAATTCTAACATATGCTAGATAAACAAACTTATGTGTATTATCATTGTTTTACTAAAAAATGCTACAGATTATCAAACTGCTTACAAAAACTGTTTGTTCTAGTAGGATAGTTTAAAAAAATTTTAATAGAAACATTTTGCAGTTTTATAAAGGATATTCATTTAATTTTACCAGATGAAGGCATTAAGTAATTTTGTAAAATTCTTGGAAATAATTTTAATCACACTTTGAAGAATTTAAATTAATTTTTTACCATTCAAAGACTTGTTTTTGAATATAAGGAATTCAGTGAATTTAAACTGACAAAATCTGGTATTTTTTAATATTTAGTCAAACTTCCTGACTGTTTAAAAAAAAACCTTACTATTCTTGTTATTTATCTTTTTTTTCTGCTTTTCCTGAGTTTTTTGACTTTTCCTGACCTTGTTTAAACTCTGCTTAATTTACAAAACTAGTTTTAAATACCTTGAGTTGTACACTAAAACTTTCAAGTATAATATTTTTTTTAGATAAACTACCTAATTATAATAAAAAAAGACTCAATAAATTTGTCACATTAAAAATTTTAAATAGATTTAATCTAAGCAAATAGTAGTTTCAACTTTGTAAACAAAAATAATAAATTATATTCAAATTACTTTTAAGTGAAATCTATGTCTTAATAAAATAATTTATAATGAATCTTAAAAAATTATAATAATCAAACTTTATTTTTAAGTTTAAAAATTCAAATAATTTGATAAAAGTAGGATATAAGAAAATATAATTTGTCTATTGTATCTAATTTTTGGAAAAAAAAATCAAATAATAAATTAATTTAACATCGATTAGTTACAAAGCTACAATGTTTTTAGTTTATTAACCATTTAAATAAGTGGAAGATACTTTTCTTTAATTTTTCTAACCAAACATTACCTACTACTACAAGGTTAAAAGGTAGTTATGATTAAATTAACAATAAAGTGAATAAAATTAACCTTATGAAAATAAAAAACATAAACTTACATTTAAGGCATTCATACTTATAAAAACAATATGCTTTTAAATATGTTGGTGTAATTGAATATATGAAACTTTTATGTTCTCAACTTGTAAAATACAGCTTTTGCTTTCATAAGAAATTTTAATTCTATTGCCATGCTTTTTATTTTTTATTCTACTGCGGGGATTTTGTGCTCTGCGATTTAGCATCTCTGGTTGCCACTCACTCAGGATAATCAGGAAAGCTCAGTGTACTCAAAAATTTTAGAAAGTAATCTTAGCATAACTTAAAGAAAATTTTTTAAATTCATGACAACTCAGGGCATTTTTAATTATTAATCAAATTTCCGAGGATAATTTATTTAAATTTTAAAAAATATTTGCAAATTTATTTTTTCTTGATCTGTCAAAAGATTTCGGTGATTTAGTTTCACTATTTTGATATTTATATAACAAACTTCGTTTAAAAACATGATTTTATTGATTTTGAAATACGTATTTTAAAATTTCTGATTTTGCCTGCTAACTCTTCACTATTTCTTTTAATATATAATAATTTTTAAGTTATTCTTTAAAGACTAAAATGAATATCTATCACGATTTAAGTTTATATTAAACAGAAAAGTTTAGAGAAATAAGTTATAATCCAAAGAATGTAGGTTGCTTAAATAATATCTTGTAAGGTTATTGTGTTGTGCAGTTGTCTTCAAGCTAATCAGAATCTGTGCATACTAAATTGCAAAATAAATTCAGTGCACAATTGTGCGAATGTAGTATAAGTTTTAAAACTCCCTTAACATATAGTGCAGTTTTTCTCTGATTTGGTTTTAAATGGCCCTGATTTGCTCAGTTATGGTCCCATCCAACAAGATTTTTCGAAAACCTTCCAGTAAAATAGCTTAAGAACTTAGTTTTGCTCTATCCAGTGTAAGTTTTAAATTATGGCCTTAGACTCCCAATATTAAGTTTCTGCCCGAATAGATTTCCTAAACTTTTTTTCATTATATCTAGTATAGGTTATAAAACTACCTCTAAAAACGCCTAAAACATTTTTAATGCTCTTTATCATCAACTCCAAAGTATCTAGTGTATGTTTTTGTGGTGGCATGCCCCCCTCTTTTAGCCCCTTTGCGGCTCATGACCCCCAAAATTCCTGTAATAGCCCCCAAGAGGGCACTTGGCAAAGTTTGGGAAACCGTGATCTAGTGTAAATTTAAAAATTTATTTTTTATTTTAGTGTTTACTAATGTGCACTGGTGCACACTTTAAAGACCACTATGGTGTAATGTAGAACTACACTATAAACTATAAATAATAAATAATTAGATTAACCAACTTGTACTTATATTATACTTAAACTCTTTTTAAAAACTATACATGACAATCAATGGTTATTTTATGTTAAAGAACAAGTCGAAACGCTAACAACTATAAGAACAATGTAAAATAAAAACTCATTAAAATTTATGCTTCAGAAATTACTTTGAATTTTTAAAAAACTTTTATTTATTAGAGAAAGATGTTTAAAAAAGTATAAAACATCAGTAAAATATACTATTTTAATTTAACTTAAATTTTACTAATAAAAAAAAAGCATTTTTTGATAGAGAAAAAAAAGTAACACAAATGTTTACGGTTTCCCTTAAAGGCCATGACATATACTCAGGGAGCCACGAAAATCAAATGATGAGGGGGCATGAACAGTAAAGGACCTATAGGGTAACTAGAAATTTACACTAGATATTTTTTAGTTGCAGATGAAGAGCAAATAGAAAAAAAAAAGGTTTTGGGTGTTTTTGAGTAATCTTGTTGAAGAGGGTCATGGTTTATTCAGTTTCTTTAAAGGGAGCCTATCTCAAAAAAGGTTGGTAGCCCTCGTCTAGTTGAAATACATCTCAGCAGCAGCTTGGTGGTCTAGAATTATATCCTGCTCAAACTGATAAGTATTTATACATGGCTGTATTATGCAAATACAAAATTGCATTAGTAAATCATGTGAAGCTTGCTCTTAAACGATTGGATAAACAAGAGTTTTTTTCAAAATTTTATATTTAATTAAAAAGTTATCAAATGCAGTTTGATATCCCGTTTAACAGACTAATTTACTTTATAATTTGAGATACTTATATAGATTAGTTAAATTATACTGATTTATACGTGCTTAATTCAAAGATAAAGTTGTTTATTACAACTTATTACTAATTGTTTTATATTACTACTGTTTCTCTTATATTCAAAGCTAACGAACATAGTGATTTAAAACTATCCACTAATCTTGGTTATTAATCTTTAATTCTAAAATTAAAAAATACTGAGGGTGACTGAGGATCGTTTGTTGTGCTATATATTATTTCGTGTTTTTAAATTTAAAAGATAACTAAAAAAAGGACGAAAGGTTTAAATTATCAAGTATACTTTTGTTTATATTAGAAATTTCAATTTAAAATATTATGAATTTCTAAATATATTTCTTATTGAAAAAATATTTGGTTTATTTTACTTTAATAACATAATGATTAAAATGTGTTAAGTATTTTGCTACTTAATGTTTAACATTTACATAAATTTACAGATGAAAAATGTGACAATCGTTGTTCATCTGAAACTCAATGTACAGAAAAGTATTTTGAATATTTTGGAAAGAAAATGGTTCAGAAGTATGAGTGTACTATCGAAACAAATCCTGGTAAGTCTAAGGATGTCATAATAACGATAATAATGATTAGTTTAAAACAAAACATATATTAATGATAAATTAATAAGTTATAGTAGTAATGCAAAAAGCACTGAAATTTTCGTAAAACTTAGAAAATTATGCAAGTAGCAATTAAATATTATTAAATTATATTGTGTCATTGGTTCGTAGTATGTATAAAATTCCAAATTATTTCTTATTAATTATTACGATGAAAGCTTTAAATAAAACAAATGTAATTGAAAAAAGATAAATCAAACATTTTATAGTTTTAACTTGTTTGTTATAAAGTAAAAATTTATTTTAAGAAACTTTCGAAATTATCAAAATTTTTACTAGTTTTTAAGTTAAGTTATGGGTTTTTTACTTTAACTACTTTTTGGTTTAAGTATAGAAGGTACTATTAAAAGCAGCATAAGTTTTTAAATATTGTTAATATTGAACTTCCAAGTTAGTACAAATTAATATTTAAAGGTATTTAGTTTATAAAAAAGTTTTAAGTACCGTGTACGCATTATTCTAAAATTTAAATGCTGTAGATGTTTGATGTCACACAATTTTCACGAAGATTAAAAAAAACACTTTTTTTATAAGTATTTTATAAGTAATCAAAAAAAAATTATTGATTGATTAAATAGATATCTTTCATGGTTACGTTTATCCACAAACTAATTACAAGAATGTTAAAGTCTGTAAAATAAAACAAAGTTAAAACTAGGTAAATACTTGTACATTAATTATGTATTTTATCCTATTAATATTCACATACTATTACAGGGCTGTAAAAAATATAATGATAATTGCAATTAACGCTTGCATTAAGGTTTAAACTAAATGGCTTATTTATTTAATAAAACATTGTGGTATGTTTGTAGTTTTACTTACAAATTAATTACATATCAAAGAAGTTTAAAAACTGTATGCAGTTGATATATGTAATTAACAATTTTTTAAGGCTAAATTTTACCATTGTGTTACATAACTGTGTGTAGTTTACTTTTATTGTCGTGTAATTTCAAAACGTCTAAACTTTTTTCCAAAAATAATTATTTCAGCTGTAACCAAGCATATTTTTACTTCTATTATTTTTAATGAAATGCAATTGATTAAAATTTCATAACACACTGTCTCTTTTTCACAAATTTGTGCACACATGAAGTTTTGAAAACCTTTTGAAATATAGTTAGTTTTTCCAGCCGTAGGTACTTTATTAAATCAATTTTTTATTGTAAAAATAATTTTATGAGGTGTTTCAAATAACAAATTTTTGATTTTTATTTAATATTATTGTTTGATTAAGTATTTTTTTAAATGTCTAATAACTATTTATGAAAGCGTAATACTAATTAGATATTTAGAAAAAATCTATATAGCGATCCTTAGCTAAGCATATAGAGATACTCAGTTAAAAAGAAAATGTTTTACTGATCATGAAACTGTTTTTTTTTTTAATTCTTTAAAGATAATTTATACCAAAATACTCACCTTCGTAAAACATCACAACAGATAAACCTAAAGATAACCAAAATTCTGGAGTGATAATTTTAGCAATTGTTGTTGGATGCTTATTACTTGCAGTTATTGCATTTGGTCTTTTCATTAGGAAGCGAAAACAACGGTTAGTTTCAGTTTTATTTAAATAAACAAAAAAAAATTAAAACAAATATGTAACTTTGTATTCCATGAAATATTAAACTACGTTTATATTTCTTAAGCAACATTTATGTTACGGTTACCAAGCTAGCTAATGTTAAGTTTATTACCTATATGTTTTAATTTAAACTGTTGTTATGTTTGTTATATAATTATCAAAATTCTAATTAAGAATTAAAACTGTTAAGTTAAAAGGATACAATTGCATATTACATCTTTTAAATGTTTTATTTTTTATATGCTTTTGATATCCTAAATAACTGCTTCAATTGTGTTTATCTTAAACGGTCTTCCAACTTTATACATTTTGATAATTGACATGTTGATACAGTTAGTGTACTCGGGTTCATAAAAAATATTCTTATATTTTAAGTATTAATTTATCATTGTGTAGATAAAATCATTACAAAATGTTTAGTTAACAGTATAAATAAACTGTTTTAAACTCGTGGTCTACCAGACTCACTTATTAGCATTCGACTGAGACCAGTTCTTACGTAATTCTTACGTTACGCAATTTTATTTAGTTACGCACTTTAGAATATCCAAAAAGTACATAAACGAAATTAAGAAAAGTCTAAATATTTTTAATTTATTGTATGTATTAAGTTAACAATATGTTTTTTTGTATAATTTTAAATGCTAAATTACCTTTTAAACTTTGTATACTTATGTTTTAAAATTTAGCTTGAATTTTGTTAAAAAAATGACATATTTCTATTTTTATAAGAGTGACCATCAAAGTTTTCAACATGTGTCCATTATATTTTTTTCATTAGTTTTTTGATATGTATTTAATTATAGTTTCTAAAAAACTTGAGCTAAGTTTTAATGTCTACATAAACCTTTACTTTGATTTACAGAAACTTATTGTAATTGATGATCTATAAAGTTAAATTTGTGAGTGAAATATTGTTTTGTATATAAGTTTGTAGTTAAAAAAATAAAAACAAAAAACAATTAATGAAACGAAAACTTATAATTACTTAAAGCAAACTTTATTATTTTATTGATTTGTGTTTAAAAAAATAAATCATTTCCAGGATGTTAACTTACAAAAATATATTTTTTTTTAATATTTAAAGAAATAATTTTCAATAACTCAAAATACTAGAATCTAAATGTCAGAACTTAAGTTGTCGTCCACCATCTATTGACAATTGAAATAGTTAAAAAAAAAACAAAGTTTAAGTAAATTTGACCTGTCATTTTACAGTTAAATTTAGTATGCTATTTAACATAAGGTTATTTGAATTTTTTTTTATATCATATCATGTTTAACATGCTAGTTTTATCAAGATAGTAAATTAAAACTTACAAAGTCTAACAACATATTTTACTTAGAAACAAGCAACACTTGCCTATGTACGTTCAAGATACCTTTCCAAAAAATACAGCCGAGTTACTTATTAGATATGACAAAAAGTAAATTATGCTTCTCAACAACTTCAAAGGTCAGTTAACTTGATAAACGTCAATCAAACACAAATCAACTGCAAATACGATATTAATAAACTATTAATTATTATTAAGATGTATAATGTGTTATAAATCCTTAAATTTATTAGTTTTAACTAAAATGATTGTTTTCTACTTTCCAAGTTAATGTAAAGTTTCTTTGTTCTTTATTAAATTAAAATAAAACTTGACCTTTTTTAAGGCAGTAAAAAACAATAAGACCACAGTTTTCAAAACAAAATAGCTTTAAAAAATTTATCTAACTACAACAAAAATATAGAAAAAACAAGTTTACAAATTTTTCAACAGGAGCTACAAGAAGTATTCATGAAAAAACACTTCCCAGAAAATTTTCTGATTAACAAAGTAGCTTCAACTATGAGTCAATAAACTTCTATTTTCAATGCTATTGTTCATTGTTTTTTTTTAATATGTTTAAAATTATTTCATATTACAAAATAAGAAAAGAAAAGAAAAGCTAGATTATCTTTTTTTAAATAAGTTTTAACTATATTATTTTATGCTAGTTTAAAATAATTTATGAAAACCACGTTTAAAACATATAGTAGGTTTCCAGTCATCTATGGTGTTTGTGTAAGAATATATATTAAAAACATTTATGACAAAAGTTATACTTTTGTCATACTCAATTACATCAAAATCAAAAAAATTTAGATTATAAGAACCGAGCTACAAATTTTCATTCAACAATATTTCTACAATATGTGATTAGTTAAGTATTACTTTTATTTCGTTTTAAAATTGGTTAGAATTATAAAATGCAATCTCATGCAAATAAAAAATATTTCATAGAAATCTTTAGAATAAAAACGTATTTAAGAAAAATTCGGCTAGTACGTTTTTAAAATAAGGAGTTTCAAATTAAAAAATATTTCTAGCATGTATTTAGTTTAGTTTTTTTAATTTAAAACACTAATTTTTAAAACTCATGAATTCAATAGATTTAAAAAAAAGTAATAAAAATTTTGTTAAGAAAGTTGCTAACTATATTTAAAAAAATTTTATACAGCCTTAACCAAGAAATTTCTAATTTACCCCTTAATCTTTTTTTTTATAATTCAATTTTATGATAAAAATCTTTAATGAAATTAAATTATTGAATGATTTTGTTTAACTCAATTTTAAGTATTAAATATGCCAACATATAAATGGAAATAGTTTTACTTAGTTTGAAAAACTCCATTGATAAAAATTTAGAAAAAATTATTAAAAAGTTTATGAAGTATTGCGTTGTACGAAATACTCACTATCGGTTCGATTTTCACTCAACAGTGAATTTTACGTAAGTCTTTATAGAAATTATGGTTAGTAAAAAAATATTTACGCTGAAAAAAAAAACTACTCGAGTCCTATGGATAAAAAGTACGAAAAACGATTTTATTAAAATGTTAAGGCCTGAATAAAAAGCTTCAATAGTTCTTTCTATCTCCATGGTTTAAATTAATATTTTAATCTGTTTAACAAAGAATGTTTGTTTAAGCTTCAAAAAAGTATCAAGATTTGATTTTTTTTTATCAATATAATATATTTTTATTTTTCAATATACAAATGATGTAATTTTATTGAAAATGTTTCATTACATTTTTAATCAATTCTCGTCTAATAACTTATTTTATCAGGTTAAAAGTCTTTTCTATTACAGGTTTCAAAACATAAACTAAGGTTACAAAACCAAATTAATATAAATTTTGATACATAATTGATAAACTATCTAAAAAGCTAACAAGTATTCGATTATTAAATAAATGCGTAAAAGACAGTTTGGCAGGAAAAATATAGCTTTTCTATTTTTTCGTATTTAAATGTATTCAAGTTGCAAACAATTTTTGGTCGAGCAGAATAGTTTTAGTGCTACCATCTTTAGTAAGTATTCCCTGTATCTTATTTCAAAATTTATACAATATTAATTCAATATTTTGCTTTAAATGATACATCGTTATAAAAAAATTCAAAAGTATAAGTTTATGTTTTTTTTTGCAAAAAAGTTTAAGCCTATTTGTTTTGGTGATATTCGTGAACCAATACAATTATAGTGTTAGAGTTAATAAAAATCTAAGCAAATTAAACTGCAAAAAAATCATGACATCTAAGTTTAAAATAAAGTTAATCCCTCCGTTATCCAAAATGTTGTTGAAATAAATTAAATCATTTATATTATTTCATCCAACTAATATATCATATTTGGTTATATTTTACAGTTGTTGTAATAATCAAACAAATTAACTGTTTATTTTCACATTGATTAAGTTTTATTTTAGGTTACTGGAGAACGTCGACAGTACTGGCGTAGCATGGAAATTTTTTTTGAGCGGTGTGCAAAGATTACTTATTTCAAAAAAAAAAACTCTTAAATAAAACTTTTGGTTTAAGCCAGGTTTTCCAAAACTCGTTTACTAAATCGCCCCCTTTTCAGAAATTTGAAAAAAAAATTATCCCCAATGATTTTTTTCTTCTTGAGTACTCAATTTTGAGCCAAAAAAGTTATTTCAGCGCGTGTTTTATCAGTAATATTTCTAAATTAAGTTATGTGTAAAACTTAAGTAACATGTAAAACACTGACAATGTTACTGTAGAACTTTGTCGAGCATTTCAGGAATAAAAGCTTTTACCAAATGATGTGAGGCAATATTTGTTTTGCAACCATTGAATACGAACTAAAAGAATAAATTTATTTTAAGCAATGTGTTTTAACTGACAGTTTCTTGTCTTGATCAGAGAATTTTGTTTCACCTATTATATTTAGTCGACGTAACATTAGCAAACATTTACATTTTAATGAAAAAATAATTGAACTAAGCACTTAATTTTTTTCTAAAATTTATTTTGCAATGTACAATTTAAATTTAAACTTAGGCTAAAATTAAAATATTTAATTATGTGTTGCGAAAAACCTTTGTAACTTTTGATAATAGCCAAAAAATAACAAACACCACCTTTTGGTTTATTTACTAGTTGAGGCGCCTCCTCTTTTGTCTTTTATAAAGAGTTATAGCCCCATGACTTGCTTAAATGGCCTCCAAGAGATATCCTGTTTAAGACGATGTTAACAAAGATGAAAGACCTTACTACAATTACTGATTAAAAAATTGTAGACTGATTGTACTTGATTGTATTTGAAAAAGTTACCAAAACTAAATAAATAAATTTAAAGGTTTTCAAGAACAAGAAGATGAAGCAACACTGATTTTTACCTTGTACTTTATAGTATCAAAACGAAATAAATTCATTAACATATATTTACATAACAATTTAGTAAAATGCTTGAGAAACAAAAGCAAAACGATAATATAAAAATTAAATTTGTTTACAACAACAAGTATGTTGTAAATATCTTAATCTGAAAATAATTAAACAAAAAATTTAAAATTTGTATTTTGTTAAGTAAAAATGTTGGATATTTTTTTAGCATCTTATTTTTTCAACGAACACTATCAAGACTTATTTTGCTAAAGAAGAAAGACGTTTTTAGCATTATCTGTACCGATTTAATATCTTAGACTCTTGACTACAGCCTGAAAAATTTCTGTATACTTTTAAATTTTTTGAACAGTTAAATCTGTGAATTGCAGAATTTTATACAGAATTTCAACTGCAGGCATTCAAAGTGCTTCAACATACATGCAAAAATATCCAATTATCCTTCTTACCCTTTATTATTTTAACAAAAAGTTTTACAAAAGTTTGAGAGTTTTGTTGATTATTTTATTTCAGGACTTTTTGTTGGAGTTTTTAAATTTAGACGTTTATTCAATAACATATTTTAAGGTCTCTTTCTGTATATGATTTTAATTTTTTTCTGCTGACAGCAATTATCTCAGGAACTTAATCATTTTAGTTTTAATAAAATCTTAAACAGTAAAAAATTATGTAAGAAACAAAATAACGAAAAAAAACTACTATTTAGAAAGATTCATACAAGGTATATTAGAATTTAATTTTTATAGAAACTAGGATAAAAAATACTTTAAGAGTAAGTGAAGTATTCTAGTTTATTTTTAATTTTAATATATTAATCAACAGTTATGCCTTTTTTTAGATTTTACTATACGGTTACAAGTTTATTGTCCATACAATGGACCTAGACATATAATTATAGACCACTTTAACTGAAAGACACATAAAGAAAAATTAAATTAATTCAAATAGTTTATTTATTAAAACGAGAATAAAAACATATTTTGATAAAATATTTTTAGGTTAACAGAAAAAGCAAAATTTAAACCACGTACTTATACTTATCTAGGCCTTTCTTACGAACAATCAACATAAAACATTTAAAAGCATTGACTAACAACAAAACTTAAAACTTAACACTCCAAGGACATCAATAATAGACTGGCCAGATGAATAATTATTAAATACATTGAAAAATGACTCATCAATAATAGAATAAAGGTGCTGCTAATAAAATTGAACGATAAACTAAGCTAAATCTTAAAATTAAATCAACGGTTAATAAAAATTACATATTAGTTTTACTATCACAAATATAATTCAGTCAAATATTTTTAACTTTAATCGAAATTCTTTAAAACTTTTGCAAGAAACTTACCCATTTGGAAGTTTGTTCCATATTTCAACTGACCGATAAAAAAAAGAATTCTACCAAGCCTCATTATTGAAATATTGCAGCAGTTGAAGACTAATATGGTATATTTTCTTTGAACAGATTCTACAGATTCTATATGGTTAAAATATTTTTTGAATCATGAAGAACAGATTGGTGTTTTATATTTTAACTTAAGACGAGTTGAATGAGAAAAAACTTATTAAGGATGTTTACATCCGAGACTGAAAGATCTTTAAATCTTGAAAAGATTTAGTTAATGCAACTTGGTAAGCGTTACTAATATGGTGATTCAATTTAAAATTTATAGCTATTAAAATTCTAAAATCTTTTTAGTTGAAGATAAGTTGATATTCTTTATTTTAAAAACAAAAGTAAAGAGAGTAGTGTTTTTAAAATATTTAGAACTTGACATTTACTAGGGTTTCAGTTTAATTTGATCACTTAAGCAAATCTTAAATTCTATTTAAGGAATATTGTGAAGTTGAGTTCGATTCGTGAAAAAAAATCGTCATCTGCGAAAAGGCTAATGTTGCTGCTAACATCAACTTCTGAAGCTATATCATTTAGAAACTTTTTTAACTAACTAACCAGACTGCAATGAATTTTGTATTGCAATAATATTTTTTTTCAAAAGGAGAGACAGAGTCAAAACCTTTTACTCTGTAAAGATAATTTAGTAGTCATATTGTTTAAAAAAGATACCAACTAAGAGTGTTAGCAATCTAGTAATTGAAAACAGAACGTTCGGTTAACTTACAAATGTTACTCTCTCATTGGATTATTTCATGATCATGCAATGCTGGTGTGAGCATCTCTTGATACTTTTGATAAATATAAGTTTAAACTTCCAAATGTTACTCTCTCATTGGCTTATCATGATCATGCAACATCATAGTAATGAAATAATCTAAGTTTGAATCATGAAAAATTATTTTATATTGGTTATAGCTCTTTTTATTCTCACGCTAAACTAAAAAAATAAATATCAAGTAAAATCTGAAATACCTTACACTTGATAAGATAACTAAATCTTTCTATTTTTTTAACATTGTTTTAAAATTAGAATTAATTTTTAAAAATTTGTTCAACGTACTTTATGATGCTAGTTTTGACATCAAGAGAATATAAGTCAAACATAATAATCAAGATTCGTGATTTATAGCCTAAATGAATTAAGTTTATCTTTCTGTTTAAAAATTAACAAAATTAAGATTATTTTTATTTAAAGTACTCAAAGTTGTTTTTATTTAAAATTAGAAAATGTGTATTTATCTAGTTTATTTACATAAAGATTATAAATACGAATTTGTGAATTGTGGTACGTTGTTATATTGGTCTACAAAAAACTTCAAAGAAAACTTTACATCAAAGTTTCATTAAAAAACTACCACATTTTATTTATTCAAAAAAACTTGCGTTTAAAAACGACTATTTTTTAAGTTGACAAAAAAGAATAATTAATTGAAATTTTTATTTGATAAAATAAAAATCTGAAGCGTGCAAAAACAAGTCTCCGTTCAAAATCGACTGGTTGTTTAACATTTTCGCAGTGCATAAGTATATCCGTGAAAATATAACGCCGTGCGAAAGTGACGCTTTGCAAAAATGTCGCCATATAAATGTAACAACGTGCACAATTTTTGACGTGTAAAAATTTCGCCGTGCAAAAGTGCCTCATCGTGCAAAAGTGACGCTCGTGCAAAAGTTACCCGTTGCCATGTTAAGAATATTGAAATAAATGATGAAAAATTAAATTGTTAAGTATAAAAGTTAATGAAGCCTTTCAACTTTAAACATCTAAATTTTAAGAACAAATTAAGTAAATTTATGAACAATATTTAAAACATTAAGAACATTTTTATGTAAATCAAAAAAAAACTTATATTTTTAAATTAGAATTACAGTTTAACAGAGTCATAATGAGAACCAATGAAATATGTTTATTTTTTCTTTATCATAATAAGAAACACAAACAGTGTATTATTATCTTTAAATTAAAATATATCACATTATATTTATACCTAAATTTTAAACTTTCATTTGAGTGTTTTAATTTAAACTTGTTTTGCAGTTAAATAATAAACAAAATTTAAACTATTCTAAGGTAAAATTAAAACTTATTAAACTTCAAAAGCAATTTTTTAAATGTCTACAAGACGATACAAACTTGCTTGTTTTGTTTAGGCTTGTCTTATCTTTCAGTGCATTTTATTAAAGTTTTTAACTTATTTTCATGTTATTTCATTTTATGTTCAAATTTGTAGTCACTCACTGATATTTTATGAATTTTTACCAGTGTATTGTCGATTGGTAAGTTAATTTTTGCACAATCCGTTTTTAATGATTTTTAACAGTTTCAAAATTACGTCGTAATGCATTAACAATTCATTTGAGTGTTTTGTGTTGTGCTTTATTTTACTTTTTTTGCAGTTGAGGAGTGCATAGGCACGAAACTCAAGTTTTGCAAGTCTTACATCTTGTAATAAACTATTTTATTGAAAGAGCCCTTAAGTTTGGCTCCGTGTTGAAAAATTTCATTTATTAAGTTAATCTGTTTATTTCTGTATAAAAAAAAAGAAAAGATACACCATTAACCTGTAATAGTTATACTAGTTTTCTCGCATTGCTACTTTTATTTAAGCTTTTCTTACTTTTATTAATATTAACTTTCGAGAATAAGTGTATGTATAATATAATATGGTATAAGTATAACAAATAGGATGTAAATGGGCTTCATGGATTTAGGTTTCGTATTCAAAGATTGTTGGTGAACATGAGTTGTGTATACATATATGATATAAGTAAAGTGTTTTAAAGTTTATAAAGCTTATAAGTGTTAACTAAATTATAAGTTGCTATTAAGGCTTATAGAATTATTCAAAGTTTAATTTGTTATATATCTTAATTAAACAAGTTAAAATTAACTTAATAATTTAATAATCGAAAGTAGAAACCAAATTTAAAAACGAAATTTAGTTAATTGAATTTCTTTTTTTTAAATACAGAAAATATAATAAGCAAAAGGTTAAATCCATTCTATCAGCCTTAAAACCATTTAACTATGTTTTTTTTTATATGTTAAAACGTTTACCCTCATTTATGTTTAAAATTAATAACTATGAATGCTAAATCTAAAAACAATGGTGCAAGTCTACATCCATCTTATTTATATATGTAAGTTAATTCTAAAAAAGTTAAAAAAAGTAAAAAGTAACAGTGCAAGGAGATAGAAAATATTTTATACAAGCTAAACATATAACTAGTTTATTGTTGTATTTCTTTATGTTTTTAGGAAAATACAATATAAATTGTTTATGTTTACTAATTTGATAAGTAAATAAAAACTTATTCAATAGTTTTTGGTTATAATTTAGATAATGTGATTAAAATGTTATGATAAGAATTTCAATCTAAACCTTTTTTGATTGTTTTTAATTTATTTATAATTGTGTTTAACTTATTTAAATATTATTCCTTAAAAATTACTTGCTTAATAACATTTACTAAGATGATAAAAATTAATAAAACTAAACTAGATTTCACTACTATTAATTAACTAAATCCTTCATCCTAATTTACTATCATTGATAAAATTAATAGGAACTTTTTAAAAATTTTGGGTCTTATTTATTTCACTTTGATTCTCTGATAAACTCAGGCTAGCTTAAATAAACCCAGGCTATTTTTTGCTTTATATGGCTAGCTTTTTTGCATCTAAAATAAAGAATTTTTAATTTAGTATATATGTTTTCTTAATTATCAAATTAAAGAAGTTATAAAAAACTTTCAAAAAGTAAAAAAATATCTAAATGACAAAGTTTACAATACGACTTTTTGTTATACAGTTTTTTGCAGTATAGTGATTTTTAAACTTTTAAATTTATTTCTATTTTTTTATGAGTAACTTAGCTCCCAATGTCAATTTTCTGCTTGTGTATAACCACGGTTATTCTGATAAAATAAATCTTGTTCGTACTTTACTTACTATAGTGAATTTGTTTTTAAATATGTTAATTTTAGAATAAATTAATGCTATATATAATTTAAGATTACTAATACTTGATTTTGCACAATAGCTACAAAGCATTAGAACAAGCTGTGTTGAAAAGCTAAAAAGATAGTAATTTAAGTTATACTTACTTAGTGAGATACTAAAAGGGTATATGTTTATTTGATAGGTCTTACCTATCTTATAGGTTAAATAATATCTAAAGTTTAGTATTTTATCAGTTAGTACATAATCAAAAGTTAACTCAGTTTATTGTTTATATTATGTTAAGCCGATTGTTTAATTGTTTTTTGTATCTATATTAATGAACAAGTAATAAATTAGTTTTATTTTATTAAGTTACTATGAAATTAATAAGGTCTTTAAAAAGTATCCAAAATGCTTATAATATTTTAACTATTTTATTTTATTAATCTACTAGAATTTTACTCCTGCTTATAGTTCAATACTTTAAATCCAGGGTTTACCAAACATTTTTTTAAAAGGCTCCCTTTAAAGAAATCAAAAACATATGACCCCCTCCAAAAACATTACTCAAAAGTTACCAAAGGAAAAATACCGGTATTTTTTTAATGTTTTTCATCATCAACTCCAGAATATCTAGATAAGTTTCAAATTATGACATGATCGCCCCTTGTGGCCTCTTAACTGCTCATTGCCCCTAAGAGAGTGACTTGGTCAATTTTGGGAAGTTATTGTCTAGTCAATAGCATACGGTTTTGATTATAAACTTTTAGCTTTGATTAATTGACATGAAGTCTGTTAAATATCAAGCTTTGTTTTATAAAACTAAATAACTATGATGAAAAAAAAATAATGTGAATTTTCTGCTTGTGTCTAACCACGGTTACTTTGATAAATTAGATCTTGTTTCGTGCTTTGCTATCCATAATGAATTTATTTTTGAAAATATCTCCATTTTAAGAATAAATTAAAGTTTAAGTTAATTAAAAAGAAACAAACGCTGGATTTTGCACAATAGCTACAAAGCACTACAACAAGCCGTTTTGAAACGCATAAAAGATAGTAAATTAAGTTATACTTACTTATCGAGATACTAAAAGCGTATATGTTTATTTGATAGGTTTTACTTATTGTATTGGATAAATAATATCTAAAGTTTAGTATTTGATCAGTTGGTACGTAAGCATAACTTAATATATTATAACTTAATTTATTACTGATAACATTTTTCAGGTGTTAAGTACAATTATTTACTGTACCTACATTAATAAATAATAAGTTAGTTGTAGCACAGTTTCATAAATTGCTATAAAATTTATTAGGTCTTTAACAAGTATCCAAACTACTAGAATATTCTTCCTGCACATAGTTCAATACCATCTAGCCCATAGCATATATGCTACTAATTTTAAAAAATCAACATAAGGTCTGTTAAATTTCAAGATTTGTTCTATATAACTAAATTTAATAACTATGATGAAAAAAATACAGTCTTGTAAACTTATAAATTGATTTTAAAGTTAAAGAAGGAATTAGACAGTTTCTTAAGGATATTTATTTTCATCGAACTGACAATAGTTTTTATAATTTTATTTAACTATTCTATCATAAATTTACTTAGAATTAAATCTGAATTTTTAGCAGAAATTTCGGAAAAGTTTTACTATAAAATTTTGGTTATAATTTATTTTAGTTTTGTTTTCTTTTTTTGAAAATTAAAAACAAATTTACAGGTTATTTGTGGGATATAAATTAAAAATGTGTAGTTTTACTAAAATTTAATATATTAAGTTTTAGAAAAATCAAATTTTTTTTGAAGATTTTTGCTAACTTTCTAGTTAAATATCTCAGACTACTTTTTATTACTTTGAATTTATTTTATAGACAAAGATTTTTAATCTCTATTACACAATGATCAATTTAAAACATAATGGTGTAAGTTTTCCATTAGATATGTTGAAATTATTTTAGTAAAAACTATAAATAGATTTTAATCTTTTCATAGATTTGATCTATAGAACAACAAAATTTATTTTAAATTTTAGTTTATTTCTGTAGCCTTCTTTCTTTTTCATAATAAAAGTAAACTAAATTGTAGAGACAATGTTTGGTTTTCTCTTAATTTTTCCATTGATTTTTTTTGCTTGGTAATTTGTTATCATGAAAGTTTTTGCAACTTATGATATCGCCCCTTTTTAGGTAACTCAAGTTTATATGCTTAATACTTCTATTTAAAAAATCCATTAGGGGTAAAAAATTTCAAAATAAGTTTTAACTAATAATTTAATACCAAATACAAAGCATGTGTTATTAATTGAAAACAGGTTTTAAAATAAAGTGAAGCATAAAATGGATATCTTGCCACCAATTAATGTTAATGTTTCCTTTGATGATGATGAAGATAATGATGTAAGTATATTTAAATTCAATTAATTGATGGTTGAAAGAATTAATTAAGTTAAAAAAATAGTTAAGTAAACTTATAATTTAGTCAAATTAAGTAATTTTTAGAAGACTGTCGAAAACTTTTTTTTCGACATAAAAAAAAATTGTATCGTATTTTAGATGTCTACTGATGCGTTAGAACGAGCCTTTGAAGAACTGTTCAAAGGACTAATAAACAACCTACAAAACAACGATTCAGTTGACGACATACGTAGAGTTCAAACCCAGTTAACACGACAAACTAAATACTATCTTAAAAGAGTCTTGGACAAAGTGAAAAAATTGACAGATGCCACTAAACTGCATCAGCAGCAAAACAAAGAAACTAAAAAGCAACTTGCACGACTTAGAGCAAAAAAAGAGGAATTTATGAGGGAGTTTTCCACATCGTTGGAAAAAAATTGTCATGATAGAAAACTAAAAAATATCGAAGAAAGAATGGAAGACATTGCCAAAAAATTTGAAAAAGAAGCAAAACGCATTAAAGCTTCAAAGAAACAGATTAGGTACTTAAAAATGATGTTTTTGGTGAACTCTGAAAAGTATGATTTTGTTGTTGAAGAGCTAGATAAGGTTATACACGAAATTCAACAACAAGTTATTGATCAGCAAGCAAATCAGCAACAAGGATTGACTCCGAGAAGAATCAATAGATTTGGTATATTCGAGGCTGATGAATCACATGCAGGAGAACAGTGCAGTATTTGTATGGAAGTTGTTGATGTCGGAAGAAGAATGATGCGCCTCTCTTGCGATGGTCAGCACGCTTTCTGTCAGGTCTGCATTGAAGGATGGTTCGCTGACCACAATACCTGCCCTCTATGCAGGCATGTGTTTAACTAATGATATTTTAAAAACATCATAAGTTTGGAAGATATAATAGTTCTATGAATAAACTACCTTCCCTTTATGCAGACATATCTTCTACTGATAATACTTTAAAATTTTCTTTTTTTGCTATATTAATGACTTTGACGTTTCTTTGACGTTTTTTTATTAATAAAAGAATATAAAATTACCTGATATACGTTTGTGTTATGTTTAGATAATGATTCTGACCTTTTTGTTATAAATTAGCTTGCTTAAAATTACAAATTAGTAGTTTTGTATTAAGATTAAAGTTTAGATTACTGTCTGGTGAAAACAAAAAATAAATATATAAAATTAAAAAAACGAAGTTGTTAAACTCAACTTAATTTAAGATAGAAAGAATATTTAATTTCTTAAGTAGGTTTAAGACTATTTAAAATTTTGAAAGCAAAAAAATACCATAGATTTAACATATTTAAATTTTTAACTCATATCAATTTTTATCATTGATATTTTTTTATTAGTCATTGTATAAAAAAACCTGAAGAAAAGGACAGAAAACTCTAAATCTTCAAAAAATTTTTATTATTTTTAGGTTGATAGTTTATAAAATCAAAAGTATAAGAACATGATTTGCATAGTCAAGGTTATATTTTATATAACTTTAGTTGTATTACTTATGAACAACACATTTATTTTCAAAAGCATTTTAAAACAATGTACTAAGCAAACAAATTATTAGATTTAGCTAATAGAAATAAATTGACTTGTTAACTTTTATTAGAAATCTTAAATGTAGTGTGCCAAAATAGTGTGTCAGAATTAACTGAGTTGATTTTGATCAAATTATTTAATTAAATTTTCTACCACTAGTTTTTGCAAAATTTATTGAAAGTTTAAATTTGTTCAAAAAATTACATCGTAAGGAAAGCAGGGAATTATTTTTGTCTTTTTTACATTTCAAGCTTTTGAAATATTTTAATAAAAACATTTTATAAGTAAATGACAACAATTTTCAAAAAAAAAAGTTTTTTTTATAAAGTTCTAGTTGTAGACTTTTTTGTTCATTTGTTTTTTAGAGGTTTAAACACAATTAAAAAACACGAAACTTCAGTAAAGTTAGACGCTTAAACGACTAGCTGAAATACATTTAAAGTTTTGAGGTGCAAAACTATTCAAATTCGTTCAATTCAAATTTCGACATATCAAAAAAAAAAAAATGCCACAAGTCAAAAAGTAATATAAATTTCAAAATGAAAAAATTATTTAAGTAGGACATATTAACATCTTCAAGCTATTTTGCCTTTTTTAAATTTTACAGTTTTTTTTTGAGATATGGCATAGATAAGTTCAAAAACATATTTATTTTCAGTTGTTTTAAAATAACTTGAAAGTATCAAAATTTTTGCAAAATAGAAAGAATGGCTTGTATATATTAATACTACTTACATGAATAAAAAAATTATACAGTAATCTTCCTTTATTTTTCTTTACCAAAATATGTTTCTGTGTGCTAACGAATCAACAGACTTCAACTGGGTTTTTAATGGAAAGATTAACTAACAGTTATTTATTATCTTATTCTTTCATTATAAACCCAGTTGAAAAGTGTTGATTCCTTAACACACAGAAACAAATGTTGGTACAATAAAAAAGATTACTGTATAATTTGTTTTATCTATATTCCAGTGTACTTGAATTTAGCAAACACTTAAGTCTATATTTTGAACAGCAATACTTACATGCCTATTATTCAAATGACATAATTCGAGTAGTCATGCACCCCAAAACCATTTTTACAAAAATATTTTTACACACTTGATACTTAAACTAATAAATATTAAATGTTTTGTAAAAGAATTCGTACAAATCAGTTTAACAAAAAAATTCATTTTTTCTCCCAATTTCTCGTATTTAGTACTCAGGCTGTAAACATTTCTTGATTTAGTAGAAAAGTACTAA
Source organism: Thalia democratica (assembly GCF_965202585.1). NCBI lineage: Eukaryota > Metazoa > Chordata > Thaliacea > Salpida > Salpidae > Thalia > Thalia democratica. The sequence continues at coordinate 25,211,470 of NC_139173.1, forward strand.
TGATGCAACCATTAGAAGGTCTTTTAACACGGAACGGGTCGCTTTTTGCACGACCGTCAATTTTGTACGGCCTCACTTTTGCACGAGCGTCACTTTAGCACAAAGGTTCACTTTTGCACAAGGATACTATTTTGCACGGCGACTCTTTTGCACGGCATCACTTTTGAACGGAGGGTCATTTTTGCACAGCGAAATTTTTTCACGATGACAACTTTTCACCGAAGCATTGTTGCACAACGATACTTTTGCATAACGTCACATTTTACCGAGGGTCAATTTATATTTATTTTGTTTACAAAACAAAACCACTTTTTTTTTTGTTTCTTAGTATAAATTAAATAAACTACAACTAGCTATCGAAATGCTTTAATACATGAAAAAATTTCCAAAAGTTAAAACAGTTTTTATCTGTATTTTTGAGTTATTAGATATTAAATAGTTGAATGACCTCATTTATATTGTAACGTAATTATTGGATGTAATGAATGTGTTTTGTTCATTTATAGACAACAATAAAACTTAAATCAGTTTTTCTTTCCATTAACGTGAGTGGTTCGTTTATATTATGTTTTATTGTTTTATTTTTGTTCATTTTTAATTTTGGTATTTGAACTAAATCTACTTCCTAATTGTATATAACTTCGATTTAATCATTACAAGCATTTTATATATAATACACACTTTACATCGAGTTTTAGTGACTTTTATTGTCTTTACCGTGGTTAAGTTTTATTAAATTTTATTGATTCACTAATTAATGGTTGTTGTTTTATTTTTGTTCAAAATAGATTACAAACATAAAAACTAAATTAACAAACTTCGCAATACAAATTAAATAGTTCAAATAACCTCATTTATATTGTAACGTAATTATTGGATGAAATGAATGTATTTTGTTCATTCATTGACAGCAGTAAAACTTGAATAAGTGTTTTAATTAATGCAAAAAAGAAATAGCTCCGACATTACATATCATGCCTTCTCCTTGCGCTTACGATTCACAATGATTCAGTTTTCGTCGATTATTGCAAGCGATCATGAATATAGTAATATACGTCACTATTTCATTCATCTAAGTATTTAGATTACAGGCACCTGACAAAGCGCCCAGCTGAAAGAGTGTATAAGTGTATGGTTTTATATGGTACCTATCAGGGGCGTAGCGTGGGGAGGGACACTGGCGCATGCGTGCCAACGAAAAAAAAAAGAAAAAAAAAAGCAATATCTTTATCCTTTATTGTTTATATTTTTTTGCTTAATTTGTCTTTTTTCAACTATGTTTTTCTACTATTCGAAAAGTAAAAACGAAATTACGAATACCAATCACTGACAAGTTAGGGAAATTACCCAGTATACTGATTCGGTGCGTAATTGCAATTGCGCACCGATGTTGATGAAAAACTTCATAAGGAAAAATTTAATAACTTCATTAACCTCATAAGAATTTAGACTCAAATAGTACGCAACTAGTTAGTGCACCGCAGTAGTATAACCTTATGACAGATTTTTTTACAAGGAAAAATGCTAACATTTTGTTAACAAACCATAAAGCTAAACCTGTTTTATAGTGATAATGATTCTAGAATAAACAAACTGTAGACAAAAGCAATAATTAACTGCTAATAAAATAAAAATAAATTGATAGTAAGAATAAAAAATACTAACAACATAATTTAAAAGAAAAATATTAAAAAACAGAAAAAAATAAAAAACTAAATTAAAACAAATAATAAACAAACAGTTCATACTGTGATTACAGTGTTAATCTCACTATAAAAAAAGTTTTGTTTAAATTAACTAAACTTATTTTTTTTTAAAGTAGTTTTTTTTTATTAAGATAACAAACAAATCAAGCTTTGTTATTTTATCAGCCATAAAGTTTGAAAATTAATCAATTTTTATAGCAAGTTATTTTAGAATTTCTATAGTCACATCATGAATAAATTTGTAGCAACTTGTAAAACATAATTTTTTACAATCAATTTTTAATCTAAAAGACATAATTGATTAATTTTAATTTTTAATTTATTTTGTTTTAAATCAAATTATATATGATATATAAAAAATTTTTCTTTCTACCAACCGTTTGTAGTATTTAAAAAATGCTATTTCCTAAAGATCTTAGAAAAATTGACTTTAAGATAAGTAAAAAATTATATTTCTTGTAAATTTTTAAAAGCATTGAAAAAGTTGGCCTTCAAAAATTTATCTTTCAAACATTTTGTTTTGTATCAGAAACATTTAGTAAAATCTTTCCACACACTCAGGATAACTCAGGATTTTATGAAGTTTTGAAAAACTTTAGTATGACTCAGTTAAAATCATGATAACTCAGAATGTTTTAAGTATTTTTAAGCTCAGGATAGACTTGTTTTTTTTAACTTAGGGTAGATTTAGTGGTTTTAAAAGCTTTGTTATAAAGCTTAGTTTCTGTTAGTTTAAAAACATTGAAAAATTCTATAAAAAAACTTGAAATGCTTATAATGACACATGACATTTTTAAACTAACTCAGGACAGTTATTTTGACTCAAAGAGTGGCAAGGCAATCCTGATATCTTCAAAGTTAATTGTTTTTTTTTTTTTTTGTAAAATATGTTTTAAAATACTAACGAAAAATTAAAAATTTGTTTTCATTAATTTTTAGATAATTATTTTAAAAAATATGCAAAGTAATATTGTATGGAATGTTGCAAGTATAAAAATATGTCAGGTAGGAAAATTATCTGAAGTTTAAAAGCTTGAATTGAAAAATAGCAGACCAACACCAGATATTGCTATTACTCAAGACTGCAGTTCAAGTGGTATGAAATTTTAAATTTAATTTTGTTTATATTTCAGATTTTCTTCAATTATCAAGATTTATTTTTACAGTTTTATATTTTAATATAGGTAAAAATGTAGAAATTAAAACAAAAAACTAGCTCTTTAGATTTCTCCTACAAGAAATCTAAAACTTTCAATTTTAATACTAAATATTTAACATATATATATATATATAAAAGATAAAGATAGTATATTAAATTAAAAGCTGCAACAAACTAAAAGTATTAGTTATTTTGAGTTTAATACAATTCTTTTTTGTTGATACAAAATAGATATTGAACATTATTTAGATATTGCACAGAGAAAAATGCTTTGAAATATTAATTGTTATACTTACTTGACTATTTTTTTGTAGTTTAAGGCCATAGGGGTGTTAAGCCATGTTTTTTAGAAGTTGATCTTACTTGAGGATTTTTTAAAAGCTTTAAGATGCTTTTTATTGTTTTAAAAAATTCGAATTATTTTTGAGATATGACCTGTCAAAGTCGGGCCGCATAATAGGTTACCTATTGGAAGGAAAAAACTAAAACAGCGAAAAATGACTAGTTTGTTTAAAATCTATCTCCTCCTACATTTTGAAGCAATCTTCTTCAAACTTTAACAGTTTAATCTTTATACAATAACAGAAAAACATTACTTGTGAATTTAAAAATTTATAGTAAAAATATACTTTTTTTGAAAGAAAAAGAATTTTTTTTTTTTTATTTTTTTTATTTATTTTAATTATCTAAATTCATAAGTAACATTTTTTTCTTTTAATTTAAGAAATATTTTCTAAAATTTGAAGAAGATTGCTTGAAAAATGAAGTAGGATGTAGATTTTTAGTTTTTTTTTTAATTTCCGAGAAAATTGACCCCAAAAAATTTGCGGCCCAAAAGTTATAATTTAGGGGATTAAAAAAAAAAATGCGCACCCCCTGACCAAAATACCACACTACGCCACTGGTACCTATATAGAAGAATATTTCTAGAAAATCATATATTGGATATAAATAAGTTTATATTATTTTAGACTTGCTTTATATAAACGTAGTAATCAATTGTGTTTCAGATTTTTTATTTTATGAACATTGAAGTATAAAAGTCATGCGGTGTTATTTATTTAATTTAAAAGAAAATCTAAGCTTTGTTACAGTATTTTACATAATTGTTTCGTATTTCAGTTTATGAAAAAAAACAGGTACTTACTTTAGGGTAAAATTAAAGATAATACTAAAACAAATACTATTGGTAATGTAGTTTAAAAAAACAGCTATTTGTTAATATAAGCAAAACAGTATATCTTTTTTTTAATAAGCATATTCATAGTCTATTTTTGGATTACTGTTAACATACAGAATTGTATAGAAGCAAAGTTTGTTATCAATACCTTTTTTTATAAGTAAATTTAAAAACATTAACAATAATATGAAAACAAAAGTCGAAACTGAACAAAATAAACTTAAGTCAAAAAAAAATGACTATTCTAACTTTTTAACTTTACTAGCCCCACTTGCCACAATTGTTCCGCAGGTTTTAGCTGTCCTATCACATACATAATAAATAAATTAACCTCGAAATACAAACAGTCAAAAAATTTGAAGTTTGCTTGTAGTTTTATGTACAAAAATATTAAACTTTTAATACTTATGTCAGAAAAACTTATACTAATTACCTTTATTAACTAAGATTAAACACAGATAAACTGATTGTAAAAGCAAACATAGTTTTTAAGATTTACATAATTAGTATAAGAAAAAATCAATATTGGATATTTGAAAAAGAAAATCTAAAAACTAAAATCTATGTGGGTATTTTATTTAGTGTTTATAAATATAATCATAGCATAAAATTATACTGAAACCCAAAAAACATGTAAATAACAGTGAAAACGTAATGTTTAATAAATTTTTTTAGCTTCTGTTTAGTCTATTTACCTATATGTTTTTTATGCACAACTTATACTTTATTTCATGAAATTTATTTAATTTCACCAAGTTTCAATCACAATCAGCTGCTTAAGCTTGAAATAATGGTTTTAGTATGTAAGTTTTTTTTTATAAGGACTACTACGTTAACCTCATGGTAAATCTATTGAATCATGAAAATTATTTTTTTTTTAAATGTGCAATTGGTCATCTTCCTAATTTATTTTATTTAAAATTCAAATGAATAGAAATTAAGGTATTTTTATTACTTTGAAAAATGAATTGTTTACATTTTAGACATCATAAAAATGATTAGTGTTAATTCTGTGTGTTATGTTTATAATATATTATGTACTTTTCTGTTTTCCAAGTACATAACTGTTTTTATACAACATTTCTAACAACTTTATGTCGGTCTGTAACATGTATTTTAACAAAAAATTTAAGTACATTACATATATACTATATTATATTGACTGGGTGGGTGGGTGTCACTTTTGCACGAGCATCACTTTTGCACGAGCGTCACTTATGAACGAAGGGTCACTTTTGCACGAGGGGACACTTTTGTACGGCGACTCTTTTGCACGAGCGTCACTTTAGCACAAGGAATACCTTTGCGCGGCGTCACTTTTGCTCGCAGGGTCACTTTTGCACGAGGAGACACTTTTGCACGGCGTCACTTTTGCACGAGCGTCACTTAAGCACGAGGGGACACTTTTGCACGGCATCACTTTTGCACGGAGGGTCACTTTTGCACGAAGGGACACTTTTGCACGGCGTCACTTATTCACGGAGGGTCATTTTTGCACGAGAAGACACTTTTGCACGGCGACATTTTTTCACGATGACAATTTTTTACGGCAGCATTGTTGCACAACGTCACGTTTCAACGATGAAATTTTTGCACAGCGAAGTTTTCGTACGATGACTTTTTCGCATAGAACATCAATTTTACATTTTGGTAAAAATTTTTTTTAGCTAGTACTAAATCTGTAACATAAAAAAAATGAAAACTAAAATTTTATAACACACTTATATGAAAGGCAAAAGGTGAAAGAATTAAAATCTTAAACAGTAAAAGTAAATGTTAGAAACAAACTAACGAAAAGATAAAATAAAATAATTATAAAAGATTAAAACCAGAAACAAAAAAATTGTTTATTTAGAAACTAGGATAAAAAAATACTTAAAATGTAAGTAAATTGTTTTAGTTTATTTTAAACTTTAATCTATTAATCAACAACTATGCCTTTTTATATATTTTTAATATACGGTTAAAAGTTTATTGTCCATATGATGGACCTAGGCATAAAAACCTAGACCACTTAAACTGAAAGACACATAAAAAAAATAACACAAATAATTTATTTATTAAAACCAAGATATAAGTATAACTTGATATATAATATATAAGTTACCATAAAAAGTGTTCTTCATCAAAGCTATCAAGAATTTTTGTTGCCTATCAGTTTTTAAGTTCATATTATTATAGTTGTACTTGTTAATATAACTAGTGAAGGTTGTTTCAGTGTTTTCTCAAAAATGTCTGAAATAAACAAAAGTGAGTTTGTATCTCTCGCAAAAGAGTTTTATGATAAAAATCAATATACACACGTTTTTATTTACATAAAAGAAGTAATTAGATTGAAATGTTCTCTAAAATATTCTGAAAGAAGTCTTGTCATTTCCAGTTTGTATATTTTTTAAATTTCATTTTTCGACCTTCTTTATGATACAATAAACAATGTTATAAAAATAAAAGTGATAGGTTTGTAATTGTTCTAATAAAAAATGCTAAGGAAGCTTTTTTAACTTGTGTAAAAATGCAATCTGCCTATTTGATGATACTTCTATTACAAAAGATATCAGTAAAGAAGCTATTACTCATTATAAGTGCTTTAAAGCTTTGAATTACTTTGAACTAGCAAACTTTCCACTAAAAACTTGTAATGGAGAAGATAAAAACTAAGCTTTCAAGTTTTTTGAAGAAGCAAAAGAAATGGCAAATAAATATCCGAATCTAGCTCATCCAGTAAGGATAAAATAGCAAACATTTTATCACTTCTTTACAAATTGCTAACTGATAATAAAACTAAAGCTGTTGAAATTGCTAAAGAAGCTCATGAAAAAGGTTCAAGTTTTCTACCTGAGTTTATTAAAAGTTTAAAAGGTCCTCTAAAACAATGGTTGGGACTTTTGGATGAGAAGTTTTAGTTGGAGCTAGTCAAAATATTTTTTTATAAGTTTAAAATACGCTCTTGCATAATTTGTATCAATTATTATTTTCGTTTAGAAGGATCCTGTTTTGTTTGTTTTCGCATATTAATAGATTTATTGAGAAAAATGAACCATAATGGCAATAAGCAAAATCATACAGAAAGAAGTATTTATTAATTAAGTAATCACAATCTGGGACACGCTCAGTTCTAACCCGCATATAATATTCTTCCTTGCACACTAACGACCACATTAAGTCTGAGAGTTGCTTACCGCCCGAGCTTAAGAGTTAGCGATAATTGTGATAAAAAGAAAAATAATAAATATATAGATTATTATTATTATTATTAAAGTTTACTGTCAAACGAAGGACCTAAGCAGCAAAACCAAAGCCACTTAAACTGATAGACACTAAGATAAAAAGATAAAAAAAACAAATTACAGTGTTAAAACAAACATAAAACCGTTACAAGGCACAAACTACATAAAATAAAGTTTTTACAACTAAAATATTCAACGATTCCAAAGTCACCAACCTCCAATTATACATTCCAAAACAACAAATCTTTAAAACAAGCATCTCTAGTCAAAATTCTTCAGAACTTGGCTCAAAATTCTAGAAACAATCTTGAAGACCACTTTTCATCAAACAAGAACTTTCAAAACGGCATTTATTTTCAACTTTAGATAGAAATTTTCATCTTGCAGAATATTGATCTCAACAACTATTCGCCATTCATCGTTTTTTCAAAGTTTCACCATTTTCATTCAGTCAAAAATCACTTCAAACATGTGACAGAAACAATTTACAAATCTAGCTAACGAATCAACTTACCATCCAATAATATTAGAATCTAAAGCCCCAAGCATATTAACAATAGACGGACCAGAAAATCAAAATTAAAAAGTACTTAAGATCTAAAAGGGGAAGGTGTTGTTTACAAATCAAACTACCAATAAACTCCATACCATACACCAAATCAATGGTTAAAGAGATGAACAAAACTAATTAATTATAAATTTTACTGGTAAATATTTTATTTAAATCAAACTTTTTTAAGTTTAATCGAAAATGCTAAAGATTTTTGCACGATACTAGTTCATTTGGAAGTTCGTTCTACATTTTTACCGAACGATAGGAAAAAGTTTTTTGCCAACCAACATTGTTGAAAAGATATTTGCATGTAAATTGTTTATTATTACCTCTGAGTGAGTAATTATTTTTATAAGGTTTAAAGTAAGTTTGTTAGTTATTTTAAAAAATGTAATAAGATCAAACTCAAGTTGTAACGAACCAATGATTACATTTTATGTTTCGTTATTTCAGAAGAGTTAAAGTTAAAGAATTTCAATGTTTTCAGTGACGTCACAACTGGTATTGAGAATAGAAAATGAGAAAAAGAAGCGTGAAGTAAATTTGAGAGAAAGAGTTTAAAACTTAGCTTGCAGATGCGAGTCGGCGGATTATTGACGGGAGAGAAGCGAGTCGGTTGGATAACTGCCGGGGAGAGAACGCACACAACGACGTGGAAACAGCACAATGACGGGAGAGACGCGAGTCGGCGGATTATTACCGGGGGAGAGAACGCACAAAACGACGTGTTGACGATAGAATTGCGAATCGATGATGAACAATCGAGAAGGGTTTTGTTGATAGAATGTGGATAGAAGAATTGATCGTCCAGTCTATTTTCTGTACATTTCAACAACATGTTTAGTAGTTAGTATATGTGCCTACTGGGCTCTTATCAGAAGTCATTGGTTTTAGTTTCTTTTCTTTCACTTATTTCACGATGTGTTTATTAATGTTGTATATAAAATCACGTGCACTAATAACTAGTTTTAATATTATTATTTTCATGGTAAGTACTTGTACATCAAATAAAGCCTGCGTTCCATCTGAACGTCTGTAATACTTTAAAAAAACCGTTTCTTGTTATCTTATTTAAGAGCAGCTAAACCAACCTAACAACAACGTAATTGATGACGGTTACAAAGTCTTCTGTACTCTAAAGTTTTTATATTAAGATTTGTTAGTCTGTCTATATAAGACGTCTATGAAACGTTGCACCGATTAAAGATTGATCTCGTAAATTTTCTTTGACTAGATTCTAGTTGGTTGATGTCTTTTATAGAACATGGACACCATAAAAGTATGTTTATTCCATCTTATGACGGATGTTAACTAGGTACAATTTTTTTAAGAATTTCAAAATCCGTAGATATAAAGCTTTTTAGAATTTGAAAAAATAAAACTGATGTAGTACGGTATATATAGTTAATGTGGTGGTTCCATTTTAAATTATCTGAATTAAAAATTTCTAAGGTCTTTAAATACTTTAGTTTTAAGTAAAATTACATAGTTTATTTTAAACTCAAACGTAGGTATAGGTGTACTTCTGTGAATATTCAAAACGTAACATTTGCTGGGATTTAGGTTTAATTTCCTTTCTTTTAACCTATGGTAGATTTTATCTAAGGATTTTTGTAAAACTAAGTTAGATTGGCTATTCTTGTGTCGTCTGTAAAAAGCTTAATGTTGCTATTAGAATCAACTTCTGAGGCTATATCATTAATGTAAGTTATAAATAAAAGTGGGCCAATACCCCTCCTTACGGAACTCCACTAAAAATTGGTAAGGATGCTGAGAACGTGTTACCGATAACTACTCTTTGTGTTCTTTTCTTAAGAAATTCTTAAAACCATTCAACTAGATTTCTATCAATTTTGTACTGAGATAAAGTTTTAATTAACTTAAGACGAGAGACAGAGTCAAACGCTTTCTGAATGTCAGTATAAATTACATTGATAGAGTCATTGGTAAAAAAATATACTAACCATGAATAAATGCATTCCAATAATTGAATACAGGAAGTTCGTAGTTTAGGAAAAAAGCTAAATTGTTTCGGAGAAATAAGATTATTTAAAAAAAGATGATTAGGTATTTTATATAAAATTATATGTTCAAAAGATCTGCGAAAGCTACTAGTTAGTGAAATTGGTCTGTAGTTTAATGGTCTGTTTATGTTTTCTTTTTTGTATGTTGGTATAATATAAAATATTTTCCATTGTCTTAGTATGAAAGATATAGCTAAAAAGCAATTAAAAATTAACGAGATTAGAAAAATGAGAGAGCAAATAGTTCGTTTGAAAAAATACGAAGGTATATTTTCTGATGTTTTAGGTATTTATCTTATAAATGATTTAAAGACTCAATTATTTTATTATTACTAATAAAAATATCCTGCATTTCAGGAAAACTTTTATCAATAAGTTTAGATACTAAATTCATTTTAGAATGATTTGTTAAAACATGAGGCTTTATCAAAGTCAAAAGTTAACGGTAAATTATTTTCATTAAGTAAAAGAGGAAAGAAATTTGATAGATTTTGCTTTGATTTTACAAAAGAGTAAAAATTTTTGAATTTGTATTATGACAAAAGCTTTTTTCATGTTGTATGCCGAAATTTTTTACAGCTTTTTCGTATGCTTTTGAAACTAGCTGGTATTTTTTAGTAATATGCTGATCTAACTTGCATTTTTTGTATAGCTTTTGCTTTTCTTTTAGTAGTTTTTTTAAATTAGAAGGATATATTTTTCTTTTTTTATTCTTCTTTAAGGGTAGAAATTTTCGGATCGTAAGTATGATAATTTTAACAAATTTATCATAAAACTACTGTAAATTTTCTAAGTTATTATTAATAAATTTCCAATCTACGCTTCACAAATATTCGTTAATACACTTAAAATCTGCTCTATATGTATCCTAAGCCTGAATGAACAAGATTTATTCTGCTAAAAAAACAAGGATATATCTATGTATTTTAGTATCCGTTACAAAAGTAATTAAATCTAATATTGGTTTATAAACTTTTTATAAGAAAAGAATTAAGATAAAACATTTAAATAATTTTGGAAAAATTATATGATTAGCGTAAACACTTTTTTTGAAACTTGAAGTTGTTTTATGTTTTGGTACTTTTGAGTTAAAAGAATTTGTCTATGCTTTAAATTTAAAGTATTGTCATAGATCTTAAAGTTAAGAGTACATTTAATGAGGTTTTAGAATTTTCATTAAGTTTGTCTTTGTGAAAAGAATACTTGAATGTTAAAAAATTAAAGTAGTTTAATCTAACTAACTTCTTCAAGATAATCAGATAGGTTAATTTATGAGTTTTGTAACATTTACTTATTATTTGACATTATAAAAAGAATTACATAAGTTAAATTTAGAAAACTATTATATTTGTTCGTTTTAAAGTTTATCATATTAATTAAAAACATATAATGAAGTAGATTATACAAACTTCTTATTAAGTTTTATGTAACGACTTTAAATTAAGAAACAACCTAAATCCTGTATCCACAGGACGGTCATAATATTGCAAACCTTCAAAACGCTTATAATCAGCAATAGATTCGTTAGTGATGTCCTTTTCAACAGGATTCTCATCTAACAGGCATCTTTGCACAGAATTGTAAAACTCTATCTATTTTATTTACTAAAATTGCACGAAGACGATTTCGCACTTTGCACGAGTTACATTTTTGAACGAGAGTAAAAAAACAGGAAAAAATAAAATAAAAGAAAACTAAAAATCAAATAAATAAATAATTATAATCTTAACTTTCTAATTTCATTCTTTATAATGCTAGAAGCTCATTTGAATGCTTTAAAAAAGTAGGCACAGATGTTTAAGTAATTTTTCTTTTTTTATAGAAATAACTTAATTAAAATAAAAAATAATTAACAATATATGATAACTAACTACTTATAAAACTCTATGAATAAAATCAATTCTTAGTAAATCGAAAACCGACATAAAATTTTAAGAGAAGTATAAAATGTGTAACTAGTGTATAATAACCATTTAAAAGTTAACAAAGCTTACTAAATCATTAATGAAAACTATTTAAACTCGACCTAAAAAAAATAGAAAAAATCAAAATAGTTGTTTAAAGTTTTATCTTTTGTAAATAAAAAACTGCAAATTTATAAATTGTATGAAAATTTTAACTACTAAAAAAAACTTGGAATTCAAAAAATAACATAGAGGTTTTACCTCCAATTCTTAATTGGACTTAATTCGGTGCATGTTTAACACCCATATTTATAAATAAATAAATATACATATACATATATATAGAAAATTATGTGATAAAATAAACTTAATCACTTTCCACAGAGCTCACTTGATAAAGTTTTAAGTAATATAATGAAAAAGTTCGACTTTAAAAAAACTAGAACAAACGTTTAAAAAACAGAAAATTTAAATATCAGCTTTAGGTTTGAAATGAATTGCACTTTGCTAAACAATAATATAACGTTTATACAAAATCAAAAACAATATAACTTAATTATTTTATTTTGTACAGTACAAATATTCAGTGCAAAATTAATCTTCCACCTATTAAACAACTTAAACTCACAAAACTCAAATTACTTTACTTTTAATACTTAAATAGAACGGAAACAAGTCTAAATTGCACAAAAAAAATTACACGAGTGCACAAAATTGCACGAAGCTGAGTTTGCACGAGGGCCTAAAACAAGGGTGATTTAAATAAAAAACACGGATATATCAATGTAATTTAGTATCCGTTATGAAAGTAATTAAGTTAAGATGGTAATTTTTTTATTTTTTATAAAGAAAAAGCAAAATGAAGTATTTAAATAATTTAGGATAAGTTATATAGTTAGCATAAACACCTTTTTTGAAACTTGAAGTTTAATGTATAAATTTTAGTACTTTCGAGTTAAAAGAATTTGTTTATGCTTTTAGATTTTGAAAATATAATTACAGTTATTAAAATTAAGAGTACATTTAATGAGGTTTTAGAATTTTCAATAAGTTTGTCTTTGTGAAATAAATATTTTAATGCTAAAAAGTCATAGTGGTTTAATCTAACTTAGTACTTATGGAAAATCAGATACGTTAGTTCTGAGTTTTGTTACTATTCCATATTATTTTATATTTTAAGAAAAATTACATAGTTAAACTTTTATAGTTGTTCATTTTTAAATTAATCATATTTAAAATATATAATGAAGTAGATTACATTGCGATGACCAAAAATTAATTTAATTTGATAAAAAAATTAAGTTATAAATTTATAGGTAATAAACAAATCTTAGTTCAAAAACTTCCCAAACTTTACACTATGCAAAATTGAAGTATATGTTTTTAAAATCTTACAGAAAGAAAAAACTTTTTGCAATTTTAAATCGTTTGATAAATTGGTGATTAATACAAGATAAGATCATTTAAAAGTTAGAATTTTATAACTTACTTATATCCACCAGAAATTAGTTAAGTTATCAGATTGAAACTCTTAAACTATCTTATTTTGTATTAATCATCAATTTATTAAACGATTTAGTATTGCAAAATAAGGTTTTATAGTTTCAGCACAGCATTCTTGTCACATCTATCACATTTTTGAAACGTCTGAATTGACTTAAGAAAAATTTAGTTGGTTTCTTTAGCTATGAAAATGTAGTTTAAATGTTCAATTTATCAATATGATTAATCATATAAAAAAGTTAAGTATTAATTTTAAAATCAGTTAAAGAAACTTGGTTTAATATTTAATAACTACTGTTCTATAATACGTTTGTATATAAAACTATATTATGTGTAGACTAAAGTTGCTAACTAATAAATGATAATGACAAATAGTAAGATTTAGTTTATTATTAACAGCATACATTGCTCAGAAAAAAAGTAATTTGCAGACTAATCACTATAAAATTTAACAGATATATACGTTAACTCAAAAAAGAAGCGTATTTTTTATGCGGAAGAATTAAATAATGTTGTTCATTTCTTTCTCTCAAACTCTGTAGTTGTTCTTTTGCACGATCCTTTAAACTGTTGCTCAAGTTATTTATACAGGGAAAGCCTTATCGTAAGCATCTTTTGAAATTCTGAAAGCTTCTTCATCATTATTAAAAAAATCACTGAGAAGACCGGAGTAACTGTTTGCAATGCAGAGACGTACTGGGTGAGCTGCAATTATCCACTCATCTGCTATTTTCCTTGCTTCTAAATAAAGTTGAAGTGCTTTATTTCGATTATCATCGCTACTATTGTTTATTGCGCACCTTGCTAGGTCATAATATTGCAAACCTTCAAAACACCTGTAATCAGCAATAGATTCTTTACTGATGTCCATTTCTACAGGATTTTTGTCTAACAGGTAGATCGCATCTTTACATAAATTACACAGGGCTTCCTCAGCATTGATTATTATACCATTATGTAGTTCTTCATTTATGTTTTCATCATCTAGAATATTGTAAAATGGGTTTTCAATTCATAAAAACTATCGAAAATAAGCAGTCTTTCAGAAAAGTTGAGAGGACATTCCAATTTAATAACTTCTTTCATATAAGTAATCACATTGACATATTGACCATTTTCAAAGCATTCTTTAGCAAGAGTCAACAACTCTATTTTGTTAAATTCAGACATTTTGGAAAAAACACTGAAAATTAAGAAAATTTTCAGCAATGTGAAATACTTAAATGATGCAAGATAAGAACAAACTAGTTTTAAACAGTTAGATAATATAGATATAACTTTTTCTTTTGAACTATGTTATAAACTTTTATAATCTTCAGACCTTTTTAATATCAGATTTTAGAAAATATTGAAAATGTTGTTACAAAAATGACACTATTTAAAAATTACGTAAACACTGTTTTGTTTTAAAAAGATTTTCTGTTAATGAGTCAATAAAGATGAAAAGTTAAGAAAAAACATTATCAAAATCTATTTAATATTGTTAGAAATGATTTAGATTTAAAATACTTTTAATTTAACTTTTAAAATTATATATAGTTTTATTAAAGTACTTAGTTAAAACATTCTTAAAAAAAAGTAATTTAAGTTGTACTCTTTAAGTCATAAAAAAATAGTAGAATAAGCTATCTAGTTTTTTAATGCTATTTAGATACGTTAAATTTTTTTTTATTTATTTCAAGAGTTTTTTGTGTTGTTAAACAAAGGTGTTTGATTTATATATAGATTGGTAATCATAGTTTTCAAAATACAACCTAAGTGTTTGTAATTTAAGCTCGTTAATTATTGTGAATAGTGAACTAAAATTAAAACTTTGAAAATACTATGAATATAAACTAACAAGTAAAAACGTTTTAAAAACCAAAACAAGTTGATAAAATAAAACTTAATTAGTATAACTTTAATTAGTTTTTTATTTACATAAAGTATGTTGTACTCAAAATTAGACCTATAACATTGGAATTTATTATTTTAATTTTAAATATCTTCTTCAATTATATTTACTAATTTAGAGTTTCTTAATTTTGATCTATTAAAATTTGATCTAAAAATATAAATAAAACTAAGAAGTTTAACTTGATTAATTATAAAACTAGTTAATTATAAATAAACTACATTTATTTCTTCCTATTTATTATATTGATTTCAATAAAACAAAATTAAGACAAATACCATTAAAAAGTTGATCAAAATTTTTTGCAATTAGGTTTTAAAACAGATTTCAAGTTGAATGTTAAAAAAATTATAGTACAAAATTTAGAAAATTGTAGATATTTTAAGGTAACATTTAAATTTTTGAATAAAATACTAGATAAAACTTTGTAGATTTATAGAAAAAAAAAAATTAAATAAAATAAAAACTAAACAGAAAAAGTTATTTAGAAAGTTTTTTTTTTCTCAACAACATTAAATGTTTTAGTTTTTTAAATAGGTATAAATTTTAATATGTTAATAAATCAATAAAAACAAAAACGCAAAATTTTACTTGTAAGTGCTGTACCTTTTGCTAACAAGTACAAACTAATTATACGTACGTAAGAAAACAATTTTAATTTAAGTAAGGTTGTATGACACTATACCAGCGATTTTTACTTGATGGTAAACTTACCACTTGGGGGTAAATTCCTTTTTTTCAGGTGGTAAATTTTCATTATTACAAGTTATGTAAACTAAGATTAATTATTAATTTTTTAATTTAGAAGTTATTTTAGAACTATATTTTTTAAGTTTAATAAACTCTTAAAATTTTAAGAATTTTTAACAAATTAAACTTAAAGAAAAATACCTACTTTTTTGTTCTTCAAAACTAAACACTATTTTGAATACTCGGGGTAACTTTGGTAAAAACCTAGAAAGAAAGGTTGAGAACTGTTGCTCTAGAGTGCTTAAAAACAGACTTTCATCCATCCAAAGTCTACAGTATAAAAGACTCCTTTCTCAATAACTGAGAGGACATTTCAATTTAATTATTTCTTATATATTAATAGTTATCATATTAATAAGCTCACTATTTTCAAAACACTTTGTAGCAAGAGACACCAACTGACTTTTGATTAGTATAGACATTATAAATAACACATTAAAAATAAATCAACTATTTGTATTAATTGCAGTATACTACTATAAAATTACTAGTTAAAAATATTCTTTTAAACCAACTTTTCAAATCTTTTCTGTAACATAGTACTTTATTAAAAGTATAACTTTTAAGAAGCAAAAAGATTGAATTTTTATCTCAATTATTCTGAACAAAGACTTACATCGACTAGTTTTTATAGAACGAAGACTTACATTCTTAAATACGTTTATTTTTCGACAATCTTAATGATGTAAAAATAATGTTACAAAACATAAGAGTGATAAGTTAAATTTTTATCTTCTAAGCAATGCTAAAGAACATTTATATAACTTGTGTAACAATGCAATCTGCCTATTAAATGACAAGTCGGTTGAAAAAGACACCACTAAAGAAGCTATTGCTCATTATATGTGCTTTAAAGCTCAAAATTACTGTGAACTAGCTTATTATTTACTAAATATTTGTTATGAAGATGTTAGAAATAAATCATTCGAGCTTTATGAAGAGGCAACAGAGATAGCAAATGAATATCTAAATCCAGCAAAACTCTATATTGTATATCATTAATAATGCCTTTTCAGATTATTTTTTATACTAAAACTAAAATTGTTAAAATTGCTAAAGAAGCTTATGAAAAAGTTTACATTGTCTACCTAAGTTGGCTGTAGGTTTAAAAAGCAAGCAGAAATTCAGTTGGAATATTTAAAGGAAGAGTAATTAGTTGTAGTTTTGCAAAACCTTTTTTTATTTCATAAGTTAAAGACAAGCTATTTTTTGTTATTAATTACATTTAGCATGACTTTATTTTGTTTAAATTGTAAATAATTAGTTTTGTTTAAATTATTCTTGGCAATAAACTTAATACATAAAAACTTGTCTTATATAATAAAGTAACTATTTTTGTATAAGATTGTTTGTTAATTATAAAACTATAAACTGAGTTATATGAATGAGCAGATATTCTTTTTTATTCTTAGAGCTTTTAGCATATCTATTAAAATTTAAAAATGAATATTATTAAATCTCAAGTTAAAATAAATTATTTTAAAAAATAAACATTTTTTTGTTTTTTTATTAATCGATATCTACAAAAAAATTTTTTAATCATATTTATATAGGTTAAACTTTAAAAATAACGATTGTTTTATGTCAAACGTAATCATAAAAAACGTTTTATCGATGACCTGATAAGTAGGGTAATGAAATGATATATAATTTAAATTTTTAATAAACAAATTTTTCTTAAAAATTTAAACAAATTTGATTTAAATTTAAAGTTATCACATTTTAATAATTTTTATATTCTCGATAGTATTTTGAAAAAAAAAAAAATTTTTTTAGATAACTATATTATGAATTTTTATATTCGATTTACTTTTTACAATTGTTGTTTTTAAAACCGTTAGTTAATAGAATTAGGTGGCATATTTATGATAACTTTAACTGATTTATTGTAAAAATTTGTATAATATTCAAACTTAATTTTACTTCTACGCATAAAACTTAAAAAGGAAACTACTATTAATAAATTTTGAAATAATTTTCTTTTTTTGTTTCAACTTAAAGAAAAGTATTTTTACCTACTTATAACATTATATAGCTTTTGAAAACAAGCAAAAATTAAAGTTAACTAATTTATATAAAATAAAGTTTTTAAATTCCAATAACTTTTAATGAAAATTATTTTAATATTTGTCAGAAGTGAACAATTATCTTAATTAACAAGTTTTTTATAGTTCAACGTTTTTTATGGTTTTAATATTTTACTTGTAGGATTGAAATAAAATAACAAAATCGTTTGTTATTTTTTGAATAGGTACAAAAGTTTATATATTATATTTTTAACTTATTATTGTTGCTTGATTGACTTATCAGAAAGACAATTTTAAAAGTTTAAATATACTATTACTATTGATTTTAAAATTAATAAAAAAAACATAGAAATAGATATAACTTTAAACTTATACTAAATAATGTTTTTTTTATAGTTTTGTTTATTGATTTTTAACTCTTATATATAAAAAATAAGAAAACCCTGAGCCGAAAAAACTAGTAATACTGAGTTATAGTATACTTATGTATTATAGAAACATTTTATAATTCACTTATTTTCAATAGTTACATATTTTCATTTTCAAAAAGAAAAAGTTGCTATAGCGATTAAAAAAGTAATTAAAAACTTGAAATCAATTATAAGTTTTAGTTTAGAATACCTTGATTGAAAAAACAATGAATGACTTTTAAACTTACACTTTAGAAAAATTGTAAAAAGTATTTATATTTAAAAAGAAAAGTTAATGTAGTTCAGTGGCGTCGCGTGGTATTTTTTTTAGGTGGTGCAGAATTTAGAAAAAAAAATCCCCTACTTTAAAACTCTTTTTTATCTTAAATAAAGAATTTTTTCTACAACAATTACATTAAATTGCTAATGTAACCTGGGAAATTTTGTTTAGAAATAAAACATTTATTTTTTCAAAAAAAAATTATGTAAGAAAATAACTTTAAAAAAAAAGGTACATACTTTGAAATTTTAAGTAAATATATGAAAAAAAAATATTTTAAGTAATTTACAAGACTCAAAAAATGTTAGCTTACTTATGAGTATTAATTTTTAAGAAGGCTTTAAAATTTAAACTAATAGTAGAAAAAAAAATGGACAAATTAAATTTTTATTATATTGAAAAACACAGCAACTTTAATATTCTTTCTTTTGCCTCAACTTAATTTAAAACATATTTGATTAAACATCATACTAAGAATGGTTATTTTACTAATATTTAACTTAACAAAAAAAAAATAAATGTCTTATTAGACTTGGCAAGAACATTAAAAAGTCATAAACAAACAAAAAAATGTTATGTACAAACTGCAAGTTTATTTTAAGTAAAATTTATTAAAACTCAGTAGAAAATAATTGCTTATTTACTGATAAATAATGAAAAAAATAAACGAGTATCAACTTATAACTAATTAAATTTTTTATGTTTGAAAAAAAAAACAGCTTGACTACTAAGTTAAAAACACAAAAGTAAAGTAAGCAAGCTCATAAATATCAAATTTTACGAAGTCTCTAACTTACAATTTAGATTAAACAGATTAATATTATAATAAGAAAATACAGCAACTGCAATAATATTTTTTTAGCCTCAACTTTAGTTTAAAAATATTGGATTAATTAAATATCAAACTATTAATAATTGTTTTACTAATATTTAATAATAAAAAAGTCTAATATACTTAGCAAGTAAATTAAAAAGTCTACAAACAAATAAAATGCTGTGTAGAAATTGAAATTTTTTTAAAGAACAACTTACATTACTCAGTAAAGAAATTTAAAATTTATTTATGATAAAAAAAAAGTTTAAATAAGTAAAAAACTCAAAAGTAAAACAAGCAAACTAAATAATATTAAGTTTTACAAAGGCTCTAAAGTTAAAACTAAAAGTAGCTTACAATTTAGATATAAGAAACTTATATTATAAGAAAAAACACAGCAACTATAATAATATTTCATTTTAGCTTCAACTTTACTTGAAAAATATTGGATTAAATACCAAACTGTAATAATATTTTTACTTGTTTTTAACTAAACAAAAAAAGGAATGCATAATGAAGCTTGGCAAGTAAATTAAAAAGTCTACAAACAAATAAAAATTTATATACAAATTACAACTTTTTAATGAAAAACTAAACTTGCTTAGTACAGAAAATAGTTACTGCTGAATGTCTACCTAAAAAATTAAATCTAAAGTCTAACTTTGCAAACATAAATACTTAGACTCTTACTTTTCACCTTTGTAACTGAAATTCATTCTTCTCTCTTTTTGGCTGATAAATTTCTTCATCACCTCTTCTTTGAAACTAGTACAGTTTTTAAGTAAGTCCCTACCAATCGAAATTACACTCAAAGAATTTAATCTTGACTGACCCATGGTGTTTCTCAAAAATGTTTTTATCCTTTTCAAAGATGAAAATGTTCTTTTAGCGTCTACACTATTCATGGGAATAGTTATCAAAGTTCTAAGAAACTGAAACTTTGTAGTTTCGTTAAACATTTTAGTCAGGTTATGTTCTTCAAGATATAACAGTATTTTCACTAAATCATCCTGATGAATGTTTTTAAAATGTTTTCAGTTCTCTTTCTAACTGTTTACATTCAACTACAGGATAACACTTCTTCACTGTTTCTATAAGTTCTAAAAAAAAAACAGGATTTATAAACAGTAAAATATTTTGCCAACAATAACTGAAGTTCTTAAACTGTTCTAACTATACAGAGTAAACTAATAAATAATTTCAATATTAAAAAAAAAATTAAATAAAAGCAAGGTTGCCACTCTTTGAGTCAAAAGAAACTGTCCTGAGTGACCGTGAAATGCCCTGAGTCACCATGTGTTTTTGAGAAAAAAATCAAAACACCCTGAGTTTCCCTGAGATTTTTTAGAACTTAAAATATCATTAAGTTTCACTGAGTACCCTGAGTGTGTGGCAATCCTGAATATAGCTAAAAAAAGATTAAAATAATTTTAAAAACAAAGAGTTTCATTTTATCAATAACTTTAAGGACATGAAGATATTTTTTTTAAATATATTTTTACTATCAAGTTTGAAAACAACTGAACTTTTGCTACACCTGAAGATAAGCTTTGCTTTTAAGGGCATTGGGAGGATGAAACACTTTCTTCACAATTTGATCTTATTTTATGAAGTTTTACTAAGCTACAAGATGTTTTTTACAGATTTTAAAAATTCAAAATACTTTTTTAGATATAGCCGATCAAAGTCGAAGGCAACAAAAGGTTTCTTACAGGAGGCACAAACTAAAACAGCGTTTAAAAAAAAAGTGTTTTACCCCCCTTTTATGCCCTTACCATATACTTTAGAATTATTTTACTGAACTTATTTTATACAGTTTTAATTTAACTGCAAGGCATTTTTATATATATATATAAAATCATATTAATTTTTGAGATATGGGAATTCACAGTCAGAGATAGAAAAGAGTCCATGTTAATATAATATAAACTCAAACAACAAATAAATCAAATCACTAAAACCATATCTTTTTTTATAAGTTGGCCTCAAAATCTTTAGATGTTTCTTTTATAAAATAAAACAATTTGCTAAAATAGATATTTAAAACACTAAGAAAAAAAAGTTATAACAAAAGTAACACTTTTTTGTATATTTAAAAATATATATTGATAGTTAAAAATTTAACACTTCTCTTCAACAAAAGTATAAAATTTCATAAAGATTAGGATGAAAAAGTTTGATAAAAATTGCTTTAAATATGATGGAGAATATAGGTTTTCAGTAAAATTGTATTTTTTTGCTGTTTTAGTTTGCTCCTTGTATAATAAATCAATGTAATCTCTGGCCAGACCAGTTGTATCTAAAAGTTTAATTGGAAGTTTCAAGTTTATTAAAGAGTAACTATTAGCTTTCTGAAAAACTTAGAATAAGAACAACATGTAAAAAAGTGCCTATACACCCCCCCCCTTACCCCTCACTACTTTGCACAATTTTTTTCAACAACCTTTAAGATTTTTATTAACATTTTTTCTAAACTTAATGTTTTTTTGTTGGAGGTTTAAAATTCAATAGTTTTTTAAGGGTATCTTTTATGTATTTAAATTTAATTTTTTTTTCATTTTGATGACAGTATTTTTCTCAGGAGCTCAACTTTTTAAAGTTTAGTTGGTGAGGCTGTTGAACTTTTCAAGAAATTTAAAGATAATTAATAAATATGTAACCATTATAACAGTAAAAAATTGGTTAGTTAGTTTTCATGTGGCCATAGGGGTAAAACACTTATATTTTAACTTTAAATAAACTTGTTATTTTCAGAGTAAAAAACTAAAACTGCATTAGTCAGCCTGAATATTTTCTAAATTGGTCAGTTTTAATTTATCTTGGGTCATCTTGAGTTTTTTTTAACATTTCTAAGTTATCCTGATTATGAGGCAAGGCAACCATGTTTCAACAATTTTATCTAAAATTTTTGCTTTGTTTATGAAAAAATTAAACCAAAAGTCATATAAAGTAGACTAAAATGTTAAACTTTTCTAAGTAATCAAAGTTTCTCGGGGGTTAGACTAATATTTTAAGTTAAGGCTATTTACTTTATTTAAATATGTGACTGTTTCAATAATAATAGTTTTTATTTAATATAAATCTAAATTATCTTTCTGTAAGAGTAAACTAGAAGTTTATAATAAACTGCTTAACATTTTTTTTCAGAACTCAATTTTTACATTTAAATATTATTTAATTAAATATTTTATTAACTTTATGATTACAGTAATCAGTTATAGTTAAGTTTATGTATGCAGATTAAAATAAAAAATTGATTTCTTAGACTTTGGTGATTAAAGTTTCTAATCTTTTTTTTTCAAAATATTTAATTTATGACAAGTTTAAATTTAAAAAATCATGTGAGTACATAAACTCAAGTTTAATCCTTTGCAGTAGCTTGGCTTTGTTTTTATTTTATGTTTACAACAGCTTGTAGATGATACTTAAGCATGTCCTGTTTTAGGGAATTTTCAACTTAGCTTACTTACCGCAAGATATTGATTTTGCGGTAATTCTTGAAGAAATTTTGCTTTTTTGAGTTCATTTGCGGCAGTCAGCTAAGAGTTTGCGGCAGTGAGGTGGGCAAAATAGTCGTTTTCTAAATTGGAGTTTTAAAAGAGATTTCGTTCTAAAAAATAACGAAAATATTATAGATACTTAGTTTTTTCCTTACAAAATTTCCAGGTGGTGCAGTTGCGGCAGTGCAACACCCCACGCGACGCCCCTGATGTAGTTCAAACTCGAAATTTCAATCTAAAGATTGCCAATAAAAATAAATTAGCGGTTATAAATTTTAATTCGAATTTTTTTAGATTACAGTTGTTAATACTCTGTTTCATCCGGCTGATGTGACTTTAAAAAACCCTTGACTTTTTTTGGTTATATAGCAACTTCTTGTTTGTTTATTTTAAAATACTTAAGTTTTTTCGTTCGAAAATTTACTAAAAAATAATTTGTATATATTATGAGATTTTTTTGTTAATAATTTATGCTTACCCAATATGGAGGGAGCTCATTATGTCTTCAAATTCGGCAAATCTATAATGTTAACTAAAGGTGTTAAATTGACTCAATATATTTTTAAATCTGTTAAGAAAGAATGACTTGTGCTTGGTATTTCAATTAGCTTAGAGTAAAAAATAGTTTAAATAAGTTTATAATAAATTAAATACAATTTAAATAGCTAATTTTGTAAATGTTGTGTAACTAACTATCAATCGTACACATACAAAAAGAAGACTATTATTTTAAAGGAAAAATAGATTCGTCAACTAGTATAGAAGATAATTTGTTTAGCATGTTTATAATTGGTTTATTTTACCCATTTTATTCACTTCACCGCGTATTTTAGCAGTAATATTTCTCAATTAAGTTATATGTGAAAAACTGATAACGTTATTGTAGAACTTAATCGAGTACTGCTGTATTTCAAGAATAAAATATTTTACCAAATGATGTGAGGCAATATTTGTTTTGCAATTATTGAAGACGAACTAAAAGAATAAATTTATTTTAAGCAATGTGTTTTAACTGACCGTTTATAGTCTTGATTGAATGATTTTATTTCACCTATTATATTAAGTAGATGTAACATTAGCAAAAATTAACATTTTAATGAAAAAATACTTGAACTAAGCACTTACTTCTTTCAAGAACTTATTTTGTAAAATGCAATTTGAATCTCAACTTTGGCCCAAAAATCAAATATTTAACTTTGTGTTACGAAATACCTTTGTAACTTTTGATAATAGAAACTATAAACACCACCCTTTGGTTTCTTTACTAGTTGAGGCGCCTCCTCTTTTTTCCCTTATAAAAAGTTATAGCCCCTGACTTGCTTAAATGGCCTCAAAGAGATATCCTGTTTAAGACGATGTTGACTAAGATGCAAGACATTACTTCAATTACTGATTGAAACTTTGAAAATGTTATTAAAACTAAATAAATAAATTTGAAAGTTTTCTAGAACAAGAAGATGAAGTAACACTGATTCTTACCTTGTACTTTATATTATCAAAACGAATTAAACTTATTCACATATATATTGTTTAATTAATAAAAAAAAGAACTATATTTAAAAAAATCAACTACGTGTAGTAACTGCTTGATTCGAAACAAAACAGTGACTGGATATGTTAAAAAGTCATTAATTTATACTTGAATGATTACTATGTGTTATTTATAAAATTATTTATTATGTCATGTTTAGTTTTTCAAAATGTAGGTAAGTAATATTTTTTGTGGTTAAAAAAAGACGTTTTATAATAATAACGAGCTATAAAAGACTTTTTTTTTAAGTATGTGATTATTATAATGTTTCAGTACAAGTAAAATTTGAACTTAGTTAAACTGAGGAGATGATTTGTATTTTTTTTTTATTGTTTATTAAATTAAAAATTTTAAGTAAAAGAAAATTTTAACTTTAAAACACTAACATTTAAATTTTCAAGTACGAAATTTTCAACACTTAATACATTTTACTAACAATTTTGTATATAATTAGTTTAAAACTTAACTGTTATTGTTTTTAAAACGTACGTTTTTAGCTGATAAATAGTTGTATGCCGAACACTTTTGCTTTAAGGATTGCAATTTATATTTATAGACAAAATTGTACACTTTCTAATATTCGAAAAAAAAGTTGATTTAAAAAAAACTTTGACAAAAAAATAATTATAAAGTTTGTGTAATTGTTTAAATAGTTTGTTTTCAAAAACAAACAAAACTTTAAACAAAAATCCCAATAACAAATTTTCTATTATAAGCTCATCATTTCAACATATTCGCCTGGACAGTTATCTATAGGAATACTTTTCATTTCAACATAACAGCCGTTGTCTTCAACTTTTGTGTTTGCATATTTTATGTCATCAGTATTTCCTGACAATTTAGTAAAATGCTTGAGAAACAAAAGCAAAAGGATAATATAAAAATTTAATTTGTTTACAACAACAAGTATGTTGTAAATACCTTAATCTAAAAATAATTAAACAAAAAATTCAAAATTTGTATTTTGTTAAGTAAAAATGTTAGATATTTTTTTAGTTTCTTTTTTTTTTAACGAACACTATCAAGACTTATTTTGCTAAAGAAGGAAGACGTTTTTAGCATTGTCTGTACCGATTTAGTATCTTAGACTCTTGACTACAGCCTGAAAAATTTATGTATACTTTTAAACTTTTTGAACAGTTAAATCTGTGAACTGCAGAATTTTATACAAAATTTCAACTGCAGGCATTCAAAGTCTTTCAACAAACATGCAAAAATATCCAATTATCCATCCTACCCTTTATTATTTTTAACAAAAGTTTTACAAAAGTTTGAGAGTTTTGTTGATTATTTTATTTAATGACTTTTTGTTGGAGTTTTTAAATTTAGACGTTTATTCAATAACATATTTTAAGGTCTCTTTCTGTATATTATTTTAATTTTTTTTTGCTGACAGCAATTATCTCAGGAATTTAATCATTTTAGTTTTAATGAGATCTTAAACAGTTAAAATTTATGTAAGAAACAAAATAACGAAAAAAAAAAAACTATTTAGAAAGATTCATACAAGGTATATTAGAATTAAATTTTTATAGAAACTAGGATAAAAAATACTTTAAGAGTAAGTGAAGTATTCTAGTTTGTTTTTAATTTTAATATATTAATCAACAATTATGCCTTTTTTTAGATTTTACTATACGGTTACAAGTTTATTGTCCATATAATGGACCTAGGCATCCAATTATAGAAAAACTAAACTGAAAGACACATAAAGAAAAATTAAATTAATACAAATAGTTTATTTATTAAAACGAAGAAAAAAACATAATTTGATAAAATATTTTTAGGTTAACATAAAAATCAAAATTTAAACCACGTACTTATACTTATCTAGGCCTTTCTTAAGAACAATCAACATAAAACATTTAAAAGCATTGACTAACAACAAAAATTAAAATTTAACACTCCAAGGACATCAATAATAGACTGGCCAGATGAATAATTATTAAATTGTTGATGATTATCATTATTAAATAATTAAAAAAATGACATATCAATAATAGAGTAAAGATGCTGCTAATAAAATTGAACTATAAACTAAGCTAAATCTTAAAATTAAATCAACGGTTAATAAAAATTACTTAATAGTTTTACTATCACAAATATAATTCAGTCAAATATTTTTAACTTTAATCGAAATTCTTTAAAATTTTCGCAAGAAACTTAACCATTTGGAAGTTTGTTCCATATTTCAACTGACCGATAAAAAAAAGAATTCTACCAAGCCTCATTATTGAAATATTGCAGCAGTTGAAGACTAATATGGTATTTTTTCTTTGAACAGATTCTACAGATTCTATATGGTTAAAATATTTTTTAAATCATGTAGAACAGATTGGTGTAATGTATTTTAAATTAAGACGAGTTTAAATGAGAAAAAACTTATTAAGGATATTTACATCCGAGACTGAAAGCTCTTTTAATCTTGAAAAGATTTAGTTAATGCAACTTGGTAAGCGCTACTAATATGGTGATTCAATTTAAAATTTATTGTTATAAAAATTTCTAAAATCTTTTTAGTTGAAGATAAGTTGATATTTTTTAATTTAAAAACAAAAGTAAAGAAAGTAGTGTTTTTAAAATATTTAGAACTTGACATTTACTAGGGTTTTAGTTTAATTTGATTTCTTAAGCAAATCTTAAATTCTATCTAAGGAATATTGTAAAGTTGAGTTCGATTCGTGAAAAAAAAAAACTGTCATCTGCGAAAAGGCTAATGTTGCTGCTAACATCGACTTCTGAAGCTATATCATCTAGAAACTATTCTAACTAACTAACCAGACTGCTATGATTTTGTATTGCAATAATATTTTTTTTCAAAAGCTTTTACTCTGTAAAGATAATTTAGTAGTCATATTGCTTAAAAAAGATACCAACTAAGAGTGTTAGCAATCTAGTTATTGAAAACAGAACGTTCGGTTAACTTACAAATGTTACTTTCTCATTGACTTATTTCATGATCATGCAATGCTGGTGTGAGCATCACTTGATACTTTTGATAAACATAAGTTTAAACTTCCAAATGTTACTCTCTCATTGGCTTATCATGATCAAGCAACATCATAGAAATGAAATAATCTTAGTTTGAATCATGAAAAATTATTTTATATTGGTTATAGATCTTTTTATTCTAACGCTAACCTTATAAATAAATATCAAGTAAAATCTGAAATACCTTTACACTTCATAAAATAAATAAATCTTTTTTTTATTTTAAAATTATTTTAAAATTAGAATTAATTTTTAAATATTTGTTCAACGACTTTATAATACTACTTTTGACATCAAGAGAATATAAGTAAAACATAATACTCAAGATTCGTGATTTATAGCCTTACTAAATTAAGTTTATCTTTCTGTTTAAAAATTAACGAAATTCAGATTATTCTTATTTAAAGTATTCAAAGTTGTTTTTATTCAAAATTAGAAAATGTGTATTCATCTAGTTTATTTACATTAAGATTATAAATACGAATTTGTGAATTGTTGTACGTTGTTATATTGTTCTACATAAAACTTCAAAAAAAAACTTTACATTAAAATTTTATTATAAAACTACCACATTTTATTCATTCAAAAAAACTTATGTTTAATAATAACTATTATTTTAGTTGAAAAAAATAATAATTAATTGAAATTTTTATTAGAGAAAATAAAAATTAGAAGCGTGCAAAAGTGAAGCTCCGTTCAAAATCGACTAGTTTTTTAAAACTTTCGGAGTGCATAAGTATATCCGTGAAAATATAACGCCGTGCGAAAGTGATTCTTTGCAAAAATGTCGCCATGTAAATGTTACGTCTTGCAAAAGTTTAGACGTGTAAAACTATCACCGTGCAAAAGTGTCTCATCGTGCAAAAATGACGCCGTGTAAAAATGACTCTGCTTGCAAAAGTGTTACCTCGTGCAAAAGTGACGCCGTGCAAAAGTGACCCTTCGTGCTAAAGTGACGCCGTGCAAAAGTGACCCGTTCCCATGTTAGAATATTGAGATAAAGATTAAAAAAAATTAATTGTTAAGTATAAAAGTTAATGTAGCTTTTCAAATTTTAACATCTAAATTTTAAGAACAAATCAAGTCAATTTAAAAACAACAATATTTAAAACATTAATCAAAATTTAGGTAAATTAAAATAATCTTATAGTTTTAAATTAGAATTAAGTTTATACGAGTCATAATCAAAACCAATGAAATAGGTTTAATTTTTCTTTATCATAGTTATAAACACAAACAGTGTATTAATATTTTATATTAAATTACGTCACAATATATTTACGCTTACATTTTAAACTTTCATTTAAATGTTTTATTTTGAACTTGTTTTGCAGTTAAATAATAGTTAAAGTTTAAATTATTTTAGGGTGAAATTAAAACTTATTAAACTTCAAAAGCGCTTTTTTAAATGTATACAAGACGATACAAACTCGCTTCTTTTGTTTAGGCTTGTCATATCTTTCAGTGCATTTTATTTATTTTTCTAACTTATTTTCATCTTATTTAATTTCATGTTCACATTTGTAGTCACTCACTGATATTTTATGAATTTTTACCAGTTTATTGTCGATTGGTAAGTTATTTAATGCACAAGCCGTTATTAATGATTTTTGACAGCTTCAAAATTACGTCATAATGCATTAACAATTCGTTTGAGTGTTTTGTGTTGTGCTTTATTTTACTTGTTTTGCAGTTTAGGAGTGCATAGGCACGAAACTCAAGTTTTGTAAGTCTTACATCTTGTAATAAACTATTTTATTGAAAGAGCCCTTAAGTTTGGCTCCGTGTTGAAAAATTTAATTTATTAAGTTAATCAAATTATTTCTATATAAATAACAAAAAAAAAAAAGATACACCATTAACCTGTAAAAGTTATACTTGTTTTCTCGCATTGCCACTTTAATTTAAGCTTTTCTAACTTTTAATAATATTAACTTTCATTAATAAGTATATGTATAAAATAATATGGTATAAGTATAACAAAATGGATGTAAATAGGCTTCATGGATTTAGATTTTGTTTTCAAAGATTGTTGGTGAACATGAGTTGTGTATACATATATGATATAAGTAAAGTGTAGTTAAAAGCTTTTAAAGCTTATAAGTGTTAACTAAATTATAAGTTGCTATTAAGGCTTATAGAATGATTCAAAATTTATTTATTATGTATCTTAATTAAACAAGTGGAAAACAACTTACTAATTTAATACTCGAAAGTCGAAACCAAATTAAAAAACAAAACTTAGTTGTTTAGATTTCATTTTTGTTTTAAAATACAGAAGATATAATAAGAAAAAGGTTATTTTTAAATATAGTCAATTTCTACCAGCCTTAAAACAATTTAGTAATGTTTTTGCATATGTTAAAACGTTTACCCTCCTTTATATTTAGAAAATACAACTCTGAATGCTGAATCTAAAAAAAATGGTGAAAGTCTACATCCATCTTATTTATATAAGTAAGTAAGTTCAGAAAAAATTTAAAAAAAGTAAAAAGTAGCAGTGCAAAGAATTAAAAATATTTTATACAAGCTAAACTAGTTTGTTGTTGTATTTTTTTATGTTTTTAGGAAAATGCAATATAAATTGTTTATACTTATAAACTTGATAAAGTAAATAAAAGCCTATTCAATAGTTTCAATAGATATGTGACTAAAATTTTATAATAAGAATTTAAATCTAAATCTTTTTTGTTCATTTTTGATTTATTTATAATTTTGTTTAACTTATTTAAATACTATTACTTAAAAGTTCACTTGCTTTATAAAATTTACCAAGATGAAAAAAATTAAAAAATCTACATTAGATTTTATTACTATTAATTCACTTAATCTTTCACCCTAATTTACTATCCTTAAACTATCTTACCCAAATGTTTTTAAGCAGCATTGTCTCAAATTTTTTATGAAAAAAAGCAATAACTTGATCTTAGCTCTGATATTAATTAAAAGAATACATTTTTGAGTATTAAAATTAAAAACAACTTTGCAAAGCTACATGAAAATTATTTATTATCAATGGTTATTCTTGGGAAAGTTGGACAAAATAGTTCAAAATAACAATACAGGAAACATCATTTAATTTGTACAGCTTAATCATCTTACTATTATTTGAATTGTTGATACTTTTTTAATGTTAGTAACTGTTTGTATGTTTGATGTTTTGTGAATTTGTTTGAAATAAAAAGAGCTCCCATTTACCTATAATTTCCCTAGATAGGTAAATTTTCAGAGATTCTGTGTTAAAATTTCAAATACTTTATTTTTCTTCAAAATAATTAAAAAAGTTAGGCTTACTCAGGCTAGTTTTGATAGTTTTTTAAAGTCTCAAACTACTTCTTACAGTTTATGTAACTATTATTCTTGAAAAATATTTTTTTACTGGTTTTATAGGTGTAAAAGCTTGATAAAATTTACAGGAACTTTTTAAAAAATTTGGGTCTTATTTATTTCACTTTGATTCTCTGATAAACTCAGGCTAGCTTTAATA
This sequence comes from Thalia democratica, assembly GCF_965202585.1. Taxonomy (NCBI): domain Eukaryota; kingdom Metazoa; phylum Chordata; class Thaliacea; order Salpida; family Salpidae; genus Thalia; species Thalia democratica. Next base: position 25,242,410 of record NC_139173.1, read on the forward strand.
AACCCAGGCTAGTTTTTGCTTTATAGGGCTAGCTTTTTTGCATCTAAGATAAGGAACTTTTAATTTAGTATATATGTTTTCGTAATTAACAAATTAAAGAATTTGTAGAAAACCTATAAAAAGTAAAAAAAAAAAATATCTAAATGACAAAATTTACAATACGACTTATTGTTATACAGTTTTGTGCAGTTTAGATGGTTTTTAAACTTTTAATTTTGTATCTATTTTTTTATGAGTAACTTAGCTCCCACTGTCAATTTTCTGCTTGTATATAACCACGGTTAGTCTGATAAACTGAATCTTGTTCGTGCTTTACTTAGTATAATGAATTTGTTTTTAAATATGTTATTTTTTAGAATAAACTATTTCTGTAGATAATTTAAGATTACTAATACTTGATTTTGCACAATAGCTACAAAGCATTAGAACAAGCTGTGTTGAAAAGCTAAAAAGATAGTAACAGGGTTGCCACTTCACCTGAAAACCTAGAATAACCTGGAATTTGACAATTTAGGTAAAAATAACCTGGAAAAACCTGTAATTTGAGAAATTTTGAAAAAAATCTGGAAAAACCTGGAATTTTAATTAATTTTAACTTCTTCAGTGGTAAAATTTTGATTTGACACAAAAAACCTATCATATAAATAAGATTTTTTTGTCATCATCAAAAATTTGTTTTATTGAAAAACACATTTAAAGTAACTTTACAGTATCTTTTCAATTTTTTTATGCTATTTAACACAGTTTCTTATATGGAAATTAACTTAAAACAAAAATAGACTTAAAAATGTGTATTTTAAAATCTGGAAAAATTTTTGAAAAAACAACCCTGTAGTAAGTTAAGTTATACTTACTTAGTGAGATACTAAAAGTGTATGTGTTTATTTGATAGATTTTACCTATTGTATTAAATAAATAACATCTAAAGTTTAGTGTTTTATCAGTTGGTACATAAGCATAACTTAATATATTATAACTTAATTTATTACTGATAACATTTTTCAGGTGTTAAGTACAAATATTTACTGTACCTACATTAATAAATAATAAATTAGTTATAGCATAGTTTCATAAATTTCTAAAAAATTAATTAGGTCTTTAACAAGTATCCAAAATGTTTATGACTTCTTAACTATTGTATTTTTTAAACTACTAGAATATTGTTCCTGCAAATAGTGCGATATTATCTAACTCATAGCATATTGTTTTCATTATATGCTACTTATTTTAAAAAAATCAACATAAAGTCTGTTAAATTTCAAGATTGTTCTATAAAACTAAACTTAATAACTCTGATGAAAAAATTACAGTCTTATAAACTTATAAATTGATAATAAAAGTTAAAGAAGGAAATGAACAGTTTCTTAAGGTTATTTATTTCCATCGAGCTGACTATTGTTTTTATAATTTTATTAAGCAATTTTATCATAAATTTCTTTAGAATTTGATCTGAAATTTAAGCGGAAATTTTGGAAAATTTTTTATATAAAACTGTTGTTATATTTTATTTTAGTTTTGTTTGCTTTTTTTGAAAGTTAAAAACAAATTTGCACGTAATTTGTGGGATATAAATTAAAAATCTGTAGTTTTACTAAAATTTATTATGTTAAGTTTTAGAAAAATTCAAATTTTTTGAAGATTTTTGCTAAATTTATAGTTAAATATTTTTTTTTGCGGACTACTTTTTATTACTTTGAATTTGTTTTATAGATAAAGTTTTTTAGTCTTTATTTCAGAATTATCAATTTAAATATTAATTGTATAAGTTTGCCGGTATATATGTTGAAATGAGATTAGTAAAAACCACAAATACATTTTAAACTTTTCATAGATATGATCTATAGAAAAACAAAATTAGTTTTAAATTTTAATTTATTTTCGTAGCCTTCTTTCTTTTTCATATTAAAAATAAACTAAATTTTAGAGACTAAATTTTGTTTTTTCTTACTTTTTTCCATTGTTTTTTTTTGCTTGGTAAATTGTAATCATGAAAGTTTTTGCAACTTATGATATCGCCCCTTTAGGTAACTAGGTTTATTATTTTATATTCCTATTTAAAATTTTGATATATCCATTAGGGGTAAAAAAATCAAACTAAGTTTTAACTAATAATTGAATACCAAAAACAAAGCAAGTATTATTAAATAAAAACAGGTTTAAAACTAAAGTGAGTTAAAAATACTTAGCAGAAAATGGAAATCTTACCATCAGATAATGCTAATGTTTCGGTTGATGATGATGAAGATAATAATGTAAGTTTGTTTATAAACAATTAATAGATGGTTGAAAAAAAAAATTATTTACAAAAACAATTTAGTAAACTTAGTCAAATTAAGTAATTTTTATAAGACTGTCCAAAACTTTTTTTAACATAAAAAAAAATTGTATCGTATTTTAGATGTCTACTGATGCGTTAGAACGAGCCTTTGAAGAGCTGTTCCAAGGATTAATAAACGACCTACAAAACAACAATTCAGTTGAAGACATCCATAGAATTCAAACTCAGCTAACACGACACACTAAATACTATCTTAAAAAAGTCTTGGAAAAAATTAAAAAATTGACAGATGTCACTAAACTGCATCAGCAGCAAAACAAAGAAACTAAAAAGCAACTTGCACGACTTAGAGCAAAAATAGAGGAATTTACGAGGGAGTATACTACATTGTTGGAAGAAAATTTTCATGATAGCATACGTAAACTTAAAAATATCGAAGAAAGAATGGAAGACATTGCCAAAAAGTTTGAAAAAGAAGCAAAACGCATTGAAGGTTCAAAGAAACAGATTAGGTACTTAAAAATGATGTTTTTGGTGAACTCTGAAAAACATGATTTTGTTGTTGAAATGCTAGATAACACTTTAGTCGAAATTCAACAAGTTATTTATCAGCAAGCCAATCAGCAACAAGGATTGACTCCGAGTAGAATCAGCAGATTTGGTGTTTTCACGGCTGATGAATCACATGCAGGAGAACAGTGCAGTATTTGTATGGAAGATGTTGATGTCGGAAGAAGAATGATGCGCCTCTCTTGCGATGGTCAGCATGCTTTCTGTCAGGTCTGCATTGAAGGATGGTTCGCTGACCACAATACCTGCCCTCTATGCAGGCATGTGTTTAACTAATGATATTTTAAAAACATCATAAGTTTGGAAGATATAATAGTTCTATGAATAAACTACCTTCCCTTTATGCAGACATATCTTCTACTGATAATACTTTAATATTTTCTTTTTTTGCTATCTTAATGACTTTGACGTTTCTTTGACGTTTTTTATTAATGAAAGAGCTTTTTCTAATACACCTAATATACGTTTGTGATATGTTTAGATAATGATTCTGACCTTGTTGTTATATTTTAGCTTGCTTAAAATTACAAATTAGTAGTTTTGTATTAAGTTTAAAGTTTAGATTACTGTCTAGTGCAAACAAAAAATAAATATATAAAATTAAAAAAACGAAGTTGTTAAACTTAATTTAATTTAAGATAAAAAAAATATTTATTTTCTTAAGTAGGTTTAACACTATTTAAAATTTTGAAAGCAAAAAAATATCATAGCTTTAACGTATTTAAACTTTTAACTCATATCAATTTTTATCATTGATATTTTTTTATTAGTCATTGTAAAAAAAAAACCTAAAGAAAAGGACAGAAAACTCTAAATATTCAAATTTTTTTATTATTTTTAGGTTGATAGTTTATAAAATCAAAAGTATAAGAACATGATTTGCATAGTCAAGGTTATATTTTATATAACTTTAGTTGTATTACTTTTGAACAACGCATTTATTCTTAAACGCATTTCAAAACAATGTACTAAGCAAACAAATTATTAGATTTAGCTAATAGAAATAAATTGACTTGTTAACTTTTATTAGAAATCTTAAATGTAGTGTGCCAAAATAGTGTGTCAGAATTAACTGAGTTGATTTTGATCAAATTATTTAATTAAATTTTCTACCACTAGTTTTTGTAAAATTTATTGAAAGTTTAAATTCGTTAAAAAATTTACATTGTAAGGAAAGCAGGGAATTATTTTTGTCTTTTTTACATTTCAAGCTTTTGAAATATTTTAATAAAAACATTTTTTAAGTAAATGACAATAATTTTCAAAAAAAAAATATTTTTTATAAAGTTCTAGTTGTAGAGTTTTTTGTTCATTTGTTTTTTAGAGGTTTAAACACAATTAAAAAACACGAAACTTCAATAAAGTTAGACGCTTAAACGACTAGTTGAAATACATTTAAAGTTTTAAGGTGCAAAACTATTCAAATTCGTTCAATTCAAATTCCGACATATCAAAAAAAAAAAAGTGCCACAACTTTTAAAGTTATGTAAATTTCAAAAAAAAAAAAAAATTAAAGTAGGACTTATTAATTTCTTCAAGCTATTTTGCCTTTTTTAAATTTTTTATTTTTTTTTGAGATATGGCATAGATAAGTTTTACACATATTTATTTTCAGTTATTTTAAAATAACTTGAAATTATCAAAATTTTTGCAAAATAGAAAGAATGACTTGTATATATTAATACTACTTACATGAATAAAAACGTTATACCGTAATCTTCCTTTATTTTTCTTTACCAATATATGTTTCTGTGTGCTAACGAATCAACAGACTTCAACTGGGTTTTTAATGGAAAAATTAACTAACAGTTATTTATTATCTTATTCTTTCATTATAAACCCACTTGAAAAAAGTTGATTCCTTGACACACAGAAACATATGTTGGTACAATAAAAGAAGATTACTGTATAATTTGTTTTATCTATATTCCAGTGTACTTGAATTTAGCAAACACTTAAATCTATATTTTGAACAGCAATACTTACATACCTATTAATCAAATGACAGTACTCGAGTAGTCATGCACCCCAAAACCATTTTTACAAAAATATTTTTACACACTTGATACTTAAACTAATAAATATTAAATGTTTTGTAAAAGAATTCGTACAAATCAGTTTAATAAAAAAAATCATTTTTTCTCCCAATTTCTCGTATTTAGTACTCAGGCTGTAAACAATTTTTGATTTAGCAGAAAAGTACTAATGCTGCCACCATCAGAAGGTCTTTTAACACGGAACGGGTCACTTTTTGCACGACCGTCAATTTTGTACGGCCTCACTTTTGCACGAGCGTCACTCTAGCACGAAGGTTCACTTTTGCACAGCGACATTTTTTCACGATGACAATTTTTTACCGAAGCATTGTTGCACAACGATACTTTTGCACAACGCCACATTTTACCGAGGGTCATTTTTTATTTATTTTGTTTACAAACCAAAGCCATATTGTTTTTTTTGTTTTTTTAGTATAAATTAAATAAACTACAACGAATTGCTTAAATACATGAAAAATTTCCAAAAGTCAAAACAGTTTTTATCTGTATTTTGAGTTATTAAATATTAAATAGTTGAAATAACCTCATTTATATTGTAACGTAATTATTGGATGAAATGAATGTATTTTGTTCATTCATTGACAACAATAAAACTTGAATAAGTATTTTAATTAATGCAAAAAAGAAATAGCTCCGACATTACATATCATGACTTCTCCTTGCGCTTACGATTCACAATGATTCAGTTTTCGTCGATTATTACAAGCGATCATGAGTATAGTAATATACTTCAATATTTCATTCCTCTAAGTAGTTAGATTACAAGCACCTGACAAAGCGCCCAGCTGAAAGCGTGTATAAGTGTATGGTTTTATATGTAACCTATCAGGGGCGTAGCGTAGGGATGGATGCTGGCGCATGCGTGCCAATGAAAAAAAAATAGTAAAAAAAATGCAACATCTTTATGCTTTATTGTTTATATTATTTTGCTTAATTTGTCTTTTTTCAACTATGTTTTTCTACTATTCGAAAAGTAAAAAACGAAATTACGAATACCAATTACTGATAAGTTAGGGAAATTACACAGTATACTGATTCGATGCGTAATTGCAAATGCGCACCGATGTTGATGAAAAACTTCATAAGGAAAATCTATATAACTTCATTATTTACATAAGAATTTAGACTCAAATAGTACGCAACTAGTTAGTGCACCGCATTAGTATAACCTTATGACAGATTTTTATACAAGGAAAAATGCTAACATTTTGTTAACAAACCATAAAGCTAAACCTGTTTTATAATGATAATGGTTCAAAAATAAACAAACTGTAGTAAAAACAGCAATAAACAACTGCTAATAAAATAAAAATAAATTGATAGTAAGAATAAAAAATACTAACAACATAATTTAAAAGAAAAATAAAAAAAACAGAAAAAATAAAAAATAAATTAAAACAAATAATAAACAAACAGCTCATACTGTGATTACAATTTTAATCTCACTATACAAAAAGTTTTGTTTAGTTAACTAAACTTAATTTTTGTTTTAAAGTAGTTTTTTTTTAGTAAGATAACAAACAATCAAACTTTGTTATTTTATCAGCCATAAAGTTTAAAAATTAATCAATTTTTGTAGCAAGTTATTTCTAAATTTCTACAGTCACATCATGAATAAATTTGTAGCAACTTGTAAAACAGAATTTTTTACAATAAATTTTTATTCTAAAAGACATAAATGATTAATTTTAAATTTAAATTTATTTATTTTAAATCAAATTTTCTTTCTACCGACTGTTGAAGTATTTAAAAAATGCTATTCCCTAAAGATCTTAGAAATATTGACTTTAAGATAAGTAAAAAAGTTATATTTCTTGTGAACACTAAAAGCATTGAAAAAGTTGACCTTAAAAAAATTATTTTTCAAACATTTTGTTTTGTATCAGAAACATTTAGTAAAATCTTTCAAAACACTCAGGATAACTCAGAATTTTATGAAGTTTTGAAAAACTTTAGTATGACTCAGTAAAAATCATGATAACTCAGAATGTTTTAAGTATTTTTAAGCTTAGGCTGCCTAAGGATAGACTTTTTTTTTTTTAACTTAGGGTACATTTAATGGTTTTAAAAGCTTTGTTATAAAGCTTAGTTTCTGTTAGTTTAAAAACATTAAAATATTCTATAAAAGAATTTGAAATGCTTATGATGACACATGACATTTTTAATCTAACTCAGGACAGTTATTTTGACTCAAAGAGTGGCAAGGCAATCCTGATATCTTCAAAGTTAATTGTTTTTTTTTTTTTGTAAAATATGTTTTAAAATACTAACGAAAAAATGATTTTTGTTTTCATTAATTTTTAGATAATTATTTTACAAAATATGCAAAGTAATATTGTATGTAGTGTTGCAAGTATAAAAATATGTCAGATAGGAAAACTATCTGATGTTCAAAAGCTTGAATTGAAAAACAGCAGATCAAAACTAGATATTGCTATTACTCAAGACTGCAGTTCAAGTGGTATGAAATTTTTAATTTAATTTTGTTTATATTTTAGATTTTCTTCATTTACTAAGATTTATTTTTACAGTTTTATACTGTAATATAGGTAAAAATGTAGAAATTAAAAAAAAAACTAGCTTTTTAAATTTCTCCTACAAGAAATTTAAAACTTTCAATTTTAATACTAAAGATTTAACCATTATATATAAAAGATAAAGATAGTATATTAAATTAAAAGCTGCAACAAACTAAAAGTATTAGTTATTTTGAATTTGATACAATTCTTTTTTTGTTGATATAAAATAGATATTGAACATTATTTAGAAATTGCACAAAGAAAAATGCTTTGAAATATTAATTGTTATACTTAGTTGACTATTTATTTGTAGTTTAAGGCCGTAGGGGGGTTAAGCCAGGGTTTTAGAAGTTGATCTTATTTGAAAAATTTTTTTTTAAGCTTTAAGATGCTTTTTATTGTTTTAAAAAATTCGAATTATTTTTTGAGATATGACCTATCAAAGTCGGACCGTATAATAGGTTACCTATTCGAAGGAAAAAACTAAAACAGCGAAAAATGACTAGTTTGTTTAAAATCTATCTCCTCCTACATTTTGAAGCAATCTTCTTCAAACTTTAACAGTTTAATCTTTATACAATAACAGAAAAACATTACTTGTGAATTTAAAAATTTATAGTAAAAATATACTTTTTTTGAAAGAAAAAGAATTTTTTTTTTTTTAATTTTTTTATTTATTTTAATTATCTAAATTCATAAGTAACATTTTGTTCTTGTAATTTAAGAAACATTTTCTAAAATTTGAAGAAGATTGCTTGAAAAATGAAGTAGGTGATAGATTTATAGTAATTTTTTAAATTTCCGTGAAAATTGACCCCGAAAATTTTGCGGCCCAATAGTTATAATTTAGGGGAATTTTTTGAAAAAAAATTGCGCACCCCCTGACCAAAATATCACGCTACGCCACTGGTACCTATATAATAAAATAGTTCTAGAAAATTTTATATTGTATATAAATAATTTTATATTATTTTAGACTCGCTTTATATAAACGTAGTAATCAATTGTGTTTCAGATTTTTTGTTTTATAAACATTGAAGTATAAAAGTCATCCGGTGTTATTTATTTAATTTAAAAGAACTAAGCTTTGTTACAGTATTTTACATAATTGTTTCCTATTTCAGTTTATGAAAAAAAACAGGTACTTACTTTAGGGTAAAATTAAAGATAATACTAAAACAAATACTATTGGTAATGTAGTTTAAAAAAACAGCTATTTATTATTCTAAGCAAAACAGTATAACTTTTTTTTAATAAGCATATTTATAGTCTATTTTTTGATTACTGTTAACATACAGAATTGTATAGAAGCAAAGTTTGTTATCAATACCCTTTTCTTATAAGTAAATTTAAAAACATTAACAATAATATGAAAACAAAAGTTGAAATTGAACAAAATAAACTTAAGTCAAAAAAAAAGACTATTCTAACTTTTTAACTTTACTAGCCACACTTGCCAAAATTGTTCCGCAGGTTTTAGCTGCCCTATCACATATTTAATAAATAAATTAACCTCGAAATACAAACAGTCAAAAAATTTGAAGTTTGCTGGTAGTTTTACTGTACAAAAATGTTAAACTTTTAATACTTATGTCAGAAAAACTTATACTAATTACCTTTACTAACTAAGATTAAACACAGATTAACTGACTGTAAAAGCAAACATAGTTTTTAAGATTTACATTATTAGTATAAGAAATAATCAATATTGGACATTTGAAAAAGAAAATCTAAAAACTAAAATCTATGTGGGTATTTTATTTAGTGTTTATAAATATAATCGTAGCATAAAATTATGCTGATATTCAAAAAACATGTAAATCACAGTGAAAACGTAATGTTTAATAAATTTTTTTAGCTTCTTTTTAGTCTATTTACCTATATGTTTTTTATGCACAACTTATACTTTATTTCATGAAATTTATTTAATATCACCAAGTTTCAATCACAATCAGCTGCTTAAGCTTGAAATAATGGTTTTAGTATGTAAGTTTTTTTTTTATAAGGACTACTACGTTAACCTCATGGTAAATCTATTGAATCATGAAAATTATTTTTTTTCTTTAAATGTGCAATTGGTCATCTTTCTAATTTATTTTATTTAAAATGCAAATAAAAGAAACTAAGCTATTTTTATTACTTTGAAAAATGAATTGTTTACATTTTAGACATCATAAAAATGATTAGTGTTAATTCTGTGTGTTATGTTACAATATATTATGTACTTTTCTGTTTTCCAAGTACATAACTGTTTTTATACAACATTTCTAACAACTTTATGTCGGTCTGTAACATGTATTAAAACAAAAAAATTTAAGTATATTACATATATATAGGTTACCAATGGAAAAAATTGTAATAAAAGTGTAAAAACTAACAAAAATGCCATTTATTATTGTTGGTTTTTGATACTCTACATTAGGGTTGCCAACACAGATGTAAAATCAAAAAAGTTTTTGAGGTTTTTTAATTGTCTGAATCTTTTATGATTAAGTATCATTAAAAGTTTCTTAGTTGCACAAGGAGAAAAAAAAACGACATAGTTAAGGTTTTATTTCAATTCAAATTTATCAAAATAAAATTAATAATCAGCTTACTTTGAATAATCTAATGTTTGTATAAAATATTTTTTTTCTTCAGTTATTCGACAATTAAAAAAAATGTACATATGATAACAAAAGTTAAAAGCTGTTTATACTCTCGTTTATTCATGATGCCAAATAGTGATTCTCGAATAATGACGTCACAACTTAATACTAAAAACTAAAGTAAACAAGAAAATGTTCATTAGATAATGAGTTTTTGATGTCAACATTCTTAATAATAGAAAGGTAAGTATCATCACCAAGGAAGCAATTCCTTTATTATTAATTCACAACTGTTCATCGACTTCAACGTGCTTTTTGCTGATTTGTTGGTGAACAATAAGCCTAAGCACTTACAGTCTACTTCGCACAAGTCATTGCTTTGAGATTTTAAGTGAAGAAATTTCTCAACCAGACCCTGGTAAACGGCGAGAGATTGCTGTAAATTCTGCTGAAGGTTGAACAAATTAAATCGTAATCTTTAAACACATAGCATTTTCACGAGATGACTTTACGTTTGCACTAATATCTTCAAAATGCGACTTTACTCGGTCAATCCGAAGATACTGTCGGAAAGCTGAGACTCTCAGGAGCGTTTTAAGATATTTTTTAGCTTCTTGAGACAAGAAATAACAAAGTTATGGTTTCTAGAAAATATTTTAGTTTTGTATAGTAAAAGAACTAATATACGAAACCTTATTTTAATATATACAAAAATTTAAACTATTTAGAGCTGCGACTTATAGCCATCTTGCATACGAATCTTGTTTAACTCAAACGAAGCTAATAGAAATACTTAACATTAAAGTGAGAAGATGAAACAAAATGGCGTGTACTATAGTGGGTTTTTGACACCATATATAAGTGTTGCCAATGGAAATACTTGACACAAAAGTGTAAAAACTGACAAAAATGGCATTTACTTTTATGGGTAATACTATATATCAGGGTTACCAATGGAAAAAATTGTCATAAAAGTGTAAAAACTAACAAAAATGCCATTTATTATTGTTGGTTTTTGATACTCTACATTAGGGTTGCCAACACAGATGTAAAATCAATAAAGTTTTTGAGGTTTTTTAATTGTCTGAATCTTTTATGATCAAGTATCATTAAAAGTTTCTTAGTTGCACAAGGAGAAAAAAAAACGACATAGTTAAGGTTTTATTTCAATTCAAATTTATCAAAATAAAATTAATAATCAGCTTACTTTGAATAATCTAATGTTTGTATAAAATATTTTTTTTCTTCAGTTATTCGACAATTAAAAAAAATGTACATATGATAACAAAAGTTAAAAGCTGTTTATACTCTCGTTTATTCATGATGCCAAATAGTGATTCTCGAATAATGACGTCACAACTTAATACTAAAAACTAAAGTAAACAAGAAAATGTTCATTAGATAATGAGTTTTTGATGTCAACATTCTTAATAATAGAAAGGTAAGTATCATCACCAAGGAAGCAATTCCTTTATTATTAATTCACAACTGTTCATCGACTTCAACGTGCTTTTTGCTGATTTGTTGGTGAACAATAAGCCTAAGCACTTACAGTCTACTTCGCACAAGTCATTGCTTTGAGATTTTAAGTGAAGAAATTTCTCAACCAGACCCTGGTAAACGGCGAGAGATTGCTGTAAATTCTGCTGAAGGTTGAACAAATTAAATCGTAATCTTTAAACACATAGCATTTTCACGAGATGACTTTACGTTTGCACTAATATCTTCAAAATGCGACTTTACTCGGTCAATCCGAAGATACTGTCGGAAAGCTGAGACTCTCAGGAGCGTTTTAAGATATTTTTTAGCTTCTTGAGACAAGAAATAACAAAGTTATGGTTTCTAGAAAATATTTTAGTTTTGTATAGTAAAAGAACTAATATACGAAACCTTATTTTAATATATACAAAAATTTAAACTATTTAGAGCTGCGACTTATAGCCATCTTGCATACGAATCTTGTTTAACTCAAACGAAGCTAATAGAAATACTTAACATTAAAGTGAGAAGATAAAACAAAATGGCGTGTACTATAGTGGGTTTTTGACACCATATATAAGTGTTGCCAATGGAAATACTTGACACAAAAGTGTAAAAACTGACAAAAATGGCATTTACTTTTATGGGTAATACTATATATCAGGGTTAACAATGGAAAAAATTGTCATAAAAGTGTAAAAACTAACAAAAATGCCATTTATTATTGTTGGTTTTTGATACTCTACATTAGGGTTGCCAACACAGATGTAAAATCAAAAAAGTTTTTGAGGTTTTTTAATTGTCTGAATCTTTTATGATCAAGTATCATTAAAAGTTTCTTAGTTGCACAAGGAGAAAAAAAAACGACATAGTTAAGGTTTTATTTCAATTCAAATTTATCAAAATAAAATTAATAATCAGCTTACTTTGAATAATCTAATGTTTGTATAAAATATTTTTTTTCTTCAGTTATTCGACAATTAAAAAAAATGTACATATGATAACAAAAGTTAAAAGCTGTTTATACTCTCGTTTATTCATGATGCCAAATAGTGATTCTCGAATAATGACGTCACAACTTAATACTAAAAACTAAAGTAAACAAGAAAATGTTCATTAGATAATGAGTTTTTGATGTCAACATTCTTAATAATAGAAAGGTAAGTATCATCACCAAGGAAGCAATTCCTTTATTATTAATTCACAACTGTTCATCGACTTCAACGTGCTTTTTGCTGATTTGTTGGTGAACAATAAGCCTAAGCACTTACAGTCTACTTCGCACAAGTCATTGCTTTGAGATTTTAAGTGAAGAAATTTCTCAACCAGACCCTGGTAAACGGCGAGAGATTGCTGTAAATTCTGCTGAAGGTTGAACAAATTAAATCGTAATCTTTAAACACATAGCATTTTCACGAGATGACTTTACGTTTGCACTAATATCTTCAAAATGCGACTTTACTCGGTCAATCCGAAGATACTGTCGGAAAGCTGAGACTCTCAGGAGCGTTTTAAGATATTTTTTAGCTTCTTGAGACAAGAAATAACAAAGTTATGGTTTCTAGAAAATATTTTAGTTTTGTATAGTAAAAGAACTAATATACGAAACCTTATTTTAATATATACAAAAATTTAAACTATTTAGAGCTGTGACTTATAGCCATCTTGCATACGAATCTTGTTTAACTCAAACGAAGCTAATAGAAATACTTAACATTAAAGTGAGAAGATGAAACAAAATGGCGTGTACTATAGTGGGTTTTTGACACCATATATAAGTGTTGCCAATGGAAATACTTGACACAAAAGTGTAAAAACTGACAAAAATGGCATTTACTTTTATGGGTAATACTATATATCAGGGTTACCAATGGAAAAAATTGTCATAAAAGTGTAAAAACTAACAAAAATGCCATTTATTATTGTTGGTTTTTGATACTCTACATTAGGGTTGCCAACACAGATGTAAAATCAAAAAAGTTTTTGAGGTTTTTTAATTGTCTGAATCTTTTATGATTAAGTATCATTAAAAGTTTCTTAGTTGCACAAGGAGAAAAAAAAACGACATAGTTAAGGTTTTATTTCAATTCAAATTTATCAAAATAAAATTAATAATCAGCTTACTTTGAATAATCTAATGTTTGTATAAAATATTTTTTTTCTTCAGTTATTCGACAATTAAAAAAAATGTACATATGATAACAAAAGTTAAAAGCTGTTTATACTCTCGTTTATTCATGATGCCAAATAGTGATTCTCGAATAATGACGTCACAACTTAATACTAAAAACTAAAGTAAACAAGAAAATGTTCATTAGATAATGAGTTTTTGATGTCAACATTCTTAATAATAGAAAGGTAAGTATCATCACCAAGGAAGCAATTCCTTTATTATTAATTCACAACTGTTCATCGACTTCAACGTGCTTTTTGCTGATTTGTTGGTGAACAATAAGCCTAAGCACTTACAGTCTACTTCGCACAAGTCATTGCTTTGAGATTTTAAGTGAAGAAATTTCTCAACCAGACCCTGGTAAACGGCGAGAGATTGCTGTAAATTCTGCTGAAGGTTGAACAAATTAAATCGTAATCTTTAAACACATAGCATTTTCACGAGATGACTTTACGTTTGCACTAATATCTTCAAAATGCGACTTTACTCGGTCAATCCGAAGATACTGTCGGAAAGCTGAGACTCTCAGGAGCGTTTTAAGATATTTTTTAGCTTCTTGAGACAAGAAATAACAAAGTTATGGTTTCTAGAAAATATTTTAGTTTTGTATAGTAAAAGAACTAATATACGAAACCTTATTTTAATATATACAAAAATTTAAACTATTTAGAGCTGCGACTTATAGCCATCTTGCATACGAATCTTGTTTAACTCAAACGAAGCTAATAGAAATACTTAACATTAAAGTGAGAAGATAAAACAAAATGGCGTGTACTATAGTGGGTTTTTGACACCATATATAAGTGTTGCCAATGGAAATACTTGACACAAAAGTGTAAAAACTGACAAAAATGGCATTTACTTTTATGGGTAATACTATATATCAGGGTTAACAATGGAAAAAATTGTCATAAAAGTGTAAAAACTAACAAAAATGCCATTTATTATTGTTGGTTTTTGATACTCTACATTAGGGTTGCCAACACAGATGTAAAATCAAAAAAGTTTTTGAGGTTTTTTAATTGTCTGAATCTTTTATGATCAAGTATCATTAAAAGTTTCTTAGTTGCACAAGGAGAAAAAAAAACGACATAGTTAAGGTTTTATTTCAATTCAAATTTATCAAAATAAAATTAATAATCAGCTTACTTTGAATAATCTAATGTTTGTATAAAATATTTTTTTTCTTCAGTTATTCGACAATTAAAAAAAATGTACATATGATAACAAAAGTTAAAAGCTGTTTATACTCTCGTTTATTCATGATGCCAAATAGTGATTCTCGAATAATGACGTCACAACTTAATACTAAAAACTAAAGTAAACAAGAAAATGTTCATTAGATAATGAGTTTTTGATGTCAACATTCTTAATAATAGAAAGGTAAGTATCATCACCAAGGAAGCAATTCCTTTATTATTAATTCACAACTGTTCATCGACTTCAACGTGCTTTTTGCTGATTTGTTGGTGAACAATAAGCCTAAGCACTTACAGTCTACTTCGCACAAGTCATTGCTTTGAGATTTTAAGTGAAGAAATTTCTCAACCAGACCCTGGTAAACGGCGAGAGATTGCTGTAAATTCTGCTGAAGGTTGAACAAATTAAATCGTAATCTTTAAACACATAGCATTTTCACGAGATGACTTTACGTTTGCACTAATATCTTCAAAATGCGACTTTACTCGGTCAATCCGAAGATACTGTCGGAAAGCTGAGACTCTCAGGAGCGTTTTAAGATATTTTTTAGCTTCTTGAGACAAGAAATAACAAAGTTATGGTTTCTAGAAAATATTTTAGTTTTGTATAGTAAAAGAACTAATATACGAAACCTTATTTTAATATATACAAAAATTTAAACTATTTAGAGCTGCGACTTATAGCCATCTTGCATACGAATCTTGTTTAACTCAAACGAAGCTAATAGAAATACTTAACATTAAAGTGAGAAGATAAAACAAAATGGCGTGTACTATAGTGGGTTTTTGACACCATATATAAGTGTTGCCAATGGAAATACTTGACACAAAAGTGTAAAAACTGACAAAAATGGCATTTACTTTTATGGGTAATACTATATATCAGGGTTAACAATGGAAAAAATTGTCATAAAAGTGTAAAAACTAACAAAAATGCCATTTATTATTGTTGGTTTTTGATACTCTACATTAGGGTTGCCAACACAGATGTAAAATCAAAAAAGTTTTTGAGGTTTTTTAATTGTCTGAATCTTTTATGATCAAGTATCATTAAAAGTTTCTTAGTTGCACAAGGAGAAAAAAAAACGACATAGTTAAGGTTTTATTTCAATTCAAATTTATCAAAATAAAATTAATAATCAGCTTACTTTGAATAATCTAATGTTTGTATAAAATATTTTTTTTCTTCAGTTATTCGACAATTAAAAAAAATGTACATATGATAACAAAAGTTAAAAGCTGTTTATACTCTCGTTTATTCATGATGCCAAATAGTGATTCTCGAATAATGACGTCACAACTTAATACTAAAAACTAAAGTAAACAAGAAAATGTTCATTAGATAATGAGTTTTTGATGTCAACATTCTTAATAATAGAAAGGTAAGTATCATCACCAAGGAAGCAATTCCTTTATTATTAATTCACAACTGTTCATCGACTTCAACGTGCTTTTTGCTGATTTGTTGGTGAACAATAAGCCTAAGCACTTACAGTCTACTTCGCACAAGTCATTGCTTTGAGATTTTAAGTGAAGAAATTTCTCAACCAGACCCTGGTAAACGGCGAGAGATTGCTGTAAATTCTGCTGAAGGTTGAACAAATTAAATCGTAATCTTTAAACACATAGCATTTTCACGAGATGACTTTACGTTTGCACTAATATCTTCAAAATGCGACTTTACTCGGTCAATCCGAAGATACTGTCGGAAAGCTGAGACTCTCAGGAGCGTTTTAAGATATTTTTTAGCTTCTTGAGACAAGAAATAACAAAGTTATGGTTTCTAGAAAATATTTTAGTTTTGTATAGTAAAAGAACTAATATACGAAACCTTATTTTAATATATACAAAAATTTAAACTATTTAGAGCTGCGACTTATAGCCATCTTGCATACGAATCTTGTTTAACTCAAACGAAGCTAATAGAAATACTTAACATTAAAGTGAGAAGATGAAACAAAATGGCGTGTACTATAGTGGGTTTTTGACACCATATATAAGTGTTGCCAATGGAAATACTTGACACAAAAGTGTAAAAACTGACAAAAATGGCATTTACTTTTATGGGTAATACTATATATCAGGGTTACCAATGGAAAAAATTGTCATAAAAGTGTAAAAACTAACAAAAATGCCATTTATTATTGTTGGTTTTTGATACTCTACATTAGGGTTGCCAACACAGATGTAAAATCAAAAAAGTTTTTGAGGTTTTTTAATTGTCTGAATCTTTTATGATTAAGTATCATTAAAAGTTTCTTAGTTGCACAAGGAGAAAAAAAAACGACATAGTTAAGGTTTTATTTCAATTCAAATTTATCAAAATAAAATTAATAATCAGCTTACTTTGAATAATCTAATGTTTGTATAAAATAACTTTTTTTCTTCAGTTATTCAACAATTAAAAAAAATGTACATATGATAACAAAAGTTAAAAGCTGTTTATACTCTCGTTTATTCATGATGCCAAATAGTGATTCTCGAATAATGACGTCACAACTTAATACTAAAAACTAAAGTAAACAAGAAAATGTTCATTAGATAATGAGTTTTTTATATCAACATTCTTAATAATAGAAAGGTAAGTATCATCACCAAGGAAGCAATTCCTTTATTATTAATTCACAACTGTTCATCGACTTCAACGTGCTTTTTGCTGATTTGTTGGTGAACAATAAGCCTAAGCACTTACAGTCTACTTCGCACAAGTCATTGCTTTGAGATTTTAAGTGAAGAAATTTCTCAACCAGACCCTGGTAAACGGCGAGAGATTGCTGTAAATTCTGCTGAAGGTTGAACAAATTAAATCGTAATCTTTAAACACATAGCATTTTCACGAGATGACTTTACGTTTGCACTAATATCTTCAAAATGCGACTTTACTCGGTCAATCCGAAGATACTGTCGGAAAGCTGAGACTCTCAGGAGCGTTTTAAGATATTTTTTAGCTTCTTGAGACACGAAATAACAAAGTTATGGTTTCTAGAAAATATTTTTGTTTTGTATAGTAAAAGAACTAATATACGAAACCTTATTTTAATATATACAAAAATTTAAACTATTTAGAGCTGCGACTTATAGCCATCTTGCATACGAATCTTGTTTAACTCAAACGAAGCTAATAGAAATACTTAACATTAAAGTGAGAAGATGAAACAAAATGGCGTGTACTATAGTGGGTTTTTGACACCATATATAAGTGTTGCCAATGGAAATACTTGACACAAAAGTGTAAAAACTGACAAAAATGGCATTTACTTTTATGGGTAATACTATATATCAGGGTTACCAATGGAAAAAATTGTCATAAAAGTGTAAAAACTAACAAAAATGCCATTTATTATTGTTGGTTTTTGATACTCTACATTAGGGTTGCCAACACAGATGTAAAATCAAAAAAGTTTTTGAGGTTTTTTAATTGTCTGAATCTTTTATGATTAAGTATCATTAAAAGTTTCTTAGTTGCACAAGGAGAAAAAAAAACGACATAGTTAAGGTTTTATTTCAATTCAAATTTATCAAAATAAAATTAATAATCAGCTTACTTTGAATAATCTAATGTTTGTATAAAATATTTTTTTTCTTCAGTTATTCGACAATTAAAAAAAATGTACATATGATAACAAAAGTTAAAAGCTGTTTATACTCTCGTTTATTCATGATGCCAAATAGTGATTCTCGAATAATGACGTCACAACTTAATACTAAAAACTAAAGTAAACAAGAAAATGTTCATTAGATAATGAGTTTTTGATGTCAACATTCTTAATAATAGAAAGGTAAGTATCATCACCAAGGAAGCAATTCCTTTATTATTAATTCACAACTGTTCATCGACTTCAACGTGCTTTTTGCTGATTTGTTGGTGAACAATAAGCCTAAGCACTTACAGTCTACTTCGCACAAGTCATTGCTTTGAGATTTTAAGTGAAGAAATTTCTCAACCAGACCCTGGTAAACGGCGAGAGATTGCTGTAAATTCTGCTGAAGGTTGAACAAATTAAATCGTAATCTTTAAACACATAGCATTTTCACGAGATGACTTTACGTTTGCACTAATATCTTCAAAATGCGACTTTACTCGGTCAATCCGAAGATACTGTCGGAAAGCTGAGACTCTCAGGAGCGTTTTAAGATATTTTTTAGCTTCTTGAGACAAGAAATAACAAAGTTATGGTTTCTAGAAAATATTTTAGTTTTGTATAGTAAAAGAACTAATATACGAAACCTTATTTTAATATATACAAAAATTTAAACTATTTAGAGCTGCGACTTATAGCCATCTTGCATACGAATCTTGTTTAACTCAAACGAAGCTAATAGAAATACTTAACATTAAAGTGAGAAGATGAAACAAAATGGCGTGTACTATAGTGGGTTTTTGACACCATATATAAGTGTTGCCAATGGAAATACTTGACACAAAAGTGTAAAAACTGACAAAAATGGCATTTACTTTTATGGGTAATACTATATATCAGGGTTACCAATGGAAAAAATTGTCATAAAAGTGTAAAAACTAACAAAAATGCCATTTATTATTGTTGGTTTTTGATACTCTACATTAGGGTTGCCAACACAGATGTAAAATCAAAAAAGTTTTTGAGGTTTTTTAATTGTCTGAATCTTTTATGATCAAGTATCATTAAAAGTTTCTTAGTTGCACAAGGAGAAAAAAAAACGACATAGTTAAGGTTTTATTTCAATTCAAATTTATCAAAATAAAATTAATAATCAGCTTACTTTGAATAATCTAATGTTTGTATAAAATAACTTTTTTTCTTCAGTTATTCAACAATTAAAAAAAATGTACATATGATAACAAAAGTTAAAAGCTGTTTATACTCTCGTTTATTCATGATGCCAAATAGTGATTCTCGAATAATGACGTCACAACTTAATACTAAAAACTAAAGTAAACAAGAAAATGTTCATTAGATAATGAGTTTTTTATATCAACATTCTTAATAATAGAAAGGTAAGTATCATCACCAAGGAAGCAATTCCTTTATTATTAATTCACAACTGTTCATCGACTTCAACGTGCTTTTTGCTGATTTGTTGGTGAACAATAAGCCTAAGCACTTACAGTCTACTTCGCACAAGTCATTGCTTTGAGATTTTAAGTGAAGAAATTTCTCAACCAGACCCTGGTAAACGGCGAGAGATTGCTGTAAATTCTGCTGAAGGTTGAACAAATTAAATCGTAATCTTTAAACACATAGCATTTTCACGAGATGACTTTACGTTTGCACTAATATCTTCAAAATGCGACTTTACTCGGTCAATCCGAAGATACTGTCGGAAAGCTGAGACTCTCAGGAGCGTTTTAAGATATTTTTTAGCTTCTTGAGACAAGAAATAACAAAGTTATGGTTTCTAGAAAATATTTTAGTTTTGTATAGTAAAAGAACTAATATACGAAACCTTATTTTAATATATACAAAAATTTAAACTATTTAGAGCTGCGACTTATAGCCATCTTGCATACGAATCTTGTTTAACTCAAACGAAGCTAATAGAAATACTTAACATTAAAGTGAGAAGATGAAACAAAATGGCGTGTACTATAGTGGGTTTTTGACACCATATATAAGTGTTGCCAATGGAAATACTTGACACAAAAGTGTAAAAACTGACAAAAATGGCATTTACTTTTATGGGTAATACTATATATCAGGGTTACCAATGGAAAAAATTGTCATAAAAGTGTAAAAACTAACAAAAATGCCATTTATTATTGTTGGTTTTTGATACTCTACATTAGGGTTGCCAACACAGATGTAAAATCAAAAAAGTTTTTGAGGTTTTTTAATTGTCTGAATCTTTTATGATCAAGTATCATTAAAAGTTTCTTAGTTGCACAAGGAGAAAAAAAAACGACATAGTTAAGGTTTTATTTCAATTCAAATTTATCAAAATAAAATTAATAATCAGCTTACTTTGAATAATCTAATGTTTGTATAAAATAACTTTTTTTCTTCAGTTATTCAACAATTAAAAAAAATGTACATATGATAACAAAAGTTAAAAGCTGTTTATACTCTCGTTTATTCATGATGCCAAATAGTGATTCTCGAATAATGACGTCACAACTTAATACTAAAAACTAAAGTAAACAAGAAAATGTTCATTAGATAATGAGTTTTTTATATCAACATTCTTAATAATAGAAAGGTAAGTATCATCACCAAGGAAGCAATTCCTTTATTATTAATTCACAACTGTTCATCGACTTCAACGTGCTTTTTGCTGATTTGTTGGTGAACAATAAGCCTAAGCACTTACAGTCTACTTCGCACAAGTCATTGCTTTGAGATTTTAAGTGAAGAAATTTCTCAACCAGACCCTGGTAAACGGCGAGAGATTGCTGTAAATTCTGCTGAAGGTTGAACAAATTAAATCGTAATCTTTAAACACATAGCATTTTCACGAGATGACTTTACGTTTGCACTAATATCTTCAAAATGCGACTTTACTCGGTCAATCCGAAGATACTGTCGGAAAGCTGAGACTCTCAGGAGCGTTTTAAGATATTTTTTAGCTTCTTGAGACAAGAAATAACAAAGTTATGGTTTCTAGAAAATATTTTAGTTTTGTATAGTAAAAGAACTAATATACGAAACCTTATTTTAATATATACAAAAATTTAAACTATTTAGAGCTGCGACTTATAGCCATCTTGCATACGAATCTTGTTTAACTCAAACGAAGCTAATAGAAATACTTAACATTAAAGTGAGAAGATGAAACAAAATGGCGTGTACTATAGTGGGTTTTTGACACCATATATAAGTGTTGCCAATGGAAATACTTGACACAAAAGTGTAAAAACTGACAAAAATGGCATTTACTTTTATGGGTAATACTATATATCAGGGTTACCAATGGAAAAAATTGTCATAAAAGTGTAAAAACTAACAAAAATGCCATTTATTATTGTTGGTTTTTGATACTCTACATTAGGGTTGCCAACACAGATGTAAAATCAAAAAAGTTTTTGAGGTTTTTTAATTGTCTGAATCTTTTATGATTAAGTATCATTAAAAGTTTCTTAGTTGCACAAGGAGAAAAAAAAACGACATAGTTAAGGTTTTATTTCAATTCAAATTTATCAAAATAAAATTAATAATCAGCTTACTTTGAATAATCTAATGTTTGTATAAAATAACTTTTTTTCTTCAGTTATTCAACAATTAAAAAAAATGTACATATGATAACAAAAGTTAAAAGCTGTTTATACTCTCGTTTATTCATGATGCCAAATAGTGATTCTCGAATAATGACGTCACAACTTAATACTAAAAACTAAAGTAAACAAGAAAATGTTCATTAGATAATGAGTTTTTTATATCAACATTCTTAATAATAGAAAGGTAAGTATCATCACCAAGGAAGCAATTCCTTTATTATTAATTCACAACTGTTCATCGACTTCAACGTGCTTTTTGCTGATTTGTTGGTGAACAATAAGCCTAAGCACTTACAGTCTACTTCGCACAAGTCATTGCTTTGAGATTTTAAGTGAAGAAATTTCTCAACCAGACCCTGGTAAACGGCGAGAGATTGCTGTAAATTCTGCTGAAGGTTGAACAAATTAAATCGTAATCTTTAAACACATAGCATTTTCACGAGATGACTTTACGTTTGCACTAATATCTTCAAAATGCGACTTTACTCGGTCAATCCGAAGATACTGTCGGAAAGCTGAGACTCTCAGGAGCGTTTTAAGATATTTTTTAGCTTCTTGAGACAAGAAATAACAAAGTTATGGTTTCTAGAAAATATTTTAGTTTTGTATAGTAAAAGAACTAATATACGAAACCTTATTTTAATATATACAAAAATTTAAACTATTTAGAGCTGCGACTTATAGCCATCTTGCATACGAATCTTGTTTAACTCAAACGAAGCTAATAGAAATACTTAACATTAAAGTGAGAAGATGAAACAAAATGGCGTGTACTATAGTGGGTTTTTGACACCATATATAAGTGTTGCCAATGGAAATACTTGACACAAAAGTGTAAAAACTGACAAAAATGGCATTTACTTTTATGGGTAATACTATATATCAGGGTTACCAATGGAAAAAATTGTCATAAAAGTGTAAAAACTAACAAAAATGCCATTTATTATTGTTGGTTTTTGATACTCTACATTAGGGTTGCCAACACAGATGTAAAATCAAAAAAGTTTTTGAGGTTTTTTAATTGTCTGAATCTTTTATGATCAAGTATCATTAAAAGTTTCTTAGTTGCACAAGGAGAAAAAAAAACGACATAGTTAAGGTTTTATTTCAATTCAAATTTATCAAAATAAAATTAATAATCAGCTTACTTTGAATAATCTAATGTTTGTATAAAATAACTTTTTTTCTTCAGTTATTCAACAATTAAAAAAAATGTACATATGATAACAAAAGTTAAAAGCTGTTTATACTCTCGTTTATTCATGATGCCAAATAGTGATTCTCGAATAATGACGTCACAACTTAATACTAAAAACTAAAGTAAACAAGAAAATGTTCATTAGATAATGAGTTTTTTATATCAACATTCTTAATAATAGAAAGGTAAGTATCATCACCAAGGAAGCAATTCCTTTATTATTAATTCACAACTGTTCATCGACTTCAACGTGCTTTTTGCTGATTTGTTGGTGAACAATAAGCCTAAGCACTTACAGTCTACTTCGCACAAGTCATTGCTTTGAGATTTTAAGTGAAGAAATTTCTCAACCAGACCCTGGTAAACGGCGAGAGATTGCTGTAAATTCTGCTGAAGGTTGAACAAATTAAATCGTAATCTTTAAACACATAGCATTTTCACGAGATGACTTTACGTTTGCACTAATATCTTCAAAATGCGACTTTACTCGGTCAATCCGAAGATACTGTCGGAAAGCTGAGACTCTCAGGAGCGTTTTAAGATATTTTTTAGCTTCTTGAGACAAGAAATAACAAAGTTATGGTTTCTAGAAAATATTTTAGTTTTGTATAGTAAAAGAACTAATATACGAAACCTTATTTTAATATATACAAAAATTTAAACTATTTAGAGCTGCGACTTATAGCCATCTTGCATACGAATCTTGTTTAACTCAAACGAAGCTAATAGAAATACTTAACATTAAAGTGAGAAGATGAAACAAAATGGCGTGTACTATAGTGGGTTTTTGACACCATATATAAGTGTTGCCAATGGAAATACTTGACACAAAAGTGTAAAAACTGACAAAAATGGCATTTACTTTTATGGGTAATACTATATATCAGGGTTACCAATGGAAAAAATTGTCATAAAAGTGTAAAAACTAACAAAAATGCCATTTATTATTGTTGGTTTTTGATACTCTACATTAGGGTTGCCAACACAGATGTAAAATCAAAAAAGTTTTTGAGGTTTTTTAATTGTCTGAATCTTTTATGATCAAGTATCATTAAAAGTTTCTTAGTTGCACAAGGAGAAAAAAAAACGACATAGTTAAGGTTTTATTTCAATTCAAATTTATCAAAATAAAATTAATAATCAGCTTACTTTGAATAATCTAATGTTTGTATAAAATAACTTTTTTTCTTCAGTTATTCAACAATTAAAAAAAATGTACATATGATAACAAAAGTTAAAAGCTGTTTATACTCTCGTTTATTCATGATGCCAAATAGTGATTCTCGAATAATGACGTCACAACTTAATACTAAAAACTAAAGTAAACAAGAAAATGTTCATTAGATAATGAGTTTTTTATATCAACATTCTTAATAATAGAAAGGTAAGTATCATCACCAAGGAAGCAATTCCTTTATTATTAATTCACAACTGTTCATCGACTTCAACGTGCTTTTTGCTGATTTGTTGGTGAACAATAAGCCTAAGCACTTACAGTCTACTTCGCACAAGTCATTGCTTTGAGATTTTAAGTGAAGAAATTTCTCAACCAGACCCTGGTAAACGGCGAGAGATTGCTGTAAATTCTGCTGAAGGTTGAACAAATTAAATCGTAATCTTTAAACACATAGCATTTTCACGAGATGACTTTACGTTTGCACTAATATCTTCAAAATGCGACTTTACTCGGTCAATCCGAAGATACTGTCGGAAAGCTGAGACTCTCAGGAGCGTTTTAAGATATTTTTTAGCTTCTTGAGACAAGAAATAACAAAGTTATGGTTTCTAGAAAATATTTTAGTTTTGTATAGTAAAAGAACTAATATACGAAACCTTATTTTAATATATACAAAAATTTAAACTATTTAGAGCTGCGACTTATAGCCATCTTGCATACGAATCTTGTTTAACTCAAACGAAGCTAATAGAAATACTTAACATTAAAGTGAGAAGATGAAACAAAATGGCGTGTACTATAGTGGGTTTTTGACACCATATATAAGTGTTGCCAATGGAAATACTTGACACAAAAGTGTAAAAACTGACAAAAATGGCATTTACTTTTATGGGTAATACTATATATCAGGGTTACCAATGGAAAAAATTGTCATAAAAGTGTAAAAACTAACAAAAATGCCATTTATTATTGTTGGTTTTTGATACTCTACATTAGGGTTGCCAACACAGATGTAAAATCAAAAAAGTTTTTGAGGTTTTTTAATTGTCTGAATCTTTTATGATCAAGTATCATTAAAAGTTTCTTAGTTGCACAAGGAGAAAAAAAAACGACATAGTTAAGGTTTTATTTCAATTCAAATTTATCAAAATAAAATTAATAATCAGCTTACTTTGAATAATCTAATGTTTGTATAAAATAACTTTTTTTCTTCAGTTATTCAACAATTAAAAAAAATGTACATATGATAACAAAAGTTAAAAGCTGTTTATACTCTCGTTTATTCATGATGCCAAATAGTGATTCTCGAATAATGACGTCACAACTTAATACTAAAAACTAAAGTAAACAAGAAAATGTTCATTAGATAATGAGTTTTTTATATCAACATTCTTAATAATAGAAAGGTAAGTATCATCACCAAGGAAGCAATTCCTTTATTATTAATTCACAACTGTTCATCGACTTCAACGTGCTTTTTGCTGATTTGTTGGTGAACAATAAGCCTAAGCACTTACAGTCTACTTCGCACAAGTCATTGCTTTGAGATTTTAAGTGAAGAAATTTCTCAACCAGACCCTGGTAAACGGCGAGAGATTGCTGTAAATTCTGCTGAAGGTTGAACAAATTAAATCGTAATCTTTAAACACATAGCATTTTCACGAGATGACTTTACGTTTGCACTAATATCTTCAAAATGCGACTTTACTCGGTCAATCCGAAGATACTGTCGGAAAGCTGAGACTCTCAGGAGCGTTTTAAGATATTTTTTAGCTTCTTGAGACAAGAAATAACAAAGTTATGGTTTCTAGAAAATATTTTAGTTTTGTATAGTAAAAGAACTAATATACGAAACCTTATTTTAATATATACAAAAATTTAAACTATTTAGAGCTGCGACTTATAGCCATCTTGCATACGAATCTTGTTTAACTCAAACGAAGCTAATAGAAATACTTAACATTAAAGTGAGAAGATGAAACAAAATGGCGTGTACTATAGTGGGTTTTTGACACCATATATAAGTGTTGCCAATGGAAATACTTGACACAAAAGTGTAAAAACTGACAAAAATGGCATTTACTTTTATGGGTAATACTATATATCAGGGTTACCAATGGAAAAAATTGTCATAAAAGTGTAAAAACTAACAAAAATGCCATTTATTATTGTTGGTTTTTGATACTCTACATTAGGGTTGCCAACACAGATGTAAAATCAAAAAAGTTTTTGAGGTTTTTTAATTGTCTGAATCTTTTATGATCAAGTATCATTAAAAGTTTCTTAGTTGCACAAGGAGAAAAAAAAACGACATAGTTAAGGTTTTATTTCAATTCAAATTTATCAAAATAAAATTAATAATCAGCTTACTTTGAATAATCTAATGTTTGTATAAAATAACTTTTTTTCTTCAGTTATTCAACAATTAAAAAAAATGTACATATGATAACAAAAGTTAAAAGCTGTTTATACTCTCGTTTATTCATGATGCCAAATAGTGATTCTCGAATAATGACGTCACAACTTAATACTAAAAACTAAAGTAAACAAGAAAATGTTCATTAGATAATGAGTTTTTTATATCAACATTCTTAATAATAGAAAGGTAAGTATCATCACCAAGGAAGCAATTCCTTTATTATTAATTCACAACTGTTCATCGACTTCAACGTGCTTTTTGCTGATTTGTTGGTGAACAATAAGCCTAAGCACTTACAGTCTACTTCGCACAAGTCATTGCTTTGAGATTTTAAGTGAAGAAATTTCTCAACCAGACCCTGGTAAACGGCGAGAGATTGCTGTAAATTCTGCTGAAGGTTGAACAAATTAAATCGTAATCTTTAAACACATAGCATTTTCACGAGATGACTTTACGTTTGCACTAATATCTTCAAAATGCGACTTTACTCGGTCAATCCGAAGATACTGTCGGAAAGCTGAGACTCTCAGGAGCGTTTTAAGATATTTTTTAGCTTCTTGAGACAAGAAATAACAAAGTTATGGTTTCTAGAAAATATTTTAGTTTTGTATAGTAAAAGAACTAATATACGAAACCTTATTTTAATATATACAAAAATTTAAACTATTTAGAGCTGCGACTTATAGCCATCTTGCATACGAATCTTGTTTAACTCAAACGAAGCTAATAGAAATACTTAACATTAAAGTGAGAAGATGAAACAAAATGGCGTGTACTATAGTGGGTTTTTGACACCATATATAAGTGTTGCCAATGGAAATACTTGACACAAAAGTGTAAAAACTGACAAAAATGGCATTTACTTTTATGGGTAATACTATATATCAGGGTTACCAATGGAAAAAATTGTCATAAAAGTGTAAAAACTAACAAAAATGCCATTTATTATTGTTGGTTTTTGATACTCTACATTAGGGTTGCCAACACAGATGTAAAATCAAAAAAGTTTTTGAGGTTTTTTAATTGTCTGAATCTTTTATGATCAAGTATCATTAAAAGTTTCTTAGTTGCACAAGGAGAAAAAAAAACGACATAGTTAAGGTTTTATTTCAATTCAAATTTATCAAAATAAAATTAATAATCAGCTTACTTTGAATAATCTAATGTTTGTATAAAATAACTTTTTTTCTTCAGTTATTCAACAATTAAAAAAAATGTACATATGATAACAAAAGTTAAAAGCTGTTTATACTCTCGTTTATTCATGATGCCAAATAGTGATTCTCGAATAATGACGTCACAACTTAATACTAAAAACTAAAGTAAACAAGAAAATGTTCATTAGATAATGAGTTTTTTATATCAACATTCTTAATAATAGAAAGGTAAGTATCATCACCAAGGAAGCAATTCCTTTATTATTAATTCACAACTGTTCATCGACTTCAACGTGCTTTTTGCTGATTTGTTGGTGAACAATAAGCCTAAGCACTTACAGTCTACTTCGCACAAGTCATTGCTTTGAGATTTTAAGTGAAGAAATTTCTCAACCAGACCCTGGTAAACGGCGAGAGATTGCTGTAAATTCTGCTGAAGGTTGAACAAATTAAATCGTAATCTTTAAACACATAGCATTTTCACGAGATGACTTTACGTTTGCACTAATATCTTCAAAATGCGACTTTACTCGGTCAATCCGAAGATACTGTCGGAAAGCTGAGACTCTCAGGAGCGTTTTAAGATATTTTTTAGCTTCTTGAGACAAGAAATAACAAAGTTATGGTTTCTAGAAAATATTTTAGTTTTGTATAGTAAAAGAACTAATATACGAAACCTTATTTTAATATATACAAAAATTTAAACTATTTAGAGCTGCGACTTATAGCCATCTTGCATACGAATCTTGTTTAACTCAAACGAAGCTAATAGAAATACTTAACATTAAAGTGAGAAGATGAAACAAAATGGCGTGTACTATAGTGGGTTTTTGACACCATATATAAGTGTTGCCAATGGAAATACTTGACACAAAAGTGTAAAAACTGACAAAAATGGCATTTACTTTTATGGGTAATACTATATATCAGGGTTACCAATGGAAAAAATTGTCATAAAAGTGTAAAAACTAACAAAAATGCCATTTATTATTGTTGGTTTTTGATACTCTACATTAGGGTTGCCAACACAGATGTAAAATCAAAAAAGTTTTTGAGGTTTTTTAATTGTCTGAATCTTTTATGATTAAGTATCATTAAAAGTTTCTTAGTTGCACAAGGAGAAAAAAAAACGACATAGTTAAGGTTTTATTTCAATTCAAATTTATCAAAATAAAATTAATAATCAGCTTACTTTGAATAATCTAATGTTTGTATAAAATAACTTTTTTTCTTCAGTTATTCAACAATTAAAAAAAATGTACATATGATAACAAAAGTTAAAAGCTGTTTATACTCTCGTTTATTCATGATGCCAAATAGTGATTCTCGAATAATGACGTCACAACTTAATACTAAAAACTAAAGTAAACAAGAAAATGTTCATTAGATAATGAGTTTTTTATATCAACATTCTTAATAATAGAAAGGTAAGTATCATCACCAAGGAAGCAATTCCTTTATTATTAATTCACAACTGTTCATCGACTTCAACGTGCTTTTTGCTGATTTGTTGGTGAACAATAAGCCTAAGCACTTACAGTCTACTTCGCACAAGTCATTGCTTTGAGATTTTAAGTGAAGAAATTTCTCAACCAGACCCTGGTAAACGGCGAGAGATTGCTGTAAATTCTGCTGAAGGTTGAACAAATTAAATCGTAATCTTTAAACACATAGCATTTTCACGAGATGACTTTACGTTTGCACTAATATCTTCAAAATGCGACTTTACTCGGTCAATCCGAAGATACTGTCGGAAAGCTGAGACTCTCAGGAGCGTTTTAAGATATTTTTTAGCTTCTTGAGACAAGAAATAACAAAGTTATGGTTTCTAGAAAATATTTTAGTTTTGTATAGTAAAAGAACTAATATACGAAACCTTATTTTAATATATACAAAAATTTAAACTATTTAGAGCTGCGACTTATAGCCATCTTGCATACGAATCTTGTTTAACTCAAACGAAGCTAATAGAAATACTTAACATTAAAGTGAGAAGATGAAACAAAATGGCGTGTACTATAGTGGGTTTTTGACACCAT
Organism: Thalia democratica; assembly: GCF_965202585.1. Taxonomy (NCBI): domain Eukaryota; kingdom Metazoa; phylum Chordata; class Thaliacea; order Salpida; family Salpidae; genus Thalia; species Thalia democratica. The sequence goes on from NC_139173.1 coordinate 25,272,455, forward strand.
ATATAAGTGTTGCCAATGGAAATACTTGACACAAAAGTGTAAAAACTGACAAAAATGGCATTTACTTTTATGGGTAATACTATATATCAGGGTTACCAATGGAAAAAATTGTCATAAAAGTGTAAAAACTAACAAAAATGCCATTTATTATTGTTGGTTTTTGATACTCTACATTAGGGTTGCCAACACAGATGTAAAATCAAAAAAGTTTTTGAGGTTTTTTAATTGTCTGAATCTTTTATGATCAAGTATCATTAAAAGTTTCTTAGTTGCACAAGGAGAAAAAAAAACGACATAGTTAAGGTTTTATTTCAATTCAAATTTATCAAAATAAAATTAATAATCAGCTTACTTTGAATAATCTAATGTTTGTATAAAATAACTTTTTTTCTTCAGTTATTCAACAATTAAAAAAAATGTACATATGATAACAAAAGTTAAAAGCTGTTTATACTCTCGTTTATTCATGATGCCAAATAGTGATTCTCGAATAATGACGTCACAACTTAATACTAAAAACTAAAGTAAACAAGAAAATGTTCATTAGATAATGAGTTTTTTATATCAACATTCTTAATAATAGAAAGGTAAGTATCATCACCAAGGAAGCAATTCCTTTATTATTAATTCACAACTGTTCATCGACTTCAACGTGCTTTTTGCTGATTTGTTGGTGAACAATAAGCCTAAGCACTTACAGTCTACTTCGCACAAGTCATTGCTTTGAGATTTTAAGTGAAGAAATTTCTCAACCAGACCCTGGTAAACGGCGAGAGATTGCTGTAAATTCTGCTGAAGGTTGAACAAATTAAATCGTAATCTTTAAACACATAGCATTTTCACGAGATGACTTTACGTTTGCACTAATATCTTCAAAATGCGACTTTACTCGGTCAATCCGAAGATACTGTCGGAAAGCTGAGACTCTCAGGAGCGTTTTAAGATATTTTTTAGCTTCTTGAGACAAGAAATAACAAAGTTATGGTTTCTAGAAAATATTTTAGTTTTGTATAGTAAAAGAACTAATATACGAAACCTTATTTTAATATATACAAAAATTTAAACTATTTAGAGCTGCGACTTATAGCCATCTTGCATACGAATCTTGTTTAACTCAAACGAAGCTAATAGAAATACTTAACATTAAAGTGAGAAGATGAAACAAAATGGCGTGTACTATAGTGGGTTTTTGACACCATATATAAGTGTTGCCAATGGAAATACTTGACACAAAAGTGTAAAAACTGACAAAAATGGCATTTACTTTTATGGGTAATACTATATATCAGGGTTACCAATGGAAAAAATTGTCATAAAAGTGTAAAAACTAACAAAAATGCCATTTATTATTGTTGGTTTTTGATACTCTACATTAGGGTTGCCAACACAGATGTAAAATCAAAAAAGTTTTTGAGGTTTTTTAATTGTCTGAATCTTTTATGATCAAGTATCATTAAAAGTTTCTTAGTTGCACAAGGAGAAAAAAAAACGACATAGTTAAGGTTTTATTTCAATTCAAATTTATCAAAATAAAATTATTAATCAGCTTACTTTGAATAATCTAATGTTTGTATAAAATAACTTTTTTTCTTCAGTTATTCAACAATTAAAAAAAATGTACATATGATAACAAAAGTTAAAAGCTGTTTATACTCTCGTTTATTCATGATGCCAAATAGTGATTCTCGAATAATGACGTCACAACTTAATACTAAAAACTAAAGTAAACAAGAAAATGTTCATTAGATAATGAGTTTTTGATGTCAACATTCTTAATAATAGAAAGGTAAGTATCATCACCAAGGAAGCAATTCCTTTATTATTAATTCACAACTGTTCATCGACTTCAACGTGCTTTTTGCTGATTTGTTGGTGAACAATAAGCCTAAGCACTTACAGTCTACTTCGCACAAGTCATTGCTTTGAGATTTTAAGTGAAGAAATTTCTCAACCAGACCCTGGTAAACGGCGAGAGATTGCTGTAAATTCTGCTGAAGGTTGAACAAATTAAATCGTAATCTTTAAACACATAGCATTTTCACGAGATGACTTTACGTTTGCACTAATATCTTCAAAATGCGACTTTACTCGGTCAATCCGAAGATACTGTCGGAAAGCTGAGACTCTCAGGAGCGTTTTAAGATATTTTTTAGCTTCTTGAGACAAGAAATAACAAAGTTATGGTTTCTAGAAAATATTTTAGTTTTGTATAGTAAAAGAACTAATATACGAAACCTTATTTTAATATATACAAAAATTTAAACTATTTAGAGCTGCGACTTATAGCCATCTTGCATACGAATCTTGTTTAACTCAAACGAAGCTAATAGAAATACTTAACATTAAAGTGAGAAGATGAAACAAAATGGCGTGTACTATAGTGGGTTTTTGACACCATATATAAGTGTTGCCAATGGAAATACTTGACACAAAAGTGTAAAAACTGACAAAAATGGCATTTACTTTTATGGGTAATACTATATATCAGGGTTACCAATGGAAAAAATTGTCATAAAAGTGTAAAAACTAACAAAAATGCCATTTATTATTGTTGGTTTTTGATACTCTACATTAGGGTTGCCAACACAGATGTAAAATCAAAAAAGTTTTTGAGGTTTTTTAATTGTCTGAATCTTTTATGATCAAGTATCATTAAAAGTTTCTTAGTTGCACAAGGAGAAAAAAAAACGACATAGTTAAGGTTTTATTTCAATTCAAATTTATCAAAATAAAATTAATAATCAGCTTACTTTGAATAATCTAATGTTTGTATAAAATAACTTTTTTTCTTCAGTTATTCAACAATTAAAAAAAATGTACATATGATAACAAAAGTTAAAAGCTGTTTATACTCTCGTTTATTCATGATGCCAAATAGTGATTCTCGAATAATGACGTCACAACTTAATACTAAAAACTAAAGTAAACAAGAAAATGTTCATTAGATAATGAGTTTTTTATATCAACATTCTTAATAATAGAAAGGTAAGTATCATCACCAAGGAAGCAATTCCTTTATTATTAATTCACAACTGTTCATCGACTTCAACGTGCTTTTTGCTGATTTGTTGGTGAACAATAAGCCTAAGCACTTACAGTCTACTTCGCACAAGTCATTGCTTTGAGATTTTAAGTGAAGAAATTTCTCAACCAGACCCTGGTAAACGGCGAGAGATTGCTGTAAATTCTGCTGAAGGTTGAACAAATTAAATCGTAATCTTTAAACACATAGCATTTTCACGAGATGACTTTACGTTTGCACTAATATCTTCAAAATGCGACTTTACTCGGTCAATCCGAAGATACTGTCGGAAAGCTGAGACTCTCAGGAGCGTTTTAAGATATTTTTTAGCTTCTTGAGACAAGAAATAACAAAGTTATGGTTTCTAGAAAATATTTTAGTTTTGTATAGTAAAAGAACTAATATACGAAACCTTATTTTAATATATACAAAAATTTAAACTATTTAGAGCTGCGACTTATAGCCATCTTGCATACGAATCTTGTTTAACTCAAACGAAGCTAATAGAAATACTTAACATTAAAGTGAGAAGATGAAACAAAATGGCGTGTACTATAGTGGGTTTTTGACACCATATATAAGTGTTGCCAATGGAAATACTTGACACAAAAGTGTAAAAACTGACAAAAATGGCATTTACTTTTATGGGTAATACTATATATCAGGGTTACCAATGGAAAAAATTGTCATAAAAGTGTAAAAACTAACAAAAATGGCAATTATTATTGTTGGTTTTTGATACTCTACATTAGGGTTGCCAACACAGATGTAAAATCAAAAAAGTTTTTGAGGTTTTTTAATTGTCTGAATCTTTTATGATCAAGTATCATTAAAAGTTTCTTAGTTGCACAAGGAGAAAAAAAAACGACATAGTTAAGGTTTTATTTCAATTCAAATTTATCAAAATAAAATTATTAATCAGCTTACTTTGAATAATCTAATGTTTGTATAAAATAACTTTTTTTCTTCAGTTATTCAACAATTAAAAAAAATGTACATATGATAACAAAAGTTAAAAGCTGTTTATACTCTCGTTTATTCATGATGCCAAATAGTGATTCTCGAATAATGACGTCACAACTTAATACTAAAAACTAAAGTAAACAAGAAAATGTTCATTAGATAATGAGTTTTTGATGTCAACATTCTTAATAATAGAAAGGTAAGTATCATCACCAAGGAAGCAATTCCTTTATTATTAATTCACAACTGTTCATCGACTTCAACGTGCTTTTTGCTGATTTGTTGGTGAACAATAAGCCTAAGCACTTACAGTCTACTTCGCACAAGTCATTGCTTTGAGATTTTAAGTGAAGAAATTTCTCAACCAGACCCTGGTAAACGGCGAGAGATTGCTGTAAATTCTGCTGAAGGTTGAACAAATTAAATCGTAATCTTTAAACACATAGCATTTTCACGAGATGACTTTACGTTTGCACTAATATCTTCAAAATGCGACTTTACTCGGTCAATCCGAAGATACTGTCGGAAAGCTGAGACTCTCAGGAGCGTTTTAAGATATTTTTTAGCTTCTTGAGACAAGAAATAACAAAGTTATGGTTTCTAGAAAATATTTTAGTTTTGTATAGTAAAAGAACTAATATACGAAACCTTATTTTAATATATACAAAAATTTAAACTATTTAGAGCTGCGACTTATAGCCATCTTGCATACGAATCTTGTTTAACTCAAACGAAGCTAATAGAAATACTTAACATTAAAGTGAGAAGATGAAACAAAATGGCGTGTACTATAGTGGGTTTTTGACACCATATATAAGTGTTGCCAATGGAAATACTTGACACAAAAGTGTAAAAACTGACAAAAATGGCATTTACTTTTATGGGTAATACTATATATCAGGGTTACCAATGGAAAAAATTGTCATAAAAGTGTAAAAACTAACAAAAATGCCATTTATTATTGTTGGTTTTTGATACTCTACATTAGGGTTGCCAACACAGATGTAAAATCAAAAAAGTTTTTGAGGTTTTTTAATTGTCTGAATCTTTTATGATCAAGTATCATTAAAAGTTTCTTAGTTGCACAAGGAGAAAAAAAAACGACATAGTTAAGGTTTTATTTCAATTCAAATTTATCAAAATAAAATTAATAATCAGCTTACTTTGAATAATCTAATGTTTGTATAAAATAACTTTTTTTCTTCAGTTATTCAACAATTAAAAAAAATGTACATATGATAACAAAAGTTAAAAGCTGTTTATACTCTCGTTTATTCATGATGCCAAATAGTGATTCTCGAATAATGACGTCACAACTTAATACTAAAAACTAAAGTAAACAAGAAAATGTTCATTAGATAATGAGTTTTTTATATCAACATTCTTAATAATAGAAAGGTAAGTATCATCACCAAGGAAGCAATTCCTTTATTATTAATTCACAACTGTTCATCGACTTCAACGTGCTTTTTGCTGATTTGTTGGTGAACAATAAGCCTAAGCACTTACAGTCTACTTCGCACAAGTCATTGCTTTGAGATTTTAAGTGAAGAAATTTCTCAACCAGACCCTGGTAAACGGCGAGAGATTGCTGTAAATTCTGCTGAAGGTTGAACAAATTAAATCGTAATCTTTAAACACATAGCATTTTCACGAGATGACTTTACGTTTGCACTAATATCTTCAAAATGCGACTTTACTCGGTCAATCCGAAGATACTGTCGGAAAGCTGAGACTCTCAGGAGCGTTTTAAGATATTTTTTAGCTTCTTGAGACAAGAAATAACAAAGTTATGGTTTCTAGAAAATATTTTAGTTTTGTATAGTAAAAGAACTAATATACGAAACCTTATTTTAATATATACAAAAATTTAAACTATTTAGAGCTGCGACTTATAGCCATCTTGCATACGAATCTTGTTTAACTCAAACGAAGCTAATAGAAATACTTAACATTAAAGTGAGAAGATGAAACAAAATGGCGTGTACTATAGTGGGTTTTTGACACCATATATAAGTGTTGCCAATGGAAATACTTGACACAAAAGTGTAAAAACTGACAAAAATGGCATTTACTTTTATGGGTAATACTATATATCAGGGTTACCAATGGAAAAAATTGTCATAAAAGTGTAAAAACTAACAAAAATGGCAATTATTATTGTTGGTTTTTGATACTCTACATTAGGGTTGCCAACACAGATGTGAAATCAAAAAAGTTTTTGAGGTTTTTTAATTGTCTGAATCTTTTATGATCAAGCATCATTAAAAGTTTCTTAGTTGCACAAGGAGAAAAAAAAACAACATAGTTAAGGTTTGATTTCAATTCAAATTTATCAGAATAAATTTAATAATCAGCTTACTTTGAATAATCTAATGTTTGTATAAAATATTTTTTTTTCTTCAGTTATTCGACAATTAAAAAAAAAATGTACATATGATAACAAAAGTTAAAAGCTGATTATACTCTCGTTTATTCATGATGCCAAATAGTGATTCTCGAATAATGACGTCACAACTTAATACTAAAAACTAAAGTAAACAAGAAAATGTTCATTAGATAATGAGTTTTTGATGTCAACATTCTTAATAATAGAAAGGTAAGTATCATCACCAAGGAAGCAATTCCTTTATTATTATTTCACAACTGTTCATCGACTTCAACGTGCTGTTTGCTGATTTGTTGGTGAACAATAAGCCTAAGCACTTACAGTCTACTTCGCACAAGTCATTGCTTTGAGATATTAAGTGAAGAAATTTCTCAACCAGACCCTGGTAAACGGCGAGAGATTGCTGTAAATTTTGCTCAAGGTTGAACAAATTAAATCAAGTTCTTCAAACACATAGCATTTTCTCGAGATGACTTTACGTTTGCACTAACATCTTCAGAATGCGACTTTACTCGGTCAATCCGAAGATACTGTCGGAAAGCTGAGACTCTCAGGAGCGTTTTAAGATATTTTTTAGCTTCTTGAGACAAGAAATAACAAAGTTATGGTTTCTAGAAAATATTTTAATTTTGTATAGTAAAAGAACTAATATACGAAACCTTATTTTAATATATACAAAAATTTAAACTATTTAGAGCTGCGACTTATAGCCATCTTGCATGAGAATCTTGTTTAACTCAAACGAAGCTAATAGAAATACTTAACATTAAAGTGAGAAGATGAAAGAAAATGGCGTGTACTATAGTGGGTTTTTGACACCATATATAAGTGTTGCCAATGGAAATACTTGACACAAAAGTGTAAAAACTGACAAAAATGTCATTTACTTTTATGGGTAATACTATATATCAGGGTTACCAATGGAAAAAATTGTCATAAAAGTGTAAAAACTAACAAAAATGCCATTTATTATTGTTGGTTTTTGATACTCTACATTAGGGTTGCCAACACAGATGTAAAATCAAAAAAGTTTTTGAGGTTTTTTAATTGTCTGAATCTTTTATGATCAAGTATCATTAAAAGTTTCTTAGTTGCACAAGGAGAAAAAAAAACAACATAGTTAAGGTTTGATTTTAATTCAAATTTATCAGAATAAATTTAATAATCAGCTTACTTTGAATAATCTAATGTTTGTATAAAATATTTTTTTTTCTTCAGTTATTCGACAATTAAAAAAAAAATGTACATATGATAACAAAAGTTAAAAGCTGATTATACTCTCGTTTATTCATGATGCCAAATAGTGATTCTCGAATAATGACGTCACAACTTAATACTAAAAACTAAAGTAAACAAGAAAATGTTCATTAGATAATGAGTTTTTGATGTCAACATTCTTAATAATAGAAAGGTAAGTATCATCACCAAGGAAGCAATTCCTTTATTATTATTTCACAACTGTTCATCGACTTTAACGTGCTCTTGCTGATTTGTTGGTGAACAATAAGCCTAAGCACTTACAGTCTACTTTGCACAAGTCATTGCTTTGAGATTTTAAGTGAAGAAATTTCTCAACCAGACCCTGGTAAACGGCGAGAGATTGCTGTAAATTTTGCTCAAGGTTGAACAAATTAAATCAAGTTCTTCAAACACATAGCATTTTCACGAGATGACTTTACGTTTGCACTAACATCTTCAGAATGCGACTTTACTCGGTCAATCCGAAGATACTGTCGGAAAGCTGAGACTCTCAGGAGCGTTTTAAGATATTTTTTAGCTTCTTGAGACAAGAAATAACAAAGTTATGGTTTCTAGAAAATATTTTAATTTTGTATAGTAAAAGAAATAATATACGAAACCTTATTTTAATATATACAAAAATTTAAACTATTTAGAGCTGCGACTTATAGCCATCTTGCATACGAATCTTGTTTAACTCAAACGAAGCTAATAGAAATACTTAACATTAAAGTGAGAAGATGAAAGAAAATGGCGTGTACTATAGTGGGTTTTTGACACCATATATAAGTGTTGCCAATGGAAATACTTGACACAAAAGTGTAAAAACTGACAAAAATGGCATTTACTTTTATGGCTAATACTATATATCAGGGTTACCAATGGAAAAAACTGTCATAAAAGTGTAAAAACTAACAAAAATGGCAATTATTATTGTCGGTTTTTGATACTCTACATTAGGGTTGCCAACACAGATGTAAAATCAAAAAAGTTTTTGAGGTTTTTTAATTGTCTGAATCTTTTATGATCAAGTATCATTAAAAGTTTCTTAGTTGCACAAGGAGAAAAAAAAACGACATAGTTAAGGTTTGATTTCAATTCAAATTTATCAGAATAAAATTAATAATCAGCTTACTTTGAATAATCTAATGTTTGTATAAAATAACTTTTTTTCTTCAGTTATTCGACAATTAAAAAAAATGTACATATGATAACAAAAGTTAAAAGCTGATTATACTCTCGTTTATTCATGATGCCAAATAGTGATTCTCGAATAATGACGTCACAACTTAATACTAAAAACTAAAGTAAACAAGAAAATGTTCATTAGATAATGAGTTTTTGATGTCAACATTCTTAATAATAGAAAGCTAAGTATCATCACCAAGGAAGCAATTCCTTTATTATTATTTCACAACTGTTCATCGACTTTAACGTGCTCTTGCTGATTCGTTGGTGAACAATAAGCCTAAGCACTTACAGTCTACTTTGCACAAGTCATTGCTTTGAGATTTTAAGTGAAGAAATTTCTCAACCAGACCCTGGTAAACGGCGAGAGATTGCTGTAAATTTTGCTCAAGGTTGAACAAATTAAATCAAGTTCTTCAAACACATAGCATTTTCACGAGATGACTTTACGTTTGCACTAACATCTTCAGAATGCGACTTTACTCGGTCAATCCGAAGATACTGTCAGAAAGCTGTGACTTTTAGGAGCATTTTAAGATATTTTTTAGCTTCTTGAGACAAGAAATAACAAAGTTATGGCTTCTAGAAAATTTTTTAGTTTTGTGTAGTAAAAGAACTAATATACGAAACCTTATTTTGTATATATACAAAAATTCAAACTATTTAAAGCTGCGACTTAAAGCCATCTTGCTTATGAAGCTTGTTTTACTTAAACGAAACTAATAGAAATACTTATCATAAAAGTGAGAAGATGAAAGAAAATGGCGTGTACTATAATGGGTTTTTGATACCATATATAAGTGTTGCCAATGGAAATTCTTGACATAAAAGTGTAAAAACTGACAAAAATGGCATTTACTTTTATGGCTAATACTATATATCAGGGTTACCAATGGAAAAAACTGTCATAAAAGTGTAAAAACTAACAAAAATGGCAATTATTATTGTTGGTTTTTGATACTCTACATTAGGGCTGCCAACACAGATGTGAAATCAAAAAAGTTTTTGAGGTTTTTAAATTGTCTGAATCTTTTATGATCAAGCATCATTAAAAGTTTCTTAGTTGCACAAGGAGAAAAAAAAAACAACATAGTTAAGGTTTGATTTCAATTCAAATTTATCAGAATAAATTTAATAATCAGCTTACTTTGAATAATCTAATGTTTGTATAAAATATTTTTTTTTCTTCAGTTATTCGACAATTAAAAAAAAAATGTATATATGATAACAAAAGTTAAAAGCTGATTATACTCTCGTTTATTCATGATGCCAAATAGTGATTCTCGAATAATGACGTCACAACTTAATACTAAAAACTAAAGTAAACAAGAAAATGTTCATTAGATAATGAGTTTTTGATGTCAACATTCTTAATAATAGAAAGGTAAGTATCATCACCAAGGAAGCAATTCCTTTATTATTATTTCACAACTGTTCATCGACTTTAACGTGCTCTTGCTGATTTGTTGGTGAACAATAAGCCTAAGCACTTACAGTCTACTTTGCACAAGTCATTGCTTTGAGATTTTAAGTGAAGAAATTTCTCAACCAGACCCTGGTAAACGGCGAGAGATTGCTGTAAATTTTGCTCAAGGTTGAACAAATTAAATCAAATTCTTCAAACACATAGCATTTTCACGAGATGACTTTACGTTTGCACTAACATCTTCAGAATGCGACTTTACTCGGTCAATCCGAAGATACTGTCAGAAAGCTGTGACTTTTAGGAGCATTTTAAGATATTTTTTAGCTTCTTGAGACAAGAAATAACAAAGTTATGGCTTCTAGAAAATTTTTTAGTTTTGTGTAGTAAAAGAACTAATATACGAAACCTTATTTTGTATATATACAAAAATTCAAACTATTTAAAGCTGCGACTTAAAGCCATCTTGCTTATGAAGCTTGTTTTACTTAAACGAAACTAATAGAAATACTTATCATAAAAGTGAGAAGATGAAAGAAAATGGCGTGTACTATAATGGGTTTTTGATACCATATATAAGTGTTGCCAATGGAAATTCTTGACATAAAAGTGTAAAAACTGACAAAAATGGCATTTACTTTTATGGCTAATACTATATATCAGGGTTACCAATGGAAAAAACTGTCATAAAAGTGTAAAAACTAACAAAAATGGCAATTATTATTGTTGGTTTTTGATACTCTACATTAGGGCTGCCAACACAGATGTGAAATCAAAAAAGTTTTTGAGGTTTTTAAATTGTCTGAATCTTTTATGATCAAGCATCATTAAAAGTTTCTTAGTTGCACAAGGAGAAAAAAAAAACAACATAGTTAAGGTTTGATTTCAATTCAAATTTATCAGAATAAATTTAATAATCAGCTTACTTTGAATAATCTAATGTTTGTATAAAATATTTTTTTTTCTTCAGTTATTCGACAATTAAAAAAAAATGTATATATGATAACAAAAGTTAAAAGCTGATTATACTCTCGTTTATTCATGATGCAAAATAGTGATTCTCGAATAATGACGTCACAACTTAATACTAAAAACTAAAGTAAACAAGAAAATGTTCATTAGATAATGAGTTTTTGATGTCAACATTCTTAATAATAGAAAGGTAAGTATCATCACCAAGGAAGCAATTCCTTTATTATTATTTCACAACTGTTCATCGACTTTAACGTGCTCTTGCTGATTTGTTGGTGAACAATAAGCCTAAGCACTTACAGTCTACTTTGCACAAGTCATTGCTTTGAGATTTTAAGTGAAGAAATTTCTCAACCAGACCCTGGTAAACGGCGAGAGATTGCTGTAAATTTTGCTCAAGGTTGAACAAATTAAATCAAGTTCTTCAAACACATAGCATTTTCACGAGATGACTTTACGTTTGCACTAACATCTTCAGAATGCGACTTTACTCGGTCAATCCGAAGATACTGTCAGAAAGCTGTGACTTTTAGGAGCATTTTAAGATATTTTTTAGCTTCTTGAGACAAGAAATAACAAAGTTATGGCTTCTAGAAAATTTTTTAGTTTTGTGTAGTAAAAGAACTAATATACGAAACCTTATTTTGTATATATACAAAAATTCAAACTATTTAAAGCTGCGACTTAAAGCCATCTTGCTTATGAAGCTTGTTTTACTTAAACGAAACTAATAGAAATACTTATCATAAAAGTGAGAAGATGAAAGAAAATGGCGTGTACTATAATGGGTTTTTGATACCATATATAAGTGTTGCCAATGGAAATTCTTGACATAAAAGTGTAAAAACTGACAAAAATGGCATTTACTTTTATGGCTAATACTATATATCAGGGTTACCAATGGAAAAAACTGTCATAAAAGTGTAAAAACTAACAAAAATGGCAATTATTATTGTTGGTTTTTGATACTCTACATTAGGGTTGCCAACACAGATGTGAAATCAAAAAAGTTTTTGAGGTTTTTAAATTGTCTGAATCTTTTATGATCAAGCATCATTAAAATTTTGTTAGTTGCACAAGGAGAAAAAAAAAACAACATAGTTAAGGTTTGATTTCAATTCAAATTTATCAGAATAAATTTAATAATCAGCTTACTTTGAATAATCTAATGTTTGTATAAAATATTTTTTTTTCTTCAGTTATTCGACAATTAAAAAAAAAATGTACATATGATAACAAAAGTTAAAAGCTGATTATACTCTCGTTTATTCATGATGCCAAATAGTGATTCTCGAATAATGACGTCACAACTTAATACTAAAAACTAAAGTAAACAAGAAAATGTTCATTAGATAATGAGTTTTTGATATCAACATTCTTAATAATTGAAAGGTAAGTATCATCACCAAGGAAGCAATTCCTTTATTATTATTTCACAACTGTTCATCGACTTCAACGTGCTGTTTGCTGATTTGTTGGTGAACAATAAGCCTAAGCACTTACAGTCTACTTCGCACAAGTCATTGCTTTGAGATATTAAGTGAAGAAATTTCTCAACCAGACCCTGGTAAACGGCGAGAGATTGCTGTAAATTTTGCTCAAGGTTGAACAAATTAAATCAAGTTCTTCAAACACATAGCATTTTCACGAGATGACTTTACGTTTGCACTAACATCTTCAGAATGCGACTTTACTCGGTCAATCCGAAGATACTGTCGGAAAGCTGAGACTCTCAGGAGCGTTTTAAGATATTTTTTAGCTTCTTGAGACAAGAAATAACAAAGTTATGGTTTCTAGAAAATATTTTAATTTTGTATAGTAAAAGAACTAATATACGAAACCTTATTTTAATATATACAAAAATTTAAACTATTTAGAGCTGCGACTTATAGCCATCTTGCATGAGAATCTTGTTTAACTCAAACGAAGCTAATAGAAATACTTAACATTAAAGTGAGAAGATGAAAGAAAATGGCGTGTACTATAGTGGGTTTTTGACACCATATATAAGTGTTGCCAATGGAAATACTTGACACAAAAGTGTAAAAACTGACAAAAATGTCATTTACTTTTATGGGTAATACTATATATCAGGGTTACCAATGGAAAAAATTGTCATAAAAGTGTAAAAACTAACAAAAATGCCATTTATTATTGTTGGTTTTTGATACTCTACATTAGGGTTGCCAACACAGATGTAAAATCAAAAAAGTTTTTGAGGTTTTTTAATTGTCTGAATCTTTTATGATCAAGTATCATTAAAAGTTTCTTAGTTGCACAAGGAGAAAAAAAAACAACATAGTTAAGGTTTGATTTTAATTCAAATTTATCAGAATAAATTTAATAATCAGCTTACTTTGAATAATCTAATGTTTGTATAAAATATTTTTTTTTCTTCAGTTATTCGACAATTAAAAAAAAAATGTACATATGATAACAAAAGTTAAAAGCTGATTATACTCTCGTTTATTCATGATGCCAAATAGTGATTCTCGAATAATGACGTCACAACTTAATACTAAAAACTAAAGTAAACAAGAAAATGTTCATTAGATAATGAGTTTTTGATATCAACATTCTTAATAATTGAAAGGTAAGTATCATCACCAAGGAAGCAATTCCTTTATTATTATTTCACAACTGTTCATCGACTTCAACGTGCTGTTTGCTGATTTGTTGGTGAACAATAAGCCTAAGCACTTACAGTCTACTTCGCACAAGTCATTGCTTTGAGATATTAAGTGAAGAAATTTCTCAACCAGACCCTGGTAAACGGCGAGAGATTGCTGTAAATTTTGCTCAAGGTTGAACAAATTAAATCAAGTTCTTCAAACACATAGCATTTTCACGAGATGACTTTACGTTTGCACTAACATCTTCAGAATGCGACTTTACTCGGTCAATCCGAAGATACTGTCGGAAAGCTGAGACTCTCAGGAGCGTTTTAAGATATTTTTTAGCTTCTTGAGACAAGAAATAACAAAGTTATGGTTTCTAGAAAATATTTTAATTTTGTATAGTAAAAGAACTAATATACGAAACCTTATTTTAATATATACAAAAATTTAAACTATTTAGAGCTGCGACTTATAGCCATCTTGCATGAGAATCTTGTTTAACTCAAACGAAGCTAATAGAAATACTTAACATTAAAGTGAGAAGATGAAAGAAAATGGCGTGTACTATAGTGGGTTTTTGACACCATATATAAGTGTTGCCAATGGAAATACTTGACACAAAAGTGTAAAAACTGACAAAAATGTCATTTACTTTTATGGGTAATACTATATATCAGGGTTACCAATGGAAAAAATTGTCATAAAAGTGTAAAAACTAACAAAAATGCCATTTATTATTGTTGGTTTTTGATACTCTACATTAGGGTTGCCAACACAGATGTAAAATCAAAAAAGTTTTTGAGGTTTTTTAATTGTCTGAATCTTTTATGATGAAGTATCATTAAAAGTTTCTTAGTTGCACAAGGAAAAAAAAAAACAACATAGTTAAGGTTTGATTTCAATTCAAATTTATCAGAATAAATTTAATAATCAGCTTACTTTGAATAATCTAATGTTTGTATAAAATATTTTTTTTTCTTCAGTTATTCGACAATTAAAAAAAAAATGTACATATGATAACAAAAGTTAAAAGCTGATTATACTCTCGTTTATTCATGATGCCAAATAGTGATTCTCGAATAATGACGTCACAACTTAATACTAAAAACTAAAGTAAACAAGAAAATGTTCATTAGATAATGAGTTTTTGATGTCAACATTCTTAATAATAGAAAGGTAAGTATCATCACCAAGGAAGCAATTCCTTTATTATTATTTCACAACTGTTCATCGACTTCAACGTGCTGTTTGCTGATTTGTTGGTGAACAATAAGCCTAAGCACTTACAGTCTACTTCGCACAAGTCATTGCTTTGAGATATTAAGTGAAGAAATTTCTCAACCAGACCCTGGTAAACGGCGAGAGATTGCTGTAAATTTTGCTCAAGGTTGAACAAATTAAATCAAGTTCTTCAAACACATAGCATTTTCACGAGATGACTTTACGTTTGCACTAACATCTTCAGAATGCGACTTTACTCGGTCAATCCGAAGATACTGTCGGAAAGCTGAGACTCTCAGGAGCGTTTTAAGATATTTTTTAGCTTCTTGAGACAAGAAATAACAAAGTTATGGTTTCTAGAAAATATTTTAATTTTGTATAGTAAAAGAACTAATATACGAAACCTTATTTTAATATATACAAAAATTTAAACTATTTAGAGCTGCGACTTATAGCCATCTTGCATGAGAATCTTGTTTAACTCAAACGAAGCTAATAGAAATACTTAACATTAAAGTGAGAAGATGAAAGAAAATGGCGTGTACTATAGTGGGTTTTTGACACCATATATAAGTGTTGCCAATGGAAATACTTGACACAAAAGTGTAAAAACTGACAAAAATGTCATTTACTTTTATGGGTAATACTATATATCAGGGTTACCAATGGAAAAAATTGTCATAAAAGTGTAAAAACTAACAAAAATGCCATTTATTATTGTTGGTTTTTGATACTCTACATTAGGGTTGCCAACACAGATGTAAAATCAAAAAAGTTTTTGAGGTTTTTTAATTGTCTGAATCTTTTATGATCAAGTATCATTAAAAGTTTCTTAGTTGCACAAGGAGAAAAAAAAACGACATAGTTAAGGTTTTATTTCAATTCAAATTTATCAAAATAAAATTAATAATCAGCTTACTTTGAATAATCTAATGTTTGTATAAAATAACTTTTTTTCTTCAGTTATTCGACAATTAAAAAAAATGTACATATGATAACAAAAGTTAAAAGCTGTTTATACTCTCGTTTATTCATGATGCCAAATAGTGATTCTCGAATAATGACGTCACAACTTAATACTAAAAACTAAAGTAAACAAGAAAATGTTCATTAGATAATGAGTTTTTGATGTCAACATTCTTAATAATAGAAAGGTAAGTATCATCACCAAGGAAGCAATTCCTTTATTATTAATTCACAACTGTTCATCGACTTCAACGTGCTTTTTGCTGATTTGTTGGTGAACAATAAGCCTAAGCACTTACAGTCTACTTTGCACAAGTCATTGCTTTGAGATTTTAAGTGAAGAAATTTCTCAACCAGACCCTGGTAAACGGCGAGAGATTGCTGTAAATTTTGCTCAAGGTTGAACAAATTAAATCAAGTTCTTCAAACACATAGCATTTTCACGAGATGACTTTACGTTTGCACTAACATCTTCAGAATGCGACTTTACTCGGTCAATCCGAAGATACTGTCAGAAAGCTGTGACTTTTAGGAGCATTTTAAGATATTTTTTAGCTTCTTGAGACAAGAAATAACAAAGTTATGGCTTCTAGAAAATTTTTTAGTTTTGTGTAGTAAAAGAACTAATATACGAAACCTTATTTTGTATATATACAAAAATTCAAACTATTTAAAGCTGCGACTTAAAGCAATCTTGCTTATGAAGCTTGTTTTACTTAAACGAAACTAATAGAAATACTTATCATAAAAGTGAGAAGATGAAAGAAAATGGCGTGTACTATAATGGGTTTTTGATACCATATATAAGTGTTGCCAATGGAAATTCTTGACATAAAAGTGTAAAAACTGACAAAAATGGCATTTACTTTTATGGCTAATACTATATATCAGGGTTACCAATGGAAAAAACTGTCATAAAAGTGTAAAAACTAACAAAAATGGCAATTATTATTGTTGGTTTTTGATACTCTACATTAGGGTTGCCAACACAGATGTGAAATCAAAAAAGTTTTTGAGGTTTTTAAATTGTCTGAATCTTTTATGATCAAGCATCATTAAAAGTTTCTTAGTTGCACAAGGAGAAAAAAAAAACAACATAGTTAAGGTTTGATTTCAATTCAAATTTATCAGAATAAATTTAATAATCAGCTTACTTTGAATAATCTAATGTTTGTATAAAATATTTTTTTTTCTTCAGTTATTCGACAATTAAAAAAAAAATGTACATATGATAACAAAAGTTAAAAGCTGATTATACTCTCGTTTATTCATGATGCCAAATAGTGATTCTCGAATAATGACGTCACAACTTAATACTAAAAACTAAAGTAAACAAGAAAATGTTCATTAAATAATGAGTTTTTTATATCAACATTCTTAATAATTGAAAGGTAAGTATCATCACCAAGGAAGCAATTCCTTTATTATATTTCACAACTGTTCATCGACTTCAACGTGCTGTTTGCTGATTTGTTGGTGAACAATAAGCCTAAGCACTTACAGTCTACTTCGCACAAGTCATTGCTTTGAGATATTAAGTGAAGAAATTTCTCAACCAGACCCTGGTAAACGGCGAGAGATTGCTGTAAATTTTGCTCAAGGTTGAACAAATTAAATCAAGTTCTTCAAACACATAGCATTTTCACGAGATGACTTTACGTTTGCACTAACATCTTCAGAATGCGACTTTACTCGGTCAATCCGAAGATACTGTCGGAAAGCTGAGACTCTCAGGAGCGTTTTAAGATATTTTTTAGCTTCTTGAGACAAGAAATAACAAAGTTATGGTTTCTAGAAAATATTTTAGTTTTGTATAGTAAAAGAACTAATATACGAAACCTTATTTTAATATATACAAAAATTTAAACTATTTAGAGCTGCGACTTATAGCCATCTTGCATACGAATCTTGTTTAACTCAAACGAAGCTAATAGAAATACTTAACATTAAAGTGAGAAGATGAAAGAAAAAGGCGTGTACTATAGTGGGTTTTTGACACCATATATAAGTGTTGCCAATGGAAATACTTGACACAAAAGTGTAAAAACTGACAAAAATGGCATTTACTTTTATGGGTAATACTATATATCAGGGTTACCAATGGAAAAAACTGTCATAAAAGTGTAAAAACTAACAAAAATGCCATTTATTATTGTTGGTTTTTGATACTCTACATTAGGGTTGCCAACACAGATGTAAAATCAAAAAAGTTTTTGAGGTTTTTTAATTGTCTGAATCTTTTGTGATCAAGTATCATTAAAAGTTTCTTAGTTGCACAAGGAGAAAAAAAAACGACATAGTTAAGGTTTTATTTCAATTCAAATTTATCAAAATAAAATTAATAATCAGCTTACTTTGAATAATCTAATGTTTGTATAAAATAACTTTTTTTCTTCAGTTATTCGACAATTAAAAAAAATGTACATATGATAACAAAAGTTAAAAGCTGTTTATACTCTCGTTTATTCATGATGCCAAATAGTGATTCTCGAATAATGACGTCACAATTTAATACTAAAAACTAAAGTAAACAAGAAAATGTTCATTAGATAATGAGTTTTTGATGTCAACATTCTTAATAATAGAAAGGTAAGTATCATCACCAAGGAAGCAATTCCTTTATTATTAATTCACAACTGTTCATCGACTTCAACGTGCTTTTTGCTGATTTGTTGGTGAACAATAAGCCTAAGCACTTACAGTCTACTTCGCACAAGTCATTGCTTTGAGATTTTAAGTGAAGAAATTTCTCAACCAGACCCTGGTAAACGGCGAGAGATTGCTGTTAATCTTGCTGAAGGTTGAACAAATTAAATCAAGTTCTTCAAACACATAGCATTTTCACGAGATGACTTTACGTTTGCACTAACATCTTCAGAATGCGACTTTACTCGGTCAATCCGAAGATACTGTCAGAAAGCTGTGACTTTTAGGAGCATTTTAAGATATTTTTTAGCTTCTTGAGACAAGAAATAACAAAGTTATGGCTTCTAGAAAATTTTTTAGTTTTGTGTAGTAAAAGAACTAATATACGAAACCTTATTTTGTATATATACAAAAATTCAAACTATTTAAAGCTGCGACTTAAAGCCATCTTGCTTATGAAGCTTGTTTTACTTAAACGAAACTAATAGAAATACTTAACATAAAAGTGAGAAGATGAAAGAAAATGGCGTGTACTATAATGGGTTTTTGATACCATATATAAGTGTTGCCAATGGAAATTCTTGACATAAAAGTGTAAAAACTGACAAAAATGGCATTTACTTTTATGGCTAATACTATATATCAGGGTTACCAATGGAAAAAACTGTCATAAAAGTGTAAAAACTAACAAAAATAGCATTTATTATTGTTGGTTTTTGATACTCTACATTAGGGTTGCCAACACAGATGTGAAATCAAAAAAGTTTTTGAGGTTTTTAAATTGTCTGAATCTTTTATGATCAAGCATCATTAAAAGTTTCTTAGTTGCACAAGAAGAAAAAAAAACAACATAGTTAAGGTTTGATTTCAATTCAAATTTATCAGAATAAAATTAATAATCAGCTTACTTTGAATAATCTAATGTTTGTATAAAATATTTTTTTTTCTTCAGTTATTCGACAATTAAAAAAAAAATGTACATATGATAACAAAAGTTAAAAGCTGATTATACTCTCGTTTATTCATGATGCCAAATAGTGATTCTCGAATAATGACGTCACAACTTAATACTAAAAACTAAAGTAAACAAGAAAATGTTCATTAGATAATGAGTTTTTGATGTCAACATTCTTAATAATAGAAAGGTAAGTATCATCACCAAGGAAGCAATTCCTTTATTATTATTTCACAACTGTTCATCGACTTCAACGTGCTGTTTGCTGATTTGTTGGTGAACAATAAGCCTAAGCACTTACAGTCTACTTCGCACAAGTCATTGCTTTGAGATATTAAGTGAAGAAATTTCTCAACCAGACCCTGGTAAACGGCGAGAGATTGCTGTAAATTTTGCTCAAGGTTGAACAAATTAAATCAAGTTCTTCAAACACATAGCATTTTCACGAGATGACTTTACGTTTGCACTAACATCTTCAGAATGCGACTTTACTCGGTCAATCCGAAGATACTGTCGGAAAGCTGAGACTCTCAGGAGCGTTTTAAGATATTTTTTAGCTTCTTGAGACAAGAAATAACAAAGTTATGGTTTCTAGAAAATATTTTAATTTTGTATAGTAAAAGAACTAATATACGAAACCTTATTTTAATATATACAAAAATTTAAACTATTTAGAGCTGCGACTTATAGCCATCTTGCATGAGAATCTTGTTTAACTCAAACGAAGCTAATAGAAATACTTAACATTAAAGTGAGAAGATGAAAGAAAATGGCGTGTACTATAGTGGGTTTTTGACACCATATATAAGTGTTGCCAATGGAAATACTTGACACAAAAGTGTAAAAACTGACAAAAATGTCATTTACTATTATGGGTAATACTATATATCAGGGTTACCAATGGAAAAAATTGTCATAAAAGTGTAAAAACTAACAAAAATGCCATTTATTATTGTTGGTTTTTGATACTCTACATTAGGGTTGCCAACACAGATGTAAAATCAAAAAAGTTTTTGAGGTTTTTTAATTGTCTGAATCTTTTATGATCAAGTATCATTAAAAGTTTCTTAGTTGCACAAGGAGAAAAAAAAACAACATAGTTAAGGTTTGATTTTAATTCAAATTTATCAGAATAAATTTAATAATCAGCTTACTTTGAATAATCTAATGTTTGTATAAAATATTTTTTTTTCTTCAGTTATTCGACAATTAAAAAAAAAATGTACATATGATAACAAAAGTTAAAAGCTGATTATACTCTCGTTTATTCATGATGCCAAATAGTGATTCTCGAATAATGACGTCACAACTTAATACTAAAAACTAAAGTAAACAAGAAAATGTTCATTAGATAATGAGTTTTTGATGTCAACATTCTTAATAATAGAAAGGTAAGTATCATCACCAAGGAAGCAATTCCTTTATTATTATTTCACAACTGTTCATCGACTTTAACGTGCTCTTGCTGATTTGTTGGTGAACAATAAGCCTAAGCACTTACAGTCTACTTTGCACAAGTCATTGCTTTGAGATTTTAAGTGAAGAAATTTCTCAACCAGACCCTGGTAAACGGCGAGAGATTGCTGTAAATTTTGCTCAAGGTTGAACAAATTAAATCAAGTTCTTCAAACACATAGCATTTTCACGAGATGACTTTACGTTTGCACTAACATCTTCAGAATGCGACTTTACTCGGTCAATCCGAAGATACTGTCGGAAAGCTGAGACTCTCAGGAGCGTTTTAAGATATTTTTTAGCTTCTTGAGACAAGAAATAACAAAGTTATGGTTTCTAGAAAATATTTTAATTTTGTATAGTAAAAGAACTAATATACGAAACCTTATTTTAATATATACAAAAATTTAAACTATTTAGAGCTGCGACTTATAGCCATCTTGCATGAGAATCTTGTTTAACTCAAACGAAGCTAATAGAAATACTTAACATTAAAGTGAGAAGATGAAAGAAAATGGCGTGTACTATAGTGGGTTTTTGACACCATATATAAGTGTTGCCAATGGAAATACTTGACACAAAAGTGTAAAAACTGACAAAAATGTCATTTACTATTATGGGTAATACTATATATCAGGGTTACCAATGGAAAAAATTGTCATAAAAGTGTAAAAACTAACAAAAATGCCATTTATTATTGTTGGTTTTTGATACTCTACATTAGGGTTGCCAACACAGATGTAAAATCAAAAAAGTTTTTGAGGTTTTTTAATTGTCTGAATCTTTTATGATCAAGTATCATTAAAAGTTTCTTAGTTGCACAAGGAGAAAAAAAAACAACATAGTTAAGGTTTGATTTTAATTCAAATTTATCAGAATAAATTTAATAATCAGCTTACTTTGAATAATCTAATGTTTGTATAAAATATTTTTTTTTCTTCAGTTATTCGACAATTAAAAAAAAAATGTACATATGATAACAAAAGTTAAAAGCTGATTATACTCTCGTTTATTCATGATGCCAAATAGTGATTCTCGAATAATGACGTCACAACTTAATACTAAAAACTAAAGTAAACAAGAAAATGTTCATTAGATAATGAGTTTTTGATGTCAACATTCTTAATAATAGAAAGGTAAGTATCATCACCAAGGAAGCAATTCCTTTATTATTATTTCACAACTGTTCATCGACTTTAACGTGCTCTTGCTGATTTGTTGGTGAACAATAAGCCTAAGCACTTACAGTCTACTTTGCACAAGTCATTGCTTTGAGATTTTAAGTGAAGAAATTTCTCAACCAGACCCTGGTAAACGGCGAGAGATTGCTGTAAATTTTGCTCAAGGTTGAACAAATTAAATCAAGTTCTTCAAACACATAGCATTTTCACGAGATGACTTTACGTTTGCACTAACATCTTCAGAATGCGACTTTACTCGGTCAATCCGAAGATACTGTCGGAAAGCTGAGACTCTCAGGAGCGTTTTAAGATATTTTTTAGCTTCTTGAGACAAGAAATAACAAAGTTATGGTTTCTAGAAAATATTTTAATTTTGTATAGTAAAAGAACTAATATACGAAACCTTATTTTAATATATACAAAAATTTAAACTATTTAGAGCTGCGACTTATAGCCATCTTGCATACGAATCTTGTTTAACTCAAACGAAGCTAATAGAAATACTTAACATTAAAGTGAGAAGATGAAAGAAAATGGCGTGTACTATAGTGGGTTTTTGACACCATATATAAGTGTTGCCAATGGAAATACTTGACACAAAAGTGTAAAAACTGACAAAAATGGCATTTACTTTTATGGGTAATACTATATATCAGGGTTACCAATGGAAAAAATTGTCATAAAAGTGTAAAAACTAACAATAATGCCATTTATTATTGTTGGTTTTTGATACTCTACATTAGGGTTGCCAACACAGATGTAAAATCAAAAAAGTTTTTGAGGTTTTTTAATTGTCTGAATCTTTTATGATCAAGTATCATTAAAAGTTTCTTAGTTGCACAAGGAGAAAAAAAAACGACATAGTTAAGGTTTTATTTCAATTCAAATTTATCAAAATAAAATTAATAATCAGCTTACTTTGAATAATCTAATGTTTGTATAAAATAACTTTTTTTCTTCAGTTATTCGACAATTAAAAAAAATGTACATATGATAACAAAAGTTAAAAGCTGTTTATACTCTCGTTTATTCATGATGCCAAATAGTGATTCTCGAATAATGACGTCACAACTTAATACTAAAAACTAAAGTAAACAAGAAAATGTTCATTAGATAATGAGTTTTTGATGTCAACATTCTTAATAATAGAAAGGTAAGTATCATCACCAAGGAAGCAATTCCTTTATTATTAATTCACAACTGTTCATCGACTTCAACGTGCTTTTTGCTGATTTGTTGGTGAACAATAAGCCTAAGCACTTACAGTCTACTTTGCACAAGTCATTGCTTTGAGATTTTAAGTGAAGAAATTTCTCAACCAGACCCTGGTAAACGGCGAGAGATTGCTGTAAATTTTGCTCAAGGTTGAACAAATTAAATCAAGTTCTTCAAACACATAGCATTTTCACGAGATGACTTTACGTTTGCACTAACATCTTCAGAATGCGACTTTACTCGGTCAATCCGAAGATACTGTCAGAAAGCTGTGACTTTTAGGAGCATTTTAAGATATTTTTTAGCTTCTTGAGACAAGAAATAACAAAGTTATGGCTTCTAGAAAATTTTTTAGTTTTGTGTAGTAAAAGAACTAATATACGAAACCTTATTTTGTATATATACAAAAATTCAAACTATTTAAAGCTGCGACTTAAAGCAATCTTGCTTATGAAGCTTGTTTTACTTAAACGAAACTAATAGAAATACTTATCATAAAAGTGAGAAGATGAAAGAAAATGGCGTGTACTATAATGGGTTTTTGATACCATATATAAGTGTTGCCAATGGAAATTCTTGACATAAAAGTGTAAAAACTGACAAAAATGGCATTTACTTTTATGGCTAATACTATATATCAGGGTTACCAATGGAAAAAACTGTCATAAAAGTGTAAAAACTAACAAAAATGGCAATTATTATTGTTGGTTTTTGATACTCTACATTAGGGTTGCCAACACAGATGTGAAATCAAAAAAGTTTTTGAGGTTTTTAAATTGTCTGAATCTTTTATGATCAAGCATCATTAAAAGTTTCTTAGTTGCACAAGGAGAAAAAAAAAACAACATAGTTAAGGTTTGATTTCAATTCAAATTTATCAGAATAAATTTAATAATCAGCTTACTTTGAATAATCTAATGTTTGTATAAAATATTTTTTTTTCTTCAGTTATTCGACAATTAAAAAAAAAATGTACATATGATAACAAAAGTTAAAAGCTGATTATACTCTCGTTTATTCATGATGCCAAATAGTGATTCTCGAATAATGACGTCACAACTTAATACTAAAAACTAAAGTAAACAAGAAAATGTTCATTAAATAATGAGTTTTTTATATCAACATTCTTAATAATTGAAAGGTAAGTATCATCACCAAGGAAGCAATTCCTTTATTATATTTCACAACTGTTCATCGACTTCAACGTGCTGTTTGCTGATTTGTTGGTGAACAATAAGCCTAAGCACTTACAGTCTACTTTGCACAAGTCATTGCTTTGAGATATTAAGTGAAGAAATTTCTCAACCAGACCCTGGTAAACGGCGAGAGATTGCTGTAAATTTTGCTCAAGGTTGAACAAATTAAATCAAGTTCTTCAAACACATAGCATTTTCACGAGATGACTTTACGTTTGCACTAACATCTTCAGAATGCGACTTTACTCGGTCAATCCGAAGATACTGTCGGAAAGCTGAGACTCTCAGGAGCGTTTTAAGATATTTTTTAGCTTCTTGAGACAAGAAATAACAAAGTTATGGTTTCTAGAAAATATTTTAGTTTTGTATAGTAAAAGAACTAATATACGAAACCTTATTTTAATATATACAAAAATTTAAACTATTTAGAGCTGCGACTTATAGCCATCTTGCATACGAATCTTGTTTAACTCAAACGAAGCTAATAGAAATACTTAACATTAAAGTGAGAAGATGAAAGAAAAAGGCGTGTACTATAGTGGGTTTTTGACACCATATATAAGTGTTGCCAATGGAAATACTTGACACAAAAGTGTAAAAACTGACAAAAATGGCATTTACTTTTATGGGTAATACTATATATCAGGGTTACCAATGGAAAAAACTGTCATAAAAGTGTAAAAACTAACAAAAATGCCATTTATTATTGTTGGTTTTTGATACTCTACATTAGGGTTGCCAACACAGATGTAAAATCAAAAAAGTTTTTGAGGTTTTTTAATTGTCTGAATCTTTTGTGATCAAGTATCATTAAAAGTTTCTTAGTTGCACAAGGAGAAAAAAAAACGACATAGTTAAGGTTTTATTTCAATTCAAATTTATCAAAATAAAATTAATAATCAGCTTACTTTGAATAATCTAATGTTTGTATAAAATAACTTTTTTTCTTCAGTTATTCGACAATTAAAAAAAATGTACATATGATAACAAAAGTTAAAAGCTGTTTATACTCTCGTTTATTCATGATGCCAAATAGTGATTCTCGAATAATGACGTCACAATTTAATACTAAAAACTAAAGTAAACAAGAAAATGTTCATTAGATAATGAGTTTTTGATGTCAACATTCTTAATAATAGAAAGGTAAGTATCATCACCAAGGAAGCAATTCCTTTATTATTAATTCACAACTGTTCATCGACTTCAACGTGCTTTTTGCTGATTTGTTGGTGAACAATAAGCCTAAGCACTTACAGTCTACTTCGCACAAGTCATTGCTTTGAGATTTTAAGTGAAGAAATTTCTCAACCAGACCCTGGTAAACGGCGAGAGATTGCTGTTAATCTTGCTGAAGGTTGAACAAATTAAATCAAGTTCTTCAAACACATAGCATTTTCACGAGATGACTTTACGTTTGCACTAATATCTTCAGAATGCGACTTTACTCGGTCAATCCGAAGATACTGTCAGAAAGCTGTGACTTTTAGGAGCATTTTAAGATATTTTTTAGCTTCTTGAGACAAGAAATAACAAAGTTATGGCTTCTAGAAAATTTTTTAGTTTTGTGTAGTAAAAGAACTAATATACGAAACCTTATTTTGTATATATACAAAAATTCAAACTATTTAAAGCTGCGACTTAAAGCCATCTTGCTTATGAAGCTTGTTTTACTTAAACGAAACTAATAGAAATACTTAACATAAAAGTGAGAAGATGAAAGAAAATGGCGTGTACTATAATGGGTTTTTGATACCATATATAAGTGTTGCCAATGGAAATTCTTGACATAAAAGTGTAAAAACTGACAAAAATGGCATTTACTTTTATGGCTAATACTATATATCAGGGTTACCAATGGAAAAAACTGTCATAAAAGTGTAAAAACTAACAAAAATAGCATTTATTATTGTTGGTTTTTGATACTCTACATTAGGGTTGCCAACACAGATGTGAAATCAAAAAAGTTTTTGAGGTTTTTAAATTGTCTGAATCTTTTATGATCAAGCATCATTAAAAGTTTCTTAGTTGCACAAGGAGAAAAAAAAACAACATAGTTAAGGTTTGATTTCAATTCAAATTTATCAGAATAAAATTAATAATCAGCTTACTTTGAATAATCTAATGTTTGTATAAAATATTTTTTTTTTCTTCAGTTATTCGACAATTAAAAAAAAAATGTACATATGATAACAAAAGTTAAAAGCTGATTATACTCTCGTTTATTCATGATGCCAAATAGTGATTCTCGAATAATGACGTCACAACTTAATACTAAAAACTAAAGTAAACAAGAAAATGTTCATTAGATAATGAGTTTTTGATGTCAACATTCTTAATAATAGAAAGGTAAGTATCATCACCAAGGAAGCAATTCCTTTATTATTAATTCACAACTGTTCATCGACTTCAACGTGCTTTTTGCTGATTTGTTGGTGAACAATAAGCCTAAGCACTTACAGTCTACTTCGCACAAGTCATTGCTTTGAGATTTTAAGTGAAGAAATTTCTCAACCAGACCCTGGTAAACGGCGAGAGATTGCTGTTAATCTTGCTGAAGGTTGAACAAATTAAATCAAGTTCTTCAAACACATAGCATTTTCACGTGATGACTTTACGTTTGCACTAATATCTTCAGAATGCGACTTTACTCGGTCAATCCGAAGATACTGTCAGAAAGCTGTGACTTTTAGGAGCATTTTAAGATATTTTTTAGCTTCTTGAGACAAGAAATAACAAAGTTATGGCTTCTAGAAAATTTTTTAGTTTTGTGTAGTAAAAGAACTAATATACGAAACCTTATTTTGTATATATACAAAAATTCAAACTATTTAAAGCTGCGACTTAAAGCCATCTTGCTTATGAAGCTTGTTTTACTTAAACGAAACTAATAGAAATACTTAACATAAAAGTGAGAAGATGAAAGAAAATGGCGTGTACTATAATGGGTTTTTGATACTATATATAAGTGTTGCCAATGGAAATTCTTGACATAAAAGTGTAAAAACTGACAAAAATGGCATTTACTTTTATGGCTAATACTATATATCAGGGTTACCAATGGAAAAAACTGTCATAAAAGTGTAAAAACTAACAAAAATAGCATTTATTATTGTTGGTTTTTGATACTCTACATTAGGGTTGCCAACACAGATGTGAAATCAAAAAAGTTTTTGAGGTTTTTAAATTGTCTGAATCTTTTATGATCAAGCATCATTAAAAGTTTCTTAGTTGCACAAGGAGAAAAAAAAACAACATAGTTAAGGTTTGATTTCAATTCAAATTTATCAGAATAAAATTAATAATCAGCTTACTTTGAATAATCTAATGTTTGTATAAAATATTTTTTTTTTCTTCAGTTATTCGACAATTAAAAAAAAAATGTACATATGATAACAAAAGTTAAAAGCTGATTATACTCTCGTTTATTCATGATGCCAAATAGTGATTCTCGAATAATGACGTCACAACTTAATACTAAAAACTAAAGTAAACAAGAAAATGTTCATTAGATAATGAGTTTTTGATGTCAACATTCTTAATAATAGAAAGGTAAGTATCATCACCAAGGAAGCAATTCCTTTATTATTAATTCACAACTGTTCATCGACTTCAACGTGCTTTTTGCTGATTTGTTGGTGAACAATAAGCCTAAGCACTTACAGTCTACTTTGCACAAGTCATTGCTTTGAGATTTTAAGTGAAGAAATTTCTCAACCAGACCCTGGTAAACGGCGAGAGATTGCTGTTAATCTTGCTGAAGGTTGAACAAATTAAATCAAGTTCTTCAAACACATAGCATTTTCACGTGATGACTTTACGTTTGCACTAATATCTTCAGAATGCGACTTTACTCGGTCAATCCGAAGATACTGTCAGAAAGCTGTGACTTTTAGGAGCATTTTAAGATATTTTTTAGCTTCTTGAGACAAGAAATAACAAAGTTATGGCTTCTAGAAAATTTTTTAGTTTTGTGTAGTAAAAGAACTAATATACGAAACCTTATTTTGTATATATACAAAAATTCAAACTATTTAAAGCTGCGACTTAAAGCCATCTTGCTTATGAAGCTTGTTTTACTTAAACGAAACTAATAGAAATACTTAACATAAAAGTGAGAAGATGAAAGAAAATGGCGTGTACTATAATGGGTTTTTGATACCATATATAAGTGTTGCCAATGGAAATTCTTGACATAAAAGTGTAAAAACTGACAAAAATGGCATTTACTTTTATGGCTAATACTATATATCAGGGTTACCAATGGAAAAAACTGTCATAAAAGTGTAAAAACTAACAAAAATAGCATTTATTATTGTTGGTTTTTGATACTCTACATTAGGGTTGCCAACACAGATGTGAAATCAAAAAAGTTTTTGAGGTTTTTAAATTGTCTGAATCTTTTATGATCAAGCATCATTAAAAGTTTCTTAGTTGCACAAGGAGAAAAAAAAACAACATAGTTAAGGTTTGATTTCAATTCAAATTTATCAGAATAAAATTAATAATCAGCTTACTTTGAATAATCTAATGTTTGTATAAAATATTTTTTTTTTCTTCAGTTATTCGACAATTAAAAAAAAAATGTACATATGATAACAAAAGTTAAAAGCTGATTATACTCTCGTTTATTCATGATGCCAAATAGTGATTCTCGAATAATGACGTCACAACTTAATACTAAAAACTAAAGTAAACAAGAAAATGTTCATTAGATAATGAGTTTTTGATGTCAACATTCTTAAT
This sequence comes from Thalia democratica, assembly GCF_965202585.1. Lineage (NCBI taxonomy): Eukaryota > Metazoa > Chordata > Thaliacea > Salpida > Salpidae > Thalia > Thalia democratica. The sequence continues at coordinate 25,301,847 of NC_139173.1, forward strand.
AATAGAAAGGTAAGTATCATCACCAAGGAAGCAATTCCTTTATTATTAATTCACAACTGTTCATCGACTTCAACGTGCTTTTTGCTGATTTGTTGGTGAACAATAAGCCTAAGCACTTACAGTCTACTTTGCACAAGTCATTGCTTTGAGATTTTAAGTGAAGAAATTTCTCAACCAGACCCTGGTAAACGGCGAGAGATTGCTGTTAATCTTGCTGAAGGTTGAACAAATTAAATCAAGTTCTTCAAACACATAGCATTTTCACGTGATGACTTTACGTTTGCACTAATATCTTCAGAATGCGACTTTACTCGGTCAATCCGAAGATACTGTCAGAAAGCTGTGACTTTTAGGAGCATTTTAAGATATTTTTTAGCTTCTTGAGACAAGAAATAACAAAGTTATGGCTTCTAGAAAATTTTTTAGTTTTGTGTAGTAAAAGAACTAATATACGAAACCTTATTTTGTATATATACAAAAATTCAAACTATTTAAAGCTGCGACTTAAAGCCATCTTGCTTATGAAGCTTGTTTTACTTAAACGAAACTAATAGAAATACTTAACATAAAAGTGAGAAGATGAAAGAAAATGGCGTGTACTATAATGGGTTTTTGATACCATATATAAGTGTTGCCAATGGAAATTCTTGACATAAAAGTGTAAAAACTGACAAAAATGGCATTTACTTTTATGGCTAATACTATATATCAGGGTTACCAATGGAAAAAACTGTCATAAAAGTGTAAAAACTAACAAAAATGGCAATTATTATTGTTGGTTTTTGATACTCTACATTAGGGTTGCCAACACAGATGTGAAATCAAAAAAGTTTTTGAGGTTTTTAAATTGTCTGAATCTTTTATGATCAAGCATCATTAAAAGTTTCTTAGTTGCACAAGGAGAAAAAAAAAAAAACATAGTTAAGGTTTGATTTCAATTCAAATTTATCAGAATAAATTTAATAATCAGCTTACTTTGAATAATCTAATGTTTGTATAAAATATTTTTTTTTCTTCAGTTATTCGACAATTAAAAAAAAAATGTACATATGATAACAAAAGTTAAAAGCTGATTATACTCTCGTTTATTCATGATGCCAAATAGTGATTCTCGAATAATGACGTCACAACTTAATACTAAAAACTAAAGTAAACAAGAAAATGTTCATTAGATAATGAGTTTTTGATGTCAACATTCTTAATAATAGAAAGGTAAGTATCATCACCAAGGAAGCAATTCCTTTATTATTATTTCACAACTGTTCATCGACTTTAACGTGCTCTTGCTGATTACAGTCTACTTTGCACAAGTCATTGCTTTGAGATTTTAAGTGAAGAAATTTCTCAACCAGACCCTGGTAAACGGCGAGAGATTGCTGTAAATTTTGCTCAAGGTTGAACAAATTAAATCAAGTTCTTCAAACACATAGCATTTTCACGAGATGACTTTACGTTTGCACTAACATCTTCAGAATGCGACTTTACTCGGTCAATCCGAAGATACTGTCAGAAAGCTGTGACTTTTAGGAGCATTTTAAGATATTTTTTAGCTTCTTGAGACAAGAAATAACAAAGTTATGGCTTCTAGAAAATTTTTTAGTTTTGTGTAGTAAAAGAACTAATATACGAAACCTTATTTTGTATATATACAAAAATTCAAACTATTTAAAGCTGCGACTTAAAGCCATCTTGCTTATGAAGCTTGTTTTACTTAAACGAAACTAATAGAAATACTTATCATAAAAGTGAGAAGATGAAAGAAAATGGCGTGTACTATAATGGGTTTTTGATACCATATATAAGTGTTGCCAATGGAAATTCTTGACATAAAAGTGTAAAAACTGACAAAAATGGCATTTACTTTTATGGCTAATACTATATATCAGGGTTACCAATGGAAAAAACTGTCATAAAAGTGTAAAAACTAACAAAAATGGCAATTATTATTGTTGGTTTTTGATACTCTACATTAGGGTTGCCAACACAGATGTGAAATCAAAAAAGTTTTTGAGGTTTTTAAATTGTCTGAATCTTTTATGATCAAGCATCATTAAAAGTTTCTTAGTTGCACAAGGAGAAAAAAAAAACAACATAGTTAAGGTTTGATTTCAATTCAAATTTATCAGAATAAATTTAATAATCAGCTTACTTTGAATAATCTAATGTTTGTATAAAATATTTTTTTTTCTTCAGTTATTCGACAATTAAAAAAAAAATGTATATATGATAACAAAAGTTAAAAGCTGATTATACTCTCGTTTATTCATGATGCCAAATAGTGATTCTCGAATAATGACGTCACAACTTAATACTAAAAACTAAAGTAAACAAGAAAATGTTCATTAGATAATGAGTTTTTGATGTCAACATTCTTAATAATAGAAAGGTAAGTATCATCACCAAGGAAGCAATTCCTTTATTATTATTTCACAACTGTTCATCGACTTTAACGTGCTCTTGCTGATTTGTTGGTGAACAATAAGCCTAAGCACTTACAGTCTACTTTGCACAAGTCATTGCTTTGAGATTTTAAGTGAAGAAATTTCTCAACCAGACCCTGGTAAACGGCGAGAGATTGCTGTAAATTTTGCTCAAGGTTGAACAAATTAAATCAAGTTCTTCAAACACATAGCATTTTCACGTGATGACTTTACGTTTGCACTAATATCTTCAGAATGCGACTTTACTCGGTCAATCCGAAGATACTGTCAGAAAGCTGTGACTTTTAGGAGCATTTTAAGATATTTTTTAGCTTCTTGAGACAAGAAATAACAAAGTTATGGCTTCTAGAAAATTTTTTAGTTTTGTGTAGTAAAAGAACTAATATACGAAACCTTATTTTGTATATATACAAAAATTCAAACTATTTAAAGCTGCGACTTAAAGCCATCTTGCTTATGAAGCTTGTTTTACTTAAACGAAACTAATAGAAATACTTAACATAAAAGTGAGAAGATGAAAGAAAATGGCGTGTACTATAATGGGTTTTTGATACCATATATAAGTGTTGCCAATGGAAATTCTTGACATAAAAGTGTAAAAACTGACAAAAATGGCATTTACTTTTATGGCTAATACTATATATCAGGGTTACCAATGGAAAAAACTGTCATAAAAGTGTAAAAACTAACAAAAATGGCAATTATTATTGTTGGTTTTTGATACTCTACATTAGGGTTGCCAACACAGATGTGAAATCAAAAAAGTTTTTGAGGTTTTTAAATTGTCTGAATCTTTTATGATCAAGCATCATTAAAAGTTTCTTAGTTGCACAAGGAGAAAAAAAAAAAAACATAGTTAAGGTTTGATTTCAATTCAAATTTATCAGAATAAATTTAATAATCAGCTTACTTTGAATAATCTAATGTTTGTATAAAATATTTTTTTTTCTTCAGTTATTCGACAATTAAAAAAAAAATGTACATATGATAACAAAAGTTAAAAGCTGATTATACTCTCGTTTATTCATGATGCCAAATAGTGATTCTCGAATAATGACGTCACAACTTAATACTAAAAACTAAAGTAAACAAGAAAATGTTCATTAGATAATGAGTTTTTGATGTCAACATTCTTAATAATAGAAAGGTAAGTATCATCACCAAGGAAGCAATTCCTTTATTATTATTTCACAACTGTTCATCGACTTTAACGTGCTCTTGCTGATTACAGTCTACTTTGCACAAGTCATTGCTTTGAGATTTTAAGTGAAGAAATTTCTCAACCAGACCCTGGTAAACGGCGAGAGATTGCTGTAAATTTTGCTCAAGGTTGAACAAATTAAATCAAGTTCTTCAAACACATAGCATTTTCACGAGATGACTTTACGTTTGCACTAACATCTTCAGAATGCGACTTTACTCGGTCAATCCGAAGATACTGTCAGAAAGCTGTGACTTTTAGGAGCATTTTAAGATATTTTTTAGCTTCTTGAGACAAGAAATAACAAAGTTATGGCTTCTAGAAAATTTTTTAGTTTTGTGTAGTAAAAGAACTAATATACGAAACCTTATTTTGTATATATACAAAAATTCAAACTATTTAAAGCTGCGACTTAAAGCCATCTTGCTTATGAAGCTTGTTTTACTTAAACGAAACTAATAGAAATACTTATCATAAAAGTGAGAAGATGAAAGAAAATGGCGTGTACTATAATGGGTTTTTGATACCATATATAAGTGTTGCCAATGGAAATTCTTGACATAAAAGTGTAAAAACTGACAAAAATGGCATTTACTTTTATGGCTAATACTATATATCAGGGTTACCAATGGAAAAAACTGTCATAAAAGTGTAAAAACTAACAAAAATGGCAATTATTATTGTTGGTTTTTGATACTCTACATTAGGGTTGCCAACACAGATGTGAAATCAAAAAAGTTTTTGAGGTTTTTAAATTGTCTGAATCTTTTATGATCAAGCATCATTAAAAGTTTCTTAGTTGCACAAGGAGAAAAAAAAAACAACATAGTTAAGGTTTGATTTCAATTCAAATTTATCAGAATAAATTTAATAATCAGCTTACTTTGAATAATCTAATGTTTGTATAAAATATTTTTTTTTCTTCAGTTATTCGACAATTAAAAAAAAAATGTATATATGATAACAAAAGTTAAAAGCTGATTATACTCTCGTTTATTCATGATGCCAAATAGTGATTCTCGAATAATGACGTCACAACTTAATACTAAAAACTAAAGTAAACAAGAAAATGTTCATTAGATAATGAGTTTTTGATGTCAACATTCTTAATAATAGAAAGGTAAGTATCATCACCAAGGAAGCAATTCCTTTATTATTATTTCACAACTGTTCATCGACTTTAACGTGCTCTTGCTGATTTGTTGGTGAACAATAAGCCTAAGCACTTACAGTCTACTTTGCACAAGTCATTGCTTTGAGATTTTAAGTGAAGAAATTTCTCAACCAGACCCTGGTAAACGGCGAGAGATTGCTGTAAATTTTGCTCAAGGTTGAACAAATTAAATCAAGTTCTTCAAACACATAGCATTTTCACGAGATGACTTTACGTTTGCACTAACATCTTCAGAATGCGACTTTACTCGGTCAATCCGAAGATACTGTCAGAAAGCTGTGACTTTTAGGAGCATTTTAAGATATTTTTTAGCTTCTTGAGACAAGAAATAACAAAGTTATGGCTTCTAGAAAATTTTTTAGTTTTGTGTAGTAAAAGAACTAATATACGAAACCTTATTTTGTATATATACAAAAATTCAAACTATTTAAAGCTGCGACTTAAAGCCATCTTGCTTATGAAGCTTGTTTTACTTAAACGAAACTAATAGAAATACTTATCATAAAAGTGAGAAGATGAAAGAAAATGGCGTGTACTATAATGGGTTTTTGATACCATATATAAGTGTTGCCAATGGAAATTCTTGACATAAAAGTGTAAAAACTGACAAAAATGGCATTTACTTTTATGGCTAATACTATATATCAGGGTTACCAATGGAAAAAACTGTCATAAAAGTGTAAAAACTAACAAAAATGCCATTTATTATTGTTGGTTTTTGATACTCTACATTAGGGTTGCCAACACAGATGTGAAATCAAAAAAGTTTTTGAGGTTTTTAAATTGTCTGAATCTTTTATGATCAAGCATCATTAAAATTTTGTTAGTTGCACAAGGAGAAAAAAAAAACAACATAGTTAAGGTTTGATTTCAATTCAAATTTATCAGAATAAATTTAATAATCAGCTTACTTTGAATAATCTAATGTTTGTATAAAATATTTTTTTTTCTTCAGTTATTCGACAATTAAAAAAAAAATGTACATATGATAACAAAAGTTAAAAGCTTATTATACTCTCGTTTATTCATGATGCCAAATAGTGATTCTCGAATAATGACGTCACAACTTAATACTAAAAACTAAAGTAAACAAGAAAATGTTCATTAGATAATGAGTTTTTGATGTCAACATTCTTAATAATAGAAAGGTAAGTATCATCACCAAGGAAGCAATTCCTTTATTATTATTTCACAACTGTTCATCGACTTCAACGTGCTGTTTGCTGATTTGTTGGTGAACAATAAGCCTAAGCACTTACAGTCTACTTCGCACAAGTCATTGCTTTGAGATATTAAGTGAAGAAATTTCTCAACCAGACCCTGGTAAACGGCGAGAGATTGCTGTAAATTTTGCTCAAGGTTGAACAAATTAAATCAAGTTCTTCAAACACATAGCATTTTCACGAGATGACTTTACGTTTGCACTAACATCTTCAGAATGCGACTTTACTCGGTCAATCCGAAGATACTGTCAGAAAGCTGAGACTCTCAGGAGCATTTTAAGATATTTTTTAGCTTCTTGAGACAAGAAATAACAAAGTTATGGCTTCTAGAAAATTTTTTAGTTTTGTGTAGTAAAAGAACTAATATACGAAACCTTATTTTGTATATATACAAAAATTCAAACTATTTAAAGCTGCAACTTAAAGCCATCTTGCTTATGAAGCTTGTTTTACTTAAACGAAACTAATAGAAATACTTAACATAAAAGTGAGAAGATGAAAGAAAATGGCGTGTACTATAATGGGTTTTTGATACCATATATAAGTGTTGCCAATGGAAATTCTTGACATAAAAGTGTAAAAACTGACAAAAATGGCATTTACTTTTATGGCTAATACTATATATCAGGGTTACCAATGGAAAAAACTGTCATAAAAGTGTAAAAACTAACAAAAATAGCATTTATTATTGTTGGTTTTTGATACTCTACATTAGGGTTGCCAACACAGATGTGAAATCAAAAAAGTTTTTGAGGTTTTTAAATTGTCTGAATCTTTTATGATCAAGCATCATTAAAAGTTTCTTAGTTGCACAAGGAGAAAAAAAAACAACATAGTTAAGGTTTGATTTCAATTCAAATTTATCAGAATAAAATTAATAATCAGCTTACTTTGAATAATCTAATGTTTGTATAAAATTTTTTTTTTTTCTTCAGTTATTTGACAATTAAAAAAAAAATGTACATATGATAACAAAAGTTAAAAGCTGATTATACTCTCGTTTATTCATGATGCCAAATAGTGATTCTCGAATAATGACGTCACAACTTAGTACTAAAAACTAAAGTAAACAAGAAAATGTTCATTAGATAATGAGTTTTTGATGTCAACATTCTTAATAATAGAAAGGTAAGTATCATCACCAAGGAAGCAATTCCTTTATTATTATTTCACAACTGTTCATCGACTTTAACGTGCTTTTGCTGATTTGTTGGTGAACAATAAGCCTAAGCACTTACAGTCTACTTTGCACAAGTCATTGCTTTGAGATTTTAAGTGAAGAAATTTCTCAACCAGACCCTGGTAAACGGCGAGAGATTGCTGTTAATCTTGCTGAAGGTTGAACAAATTAAATCAAGTTCTTCAAACACATAGCATTTTCACGTGATGACTTTACGTTTGCACTAATATCTTCAGAATGCGACTTTACTCGGTCAATCCGAAGATACTGTCAGAAAGCTGTGACTTTTAGGAGCATTTTAAGATATTTTTTAGCTTCTTGAGACAAGAAATAACAAAGTTATGGCTTCTAGAAAATTTTTTAGCTTTGTATAGTAAAAGAACTAATGTACGAAACCTTATTTTAAAATATACAAAAATTTAAACTGTTTAGAGCTGCGACTTATAGCCATCTTGCTTACGAAGCTTGTTTAACTTAAACGAAACTAATAGAAATGCTTAACATAAAAGTGAGAAGATGAAAGAAAATGGCGTGTACTATAATGGGTTTTTGATACCATATATAAGTGTTGCAAATGGAAATACTTGACATAAAAGTTAAAAAACTGACAAAAATGGCATTTACTTTTATGGGTAATACTATATATCAGGGTTACCAATGGAAAAAACTGTCATAAAAGTGTAAAAACTAATAAAAATGGCATTTATTATGTTGGTTTTTCATACTCTACATTAGGGTTGCCAACTCAGATATAAAATCAAAAAAGTTTTTGAGGTTTTTTAATTGTCTGAATCTTTTATGACCAAGCATCATTAAAAGTTTCTTAGTTGCACAATGAGAAAAAAAAACAACATAGTTAAGGTTTGATTTCAATTCAAATTTATCAGAATAAAATTAATAATCAGCTTACTTTGAATAATCTAATGTTTGTATAAAATAATTTTTTTTCTTCAGTTATTCGACAATTAAAAAAAAATGTACATATTATAACAAATGTTAAAAGCTGTTTATACTCTCGTTTATTCATGATGCCAAATAGTGATTCTCGAATAATGACGTCACAACTTAATACTAAAAACTAAAGTAAACAAGAAAATGTTCATTAGATAATGAGTTTTTTATATCAACATTCTTAATAATAGAAAGGTAAGTATCATCACCAAGGAAGCAATTCCTTTATTATTATTTCACAACTGTTCATCGACTTCAACGTGCTGTTTGCTGATTTGTTGATGAACAATAAGCCTAAGTACTTACAGTCTACTTCGCACAAGTCATTGCTTTGAGATTTTAAATGAAGAAATTTCTCAACCAGACCCTGGTAAACGGCGAGAGATTGCTGTAAATTTTGCTGAAGGTTGAACAAATTAAATCAAATTCTTCAAACACATAGCATTTTCACGAGATGACTTTACGTTTGCACTAATATCTTCAGAATGCGACTTTACTCGGTCAATCCGAAGATACTGTCGGAAAGCTGAGACTCTCAGGAGCATTTTAAGATATTTTTTAGCTTCTTGAGACAAGAAATAACAAAGTTATGGCTTCTAGAAAAATTTTTATTTTTGTATAGTAAAAGAACTAATGTACGAAACCTTATTTTAAAATATACAAAAATTTAAACTGTTTAGAGCTGCGACTTATAGCCATCTTGCTTACGAAGCTTGTTTAACTTAAACGAAACTAATAGAAATGCTTAACATAAAAGTGAGAAGATGAAAGAAAATGGCGTGTACTATAATGGGTTTTTGATACCATATATAAGTGTTGCAAATGGAAATACTTGACATAAAAGTTAAAAAACTGACAAAAATGGCATTTACTTTTATGGGTAATACTATATATCAGGGTTACCAATGGAAAAAACTGTCATAAAAGTGTAAAAACTAATAAAAATGGCATTTATTATGTTGGTTTTTCATACTCTACATTAGGGTTGCCAACTCAGATATAAAATCAAAAAAGTTTTTGAGGTTTTTTAATTGTCTGAATCTTTTATGACCAAGCATCATTAAAAGTTTCTTAGTTGCACAATGAGAAAAAAAAACAACATAGTTAAGGTTTGATTTCAATTCAAATTTATCAGAATAAAATTAATAATCAGCTTACTTTGAATAATCTAATGTTTGTATAAAATAATTTTTTTTCTTCAGTTATTCGACAATTAAAAAAAAATGTACATATTATAACAAATGTTAAAAGCTGTTTATACTCTCGTTTATTCATGATGCCAAATAGTGATTCTCGAATAATGACGTCACAACTTAATACTAAAAACTAAAGTAAACAAGAAAATTTTCATTAGATAATGAGTTTTTTATATCAACATTCTTAATAATAGAAAGGTAAGTATCATCACCAAGGAAGCAATTCCTTTATTATTATTTCACAACTGTTCATCGACTTCAACGTGCTGTTTGCTGATTTGTTGATGAACAATAAGCCTAAGTACTTATAGTCTACTTCGCACAAGTCATTGCTTTGAGATTTTAAGTGAAGAAATTTCTCAACCAGACCCTGGTAAACGGCGAGAGATTGCTGTAAATTTTGCTGAAGGTTGAACAAATTAAATCAAATTCTTCAAACACATAGCATTTTCACGAGATGACTTTACGTTTGCACTAATATCTTCAGAATGCGACTTTACTCGGTCAATCCGAAGATACTGTCGGAAAGCTGAGACTCTCAGGAGCATTTTAAGATATTTTTTAGCTTCTTGAGACAAGAAATAACAAAGTTATGGCTTCTAGAAAAATTTTTAGTTTTGTATAGTAAAAGAACTAATGTACGAAACCTTATTTTAAAATATACAAAAATTTAAACTGTTTAGAGCTGCGACTTATAGCCATCTTGCTTACGAAGCTTGTTTAACTTAAACGAAACTAATAGAAATGCTTAACATAAAAGTGAGAAGATGAAAGAAAATGGCGTGTACTATAATGGGTTTTTGATACCATATATAAGTGTTGCAAATGGAAATACTTGACATAAAAGTTAAAAAACTGACAAAAATGGCATTTACTTTTATGGGTAATACTATATATCAGGGTTACCAATGGAAAAAACTGTCATAAAAGTGTAAAAACTAATAAAAATGGCATTTATTATGTTGGTTTTTCATACTCTACATTAGGGTTGCCAACTCAGATATAAAATCAAAAAAGTTTTTGAGGTTTTTTAATTGTCTGAATCTTTTATGACCAAGCATCATTAAAAGTTTCTTAGTTGCACAATGAGAAAAAAAAACAACATAGTTAAGGTTTGATTTCAATTCAAATTTATCAGAATAAAATTAATAATCAGCTTACTTTGAATAATCTAATGTTTGTATAAAATAATTTTTTTTCTTCAGTTATTCGACAATTAAAAAAAAATGTACATATTATAACAAATGTTAAAAGCTGTTTATACTCTCGTTTATTCATGATGCCAAATAGTGATTCTCGAATAATGACGTCACAACTTAATACTAAAAACTAAAGTAAACAAGAAAATTTTCATTAGATAATGAGTTTTTTATATCAACATTCTTAATAATAGAAAGGTAAGTATCATCACCAAGGAAGCAATTCCTTTATTATTATTTCACAACTGTTCATCGACTTCAACGTGCTGTTTGCTGATTTGTTGATGAACAATAAGCCTAAGTACTTATAGTCTACTTCGCACAAGTCATTGCTTTGAGATTTTAAGTGAAGAAATTTCTCAACCAGACCCTGGTAAACGGCGAGAGATTGCTGTAAATTTTGCTGAAGGTTGAACAAATTAAATCAAATTCTTCAAACACATAGCATTTTCACGAGATGACTTTACGTTTGCACTAATATCTTCAGAATGCGACTTTACTCGGTCAATCCGAAGATACTGTCGGAAAGCTGAGACTCTCAGGAGCATTTTAAGATATTTTTTAGCTTCTTGAGACAAGAAATAACAAAGTTATGGCTTCTAGAAAAATTTTTAGTTTTGTATAGTAAAAGAACTAATGTACGAAACCTTATTTTAAAATATACAAAAATTTAAACTGTTTAGAGCTGCGACTTATAGCCATCTTGCTTACGAAGCTTGTTTAACTTAAACGAAACTAATAGAAATGCTTAACATAAAAGTGAGAAGATGAAAGAAAATGGCGTGTACTATAATGGGTTTTTGATACCATATATAAGTGTTGCAAATGGAAATACTTGACATAAAAGTTAAAAAACTGACAAAAATGGCATTTACTTTTATGGGTAATACTATATATCAGGGTTACCAATGGAAAAAACTGTCATAAAAGTGTAAAAACTAATAAAAATGGCATTTATTATGTTGGTTTTTCATACTCTACATTAGGGTTGCCAACTCAGATATAAAATCAAAAAAGTTTTTGAGGTTTTTTAATTGTCTGAATCTTTTATGACCAAGCATCATTAAAAGTTTCTTAGTTGCACAATGAGAAAAAAAAACAACATAGTTAAGGTTTGATTTCAATTCCAATTTATCAGAATAAAATTAATAATCAGCTTACTTTGAATAATCTAATGTTTGTATAAAATAATTTTTTTTCTTCAGTTATTCGACAATTAAAAAAAAATGTACATATTATAACAAATGTTAAAAGCTGTTTATACTCTCGTTTATTCATGATGCCAAATAGTGATTCTCGAATAATGACGTCACAACTTAATACTAAAAACTAAAGTAAACAAGAAAATGTTCATTAGATAATGAGTTTTTTATATCAACATTCTTAATAATAGAAAGGTAAGTATCATCACCAAGGAAGCAATTCCTTTATTATTATTTCACAACTGTTCATCGACTTCAACGTGCTGTTTGCTGATTTGTTGATGAACAATAAGCCTAAGTACTTATAGTCTACTTCGCACAAGTCATTGCTTTGAGATTTTAAATGAAGAAATTTCTCAACCAGACCCTGGTAAACGGCGAGAGATTGCTGTAAATTTTGCTGAAGGTTGAACAAATTAAATCAAATTCTTCAAACACATAGCATTTTCACGAGATGACTTTACGTTTGCACTAATATCTTCAGAATGCGACTTTACTCGGTCAATCCGAAGATACTGTCGGAAAGCTGAGACTCTCAGGAGCATTTTAAGATATTTTTTAGCTTCTTGAGACAAGAAATAACAAAGTTATGGTTTCTAGAAAATTTTTTAGTTTTGTATAGTAAAAGAACTAATGTACGAAACCTTATTTTAAAATATACAAAAATTTAAACTGTTTAGAGCTGCGACTTATAGCCATCTTGCTTACGAAGCTTGTTTAACTTAAACGAAACTAATAGAAATGCTTAACATAAAAGTGAGAAGATGAAAGAAAATGGCGTGTACTATAATGGGTTTTTGATACCATATATAAGTGTTGCAAATGGAAATACTTGACATAAAAGTTAAAAAACTGACAAAAATGGCATTTACTTTTATGGGTAATACTATATATCAGGGTTACCAATGGAAAAAACTGTCATAAAAGTGTAAAAATTAATAAAAATGGCATTTATTATGTTGGTTTTTCATACTCTACATTAGGGTTGCCAACTCAGATATAAAATCAAAAAAGTTTTTGAGGTTTTTTAATTGTCTGAATCTTTTATGACCAAGCATCATTAAAAGTTTCTTAGTTGCACAAGGAGAAAAAAAAACAACATAGTTAAGGTTTGATTTCAATTCAAATTTATCAGAATAAAATTAATAATCAGCTTACTTTGAATAATCTAATGTTTGTATAAAATAATTTTTTTTCTTCAGTTATTCGACAATTAAAAAAAAATGTACATATTATAACAAATGTTAAAAGCTGTTTATACTCTCGTTTATTCATGATGCCAAATAGTGATTCTCGAATAATGACGTCACAACTTAATACTAAAAACTAAAGTAAACAAGAAAATGTTCATTAGATAATGAGTTTTTGATGTCAACATTCTTAATAATAGAAAGGTAAGTATCATCACCAAGGAAGCAATTCCTTTATTATTATTTCACAACTGTTCATCGACTTCAACGTGCTGTTTGCTGATTTGTTGATGAACAATAAGCCTAAGTACTTACAGTCTACTTCGCACAAGTCATTGCTTTGAGATTTTAAATGAAGAAATTTCTCAACCAGACCCTGGTAAACGGCGAGAGATTGCTGTAAATTTTGCTGAAGGTTGAACAAATTAAATCAAATTCTTCAAACACATAGCATTTTCACGAGATGACTTTACGTTTGCACTAATATCTTCAGAATGCGACTTTACTCGGTCAATCCGAAGATACTGTCGGAAAGCTGAGACTCTCAGGAGCATTTTAAGATATTTTTTAGCTTCTTGAGACAAGAAATAACAAAGTTATGGCTTCTAGAAAATTTTTTAGCTTTGTATAGTAAAAGAACTAATGTACGAAACCTTATTTTAAAATATACAAAAATTTAAACTGTTTAGAGCTGCGACTTATAGCCATCTTGCTTACGAAGCTTGTTTAACTTAAACGAAACTAATAGAAATGCTTAACATAAAAGTGAGAAGATGAAAGAAAATGGCGTGTACTATAATGGGTTTTTGATACCATATATAAGTGTTGCAAATGGAAATACTTGACATAAAAGTTAAAAAACTGACAAAAATGGCATTTACTTTTATGGGTAATACTATATATCAGGGTTACCAATGGAAAAAACTGTCATAAAAGTGTAAAAACTAATAAAAATGGCATTTATTATGTTGGTTTTTCATACTCTACATTAGGGTTGCCAACTCAGATATAAAATCAAAAAAGTTTTTGAGGTTTTTTAATTGTCTGAATCTTTTATGACCAAGCATCATTAAAAGTTTCTTAGTTGCACAAGGAGAAAAAAAAACAACATAGTTAAGGTTTGATTTCAATTCAAATTTATCAGAATAAAATTAATAATCAGCTTACTTTGAATAATCTAATGTTTGTATAAAATAATTTTTTTTCTTCAGTTATTCGACAATTAAAAAAAAATGTACATATTATAACAAATGTTAAAAGCTGTTTATACTCTCGTTTATTCATGATGCCAAATAGTGATTCTCGAATAATGACGTCACAACTTAATACTAAAAACTAAAGTAAACAAGAAAATGTTCATTAGATAATGAGTTTTTGATGTCAACATTCTTAATAATAGAAAGGTAAGTATCATCACCAAGGAAGCAATTCCTTTATTATTATTTCACAACTGTTCATCGACTTCAACGTGCTGTTTGCTGATTTGTTGATGAACAATAAGCCTAAGTACTTACAGTCTACTTCGCACAAGTCATTGCTTTGAGATTTTAAATGAAGAAATTTCTCAACCAGACCCTGGTAAACGGCGAGAGATTGCTGTAAATTTTGCTGAAGGTTGAACAAATTAAATCAAATTCTTCAAACACATAGCATTTTCACGAGATGACTTTACGTTTGCACTAATATCTTCAGAATGCGACTTTACTCGGTCAATCCGAAGATACTGTCGGAAAGCTGAGACTCTCAGGAGCATTTTAAGATATTTTTTAGCTTCTTGAGACAAGAAATAACAAAGTTATGGCTTCTAGAAAATTTTTTAGCTTTGTATAGTAAAAGAACTAATGTACGAAACCTTATTTTAAAATATACAAAAATTTAAACTGTTTAGAGCTGCGACTTATAGCCATCTTGCTTACGAAGCTTGTTTAACTTAAACGAAACTAATAGAAATGCTTAACATAAAAGTGAGAAGATGAAAGAAAATGGCGTGTACTATAATGGGTTTTTGATACCATATATAAGTGTTGCAAATGGAAATACTTGACATAAAAGTTAAAAAACTGACAAAAATGGCATTTACTTTTATGGGTAATACTATATATCAGGGTTACCAATGGAAAAAACTGTCATAAAAGTGTAAAAACTAATAAAAATGGCATTTATTATGTTGGTTTTTCATACTCTACATTAGGGTTGCCAACTCAGATATAAAATCAAAAAAGTTTTTGAGGTTTTTTAATTGTCTGAATCTTTTATGACCAAGCATCATTAAAAGTTTCTTAGTTGCACAATGAGAAAAAAAAACAACATAGTTAAGGTTTGATTTCAATTCAAATTTATCAGAATAAAATTAATAATCAGCTTACTTTGAATAATCTAATGTTTGTATAAAATAATTTTTTTTCTTCAGTTATTCGACAATTA
The DNA here is from genome assembly GCF_965202585.1 of Thalia democratica. NCBI lineage: Eukaryota > Metazoa > Chordata > Thaliacea > Salpida > Salpidae > Thalia > Thalia democratica. The sequence continues at coordinate 25,317,228 of NC_139173.1, forward strand.
AAAAAAAATGTACATATTATAACAAATGTTAAAAGCTGTTTATACTCTCGTTTATTCATGATGCCAAATAGTGATTCTCGAATAATGACGTCACAACTTAATACTAAAAACTAAAGTAAACAAGAAAATGTTCATTAGATAATGAGTTTTTTATATCAACATTCTTAATAATAGAAAGGTAAGTATCATCACCAAGGAAGCAATTCCTTTATTATTATTTCACAACTGTTCATCGACTTCAACGTGCTGTTTGCTGATTTGTTGATGAACAATAAGCCTAAGTACTTATAGTCTACTTCGCACAAGTCATTGCTTTGAGATTTTAAATGAAGAAATTTCTCAACCAGACCCTGGTAAACGGCGAGAGATTGCTGTAAATTTTGCTGAAGGTTGAACAAATTAAATCAAATTCTTCAAACACATAGCATTTTCACGAGATGACTTTACGTTTGCACTAATATCTTCAGAATGCGACTTTACTCGGTCAATCCGAAGATACTGTCGGAAAGCTGAGACTCTCAGGAGCATTTTAAGATATTTTTTAGCTTCTTGAGACAAGAAATAACAAAGTTATGGCTTCTAGAAAATTTTTTAGCTTTGTATAGTAAAAGAACTAATGTACGAAACCTTATTTTAAAATATACAAAAATTTAAACTGTTTAGAGCTGCGACTTATAGCCATCTTGCTTACGAAGCTTGTTTAACTTAAACGAAACTAATAGAAATGCTTAACATAAAAGTGAGAAGATGAAAGAAAATGGCGTGTACTATAATGGGTTTTTGATACCATATATAAGTGTTGCAAATGGAAATACTTGACATAAAAGTTAAAAAACTGACAAAAATGGCATTTACTTTTATGGGTAATACTATATATCAGGGTTACCAATGGAAAAAACTGTCATAAAAGTGTAAAAACTAATAAAAATGGCATTTATTATGTTGGTTTTTCATACTCTACATTAGGGTTGCCAACTCAGATATAAAATCAAAAAAGTTTTTGAGGTTTTTTAATTGTCTGAATCTTTTATGACCAAGCATCATTAAAAGTTTCTTAGTTGCACAATGAGAAAAAAAAACAACATAGTTAAGGTTTGATTTCAATTCAAATTTATCAGAATAAAATTAATAATCAGCTTACTTTGAATAATCTAATGTTTGTATAAAATAATTTTTTTTCTTCAGTTATTCGACAATTAAAAAAAAATGTACATATTATAACAAATGTTAAAAGCTGTTTATACTCTCGTTTATTCATGATGCCAAATAGTGATTCTCGAATAATGACGTCACAACTTAATACTAAAAACTAAAGTAAACAAGAAAATGTTCATTAGATAATGAGTTTTTTATATCAACATTCTTAATAATAGAAAGGTAAGTATCATCACCAAGGAAGCAATTCCTTTATTATTATTTCACAACTGTTCATCGACTTCAACGTGCTGTTTGCTGATTTGTTGATGAACAATAAGCCTAAGTACTTATAGTCTACTTCGCACAAGTCATTGCTTTGAGATTTTAAATGAAGAAATTTCTCAACCAGACCCTGGTAAACGGCGAGAGATTGCTGTAAATTTTGCTGAAGGTTGAACAAATTAAATCAAATTCTTCAAACACATAGCATTTTCACGAGATGACTTTACGTTTGCACTAATATCTTCAGAATGCGACTTTACTCGGTCAATCCGAAGATACTGTCGGAAAGCTGAGACTCTCAGGAGCATTTTAAGATATTTTTTAGCTTCTTGAGACAAGAAATAACAAAGTTATGGTTTCTGGAAAATTTTTTAGTTTTGTATAGTAAAAGAACTAATGTACGAAACCTTATTTTAAAATATACAAAAATTTAAACTGTTTAGAGCTGCGACTTATAGCCATCTTGCTTACGAAGCTTGTTTAACTTAAACGAAACTAATAGAAATGCTTAACATAAAAGTGAGAAGATGAAAGAAAATGGCGTGTACTATAATGGGTTTTTGATACCATATATAAGTGTTGCAAATGGAAATACTTGACATAAAAGTTAAAAAACTGACAAAAATGGCATTTACTTTTATGGGTAATACTATATATCAGGGTTACCAATGGAAAAAACTGTCATAAAAGTGTAAAAATTAATAAAAATGGCATTTATTATGTTGGTTTTTCATACTCTACATTAGGGTTGCCAACTCAGATATAAAATCAAAAAAGTTTTTGAGGTTTTTTAATTGTCTGAATCTTTTATGACCAAGCATCATTAAAAGTTTCTTAGTTGCACAAGGAGAAAAAAAAACAACATAGTTAAGGTTTGATTTCAATTCAAATTTATCAGAATAAAATTAATAATCAGCTTACTTTGAATAATCTAATGTTTGTATAAAATAATTTTTTTTCTTCAGTTATTCGACAATTAAAAAAAAATGTACATATTATAACAAATGTTAAAAGCTGTTTATACTCTCGTTTATTCATGATGCCAAATAGTGATTCTCGAATAATGACGTCACAACTTAATACTAAAAACTAAAGTAAACAAGAAAATGTTCATTAGATAATGAGTTTTTGATGTCAACATTCTTAATAATAGAAAGGTAAGTATCATCACCAAGGAAGCAATTCCTTTATTATTATTTCACAACTGTTCATCGACTTCAACGTGCTGTTTGCTGATTTGTTGATGAACAATAAGCCTAAGTACTTACAGTCTACTTCGCACAAGTCATTGCTTTGAGATTTTAAATGAAGAAATTTCTCAACCAGACCCTGGTAAACGGCGAGAGATTGCTGTAAATTTTGCTGAAGGTTGAACAAATTAAATCAAATTCTTCAAACACATAGCATTTTCACGAGATGACTTTACGTTTGCACTAATATCTTCAAAATGCGACTTTACTCGGTCAATCCGAAGATACTGTCGGAAAGCTGAGACTCTCAGGAGCATTTTAAGATATTTTTTAGCTTCTTGAGACAAGAAATAACAAAGTTATGGTTTCTGGAAAATTTTTTAGTTTTGTATAGTAAAAGAACTAATGTACGAAACCTTATTTTAAAATATACAAAAATTTAAACTGTTTAGAGCTGCGACTTATAGCCATCTTGCTTACGAAGCTTGTTTAACTTAAACGAAACTAATAGAAATGCTTAACATAAAAGTGAGAAGATGAAAGAAAATGGCGTGTACTATAATGGGTTTTTGATACCATATATAAGTGTTGCAAATGGAAATACTTGACATAAAAGTTAAAAAACTGACAAAAATGGCATTTACTTTTATGGGTAATACTATATATCAGGGTTACCAATGGAAAAAACTGTCATAAAAGTGTAAAAATTAATAAAAATGGCATTTATTATGTTGGTTTTTCATACTCTACATTAGGGTTGCCAACTCAGATATAAAATCAAAAAAGTTTTTGAGGTTTTTTAATTGTCTGAATCTTTTATGACCAAGCATCATTAAAAGTTTCTTAGTTGCACAAGGAGAAAAAAAAACAACATAGTTAAGGTTTGATTTCAATTCAAATTTATCAGAATAAAATTAATAATCAGCTTACTTTGAATAATCTAATGTTTGTATAAAATAATTTTTTTTCTTCAGTTATTCGACAATTAAAAAAAAATGTACATATTATAACAAATGTTAAAAGCTGTTTATACTCTCGTTTATTCATGATGCCAAATAGTGATTCTCGAATAATGACGTCACAACTTAATACTAAAAACTAAAGTAAACAAGAAAATGTTCATTAGATAATGAGTTTTTGATGTCAACATTCTTAATAATAGAAAGGTAAGTATCATCACCAAGGAAGCAATTCCTTTATTATTATTTCACAACTGTTCATCGACTTCAACGTGCTGTTTGCTGATTTGTTGATGAACAATAAGCCTAAGTACTTACAGTCTACTTCGCACAAGTCATTGCTTTGAGATTTTAAATGAAGAAATTTCTCAACCAGACCCTGGTAAACGGCGAGAGATTGCTGTAAATTTTGCTGAAGGTTGAACAAATTAAATCAAATTCTTCAAACACATAGCATTTTCACGAGATGACTTTACGTTTGCACTAATATCTTCAGAATGCGACTTTACTCGGTCAATCCGAAGATACTGTCGGAAAGCTGAGACTCTCAGGAGCATTTTAAGATATTTTTTAGCTTCTTGAGACAAGAAATAACAAAGTTATGGCTTCTAGAAAATTTTTTAGCTTTGTATAGTAAAAGAACTAATGTACGAAACCTTATTTTAAAATATACAAAAATTTAAACTGTTTAGAGCTGCGACTTATAGCCATCTTGCTTACGAAGCTTGTTTAACTTAAACGAAACTAATAGAAATGCTTAACATAAAAGTGAGAAGATGAAAGAAAATGGCGTGTACTATAATGGGTTTTTGATACCATATATAAGTGTTGCAAATGGAAATACTTGACATAAAAGTTAAAAAACTGACAAAAATGGCATTTACTTTTATGGGTAATACTATATATCAGGGTTACCAATGGAAAAAACTGTCATAAAAGTGTAAAAATTAATAAAAATGGCATTTATTATGTTGGTTTTTCATACTCTACATTAGGGTTGCCAACTCAGATATAAAATCAAAAAAGTTTTTGAGGTTTTTTAATTGTCTGAATCTTTTATGACCAAGCATCATTAAAAGTTTCTTAGTTGCACAAGGAGAAAAAAAAACAACATAGTTAAGGTTTGATTTCAATTCAAATTTATCAGAATAAAATTAATAATCAGCTTACTTTGAATAATCTAATGTTTGTATAAAATAATTTTTTTTCTTCAGTTATTCGACAATTAAAAAAAAATGTACATATTATAACAAATGTTAAAAGCTGTTTATACTCTCGTTTATTCATGATGCCAAATAGTGATTCTCGAATAATGACGTCACAACTTAATACTAAAAACTAAAGTAAACAAGAAAATGTTCATTAGATAATGAGTTTTTGATGTCAACATTCTTAATAATAGAAAGGTAAGTATCATCACCAAGGAAGCAATTCCTTTATTATTATTTCACAACTGTTCATCGACTTCAACGTGCTGTTTGCTGATTTGTTGATGAACAATAAGCCTAAGTACTTACAGTCTACTTCGCACAAGTCATTGCTTTGAGATTTTAAATGAAGAAATTTCTCAACCAGACCCTGGTAAACGGCGAGAGATTGCTGTAAATTTTGCTGAAGGTTGAACAAATTAAATCAAATTCTTCAAACACATAGCATTTTCACGAGATGACTTTACGTTTGCACTAATATCTTCAGAATGCGACTTTACTCGGTCAATCCGAAGATACTGTCGGAAAGCTGAGACTCTCAGGAGCATTTTAAGATATTTTTTAGCTTCTTGAGACAAGAAATAACAAAGTTATGGCTTCTAGAAAATTTTTTAGCTTTGTATAGTAAAAGAACTAATGTACGAAACCTTATTTTAAAATATACAAAAATTTAAACTGTTTAGAGCTGCGACTTATAGCCATCTTGCTTACGAAGCTTGTTTAACTTAAACGAAACTAATAGAAATGCTTAACATAAAAGTGAGAAGATGAAAGAAAATGGCGTGTACTATAATGGGTTTTTGATACCATATATAAGTGTTGCAAATGGAAATACTTGACATAAAAGTTAAAAAACTGACAAAAATGGCATTTACTTTTATGGGTAATACTATATATCAGGGTTACCAATGGAAAAAACTGTCATAAAAGTGTAAAAACTAATAAAAATGGCATTTATTATGTTGGTTTTTCATACTCTACATTAGGGTTGCCAACTCAGATATAAAATCAAAAAAGTTTTTGAGGTTTTTTAATTGTCTGAATCTTTTATGACCAAGCATCATTAAAAGTTTCTTAGTTGCACAAGGAGAAAAAAAAACAACATAGTTAAGGTTTGATTTCAATTCAAATTTATCAGAATAAA